>NC_141137.1:71917428-73117428 GCF_053477565.2 Lygodium microphyllum
TTGTTCTCCTTCCCTCATTAGGTCGTGCTTGAAACTCTCTAAAGTTAGAAGCATGGGGTGTCTAAGATTGAGAGATGTTTGGCTAATTGAAAATGTCACTGTGCGACTCAAACAACCTAGCTTCTTTGCGCAATACTCTTGTAATAGATGCCTTCTTACATTCATAGTGCTCTCAAATGGCCTTAGCTACTTGTTTGGTAGCTAGATGTTAACACATGCATGAACTTCTTCATGCTACCAAGGAAATGATCCCTAAGGCAATATGAACCACCACGCTTCACGATATGGAAAAAATTACACTCTTAATGCATATATCCATCTAAAAAACTTTTGGCAAATGGCCACTCTATCCTTAGGTGACTTTTTCTTCTAACTAAAAATCTAACTTTGCATTAGGTAGGTCAAGTAAGAACAAATGGTTGTCTTTGGAGTTTGGGGATTTGGTGCCCTCATGTTCTTAGATACTACAATGTACATGGATGTAGCAACTAAGTGATCAATGATTACTCTTCTATAATTCTACTAGCTACAAGTTACAACAAATGCTTGCAACAAAACAAAACAAAGAAACAAGCAGTACATGATAAAATCCATGAGTAAATAAATATTCAATAATTTAAATTCATAACCTTGAACATAAAGTTAAGTGTAATTCTATGCAATTCACAAATTCTAGTCATTTTGATAATAAAGTTGTATCTATTTTAAATTCATATGATGTGAAAGAATTATGAAAAGAATAAGTAAACATGCAATAAGGATGGGAACATTGACTACTTTTGTACTTCAAGAATATGCATAGACACAATTAAACATGCAACAACACTTGAAACATTCATAGGTTTTATACAATATGAACATTCATAAACACATGGATACATATTGTATACATTGCATGATTAGTCAATAAGAAATGTATACACAATGTATAAACAATAAGAATAACATCAAATCACATTTTCAAACTACTAATAAATAAAGACTAATGAACTATTTTTTACTCGATTAGAGATAATATAGTCCAAAAAGTATCAAACAATAACCATACCATAAACTAACATTGCCTAAACTAGGATATTATCCTATTAAATTTTTTTAAACATCCTTAATTGCTATTATCTAACCCAATTCTTCATGTCTAGGATACATGGGGCCCATGAGAAGACAAAATACCCAAGATATAAAGCACTTTGTGATTGGCCCATTGTTTGTTTAAAAACACGGACAAAGACTAGCAAAGAATCAAGGATTTATCTTTTGCTCTTATTACAACAAGTAACCCAATCTTATTTGCACATACTTTAATTCCTTATTTTTAAGTATTTCTATACAAAGAATAGAATTTGGCTCATAAAATATATTCTCAGAACTATCCACTCAAAGCATGAGATACTCTCAAGGGTCGTCCCTTAAGAGAGTTCTTTAACCAAGAAGGATGCATTCCCCAAGAGACTCTCACGTGGAAGCCGAAAAAGTAAGAGATGCCATCAAGGTCCTCTTTGTACATAGTGGACTTTCTAGGGTTTTATCTTTGTTGAGATTTCTTTGTAGCTCAATGGGCCCACTAGGCTATCTACATACCACCTCAATGGGCCAATGGGGATACTATAAAATCCCTTCGAATTTACTAGTATAGCAAGTTTCACCTAGTTAACATTATTAACACAAAATTGGAGAACTATTGACAAATTATTTTTATGAGATCACAAAAATGTAATCACATCCACTATGATCCTAATCTTATCTTCCTCCTTGTGAAATTACCTTGATTGCTTTTGTCACTCTCCTTGCTCTATCCACCTAATTGCAAAGCCAATCCTACTTTTTATACCAACCCTTCTCCATCCCTTATCATCATCACCTTTATCCTCATTGAAACACTTATTTTCTATCCAAAATCTACCCAAAAATCCATGTCAGAACCCTCCCAAAGTCTGTCATATTTTCTCTCATCTTAGTACCAAAGCTTACCTCTCATAAGCCATAATTTCTTATTGCCCAACCAAAAACTCTATACTCTCATCAAACTTATCCTTCTACCCTCGACAAACCATAATTCAAGGAAGTGCAAGTCTAACAAAGACCAAAGGAGAAGTGAGGCAAAGGACATGCTAGAGTAATTCATGCACTAGCAAGATGGCACCAATGTGAAGCAATGTTGAAGTTGGACAAGGGATAGCATATAGGAGCAATGTCCTTATCATGCCAACTCAAGTCCAATTATTTTTCTTGTAATTTAGGAAAGTATTTGATGTAATAATAATAGAAATCTTATATGTATAATGGTAGTAACATAGATTGAGACTACTTGAGGCCTAGGACCCTTATGGATACTTGAGAATCAAGTAGTTGAATGAGAAAATATAGTTACTTAGGAGGAAATTATAGTAGGAAGACCCCTCTTGTGATGGCACCTAGTTTGTGTTTTAACTTCTAAACTATGGAATATCAGTAACTTTTGGCAATGCAATGATTGATTCAATAAATATTATAATTAAAATTTATTTTTTAGAAGAAAATTTTAAGAAAGAATGTTGGTTAGGAAGTATCCTATAAAAATAAATTAGTACAGAGAGACTAACCTCTAAAACTAGTAGGGGTAAGGAAAACATCAATCCTTTTCCTAGTAAATTGTCTAGTAATGTACCTTATTAGAATTGAAAATACAAGTTAATTTAAGTATATATAAATCCTTGATCTTTCTAAAAAGGGAGTCTTCGATGTTGAAATAGAAGCATTATATTTTTTCCTAAATTGGGAATGACATATCCCAATAAAAGGTATCTCACCGGTAAAAGCCAAGATCTAATCACAAGAATTGTGATTTAAATCAAGCAAAACCTATGCTTGTAAACTTAAGACTCAGATGAGCACTTATGCACAAGCAGATTTGATTGTACTACTTGTTCCAGTGAAAGAAGTGTTTGTATTGTTTGTGGATTCTAAGGATTAATTTACCCAACCTAGATTAGATTCTTGGATGCATGTACTAGACCTCTTCCAAGGTTAGGTGTGTTAGCTTTTCACCAAGGAGCTAGATTTACGACTTCGGATTTTTTAGATTGGCACTAGACATGAGAGATCTCTTCATAGGGACTTGTATGCTAGGAGCCACTAAGGAGACAAAGGGCTTTGGTGGTAATTCCTTGGACATGCTATGACTAGTGTACCCCCTATGAGCCCAGGCGGATCTCATGAATGGCCCTGATGCTAAGTGAGGCAACTTGGTGGATTTATTTTTGCCTTTGGATGGAGGTGTGATATAGACTAGAATAATAATAATAATAATAATAAATATAATTAATATAAATGAATATTTTATTTTTCCAAAAGAACTCTTTTTCCTTGTTTTCATATCTATGCTTCACATATGTGAAGGGACACTGTTTAATGGATTGCTTAAGAAAGCTATTTTTATATGTCAAACTAAATTATGTGAAGATAATTAGAAAGCTAAAATACTCATTGAGGGAAGTGTATGGTAGATCCTAATAGATATTTCCTATGGAAGGGTACTCTTGGTTAGCCCAAAGGCTTCCACATAAATTTGAATACTAGATTAGGACAAGTTAGGAAGGGTCGAACCTTGAATGTCCTAGTGTATCATCCTAAATCCCAACTAGTGCCATTTTAGGGATGGGTAAAGTCGAGACTATACCTTATAGGTAGAGGGGGTGATGAGTATCACTCCCCCTCGTTTCTCACTCTCTTTGAACTAAGTGTAGTAATGGTTCACTTCAATTTGAGGGATGATAGCAATGCTTCACAACTTGTATCAAAGCAACGAGAAAATTTAGACATAAACCTAGATATTATTTGCAAATGATTGAATTTAGATAGAAGTTAGTTGGGAAGAATTCTTTAGCATTCATTTTGCCACTAATACTTAATGAATTTGTACTATAATGATAAAGCTTAGAAGCATTTTCTTGTATTCCAAGCCATGTTTACATTAGCCAAGCACTCCCTAGATTTTGGATGGAGGAATTAGTTTATAAATAGCTTAGATTGACTTTACGATCCCTCTCCATTGTATCACAAAAGCCAATGGATGTAGAGTAGCATGTATTGATTTACCAATGTTGATTGTCTTCCCTATATTCGAGTCAACCTTATAAATGGATACAGTGGATGAAAACCCTAAAAGTTGTCAAGATATTTATTTTTGATGAACCCAAGGTTAATCCTATTCTTTTCACAAGAGGATTACAAATTTATTTAAATAATTATATTTTCTACAAAGTAACTAAAGTAGTTCTAGTAAAGTTGTCTAAATGGTTAATTTATGACAAAGTAACCACAGTAATTTTGACAGATTTATCTAAATCATTATATTTATGACAAAGTAACCAAAGTAATTTTGATTGATAGAGTTGCTATTCTAGGCCACTCATACTACCAAATTATTGTAAATAAGACTATCCAGACCTTTCTTCCAAATATAAACTCTTAGAACATTTTGCCAAACCTCCATGCTATCACTCTATCAATCTATTAGATTTCCATGGGTGAATCTTCATAGTAGAACCCTTATCGTTAATGTAATGCGTCTGGCTATTGGAAAAAATTAAATAAAAGAGGTTTCTTCCTTTTCTATTTGTCCAAGGTCAATAAAGAGCTTATGTTCAAGCACAAGAAGATTTATATGAAATCTCAATAACATTGCATATTAAACTACTTCTTTGCATGTTGTAAGTCACGACATTTCGAGTGACATTAATCCTATGGAATTGCAAGAGAAGAAATCTCTTCTCAGGCAAATTAAATCCACATGAACAAGCACCCCTAACCAAGACATGTTAACTAAGTTGAAATACTAGTGGGGGAAACACGTTTTTGCTTAAAGCAATGGTATAGAGATATTGAAGTCTCAAATGCCACCACTACTCAAACTCATAAAGAAAGATGTGCATGGAAGGTATCTTATGCCTTTAATCATGAACAAAGGAAGAAGATACTCTAGGAAGAGCACAAATCTCCATTTTCAAGACATCTTGGCTATGCCAAGACACTCAATATAGTTAGGAAAATCTATCATTGGAAAAACTCATAAGTGATGTACTTAAGAATGTCATTGAATACCTAAGCTACCAAAGGGTGAAAGCAAATTGTGTCAAATGCCATCTAAGATTAAACTTCTTGATATTCCTCAAATGAAGTAGGAATTCATTAGCATGACTTTGTGATAGGGTTTCCTTCAATCCAAGGAGGATACAAATCTATCATAATGATTGTGGATATACTAACAAAGATTGCCTATCAAGACAAAATACAAGGCCTTAGACATCAAAAGATTACGTCAAAGAGATATTTAAGCTTCATGCGTTGCCAAAACAAATCATCAATGAGAATCAAGATTCTCTCTTTACTTCTTGATTTTAGAAGAGCTTATTGAAGCTATTAGTACATAGTTATGTTTTAGTATGGCATATCACCCACAAACTAATGAGGAAACAAAGAGAGTCAATCCAATTATAAAATATATCCTAAAGGTATATTGTTGTGCAAAGAACCCAAGAAATGGATGCACTATGTACCCTTAGTAGTGGAATTTTCTTACAATGCCTCTTACAACCTAAGCATTAAGAGGACTCAAATCTGGGCCTTGTATAGGCAAGATTATCTCACTCAGCTCAACTTTTTTGATCCAACACTAAAAGTATAAGTTTCTAAGAAAACTCTAGAGGAGATGGATGAGCAAGTTAAATCCATAAAAAAAGATATCCAAGTGGCTAAGGATCACCAAAATGGCCACGCTAATCTTGGAAGATAAGATGGGATCTTTAAAGAAGGGGACATAGTGTTTCTCTATGTCCATCCATCCAAAGAAGAGCTCACTATCATTGGGCGAATTCAAGAAAATAAGCCCAAGATATTGTGGATCTTACAAGATCCTCAAGTACCTAAGGATAATTCATACAACTTAAGATCCTCAAGTACCTAGGGATAATGCATACAAGTTGCAAATTCCCAAATACTTAAAGATCCACAATGTTTTTCATATCAATTTGTCAATTGCTCTTATGTACCCAATCTGAATCATGTAGTAAATGATCAATAGACTATAATGACAAGCTAGGGAGTCCTTGAGCTCTAGGTTGAGAGAATATCTATTGTAAAGGAGAGAATATTTAGAAGTAAAACTTTAAGGGAATACATCATCCAATGTAAGGACTATCCTAAAGAGGATGCCACTTGGATTGAAGAGGAAGCCCTAAGTAAACAATATCCCCAGTTTCACTCAAGATGAGGATATTTTGATTCCTTTAAAGGGGGAGAGGATATAACAACTTTATTATTTAGGAAGCTTAATAATTTAACAATTATTTATAAAGCTTAAAACCTTCCCTTCATTCAATCATTGTCTTGGTCATCACATTCATCAATCATACGAACCTCAACATCATGACCTCATACACCTCATCATCTCTAACTCACCATAATCTAAAAAATAGTTTGAAAGAAATGTCAATGATGAGACCTTCTAATCAATCTGATAGATTGCAGGACGAAAGGCCAGAATAATGCATCATTGTAAAGAGCACTATAACTCAAGGGGGGAGGAAAGGCTATAAAGCCTCAAGTCTTTCATGCTTCACATTACACACACATATGTTATTACTATGATTATTTAGAGCATTATTGGCTATGTGTGTGTGTGTGTGTGTGTGTGTGTGTGTGTGTGTGTGTGTGTGTGTGTGTGTGTGTGTGTGTGTGTGTGTGTGTGTGTGTGTGTGTGTGTGTGTGTGTGTGTGTGTGTGTGTGTGTGTGTGTGTGTGTGTGTGTGTGTGTGTGTGTGTGTGTGTGTGTGTGTGTGTGTGTGTGTGTGTGTGTGTGTGTGTGTGTGTGTGTGTGTGTGTGTGTGTGTGTGCACGCGCGCGCGCGTGCTTGTGCGTGTGCGTGTGCGTGTGCGTGTGCGTGTGTGCGTGCATGCATGCATGTGTGTGTGGAGAGAGAGAGAGAGAGAGAGAGAGAGAGAGAGAGAGGGGGGGAGAGAGAGAAAAATATTGAGAGGAAGAGAGACAACATATAGAGAGAATAATCATAAATAGGGAGAGAAGTACAGAGAAGGAGAGTGAGAGATAGAAAGGAGAGTGAAATAGAGAGATAATAAAGATAAAAGGAAGATACAAAGAGGAAAGAGAGTGAGAGATTGAAGAAGGTCATGTTTGATGTACCAAACTGTTCATATTCTCCTCCTTGTGAAATTGCCTTAATTACCTTTGTCACTCTCCTCCCTCCATCTGCTTATTTGAAAAGCAACCCTATGTTCTATACCAACCCTTCTCCATCCCTTATTATGATCATTATCTTTACCCTTGTTGCAACTCTTATTCTCTATCCAAAACCTACCCAAAAAGCTACTTCAAAATCCTCCAAACATCTATCATATTTCCTCTCATCTTGCTACCAAAGCTTACCCCTCATAAGCCACAATTTCTTCTTGCCCAACCAAAAACACTAAACTTTCATTGAACTTATCCTTCTACCATTGACAACTCTTTATTCAAGGGAGTGGAAGCCCAAAAAAGACCAAAGGGGAAGTGAGATAAAGGTTGCATTAAAGGAAAGGAATTTACACGTTAGCCTAGGTATTTTCCTTGTAATTTTGGAAAATACTTTGATGCAATAAGAATAGGAATCTTAGAGCTATATGATTGTAACATATATAAGGACTCCTTGAGGCTCAAGATCCCTATTGACACTTGAGAATTAAGTAGTTGGATGAGAAATTATAGGTACTTAGGAGGAAATTACAATAGGAAAGCCCCTCCTATGATAGTACATAGTTCATGTTTTAACTTCTAAACTATGGAATGTTTATAATTGTGATGAGGGAATGATCGATTCAACAAATATCATAAGCAAGGTATCCTAATAGAATTAAAACTACAAGTTAACATAAATATTCCTAGACTCAAGAACAAGGACCATGACTTAAATCAAGCAGAACCTATGCTTGTAAGCTTAAGGCGAGCACTCATGTACAAGCATTTTTTATCATACTACTTGTCGCATTGAAAGAAATGTTTCAACAATTTGTGGATTCTAAGGATTAATTTATCTAATCACAATTTAAATTCTTGGATGTGTGCACTAGATCCCCCCAAGGTTAGCTACACTAGCTCTTCACCAAGGGAGCTATGTTTACTACTTTGGATTGCTAGAATTGGCACTAGATGTGAGAGGTCTCTCCATAAGGACTTGCTATATTCTAAAAGGTGCCAAGGAGCTAAGTGGCTCTAGTCATAATTCAGTGGGCATTCTAGGACTAGTTTACCCCCTACAAGCCCAAATGGATTTCCTAGAAGGTCTTGATCCTAACTGAGGGGGGTTGAACTTGGTGGGTTTATTTTGGCTTTTGAATGGAATCTTGATATGATTATAACAAATTTTGGAATAAGAATAAAGATAATACATTGAAAACAATACTTTACTTTTATAAAATGATTTTTTTCACTTGTATTCATGTCTATGCTTAACTTACCTGAAGGTGGATTATTTAACGAAGAAATAATGATAGGATAATTTAAAAATTAAAATTTTCCTTAGGGAAAGTGGGTAGTTACATCCTAGATGGATCTTTCTCGCAATAGGGTGACTTGGTAGCCGAGAGGCTTTCACATAAACTTAAATACTAGATAATGATAAGTTAGGAAGGGTCAAATAATGATTTTCCTAGTGTGCTATCCTAAATCCCAGCCAATGTTGTTTAGGGGGCCAAAGTCAAGACTATATGTTATGGGTACAAGGGTCAGCATGCATCACTTCCCCCTCATGTCCCACTCTCTTTGACCCAAGTGTGGCAATGGTTTGCTTCAATTTGAGAGATGATAGCAATGTAGTTGATAGGAGACTATAGTATTAATCTAGATTCTGATCCTTGTAGGATTGAGTTGAAACTTCCCCTATGAAGTAGTCTCAAGAAGTTTAAGGTTACAACAAATATTTGGTTATTCCAAGGGAAATCCGAATGGCAATTACCTTGATTATCTCTTGAATTGACTACCCAAAACATGTGCCATTGGGATTTATTAGGTAGGCACATTACACTTTAAGCAGAGTCAAAATGGCTATTTACCTTAAATAATAAGTACATTGATAGTACTTTCCACAACCACTCAATTGTATAGATTCAAATGTCAATGGTTGGTGATGTAAGAAGCTGGGAAGAATAAGGATTCAGTGTGTAAATAATATTGATGTTATGCCATGTCACACTGACATTGGTATAAAAGGAGAGGACATGTAATTTTTCCTATCTTTTGGCACATTAATACATTACTGTCCTTTTTCTCTCTCCTTACTCACAGCTTCAATGGCTTCTTTCTCTTTCCTATCTTTCTCTCTCCTATTCTAGTATTTCTCTCTCCTCGTCACTCTATTTCTCTCTCTTCTGCACTCTTTCTTCTCTCTTCTACAATCTTCTCTCTCCTCTTTCTGTCTCTAGTCAATTTCTTAACAAGTGGTATCAGAGCTTTGGTCTTTGGTCCATTTTTCATTCTATTTCCATCCAAATTTTCTCCATCAAAATCAATTTCAAACAAGTACTTGACAAAGACAATGACTAGTAGAGGGTTGCAGACCATCTATAGTTAGCAGGAGTCTACATCTGGTGTTGATGCAAGCACAAGCTCAACCACCAAGACCCATGGACCGCTTATTGTTCTCAAGTGCTCCAAGCCGAGCACTAATGGCTACCTCTCACATAGCCGATGCGCTATCCATCCCTACGAGTGTAGTGAGCTTACCTCCATGCCTGATCGAGTTGCCTCCTCTCCCAAGCACTCCATAGCTCCACGATCCAAGTGCAAGCTTCAAGCGAAAAACTTCAATTATGGAATGCATTTACACATCTGAAAATTATAGGCTGAAATTTGAAATTGAATGTATAATAGTCATCACTTGAAGGTTAAAGCGATTTGACATTCGCTTGTACCCATAAGGCTTGAGTCATGCCATTGGAGCTATAGGTGTGTTGTGGGATACTGGGAGCATTGAATGCCCAAAGGTTGGGCTGATGTACTACTGGCTACAGTAGGATATTGATTGTTTTTATTAGTTGGAAGGATATTTGGCTTCCATACATGAGGTACATGCATTGCAGTGTGCCGAGTTGGACATGTATGTATGCATGCATGTAATAACAACTATCTGAGATGCCTTGGGGCTGTTTGAGGCACATACACTCTATTGTTTGGATGGAAGAGAAGCTGCTGGTAACTGTCATTTGATGCTTACAGGCTGCTTGTATGTACATGAACAATCTACTTGATTACTTGCTGGTTATGAAGTGAATACAGTCTATATATGTAGGCTGCCATACCTAGGTGATTGCCAAGTGTCAGGAGATGTATATATCATTGTTTTTTAGGGTGAAATACTGACTGTTTGAGCACACAGAGTGCTGAAAATTGTCATAAATAGTTGCAGGTTGAAATTAAATTGTCAGGAAGATTTTTGCTTGCAAGTAGTCAGGTAGAACATACGACATGGCAAATGCTGACAGGACAGACAATATTACTCAAATTGTGGGGGAGAAATTGGACAGCCATAATTATGCCATATGGAAGTTCCGCATGGAGAACTTCTTAATCAGGAAAGGATATTGGGAGTTGGTGACTGGAGAAAAATCCGATCCTAAGCTCCTAGAGAGACCTACAGCTGATCAAAGACGATTACACCAAGCTTGGACAGAAAGAGCTTACAAGGTGTTGCATTGGCTGTCTCTATGTATATCAGATGCCATGGTAATGCAAATAATGAACTGCAACTCTCCTAAGGATGATGAGACATTTTGATCAGGTATTATGGCACCACTACAAGTGCCAGGAAGATACAGTTAAAGCAGAAATTTAACAATATGGAGAGAAAGAGCAGGTCTATACAGGACTATGTGACAGAGATCAAGACCATTGCGAATCAGCTAGCATCTGTTGGTACTCAGGTTGAAGATGAAGATATGGTTGTTGTGACTATGAATGGCTTGGGTCCAGAGTACAAGTATTTTGATACTTCTATGTCTGTGCAAGCTGAAATGCTTGATTTCAATGAACTAGTTGCATTGCTTATCCATGAGGAGGTAAAACTTGGCTTGGCTATAGGGTCAAGCAGTTCCAAAAACAAGGATATAATCTTTTATTCCAATCAACACTGCCATGGCAGCCATGGTAAAGGCTATGATTCTGGCAAAGGACGCCATCAAAATGCATCCTATGGCAATAACAACCAACAGGTACCGAATGCAAGAGGTGGTGGAAACTTTAGAGGCAGGGGGAGATCTAGCCCTAGAGGCAGAGGCTCCTAGAAGCAACAACGCCTATCTAACAATCCGAATAAGGATAAGGATTGTCACTACTGCGGGAAGTATGGTCATATTGCCAAGGACTGCTGGAAGAAGCAAGGCAATCAGAAGGGCAAACAACATGGACATTTTGCTACATCTAGTGAGGCAGATGATGCTTCAGGAGGTAGATTGTTTGCCACATGCAGTATGTGAAAGATAGGGCTGCTGAAAAATTCACTGATGATATAGTATGGTACATTGATTCAGGGGCATCGAACCACATGACCCCTCATGGTGATTGGCTTATTGACATGGTAGCTGAAAGACATGGCTATGTATGCACAGGTGATGACACGCAGCATAGCATTGAGCATAAAGGCAAAGTGCCTCTTGTGGTTCATGATGGCAGAAAGAAAAATTTGCATGATTTACTGCATGTCCCATCAATAACGAAGAACTTACTGTTTGTCGGTCAAATGACGAAGCAGAACTTGCAGGTTAGGTTCAATAAACATGGTTTCTTTATTGAAGAGTTTGGAAATGGATGCAAGTTGATTGCTCGCGGTCACAAGAATGGCAGAATGTTTACTCTTGATGCCACTGTGCCAGAGCTGAATTCAACTATGTTTGCTCATGTATCAGAGATTTGGAAATTTGACATAAGAGAGTGGGACATGTGAATTTGCAAAGGCTGCAAATTATGCAAAAAAAACAGCTTGTTACAGGTTTACCCAAGTTCCAATAAGCAGACATTGGTCATGTATGTGATGCTTGCCAGTTTGGTAAGCATTCGAGGTTGCCATTGTCAGGCATGTAAGGTAGAGTACACGTACGACATTGCAGTTTTAAGGTAGTGCACTCTGATGTCTGGGGGGCAGCCCATAATGCATCTATGGGAAGCTCAAAGTACTATGTGACATTTATTGATGATTATAGTCGCTATACTTGGGTGTATATTCTATGGACAAAGGATGAGGTGTTTGTTGTTTTTCAGCAGTTTAAAAAAAATGTTGAAAAGGAATTTGACTGCTATATCTCTTGCTTGAGATCAGATAGCGGTGGGGAGTATGTGTCAAATGAGTTTGATAATTTTTTGGCTGAAAATGGCATACGTAGGCAGCTTGCTTGCAGCTATACTCCACAGTAGAATGGAGTGGCTGAGTGTAAAAATAGGGTATTGATGGAAGCTGCTCATGCCATGATGAACAAGAAGAAGATGCCACTCGATTATTGGGCTGAGGCTGTTATGACAGCCATATATATCTTGAATAGGACTCCCACTGCAGGTATTCATGAGATGATGCCATTTGAGAAGCTGTATGGCTATAAGCCGGATGTAAGTCACATGAAAGTCTTCAGCTATCTTGCTTATGTGCACATCCTAGATGAGAAAAAGAAGAAGTTGGATCCAAAAGCGCATAAGTGTGTTTTCATTGGATATTCGTAGGAGAAGAAGGCATACAAATGCTACGATGCCTCTACCAAGGAGACTTTGGTGAGCAGGGATGTCATCTTTATGACATGGCCTCTTGGTATGTATCACCAGATGCAAGGCCATCGAATATGACTTCTACTCATGTATCTATAGCTAATTTGCAGTAGAGTACTGCTATGATAGGTCCTAGTGGCCAGACGGTATCTCCATGGAGAGGGAGATTGTAGAGCTCTGGCTCACCGTCCACCACTGGCACCACTACGTCAGTGAGGGGGAGACATGATGTAGTGGACAGCAAAGGAAAAGGAAAAGTCATTGATGATATATGGTGTGATGACACCTGGCAGGATGACTTTAGGCTATGACTCAACTAACAGTCTAGACAGTGAACTTGGTATTCCAACTGTGTATACGCTTGTGTATACGCCTGGTACTAGGCAGAACAGGTAAATTCCGCCTCATGAGAGAGGGGAATTGAGCAATACACCACAGCCTAGACGCTCGCAGAGGGTCAGATATCCTATTGACAGGTTGACATATAGTGGCTACTCTGCAAAGCATTATTCTTACATGATAAAAGTAATGGAGATCAAAGAACCAGGTACATATGCTGAAGCTGTAAAAGATGAGAATTGGTGTGCAGCCATGGATGAAGAAATGAATGCCTTGGTCGAAAATAAAACATGGGATCTTGTGCCACTGCCTGAAGGGAAAAAGACCATTGGCTACAAATGGGTCTACAAAATCAAATGCAAGTCGGATGGAAGTGTGGAAAGGTACAAAGCCAAGCTAGTTGCTAAGGGGTATGCCCAACAGTATGGACTTGATTATGAGAAAACATTCAGCCATGTTGCCAAGATGGCAACCATATGCACTGTGATTGCTTTGGCTGCTACTAGAGGCTGGATATTGCAGTAGATGGACGTGAAGAATGCATTCCTCAATGGTGACTTGGTAGAGGATGTCTATATGGGTCAGTCAGAAGGGTATGTACACCCTGATTTTTAGCACTATGTATACAGGCTGAAAAAAGCATTATACGAGCTGAAGCAAGCTCCGAGAGCCTGGCATGCAAGGATCAATAACTACATGCAAAGCTTGGGATTTGTTGTTGGTAGGGCTGATCACATCCTATTTACGAAAAAAAACTGACAGTGGCTTGGTAGTACTGGTCATATATGTTGATGATTTGATAATCACTGGTGATGATGACTTGGGCATACAGCATGTAATGAAGATGCTGAAAACTAAATTTGATATGAAAGACTTAGGTGATTTGAAATATTTCTTGGGCATTGAGGTGGTTACAGCTAAAAATGGTTTATGGTTGATGCAGAAGTACTATGCCATGGAAATGCTAAAGAAGTATGGCATGATTGAATGCAAACCACTCGATACACCTCTTGATCAAAATGTAAAGTTAGACATGAGCACTAGGGCTAAAGTTGAGGATGTGTCTATGTATAGGCAGATGGTTGGCAATCTGATTTACTTGACCATCACTAGGCCTAATTTGAGCTATGTTGTAGGGCTCATAAGCCAATTTATGCAGAAGCCCCAAAAGCCACACTTGGATGCAGTTAGATGCATTATGAGATATGTTGAGTCCATTGTAGATTATGGGTTGCTCTATGTGAGAGATAATCCCTTGAAATTGATTGGATACACAGATGCAGATTGGGCAGGATGCTCATATGACCGTAGATCTACGAGTGGCTATGCTTTCGGGTTTGGAAGCAGAATGATCAGTTAGAGCAGTAAGAAGCAGCCTACGGTTGCTTTATCGAGTACTGAGGCAGAGTACAGGGATGTTGCATTGGCAACATGTGAGATTGCATGGCTGTTCAAGCTTATGGTTGATTTGGCCATACAAGTAGATGCTCCAATGGCTCTGCAGTCTTAGTAGTGTACTCCTGGCCATGAATCCAGTATGCCATGCCAAGACAAAACACATTGAGGTACACTACCACTTCATCAAAGAGATGGTTCTTGCAAGAAGAGTTGATCTCATGCATGTGAAGACTGATGAACAGGTTGCGGATATCTTTACCAAGTCTCTGGGTAAAGATAAGTTCAGTGTTTTCAGACAACTGCTTGGTGTACAAATACTATCTTGAGCTTGAGGGAGAGTGTTAGACTTCAAGCTCAACTTTCTATCTTTGGTATCATTGTACCCGACCCTTGAGTCATCTAGCTATACTACATGATGCATACATTTAATAAGTCGGTGCTTAGGAATTGGTTGTTTGGTGTGAATGGTCCTTGAGACCTTAGGTTGTAAACAATCATTTGAGTTATGGGAGTAATATATAATAAAAAGGATGTGTGAGAGAGCACACTGCTTCTCACTGTGTGTTAGCTCCAACCTCTCTCTGTGACTTTTATCACCATTGCCACGAGTAAGAGAAGAGAAGAGAAGAGAAGAGAAGAAGAAGAGAGGAGAAGATGGAGAGCTTCTCCACCATGGTCCCTCACCCTCACATACTCACTCCCTCACACTCTCACACTCCCTCTCTCAAGCACAAGCTCAAACAAGCAAGAAGAAGAAGAAGAAGAAGAAGAAGAAGAAGAAGAAGAGAAGAGCTACTTTTGGCCACACACAAGAATGAGCTTCTCATTCACTTTTTAACTTTATATACAAAACCCTAAATCCCTTTTGGGCAATCATCCCCTTATCCCCTTTTTTACATGGCCGGCCGTGGCCTAGCCCCTTTTTTCCATTGTCCTTCTATCTTCCTAGCTTCCTTTCCACCGCCCATCTACCTTTACAATTTTCACGGGTGAGAGCCCAACGCTCTTAAAATAAATCTTGGTGTATCTTGTGCTCTTTTACAAAAGTATTGACTTGTGCTTTTTCTTGTGCGTCTTTCTCCTTGATTTGGGACTATTTTACACTTCTTGTGTTTCCGGATTCTTCCTTGGTGCTCCATTTCACTTTCGCCTTAGCCTTGTCTTCTGCTTTAGATTTTCCAGATTTTCCACCTTGTTCGTTTGAGGATTAATATTACTCCCCTCCTAGATGAGTGTGAGTCCCATGGCACTCACCGTCATAGGTAGCAGGCTTTGGCATGCGCCAAAGATGTGGGTAGAAGGGACATCTATGGTATGCCTTGGAGGATTTTTTATGGTGGTACGGATGAAGGTCGTTGGGGGCATATTGGTGGCCTGGATGGCTAGTGGTCGGGTTGTTGGAGTTGGGGAGAGGGATGTTCATTGTTGGGAATCACATGGAGGGCTGGCACAGGTGTTGGTTTGTGGGGATTCTACACATGACGATTCTTTGGTGGGCTTGCATGATGAGAAAGGACGAGAGTTCAGAGTTGAGTGGTGATGAAGAGCTGTCAGTGTTTTTTTGTTGGAGTCATCAATGCTTGCAATTGAAAACCTCTCATATGGTCCCTCCCTAAGGGTGGTGCTAGTCTTCATATTGTGTGCATAAGATATAGTTTGATTAGTTTGGGAGACAGGTCAAACTCTAACAAACTGAGAGTAATGGCCTACACTTGAAGACCCAAACTGTGTATATGTTGTGGTTTAGATATTATGTGTGTACCTGCATACTTAGATATTATGTAGTTAGAAGACTATTGGTCTGGTTCCTCATAGCAATGTGTGGATGAAGCAAGGGTTCAATGGGGTGGAAAATTTTTTCAATATTGAGGAGAAGTACACATGAAGGTTTGTTGAGGCATGATTTGTGATTATGACAACACGATGTAGCATAATTGAGCTTGTTGACACCTTAACTTTTGGTAGCTAGTAGCTAGTTGTGTTGTTCAAAGAGTACGGTGTGATTTCCATGGTCTTTCGTGCCTTGCTTACAACTATTGATTGCAATGGTATTGAGATGGAGTGCGAAAAAAGAATCGTGCTAATGGGTCAAGGTGATAGGTCTAACCATAGGCGAGGCAAGATCCCTAGGTATGTCATGCCCTTGATGTGCCTTGAACAATTGTGGGGGATGTGTAAGGGGCTAGGGGGCTAGGGACGGAGCCAACCGACCAAGGTCATAGGATGTGCCTAATTTGAGGACCCCTAGGTGCTGTGTTGTGATCGTGAGTGCTTTTTTTTTCGTTTCCTTTTCTTTTCTTTTCTTTTCTTTTCATTTTCTTTTCTTTCCTTTTTTTTTTGGATAACATGAATACAATCATTGCAATATGTTGAGGCTATCAGCCTTTCATTTGGATTAGGAAATGTTGAGATCCAAAGGCTGTAAAAATAGATATTACAACAATGATTGTGTTACTAGTCTCAATGCTAGAGGAATAGTTGTTGAGATGGAGAGATACACTTGAGATTTTGCAAACCTCTTTGTAATATGTGAGATATTGGTACATTTGAGGTAGCAACTGCAGTGAGCCAAATGTAGAGTTTGGCCAAGGAAGAGAGAGTAGCCAATGACTATGCTTTTGGCCATGCTCAAATGCAATGTGGGCATTCTGCAAGGGTGATTTTCTCTTCCAATAGTGGGGCTTCCATCATGGTTCTTGGTTCTTGGTATTTCTATTTCTTTTCTATAATGGCTCTCTGTGGGGTTGGTGGTATTGTGGTAACTTGGACATTGAACACTTTCGTACAGAGACATGTGCCATCCTGTATCCACTTAACAACTCGTGAGAGTACTTGCAAGTCATATGTTTCAACTATAATGAACAAGTGCAATGCAAAGAGACATCACATATCTAAATCCCATGGTGTTGACTTTGATGCATATCACCTGCGCTTAATTATCTTTTTCGTTAAAGATGTGAAATGTATTAGAAGTAGGTAAGGCAAGTCTGTATAGTTGGGGAACCTACCCCTTTTAACCACCTAAAGATAAAAATTCATGGCAAGATAGCACTTGGTAAGCATCTTATACAAAATAAGGGTTATTCTATTTGTATGAGGCAGGGTGAGTTCGGGTGACAAGATGACTATAGGGCATTGCTAGTGGTGAGCTCCTATTAGGCAAGGCAGGGGAGACATTAGCTAGAACCCAAATGGTGTAGTCCCTGGCCGCTGTCGTATCAAGAATTCTCTAGAACAATTCAACAATTTCATTATCGATTTTTGCTTCTTTTTCCTCTTTTGAGCATCTGGTGCCCGAGCATCTAGGGAAGGTCTGTACGTTAGGTTTCTCTACCCTCCATGCATTCCTTTGAACCTTCCTTTTCTTGGTTTGGGGAGCGTTCAACCTGCATCCTAGGCAATGCCGCTTTGGGCCTCATCTTGGCAAGTACCTCTTCAGGGTGGGCATGTAGTGTTCCAGTGGTGGCAAAGATTGCACCCTGTGCTCCCTTCTATGGAGGAGAGCTTCCTTGCAAGCCAGCATTATGGGGTACTTCATGACTGGTGACTATTGAGGAACCTGCAAAATGTGAACCAAGGGTTAGACCTTGAGGCAAGACTGAGCTATTTGCATGAAAGAGATTACACAGCAGGTTAACATGTGCATATGATGAGGAGAGGTGAGGCGAGGCATGCAGTATTTTCTATAAAGGGACGGTCCCAATGATGATACTTGTCATGACTCAAGTGTGGGACGAATTCTAGCCAGTAGCAGATCTTCGCTCATGTCAATTTGTGTGGACTGGTCATGATGGAATGGAGTAGGGCTCATCCCTAGAAGGATAGATAAAAAAGGGGAAAAGCCTATAGAAGGGCATGGCGCCCCATCTTCACCCTCAGAGGTGTTGGCCAGGGCTTCCAATGGCGGCAATGAGCAATGCATGTCCTCCACCTGGAAGCGGAAATGGTCACACGACTTCTAAACACGTGGCAAGGGGAGGACCTGGGGAGCTCAACTTGTCAAACCCAAAATTTTCTTCCTGCGCTTGACTATCATTGCTTGTGTATGTTGGTATTATTTATACACAATCACAAAACTCATTGTTTATTTATGTACAATTTACGAATTCATGTCACTTCATGAAGATAAGAGCCAATTGTAGAACTCAGGATTGTACTGGAGTGTAGCACACGCATCCAATACTCGTGGCAGCCTACTCAATATCAACAGATGTTTCACAACATCGAGTAGCATGGTACCTTGTCTGAGTCTACTCGCAACATGTAGCTCCTCCTCAGTGAGAATCTTATCAACCACAGAGTTCTCTTGGCTAGTTCCGTCTAAGTCCATACCCTGAATGGCAGTCAGTACACTCGGAAGAATGTTGGCGCCATATAGGTTGGGTCTCTTTGAGACTGCCATTTGGCCGATCGCCCCTCTAAGACTGTCATAATCTGGGCTCCAAGTTTGGCCATTGTAGCGCATTTTTCAAACCAATGTTTTTCAAATTGGCTTTGACCCTTTTATTGTCACTTTAATTGCTCTATCTCTAGGAGATTTGGTTGGCAAAGTGCTTCATTGGATGTCACAATTAGGCATAGTTTGTCAGCCTCCTCGTCAGAGATGAGTTGCATCCATTTATGTAGGAGCTTGTCATAGTGGTCGTTAAGATATTCTTGCTCTTCCCAGAATAGAGGATATGGCAAGTATTCCTCAAGCTGCTCCTTAGGAAATGTACACATGTCTGCAAGAACATAGACACGTAAGAATAATTTGACTTTAGCATCCAGCTTAGTTAAGCATTCTGTGACACTTCTATGTTCAATGAGGGCTTGCTCGGTTGCTATCTCATGCAAGGTTCTGGGAGTTTCCCCAGGCTTTAGCATGGCTGGGGGTTCAGGCCTACATGAGCAAGATTGGTCAACGCTAGGATTGCTTATGCCCTCGGAGTTTTCATGTTTTTCCTTAGACTTTGCTGCTATTGTGTCATGGTTCTCCTTGGATGTGACTAGTATACTTTTGTCAACCTGTTGTGATAGTGTCGTATCCACCCTTGATTGGTCAACGCAAGTTCTATTGTCATCAGTGGATTGAGTGTTACAAGCAGCTGTTGACGGTAATGGTTGCTTTGACTTATCAAAACACACGGATGTGTCTAAGGTTTCAGTGTTGTTAGGAGAGATGGGAATGGGTTCATTTGTGGGTGGACTCAATGCTTTATTGCTCAGCTCTTCAGCACTCTTTGTCTCAATCTTCTTGGCATCTACAATCACTTGTAACTGCCGTTGTTTTCGTTGTTTTCTCCTCTTTTTCTTGGGAAATTGAGGTGTATCCTTTAAATATTCTAGACCCTAAACTAAGTCAACCATTGATGTTCTTGGTTGGCCTCATCCCTCTCTTCCTCTAATGTGTCCTCATGGGACGTAGTTGCGGCCTACTGAATAGCCTCGCTAGGTTGTGAAGGTACAACTGTCTCTCTTTTTGGAGAGTCTATCTCTTCAACTAATTCCCCTCCGTTTGGCTCCTCATCTGATTGCATTGGCAGTTGATCTTGGTCGGGCATTTGCTCTAGGCTCTTGTCCTTACCCATTGTTGGAACATGCCTCCATTGCTTCTTATTAGTGCAAGTGTTGTGTTTAGAGCTGTTTTTCTCTTGCTCATGAGGTTTGGGTGACTTTAGTGTAGAACCAAGAGACGGTTTAGGGTTCTTTTCATGTAGGCTTGGACGGAACCAACTGAAGAAGTTAGGGTTGTATTGATGGAAAGCATAAAGATCTAGGATTGAAGGGCCTTGAATGAGGCAGAAGACATATGCATTAACATCAAGAACCATGCCCCCTACTCCTAGCCTACTAGAGCTACGTGTAGATCTTCTTCTAGAAGCAGTTTATCGTATAAGGGATGTTTTTGGACAGTGGCAAAAAGCTAGACCTTATGGACCGTTGCCAACACTCGTAATGAGGTTGGGGCAATGTACATGGGATCATGTATTGATGTCTAAAGGGCTTTCCTTTGCTCAACGAGTGGCATTAGTCAGTGGCCAATTTTGGATGCCAAACTTTGATCGGAGTACCATTTCTGTGCAAAGTTGCCTTGTCCTTTCCCTTTTTGCTTGATTGCTTTGAGCTTTTCCTTGTTTATCTCACATTGGGCAGTTTAGAGTGAGGGTATCAAGGGCAATTCTCTAACTATGGCCTTTGGGATGTCCTTTATGACTTCCTCATCAATAGCTTCATAGCGGGAGCAAACATGTTGTTCCTCATCCCAAGTCAAGAGTTCGGCTATGAGCTTCGTGTGCTCTAGTGTTGGTCTTCCCTTGTCCACATGGACATACGCACGTGTGATGGCTGTCACCTTGTGATCAAGCTTCATCAAGCACTTCATCTCTGGTTCATTGGTCAGATGCGCCATCTTCTTGGTCAAATCTTCGAGGGATTTCTCGTCAAGCCTAGGATTTAGGTGCTTCCGAAGTGCTAGAGGTGTCAAGGATGTTGGTTGTGACATCTCTTCTGCACATGTGAATTGCTAAGGATACGTTCCACAAGGGGCATCGTCACGGCCAAAGGCTATGACTGTTGTGATTCCTAATTGGAAGTAGTAGCGACTAGTTCAATGGACTGGATACTATTGGTAGACCACGGTGTGTCAATCCCTTAGGCAGATCAAAAGTGATCGTGTCTTTTGTTGCCCTTTGTGCATTCACTTGTGTAGATCGAGCATCAGTTGAGCTAGTCAAGGTGGATTGCACATGCATATCTTCAAGTTGAGAACTGAGGGAGGTGTCATGTGGCACATCTTGGACATTTGGAAGCTCAGATCGAGATTGAGATAGGAATTGAGCAATTGCACTTGACAACTACCATCGTGCCTCCTATGTCCATTTAGGAAAAGAAGGTGTAGGAGACTTGGGACTTCTAAGTGGACTTGACACTCGTTGGAAGATTTGTTCACTGTTGTTTGATGATTCTGTCATTTGCTTTGTTGAGCAATTAGCCTTATCATGAGCAACATTGCACCCGTGGTGCTCATTTTCTTCTTGGGAAGTCAAAGGCTCCTTGGGCACTAGTGGCTTTTGTGCATACTCGATGGTCACATTTAATATCCGCTTGTTAAGCATGCTAGGCTGAGGATCTACCTTTCGAATAGTCTTGTTTGGTTTCTTGATTTCAATCATGAGGGGCTCAGTCACTCCAATGTTGTTGACTCGAGACTCGGTTTTTCGTTTAGATTTCTTCATGCACTTTTTTGCTTTTGATACAATCTGTAGTTCACCTGACAAAGGTGGTTTAGCAAGGGGTTTTGGCACCCAAATCCATCGATTACCTGCGTAATACCCTTGAGCACGTAGCAATGCTTTGGATATCCATCGTGGCATTGTGCTGGCTCTCCATCTATTCATTCGTCTATAACGCTTGGGCTTCTCTTGTGGTCTTCTATGATATTTGTAAGTCCAAAGCCTATCCTTGGCATTGTCTCCTGATCTTCTTGTTTCAAGCGTGGTCTCACTCACTGGTTCTTTCTGTTCAGCATGCACTTGTATCAACTCTTTCAACAAGTCCTTGCTCTCATCACTAGAGACTTGCCTAGTATGTCAAAATATTCCTTGTCCTTCCCTCAAGGTTTGATGAGGTCACCCTTACTAAAGGTTGTGATTATCCTCACACCTGGTAGTGTCAAGTGTATCCTCTGTGCTACGTAATCAACCTCACACTTTGTCGCCCTTTTGAAGGGTCTTCCTTAGGAGGCTTTCCTTTCCACAATTAGCATTATTTGGGGGAACATGGAACAAGATCGGCAAGCTTTCAGCCTCAATGGTTACAAGGATTTTGCACTTCCTGATAAGTGCTTGTGGGTGTCCCCCATAAGGATTAAGAGTTGCATTAGTTGGTGCAAGCTTTGGTTGGCCTAGTAGGGTCCATGGTTTATAAGTCAAGATATTAAAATTTGCTCCTTCATCGATGAGAGTATCGACACTATGCTCTATTTTTGTGGTAAGTTTGACCCTAAGATAAGCAAGCAGTACTATATCTTCATCTTCGGGTCTTGGCTTATAAATTTATGCCTTCTAATGCATGCCTTTGAGTCCCCGACTATACAACCAGATGTGGATTCTCTACTGATGTCTTGTGTCATCTATGCAGTGCCATTCAAGGTGCATCTATCATTAGGACTATCATTTCTAGTCATCCTTCTAGTTGTAGCTTGACATCGTTCCATTCTGCTTTGACTAGATGCAGTTTGAATGCAACATATACATGCTTTTATGGTGTAGCCTTTTTGCCCTTGTTGGCTAGATTGGCCCATTGAGGTTCTAGGGTCTCTATTTTGTTCAAGTATGGGCTTTTAGTTGTTGTTTTGTAGGTGAGAATCTATGCTTGTGTAGAGCCATCACTACACTAGGATCTAATTTGGAGGACCTTTCAGGGCACACATTTTCTCTCCAGCCTACTTGGGGGAGGTGCGGAGGGGGCATAGCCCCTAGACTAAATACCATGCGCGATTTGAAGAACTGTTTGTAGCCCAGTTTCAAACTATTTGTTCTAGATTTCACCCTAAAGATAGATCTATGATGTGCTTTTGGCTCTATATGGTCTCTGGGTCGATTTCAAGATCTACATGTTAAAATTTTGAAAAAAAATCCAAACTTAGCCTAGGAGCTCCGAATTGAAGGGGCCAAATGTCCGATTCGGCCCGTTCAAATGGCTGAGGACCGAATGAGAAATGGTTGAATGCAACTGGTCCAAATGTCCAATTTGGCCAGTCCGAATGTGGTTATCTAAGGGGGGACGAATGGCCAAACAACCGAGGGCCGAGTCCCGTGGGCCGATTGGAAAGTTGGTCCGAGTGGTGATTTTGGTTGCGGGTCAAATGTCAGCTTGTCCAAGTGGGGTTGGGCCGAGTCGTTAGGATTAAGGCATGAATTTTCGAGTGTCTGAGTCAAGTGGGCCGAATGGTGGAACGGCTGAGGGCCGAGTGGTTTGTCCAAAATGGGTTTGACCGAGTGGCCGAATACACGATGGGCCAAGGGCCGATTCTGGGACTCGAGGCCCATAATCTCCGTCACTCGAATGCGAGCCGAATGTGGCACGTTTTTCGTCGAACTTGCACAGAATTCATCGCGCCGAACGATCAATGCCTTCCCACTCGTCAAGCACCTCCAAATCTTAGCTACACATGCAGGAGAAGGTGTGGGAGTACCTGTAGTGAGCAATGAATTCCTCGATGATGAGATTGAAGTAGGTCCATGCAACGAAGCTCTCTCTTTCTCTCTAACTCTCCCTAACCCCTGAAATGCAAAATGAAGTCTCCTTTGCCACTCCTGGCCTCTTATTACCCTACCCAGGTCTACATTCACCTTAGCCTTGTTCCCCTTACCAACATTTAACCCAAAAGTTTATTTTTTGCCCTTCTTTTCCATGTTTCAACCTATTATACAGCATCAAAAACCCTATTGTGTACTCACATTATTTGCTCCTATCCTACCTGAATGTAAACAAAACACATCAAGAAAACAACTACACTACTCCAACCTATCTTTCCAAATCCAAAAAACCAAAAACTTACTTGCTAAGGAGATCGAATACCTCTTTGAACTCCCTCACTTCCTACCTATCTAACTCAAGCATCAGTTCGGGGAAAACCCTACTTCAATGCTCGATTCGAAGTGTGCAAGCACTCAGGGCTTGAATCCGTTGGTCCCGGCAATGGAACCAAAATGTTGATGCGAGCACAAGCTCAACCACCAAGACCCACGGAGGACTGCTTATTGTTCAAGCGTTCCAAGCTGAGCACTAATGGCTACCTCTCACATAGCCGACATGCTATCCATCCCTACGAGTATAGTGAGCTTACCTCCATGCCCGATCGAGTTGCCTTCTCTCCCGAGCACTCTGTAGCTCCACAATCCAAGTGCAAGCTTCAAGCGAGCTCCATTTTCAAGTTCCATGCTCCAAGATCCATTGCCACGAGCAAGACAAGACAAGAAGAAGAGAGGAGAAGATGGAGATCTTCTCCACCACGGTCCTTCACCCTTACACTCTCACACTCCCTCTCTCAAGTACAAGCTCAAGCAAGCAAGAATAAGAAGAAGAAGAAGAAGAAGAAGAGGAGAGCTACTTTTGGCCTTACACACAAGAATGAGCTTCTCATTCACTTTTCAACTTTATATACAAAACCCTAAATCCCTTTAGGGCGATCATCCCCTTATCCCCTTTTTTACATGGCCATGGCCTAGCCCCTTTTTCCCATTGTCCTCCTATCTTCCTAGCTTCCTTTCCACCACCCATCTACCTTTATAATTTGCACGGGTGAGAGTCCGGCACTCTTAAAATAAATCCTGGTGTGCCTTCTGCTCTTTTACAAAAGTATTGACTTGTGCTTTTTCTTGTGCGTCTTTCTCCTTGATTTGGGACTATTTTGCACTTCTTGTGTTTCCGGATTCTTCTTTGGCGTGCTTTCGTCCTCCATTTCACTTTTGCCTTAGCCTTGTCTTCTGCTTTATATTTTTTGGATTTTTCACCTTGTTTGTTTGAGGGTTAACATCTGGAGATCTTCAAGGTCAGATATGGTGGTGGGAGGCTAAAGTAGTAGGTCATCATCAAAATTTCATGCAATTTGGAGGTAACTAGGTTAAAGAGGATTTAACAAGCTTAGTTTGGAAACAAACTGTGGTTACTTTGAAAAGAGAAGGTTCTCTTTCCCCTTTCTTGGAGCTTCCTAGAGGTTTCATGGAGTTCCCAGCCAATATCTCTTCCTACCACACAAATCTGTGCTCAAAGACTTCATCCAAGCTGAGAATTAGTTGCTTCAACTCTCCAACCAGCTTCAAGCCAGCAACCATTGTGAAGGATCATTGCTACTCAAACATGTCAGATCAGTCCCGAAAATTGCGGCACAAATTTTGGGCTGCATTAGGCTTCATCTCTCTTCTCTCTGACTAATTTAATGATGAAATCTTGACTTCTCCAATCTTCAGCCAGAGGAAACCTACAGTAAACATCAAGATTGCACTCCATTTGTGAACTTTCAGGCTTCTTGTAAACCCTAGATCAACAATCCATAGCAGCCATGAAAGCTTCTGTCCAAGCTTTCATTTCTTAACAATTTCTTGAAGATTCTTCATCAATTCATCCCATGGGATCAATGCAGTAAGGATTCTTCAACAAACAGTAAAGATTTCAGCTTGTGGAGCATATTGGAGCTCATATTGAAGGTTTATTTTGGGGCTTTCCTTCAAGAGGTTTGAATCTTTGGTATTCAAGTATTCAAGCAATGTCAAGGCTTTGATTCTTCGTGGATTTGATCATATTGGAGCTCATATGGATTGATTTCATGCATCTTTCAAGATTTATGGTGGATTCATGGTGGATTATGGAGAATTCTTCCATTAATTGGATTGGAGCTTATATTTACCATCCTCTTCAAGCTTAATCAATGTATTTTTCTTGCTTAATCTCTAAAATCTCTCAATAATCCACTTGCTAATGCTTTTTCACTTGTTGATGACAAATTATTGATCAATTAATTCTTTGAATTTATCAATAGATTAGAGATTAGTGTTCTCCCTATTAATCAAAGCCCATTTCATTGAATTTCAACATTGATTCAGTCATATTTCATCATAGATATCATTTAACAAGTTTGATGCATAACCTTGATTTGATTGGCTGAAATTCTTTTGCCCAAGCTGAAATATTTTAAAAGGGTAAGTACAAGCAATCAGTGAGTCACTGAATTGCATTGGTAAGACCCTCTTCCTATTTGATCTTTCAAAATTTCCATCCAATTACATTCCATGAAAGTGCATGAATTAATATTTCAGAAATGCATTTCATGCTGATTGATTAGCATAGAATGCTACTGCCATGTTGATATACCCACCGAGAAAAAAGGTGGATGCTAGGGGAGATAGTGGGACAAAAGAGAGGTGACCCTCCCTCACTATTGAAAATCCTGAAGGGGTGTAACCAACCAACTCGGGGGAAACTTTGCCCACCTCCCAGTGATTTGAAGCTCATGTAGGGAGCATGTCCTGTCGTTTTATCCCTCACATAGGTAGAGTGAGTGGAGAATTTAAGATTGAAGTGTTTCCAAAGACTCAAGTACCTTCAGGAGCAAAACATGGTAAAACAAGGACTTTACAGGACACTACAAGGTATTTACATGTCCTTACAAGTACAAACTTCATTACTGAGGTATAGATGTAGGTACTACAGGGTGCCCACACGTCCTACTTAGCCTTCTCCAAGGTTTTGTAGCCATTTGGGGTTACTATTTTACCTTATAGGGTTGAAACAGGGCATTCACTAGCTAAAATAGGGTGCAGGCCTAGATAGTTTAGACTCAAAGATTGAATTGAAGAATTTTCTACTCTAAACTTGTTATAGCGTGCTATAGGTCATCTTAAAGAGGGCATCCTTGGCTTTGATTTGAATCAAAAAGTTTTGGAATCATAGTTTTCTAGCCCAAGTTATAGCCATCTTTCTAACAGGGGGTACTATAGGCTTCACTATTATGGTAGGGCATAAAGGCAAAAATAAGGTCCATGATCATTATGCTCAACAAATCAGAGATTCTATATTGGATAATGTACCCCAAGAGAACCCTGAAGAGCCTCAACAACTTGGAGAAATCAATGCACTTAATAATACCTTGTGTGCACATGAACAAAGGCATCGACAACATCATGAGGACCTATTATCAAGAGTGGAGCATATGGTTTTATCTATTAATCAAACGAAGTCTTCTATTGAGAAATTAGTGGATTCAACAACTCAAAAAAGGCTTCTATTGACAAGTTAGTGAAATCCAATGCTCAAATAATGGCTCAATTCTCCCAATGGATGCAAATGCAAATGGAATCTAAAGAAGCAAAGGAGAAAGCTTATTCAAACAGTGAGCCCTCAGTCCCACTTCAGTCACCTAACCAAAATGGTCAAGGTCATGGAATTATTGGATGAAGAGGTATTCCAAATAGTTAATATGAAGTAGGTGAGACTTCGCAAAGGCATGATGACTATTTGGGCAATTTGAATGGTGCCAACTCCCAAGCTTTTGGGCTGAATACTCAACTTCCTAGAGATTCTCTACCAACAAGAAGATCTCATAGTGGTTCTCAACCACCTATTGGGAGATTTCCATCTCATTTTGGGGGTTCAATGCTTGGCACTCATGATCAGTCTATTTTGGGATAGCAACCCTTCCATGAAAGAGATCTGAAATACAAGATCATTTTGGCCAAGCTCGATGGTCAATCATCTTCACCATTTGATTTTGCGGAGTGGATGTCCAAAATGGAATCTTATTTTGACATATTTCCTAGAACTGATGACATGAAGATCCATTTTTCTTCCTTGAACTTGGAGGGATTTGTGTATACTTGGTGGAGGAATATTAAAAAGGAGAACATACTTGTACAGAATTGGGAAGCTTTCAAGACACTTATGGCTGAAGTCTTTGTCTCTCCTCTTGAAAAAGAGAAATTGGCATTGAGATGGTATGGTTTGGAGCAAAGAGGCCTAAGTGTAAGAGAGTACACTAACCAATTTCTCAACCTAACCATATATGTAGAGAGCATCAGTGATGAGGCTAAGCTCCACAAGTACATGTATGGCTTAGAGCCATCCTTATCAGCTGATGTCATGGCACAAAACCCTACTTCTCTATTTAAAGCTATTGAGCTTGCAGAGCGCTATGGAAGAAAATATAGAAGAGAATCTTCATTTCATCCTGGTTTTGGACAGCCAAGGACTATTTTAAAATAGAGACAAGTTGGTAACATTTATGATAGCAATCATGCGCCCAGTGGAGGCTTAAGAGTTCCAACTTATCCATCATTTGATGCTTTAAGACCTCAAACTAATTTCAGGACAGCAAGCAGTCCTAGAGTTGACTTTAAACAAGGGGGGACAACAAGCCTAAATCCATTTCAGCCAACATGAATCCTAAGTCTATCCCTATGGACCTCTACAAAGAAAGAAAGGAAAAAGGCTTATGTTTCAAGTGTGGGGAAAAGTATACACCTGATCATGCCACAAAGTGTGTATACAAAAATTCCAAAGCCAAACTTCATAGTATGTTAGTCTTTGAGGATCCTGAAGATGAGATTGATGAAGCTAATGCAATTGCACCTAATGCTAAAAATAATGATCTGGAGGAAGAAGTTGGGCAAGATTATTTTTATGATCTAGTTGACTCTTTTCCTTTTGATCCAGGTGGGAGTGTTCCTTTTGATCCAGATGGGACTTATCATGAGCCACTTACTGCCACTAGTTGTTCTATTTCCATGGATGCTTGGATAGGTTCTAAGAGCCCTAATACACTCGGTATGAAGAGTCACATTCATGGAAATGATGTGTTCATTTTAATAGATAGTGGCGGTACCCATAGTTTTGTAAATAATTCCATTATGGACAAAAGTTGAATTGTCTTCCCACTGATTTACAACATCCCATATGAGTTCAAGTGGCCAATGGTGAAGAAGAAATCAGCACACAAATATGCCCACATGTTTCTTTATAGTTGGCTGAAAATTTTGAAGCAAAAGTAGACCTGATTACCTTGGAAATGGGGCCTATAGATATTGTACTCTATTGTGATTGGTTGATGACATTAGGAAAAATCACTATGGATTTCTCACAGTTATATATGGAGTTTATCTTCAATGGACAACTCATCCATTTATTGGGAATTCCTAGTGGATTAGATTTTCAACTTATTACCATAACAACTCAAAATGGAGTACAAGAGATGTTCATATATATTTGTTTTGCATTTGAATTAAGAAATGAAATATCAGCCCAATAATTCAGCAAGTCATCCAGCCTTGATAGCTCTTCTTGAGGAGTATAGGGATTTGTTTAAGGTGCCTACTTCATTACCTCCCAAGAGAGTAGTAAATCACCCTATTGATTTGGAGCCCTACTCAAAGCCAATCAATAAGCCACCTTACAGATTGTCTCAATGTGAGTGAGAGAAAGTAGCCAAGAAAATCATGGAACTTCTTGAGATGGGATTCATTGAACCAAGTTCTTCACCTTATGCATCTCCAGTTTTGTTAGTCAAAAAGAAAGATGAATATTTCAATATGTGCATTGACTACATGGATCTTAATAAGATCACAGTAAAGAACAGGTATCCAATACCCAGGATTGATGATTTGCTTAATGAACTTAAGGGGGCTCAATTCTTTACGAAGATTGATTTGAGGTCAGGGTATCATCAGATCCACATGCGAGAGGGTGATGAAATCAATACTACTTTTAGGATTGATTGAGGGCTCTATCATTTCTTAGTGATGCCATTTGGGCTTACAAATGCTCCAGCTACCTTCCAGAGTCTCATGAATAAGATTTTACAGTCTTTCCTCTTTCAGTTTGTCTTAGTCTTCTTTGATGACATTCTGATTTGTAGTAAGACCCTCCAAGATCACTTATCACACATGAGGAAGGTTTTTGATGTATTGAGATATCACAAGCTTTTGCTAAGGAGAAGAAATGTCCTTTCATGCAGACTAAAGTGTAATACTTGGGACATATCGTCAATGAAAAAGGGATACAGGTTGACCCTAAGAAGATGCAATGTATAAAAAATTGGCCAACACCTACTACTACTACTTCTCTTAGAGGATTTCTTGGTCTATCTTCATTCTACCACCAATTCATCAAGCATTATGCGGCTATTGCAGCTCCTTTGACTGACAGGGTTAAAGAAGGAAGCTTTCTTTTGGGATGCTATTGCAGATAGTAGCTTCAACTAGTTAAAGGAACTTCTTACTTCCGCTCCTATTCTAGTATGCTCAGATTTCTTGAAAGAATTTACCATACAGTGTGATGCCAGTGGCCGTGGCATTGGGCTATTTTGTTACAGGAGCATGGAGTGATTGCCTTTAAAATCCATAAGATTATAGATAAAGAAATGGCCATGAATGTTTATGACCAAGAGATGTTGGCTATCTTGCATGCAATAAAGAAATGGCACCATTATTTGTATGGCAGTCGATTCAGGGTCCAGAGTGATCACAAGGTTCTTAAGTATTTCCTTACCCAATCCAATTGTACTCCTAAGTAGTGGGTAGCTACACTGAAAAATTATGATTTTGACTTCACCTATACGAGGGGTAAAGACAATATAGTGGCTGGTTCTCTTTCTCATATGTGGGCTTGCAAAGTTTCAGCAATGTGGCTGAGCTGCATACTAACTGGATTGAAGAATTACATGAGGCTTATCTTTTGGATGAAGAGATCAACCATATTTTTCAGAAATTACAGCAAGGTCTCATGGACAAAAACTCACATTATCAGCTTAAAAATGGTCTTATTTGGTTAAATGGCAAGATTTTCATTCCTTCTACCTCTTCTTTTACATGGAAAATTATGGAGGAACTACATTCTTCGCCTTTAGCTGGACACCTTGGAGTTTTCAAGACCTATGACAGGATCAGCAAAAGTTTCTATTGGTAAGGGTTGTGAAAAGATGTCAAGGACTTTGTCATGAAGCGTATGCCTTGTTAGCAGAATAAGGACATCACCCATAAGCCACGTGGTTTGTTGCAACCATTACCCATTCCTACAGGCAAATGGAAGCACATTACCATGGACTTCGTTATTGGCTTTCCTACTACCAAAAAGGGATGGAATAGTATATATGTGGTGGTGGATAGGCTCACCAAGGCAGCTCTTTTCATTCCAACCAATACCCAGTTTACTACTTCTCAAGTGGCCAGTCAGTTCATGGAGCAAATTTTTAGACTACATGGATTACCCAAGTGATTGTTCATGATAGAGACTCAAAGTTTATGAGTAACTTTTGGCAGGCAGTATTCACATCTATGGGTACTAAATTGGCTCCTTCTACGGCCTATCATCCACAAATTTATTGATGCCAGGAGGCATATTCCACGGTGGATTCCGTGAGGTTTTACGGTGGATTCCGTAAACTTAGATGACCGGGGCTCATACACAAAGAGGATTCTTTGTGCGAGAAGTTGATGGGGACGCCTGTCCTTTTCGGGCGTTTCATTAATTTAATATGCATTTTGTGGAATCACCCGCTATGGAATCACCCATGTACACACTAAACTGGAGCGCAGATCGGACGCAGAATGCTCACGTGGTGAATCCCGGAAGGTCCCCAAGAACAATGAACTCTACCTTTTTGCACAAAAAACAATGTAAAAGCATGCACGACAAGAGGCAAGAGACAAATTGGGTTCAATCTCCCCCATGCCTTGTGTGAGCGCTTCACAAAGCATGTATTTTATGTATATTTCCAATCTTCATGCTCAATAATAGCCCAATTACAAAAATATGACAAGCTTTTTAGCTTTTGAGTTTGCTTTCTACAAAAATAGGAAAATAAAGCTAGTGGACGGTGCCCATAGAGTCTGGCACGCCCAATCTCAATGTCCAAATAGAAATAACATATCCGGGCGCATAAGCGCATACAAAATAATAATAAATAATCAATGTCTCAATAGACATAACAAAATATAAGCGTGGCGCCTATCAAAATATAGTCCAAATGTCGAATACCCGCTAGACTCCAATGCTTTCCTCTGCCACTGCTGCTATCTCTACACATCAACTGAAGCATTCACAATCGTTAGTAAAATAATACAATTAAACCGACAAAAGTGAATACCTAGCAGTCTTCAGCTACATGAATAAATCAACTGGTTAGAAATACATCCTAACCTTAATTTATTACGAGTGCGCACTCTAAACTCATAAACGTTTATTAATTTAATATGCATTTTGCGGAATCACCCGCTATGGAATCACCCATGTACACACTAAATTAATGAAACGCCCGAAAAGGACAGGCGTCCCCATCAACTTCTCGCACAAAGAATCCTCTTTGTGTATGAGCCCCGGTCATCTAAGTTTACGGAATCCACCGTAAAACCTCACAGAATCCACCGTGGAATATGTCTCCTGGCATCATACCCCCGGGGTGGAATAGCAATTGACCTCAATTGCTATTAGCTCAATGTGGAGCTAACAGAGTGGGGAAAGCATTTAAGTCTCTAGCGTGCATCCATTGTGCTTCCTCTACAGGATGGTTCTTGAATTTTACTAAATATCTAGAATACCTTCGGCCAGTTCTAGTGGTCATGTAGTCAGTATCTATGATAGCTTCTGGTTCAAGTATTTCAGTCTCTTCTTCTAATAAAGGTGGGTTTTCATAAACAGGGTGGATAGGTAATTGGCCTCTAAATGGTCTCAATAAACTAATATGAAATGTATTATGAATTTTCCAATGAGATGGCAATTCTAACTTGAATGCATTATCATTAATCTTATGAATGATTCTAAATGGTCCATAGAATCTAGGAGCTAATTTGACAACTGGATGTCTATCTACACTTTGCAGTCTACGCTTTTCTATTCTAAGCCAAACATAATCATCAACTTTGAAATTCATAGCTTGTCTTTTCTTGTTGGCTTGTTTGGTATATGATTGTTGGGCTTTAGCAATCATATCCTTAACCTCATCAAAAATAGTGTTATGCATAACAACAATATCATCAGCACTCTGTATTCTATTAGACAAAGATGCAACAGGTGTAGATAATCTATATCCATAAATAACTTCAAAAGGTGCTTTCTTTGTAGATGTGTGCGGTGTATTGTTATATGCAAACTGTAATAAATGTAAATGAGTATCCCATGTCTGAGGTTTAGAGATAGTATATGCACGTAAAAGATCTAAAATGGTACTATTTGTGGCTTCTGTTTGTCCATTTGTTTCTGGATGAAATGCAGATGAGAAATCAATCTTTGTGCCTAGATTTGCAAACAGTGTAATCCAAAAATTATTACAAAATCTAGAATCTCGATCTGAAATAATCACTTTTGGCAATCCATGGTTAGTAAAAACAGTTTTCAAAAATAACTATGCTGCTTGTGATGCTGTTAAAGTTTTCTTACATGCAATGAAATATGCCTGCTTACTAAATCTATCTACAATTGTCCAAATCATGTCATGGTTAGATTTAGTATTTGGTAAACCAGTAATGAAATCCATAGATATATGTTCCCAAGGTTTAGATGGAATAGACAAAGGCATTAATAATCCATACTGTTTACCATGATGTCTCTTTATTCTTTGACAAATCAAACATTCAAAAACGAAATTAGATACATCTGCATCCATATGCGACCAATAAAAATCTTCAGTTAACATGCGTAATGTAGAAATGATACCTCTATGACCTTGATATGGGGGACAATGAATTTCATTCAAAACAAAAGATCGGAATGGAATAGTAACACACAGTCTCTTTTCAAAAAACATAAATCCATCATTATATGACAATGAATCAATAGGAATGAAGTTATTTTGAACTAATTTTTGCCAATCAGAATGAAAAGTAATATCCTGGTGATATGTGTCTTTCATAGCAATCAAAGAATCAAAAGATATGATAGAAATATTGTGAATTGCAGGTCTTCTACTCAATGCATCAGCAACTACATTTTCTTTTACAGGTTGGTATTGAATGATAGGATGGAAACTTTGAATGAAGGAAGCCCATTTGATATGACAGTCAGAAATTTGGGGTTGGCTAAGTAGATGTCTAATGCTTTGCTGGTCAGTCTTTATCATGAATTCTGAACCCATTAAATAATGCTTCCATTGTTTTAATGCTTGTACAACTGCTAATAGTTCCTTGTCATAAGTGGAATATTTGAGCTCAGAGGGTTTCAGCTTAGAACTAGAATATGCTATTGGATGATTGTCTTGCATTAGTACAGCTCCTATTCCTGATCCGCTAGCATCGGTCACAACTAGAAAGAATGGTCTATTAAAGTCAGGCAATTGTAGAACAGGGGCTTTAGTTAATGCACGTTTAAGTAAATCAAAGGATTTCTGCTGATTTTCAGTCCATTGATAAACAATTCCTTTCTTAAGAAGTTTTGTTAATGGTAAAGCAAGTAATGAGAAATTACGTACAAACTTCCTATAGAAACTAGCAAGACCAAGGAATGAGCGTAATTCATGTACATTTTTAGGAACAGGCCAATGCAATATTGCATCAATTTTCTTAGGATCAACTTTTATTCCTTCTTTTGATACAATATGACCTAGATATTCTATTTCTGTCTTAAAGAATTCACTCTTTTCAGGATTTGCAAACAATTGATTTTCTTTCACTAATTGAAAAACTAATGATAAATGCTCATAATGCTCTTTTTCACTTTGACTGAACACCAAAATATCATCAAAGAAAACAATCGCACAATATTGATATTTCAGAAAAATACGGTTCATCATTCTACTGAAAGTGGCAGGTGCATTAGTTAATCCGAATGGCATGACTAAAAATTCGTAATGGCCAAACTGTGTCCTGAATGCAGTTTTAAATATGTCGGATCTATCTAACCTCACCTGATGATATCCAGACTTAAGGTCAATTTTACTAAATATAGAAGATCCTTGCAGTTTGTCCATAAGGTCATCAACTCTAGGTATAGGATACCTATTCTTTACAGTGATCTTATTTAATGCTCGGTAGTCAATACACATACGATAAGTATTATTCTTTTTCTTGACTAAGAGTACAGGTGCACCGAATGGAGAACTGCTAGGTCGAATTAAGCCTCTATTTAGTAATTCTTCAACTTGGCTCTGGATTTCTTTTTGCTCTATTTGATTGTGCCTATATGGGGCTTTGCAAGGTGGTTGTGTGCCAGGAATTAAATCAATCTTATGGTCTTCTGGACGTGATGGTGGTAAACCTGGTGGTAGGTCTTCTGCAAAACATTCCTTAAAATATGCAAGAAATTCCTTATGCCTAGGGTGCAGATGATTTTCCTTTGCGTGCAATTCATTCACCCAAATGAGATATGATTTAGTATTCTTGCGTAGTGCACGTTTTGCTTGAGTATGCGAAAGCAGTGGAAAAATATGAGATGCATGCATACCATATAATGTAATAGATTTTCCTTGAAAATTAATATTCATTGTGTGCGTAGAATAATCTATATTTGGATTATGCTGGTGTCTCCATGGCATTCCTAGAATAATGTCGCTTGACTGTAATGGGACAACTAAGAAATTTCTTCTTTCAATATATGAACCAATTTGAATTTCTAAATCTTGTACTTCTTGTGTGCCATTGTACCTAGTGCCTAAAAATGCAGCCTTTATGCGATAATGCGTAGGTACAGTATGCAATTTTAATTCCTTTACCAATTTTGCTGAAATAAAGTCATGGGTACTACCGTCATCATGCAATATAGTTCTTTCTTTTCCATGCACCATACATTTCATAGTCAACAATGAATGTGAAGTAGGCATACCTGGTAAAGTGTCGGAAGTAGTAGTAATATCATCCTCATCTTCAGTGAAATCAGGCATATCCTCATGCTCGTCTTCATCCATAGCTCCAAGGTAGTTGATATGTGCTGGTGGCTTCTTTGAATGACAATTTGCTGCGAGATGCCCTGGCTGGTGACACTTGTAGCATACTATTGGCTTGGCTTTGGTTACATTATTTGCAATGGCTGGGAGTTTGGGTACATTTGGATTTGCTTGTGGAATAGGCTTTGGATTTGGATTGACAGTGGATGGTAATGCAGGTGGTTTAGGCCAATCCTTGCGGAAAGATGGTGATGAGAAATGACATGGATTAAACCTTCTAAAATTGGAATTGAATTGTTTAGATCCATAATTACCGTTGGCTTGGAATGGCTGTGGTCGTCTATCTCTTCCGCGTAACTTATCTTCAGTGTCGTGAGCTAAGGAGATGGCATCTTCAAGGGTAGCAGGCTTGAACATGTTCACTTCAGCGTAGTAATGTCCAAGAAGTCCAGACATATACTTCCGCTTATGCGTCGTCTCTGGTACGTCTTCAAGCATGCGTAGCTGTAGGAGTGCATTCCAAAAACGCTCTGTATACTGTGGAATAGGCTCACGATCTCGCTGTTGAAGTAAATCCCATTGCTTGATAGCCTTCTCATGAAATTGCGGTGGAAGGAAATTTTGCATGAACTTCTTCTTGAAATCTTCCCATGTAGCAGGACATTCTATGCTCTTGCGGACTACAGTCCACCAAAGTGATGCTCTGTCTATCAGATGATTAGTAACACACTTGATTTTATCTTTTTCGGGATAAGTTTCCTCATGGAAATAGTCATCAAACTGGCTAATGAATGATAAAACAGTCTTTCCTTCTCTTATGCCATTGAAAGTGCGAAACTTGAAACTTCGTTTACTTATCTTGGATTCCTTGCGAATGGTTTGTGCTTCAAGGGTGGCGTCGATGGTACGGCGTATCAAATCTTCAGCTTGAGGTTCTTCTTTATCAGTGGACGCTCCTTGTAGCTTTGTCAATTGCGCTTGCAAGGCTTGCCTAGCTCTTCGCTCTTCTTCCAATTGTAGCATGATTAGATCCGGCTTTTGTTCCATGGTAGGCTCAGGTAGGTCATCTTCAGCCATAGGTTCATCCATATGTGGGGTAGTCATCCTGTAAAACTCAACAAACCTTTCTCACTCAAAATCAGTTAGCGGGATGAGCGTAGCTCAAATTTGGGGTTACAAGGCTATGTATTTTTGGGTATTTCTTCTTCAATTTTCAGAAATTCTGCAATATTTCTGTCTCCGTTTGCTGAAAGTACTTCAACGAAGTTGCAGATAGGTAGAACACCTTGCTGCGAACAACTTTCCAGTTCAGAGTTTTTGCATACGAACAAGTCTTCTATGAGTTTTAAGCACTAGTCAGTTCTGATTTAGTCTGACTTGCAGAGTTGTTGACTTGCTGGACTTAGGCCGACTTGCAGAACTTGCAGAACTTGATTACAGTCGACTTGCGGGACTTAACTTCAGAAGTGCGAGACCCGGAGTTTGCCGACTTGTCTGCCCTGTGTGACTTGCAGTGGTTTAAGCTTAAGTGATTAAGCTTAAGCTTATGAAGCTTAATGGTGGACTAACAGGGCGTCGTCGATTTCATGAGGAGGGGGGGCCGTTTTTTGGCCGCGCGACGATTTCGGGGAGGTCTTCTGATACTTCGAGGTGATTTGGAGAAGCTTAAGCTTCCTTTAAGCTTTTAAAGCTTTGTAATTAAGCTTTTAGTTGAGAAGATTAAGAATTTTCTCACTGGTTTTCAACGACTTGTTGATGGAAGTGGATGCATGGTCCTCCGCCTGCAGAGCCTGGTCCTTCGCGATCTGACAGTGGAAACAGGGGTTCTTGATCGCCAGAAGTCTGCCTGTATCGACGGTTCACGATGAAATTGACTGTAGAGCCCGTTTGTTCCTGGAGCTCCGCCTTCGCTCGAGATTGGTAGCGATTGGAAGCTCTTGATCTCGCTCTGATACCACTGGAGCGCAGATCGGACGCAGAATGCTCACGTGGTGAATCCCGGAAGGTCCCCAAGAACAATGAACTCTACCTTTTTGCACAAAAAACAATGTAAAAGCATGCACGACAAGAGGCAAGAGACAAATTGGGTTCAATCTCCCCCATGCCTTGTGTGAGCGCTTCACAAAGCATGTATTTTATGTATATTTCCAATCTTCATGCTCAATAATAGCCCAATTACAAAAATATGACAAGCTTTTTAGCTTTTGAGTTTGCTTTCTACAAAAATAGGAAAATAAAGCTAGTGGACGGTGCCCATAGAGTCTGGCACGCCCAATCTCAATGTCCAAATAGAAATAACATATCCGGGCGCATAAGCGCATACAAAATAATAATCAATAATCAATGTCTCAATAGACATAACAAAATATAGGCGTGGCGCCTATCAAAATATAGTCCAAATGTCGAATACCCGCTAGACTTCAATGCTTTCCTCTGCCACTGCTGCTATCTCTACACATCAACTGAAGCATTCACAATCGTTAGTAAAATAATACAATTAAACCGACAAAAGTGAATACCTAGCAGTCTTCAGCTACATGAATAAATCAACTGGTTAGAAATACATCCTAACCTTAATTTATTACGAGTGCGCACTCTAAACTCATAAACGTTTATTAATTTAATATGCATTTTGCGGAATCACCCGCTATGGAATCACCCATGTATACACTAAATTAATGAAACGCCCGAAAAGGACAGGCGTCCCCATCAACTTCTCGCATAAAGAATCCTCTTTGTGTATGAGCCCCGGTCATCTAAGTTTACGGAATCCACCGTAAAACCTCACGGAATCCACCGTGGAATATGCCTCCTGGCATCATTTATGGATAGACCAAAAGGGTAAGTAATTGGTTAGAGACTTACCTTTGTCATTTCTGCTATGAGATCCAAAATTCATGGGATTCTTGGTTATATTTGGTTGAGTTTGCCTACAACAACTCTACTCATGCTAGCATTGGAGTTTTGCCCTTTGAGGCTATGTATGGCTATAAGGTGCCCTTACCCACATTCATCTTTAATGAAAGAATCAACCCTCATGGGAAAGTTTTGCCCTTTGAGGCTATGTATGGCTATAAGGTGCCCTTACCCACATTCATCTTTAATGAAAGAATCAACCCTCATGGGAAAGAAGAGTTGGAAAGAATGCAAACCCTTCTTCAACAATGTAAAATAAATCTGAGGAAAGCTCAAGACCAAATGAAGATGTATGCTGATGAGAAGAGGCGGCCTTTAGAGTTCCAAGAAGGAGAGTTAGTCTTATTGAAGATGCCCAAGTCTAGGTACTCTACTTTGAAAGATGGATCTAGTAACAAGCTTGCTCACATATTTTATGGCCCCTATCACATCCTGAAGTGCATTGGAGACTTGGTATACAGATTAGAGCTGCCCTCTTCCACAAAGATTCATAATGTCTTCCGTGTTAGTCAATTCAAGCCTTTATATGGTGATCTTGTTGATACAATTGATGAGATGCCACCTATTGATGAAGAAGGTCTTATTCAGTACATCCTAGAGGTTGTTATAGGTCAGCGTGAGAAGAATCTTTGATCTCGTTCTATCATTGAATATTTGATCAAATGGAGAGGCTTACCACTTGAGGAATCTTCTTGGAGGCCTGATTCTATATTAGATGAGTTTCCTTTCCTAAGGGACACATTGGTGGTTGAAGCCTACTGCTTATGGAGCTAGTTTTGGTGTAGACAAGGACATGACGGCACATTGTTTTAGAATAGTTTTTGTTGTGCCTGCTTTTAAGAATTAAGCCACCTACATAGGGTCAAAGTAATCTTCAAGAACTACATTTTGACATGTGACATACTTCATTTGGACACTTCTACTAGAAGTTATGGTAGATTTGGTCCAACAGGGTCTGTTTACACTGAAAGCTGTCTACTTCATTTTGAGTTCATCAGTTGAAGAATTTATAGCTCCATATACTTTTGAAGCATTCCTGATCATGTATATAGCTGAGGCTTCCTTTTGTTCTTCCATCTTAGTTCATATGTCAATCATATATTCCCATTTGTTAAGCTGTAGAAACAGAGTAGTACTCTATTCTATCCATCCTTTTCCAGTCTTTATAAGTTTTTTTTTTAGGGCAAAAACCTTTGGGATGGGATTGTAAGAAGCTCGAAAGAATAAGGATTCAGTCGTGTAAATAATATTAATGTTATGCCATGTCACTCTGACATTAGTATAAAAGGAGAGGACATGTAATTTTTCCTATCTTTTGACACATTAATACATTACTGTCCTTCTTCTCTCTCCTTGCTTATAGCTTCAATGGCTTCTTTCTCTTTCTTTTCTTTCTTTCTCCAATTCTAGTATTTCTCTCTCCTCATCACTTTATTTCTCTCTCTTTTGAACACTTTCTTCTCTCTTCTGTAGTCTTCTCTCTCCTCTTTCTCTCTCTCCAGTCCACTTTTTGATAGGTGGATGGCACTTTGACTTAGACACAAAGAGCTAGAAGATATATCAATCATAGTCCAATCTTGGTTACATTATAACGACATCATTACCAAATCTTGCCTTGGCCCCTTGCCTTTTATGTTCAATATACATATGATTCCATGCAAAAGTCTAAAGATGCATTGAAAAGCAAGTCAAACTAGAATAAGCATCTAATTAAGAATTTGGGTGCATACATAGTGGAGGTTACCAAGATTTCCAATAATCGTGCGAGATCTAAAGTTGCAATATTAAGAAGATTTAGATACTAGACCCAAATTTTTACTATTGTTGATGCTCTTTACTCATCCTAGTGATGAGACTAGTAATGTCCCCTTCAAAAAAGTAGAAGATCACCTTAAAGCTCAAGAATTTTACAAAGTTTCAAATGTGAAATATAGTTGAAAAGGCTTTGAAATATATAAGACTAGCATTCCTTTGTGAGATTTCAAGTCCCACCCCACCCTCTGTAGTAAACAAGGCCTGGGGGGGACTAATAAAATTTTAACCATAATCTTTAAATGTAACTCTAAAAACTTTCCTAGTATCGTTCATTATTGTCATGCCGCCACTTGCTCCTATTCTACCACCATGTGGACTTTGACTAGCTCACCCCCATCTCCACTGCCCGATTATTTTCCCCAACTCACCACACAAAAGTGATAGACCCCACTAGCATGCAAGCCATGCATTTGATAGTCATCAAGAAGTGACAAATCAAAGAGAGAGGGGGGGTACCCACTAAGGCTTTTAAAGAGGGGAGGTACCCACTAAGGCTATAAAAGCCTTAGTATTATAACACATTAGTATTATTATTATTATGGATGACGCACTACAATGTGTGTGTGTGTGTGTGTGTGTGTAGAGAGAGAAGCAAAGAGGATAGTGAGAGAGAGAGAGAGAGAGAGAGAGAAAGAGAGAGAAAGAGAGAGAAGGATACCAAGAGAAATAGAAATAGGTGAGGTTGAGAGAGAAAGCTAAAGGAAATAAGGTGACAATGGAAGTTGAAGAAGAAGAAGAGAAAAAATTCACCACCTTCAAGACCTCTTTCTATTAAAACATGCTTCATATCTTTATCATCATAGGTGTTAAGAAAGATAAGAAGAGGTGAAGTGAAGCTCAAAGAAGGCCAAGACTTCAAGCTAGGAGATAGCTCTCTTGAAGAACTCTAGGTGTTTCCTAATCCCTCCCCTTACTTCATGATTTATTTCTTAAGTAATCATAATCAAAGAGTTAAGATTTTAGTTGGATCTTTTTATCTTATAGATCATGGCTTTAATTCTTAAATATCTAAACTAGTTTGTTCTTGCATAGAAATGAGATAACAATCATTCCTTGAAAACAAAAGTTATTTGTGGGGTTAGAATGAAGAGAGTTATGCATAGGTTGTGCATGATAGCATATTGAATCATTTAGAGAAAATCTTGTGTATAGGAAAGGCTAGAGATGTGTTATTTTGACTTGTGACCTAAGGAGAGTGGCACGTATCACTTTATGTGATTGCACTCCAAGAAAGAATAAGTTGTTGTGGATTGCATATTATTTTACAAAATATTCAAATGACATTTTTTTGATTTGATGAATTTGTCTTTTCAAAAAAATGCTTATTCATTTGGGGAAGAGATGGTCTTCCTAGCCAAGATAAGCTAGTTGACTCTTATGGGATATTCAAGTGATTGCTTGGTTGATGTTATGAAAAATGAATGTTTTTCTAGCTAATGATGATAGATTGATTGCCTTGGTTGTGTACTCTTAAGAGATTAAAAGGAAATTGCACTAGACCTCCCCCAAGGCTAGGTGTAGAACCCTACACCAAGGAGACTAATTTTACTACTTCGAAAAGCTTGAACCAACCCCAATTGTAAGAGGTTGCTCTATAGGAAGAACGTTAGGTACAACGAGGTAAGGATGCTAGGGGGGCTTTACCTAGTAAATTCTTATGCACCTAGAAATTACCTTAACCCTTACATGACCCAGGATGGTATTAAAAAAGGACATAATGTAACTATTTCATATACACAAATTGGTTTAGGTTAACTTGGATAATGAGAATCATGTATTTTTTTCTTAATATATATTATCCTAGAAGTACATCAAAACCATATGAGACTTTGCTATTTGCATTTGCAAGCGGCAAGTTAGAAATGCAAGCTAGCATTGAATCTAATCTCTCTGTCTTGATTCTTGCAAGGGCTTAAAATAGGCATTTTTTAGAAATGTAGAAGCTAAAGGGTTAATGCATATTTGTTTATAACTTAAGGTATTGGTTTTAGTTAGAAGACTCAATCTCAGAAAGAGAGCCCAATAAATCAACAAAAAAAAGTAGTAATTCATGCAGGTATTTGGAGTTATGAGGTGTAGCTATCATACACACCTTGAGTTTTTTAAAGCGATTGCCTTGTTTAGATAAAAGAAGATAGTCAATATGGTTATCAGAAATTAGACTATACATTTTTCCATTCCCAATGTAATTTTAAGTTAGATCACCAATTTCCATGGCAGTGCTATTACTCCTCTCTCGTACGAAATCAGGCGGGTCGTTAAAAAGACCAAAAAAAAACTAGCAAAAATTTTTGTCCCTAAAAGGCCCTACTACTAGAGTTAAGGGTTAAATCTTAGTAGGAGTGAACGTTCGGGTTGTTACTTACGTATGGGTGCGAGGAGAAATTGTAATACTCTTGCATGGGTAAATGAAGAAACTATAATGAGAAGATGAATAAAAGAACTATTTAGGACCACTTGGCAACAGATTGTTTTATCCTATTTGGATATTGTGATATAAATTACTTGAACAAACTTAGTGACTTAAAAATGTTAATTAAGGAAGTTTCTTTTATATGTTGAAACTTAAACATGATAGATAATTACATAAATAAAGATTATACCTTCTTAAAAAGACAAGGGGGAGGGCATGATCTACGAGACGAATCATTCCTAAGGTAGAGAGGTCTCAATTCATCACAAGAGCTTCCTTCAAGTAGTAATGATTCCTAGGAATTTATATGATAACCCACTAGATAATCAAGTAGAACTCTGACTTGTGTCGTTTTAGGTGACCGAAATGAGACTATGTCCTAAGGATAGAAGGGTTGACATAGTGCACTCCACTTTGTTTCTCATTCTCTTTGAACTAAGTGTGATACAGGTCTACTTCGGTTTGGCTTGAGTTGTGAATATAGTGAGTTGAAGACCAATGCTAAAAAGCCAATTAGTGACCTTGGTCTACTCTAAGAATCCGAATTCAGGTTTATCCTTCTGGGTTGCAACAAGCGGAACCTTCCGTTGTTAAGTGGACTTGAGCAGATCTAGGTGATTAACTTGCATTATTCTAAGGAGTATTGGGCGGCATCACTTAGAAATTTCTCTTGATGGGCCACTAAAATCCTTAAAGATTATTTTGATGCAACAAGAATAATATAGATAGCAAGGCTATGATTACTAAGCTTAAGATGATAGGTGAGACACGCTTATGGTGGAAGGAGTGGTGCCAAGACAACGTTACCATCAAAACCTTGTAAGCTAGAAAGATATTAAGAAGGTCATAAGACAAAGATACTTCCAACCTTTCTATTGTACCATGTCAAGACCTAAAATCGGCTTGATATTGGCTCTAACAACTCTAACTTGGGCTTCTAAACATGCCAAATGACTCCACACGGCCTCACAGCCAAGAGCATATAGTTACTATAAATGATGCAAGGGATTTTCCCACATGTAGGTGGTGACTATCTCCCCTCGAATCACATATACAAAGGCCACCCTCCCAATTGGCTGTTGTGGCCTCTACAACTCTCCTACATCCCAAGGATTGGTCTCAGGATGTGCCATTTGAAACGTATAGAATATCGTAACATACTCCTCTCCCAATATTTATCATTCCAAGAGATTTTTCATAACCTCGCATAATCTTTCCCCAAGAATAAACATGTTAACCTACGACTAGGGATCCTCTTCCACTCCACATGGGTCAACGAGTTTTTTCAAGCAATTGCTATGTATCTAGGAGGATTATTCCAATACCATGCTTTTATGCTCTTTCCATGCAAGATGGAATGCTCTAAAGTACACAAAGAAAATAAAAATAATATCATGTTCCATGTGCACAATCATATATTTTTATGCTTTTCACCATACGTATTGTGGCAATGTAGAAGACAGCACCAAGAAAACATGTGCCACTATTCTCCTTACACTTAAAAAATTGATATATATGAATACGAAAAAGATTTAAACTTTTCATTACATTTAATCTCATTTTTCCCTTCTCACCACCTCTTATCAATAAATTTTGCAAGTATTGTCATATTCTTATGTACGTAGTGAAATGGAAGAAATGGCATAAGAACACAACTTAACACACCATATGAGGTCACACTAAAGCAATCCCCATACCGTGGAATCCATAAAAATATTCCACAAACATACATTTATTATTCCACCACATCAAGATCAATCTAATCATTCAATTCTCCTCAAAATCCCATTTTTTTAAATTTTGCTCATATGAATGACTTTTAAAAACCATTTTTTTTTATAAAAAGCTCATTGATCAAGCATTAAAAAATATTTTTTCTAACTTTTTCCTCAACAAGAATGCTTTATATGCATATACACCATTATTTTTTTGCATTTTCAAATAAAACAAGACTTATCATAAGGTATTCCATAAAATCACTTTATTTCTTATCATATTAAGATCACTCAAGTAGCCCAATGATGCTCCACACTACCATTAACAACTACTTTCATGCTCCTTCGCTCCATTTCTCGTATCATATCACGCTCGGGCACCCCTTTTCCCTTAGGCTCTTAGCTCGTATGAATACCCACTACTATGAGGAGAGAGAAGGAGGAGAGCGAAAACTAAAAACTGATCTTTTCATAGAATGCATCATTTCAAGCACTTGCCGCTGTTGAGAGCAAAGAAAATTACGAAATCATAGCCAAGAATGCTCCTCTCCTCTCCGAGAGTTGCAAAATCATCATTTCATGAGAAATGAGGGGGTGCACAAAAAAGTATGTCTCCCCCATCATGATGTTATTTGCCTTTTTGAGCTTTTTAAGTTCTTTTAATCACCTAATTAGCAAACAACCACTTCATTTTCTACAGATTCGTACTATGGACAAATGGTTTTGTTAAAATTAGAAGGGCAAACAAGCTTGGATTCAATATCTAAATGTATAGTCACATTCTTGGCATTGTTTCCTACTGAATTGGCCTCTTGGACGCTATGTTTGGCCTTTGGATCAAATAGCTACTTTGTAACACTAAAGTTGCACCTCTTTAAATAGCCTGTTCTAACGAACTCCAATTGACAAATGGGTGCTTCCAAAACATTTCGACCACCCACTTTTGCTTAGGAAACTCCGATGCCTCTTCATTTTTGTTGGGGATAAAGGTGCCTCCGCCTAGCCACCCGTGTATTACTACAATGACAGTCACCACCACTGCACACTGCAGGTGGCGGGCACCCGTCACGGTCACTTTATTCTTTATTCTTTTAGTGACAGTTTGAATAAAGGAAGGCCCGATCACACATCGTGACTGTTGGAGTTCCCATTTCTTGTCTCTCTCTTTCTTGCTCTTGCTCTCCCGCCATAGCTCTCGTGTGCAAGCTTCGATCCTTCTCACCTTTCAACTTGTATCAAAGCACGGCTTCCTGACTCTTGAGCTTGGCTTGTGGCATTCTCAACTTCCCATTGACTCCCCACTCGCATTGGGTCTCCTTCTCGATAGCCATAGCTCATTCTCTTGAGCTCCCGTCACTCCCCGGCTTCCCGAGCTTCTTCCTGGCCTATTGAGACACCATCAGGGCATTAACATTGAGGTATTGCTTCATTATTTCAGAGTTTTACTTCAGTCCATAGGTCTAGGTAAACAGGGTTTTCACATGTTGTGGGCAGCCATAGCTCACACCTCTTGGAGCTTCCTTCACCTGGATCTTGCTTCCAGCCTATCAAGGCTTGCTGAGGCTTGGTGTAGGCCTTCTTTGGCCCCCATTTGTGCCCCCTTTGGGCTCCATTGTTGACACGTGGGACAATAGACCCCCCCAGCCAGCTCACGTTTTTTTTGCACCCATTTCAAAATCTGGCCCAAAAATCACTCTTTTTGTCATATCTCGGGCATTCGGAACCCGATTCAGGCAAGCTAAGAGTCTAACTTGGGGTTTTGCACGCTCTAGACGCAATGGTGATGTCGTTTTCCAAATTCTGATGATAGAATATTCTACAATAGATTTCAGGTCTAAGACAGCATGTATTTGTATGCCTATGGCTTATGTGATGCTTCTACTGATGTCTATTGATACCGGAACACTTGTGGATGTTATGCCTCTTATGTGAGTTGGAGTTGATCTAGCTCAGCCATTGACTGTTTTGAACTATCTTAGATCTATCCAAAACAGGGCAGCCACCTGTTACTTCAATTTTATGCTTACAGGTCTTGGCATTTGATGCCCGATTATGCCTGCTTGGTGCCTATACATATGGGAATGTATGCCTATGGATTTGAGATTGGATTGAGCACTGATTTGCTTAGTTTACAGAGATTATATGCTGCTGGAAACTTCAGGGCTGAAGCTATTTATGCTACAGTTAGGTTATGCCTATTGATCACAGGGTGCTCCTGGCTACTCGGTATGATGTCATGATGTATTTGGACTATGCTACATGTCTTGTTTATTGTCCAAAATGCTTTTGAACTGAAATTAGAGCTCGATTTGGGTTTGACTGTCACTTCTATGCAGCTGGCATTTCATCTATAGCATGGTTTATGCCTAGGCTACCCAGTACGGGTTATGATGTCTTGGTGAATGCTTTATGCTTTGGCTATGGATGGCAGTTGTTTGAGCTTGTCTTGACATTCATTTGAGTATTCCCTTGAGCAGTTGGACATTGACTTGGATTTTTTCGTTATGACTTGGCTTTTTCCATTACGACCTTGGATGCTATTGAGGCATTGTCTTGGTTACCTGTCTTTGGTACTTTGACTTGGTTTGCTTGAGCTGTTGAGCTCGTTTATCTTCCTTTTGAGCCTGTGGGAGCATCTTGTATGCTTGACTGACATTGAGCAAGAGGTTTATGCTATTTTGAGTATTTTGCAGATACTTGAGACTTTGGGATCTCTTACACTTGGTTATTGCATGGTTCATGCACTGATATCTCGGATTTGCTTTTGACCTGAGCTTGGGCTTTGCACTCTTGTGAGCATACACCTACTGGTGTCAGGCCTTGCCAGTGTTATGTATACTTTGCCCTATTGTCCCCAGGGGGTATGCCTACTCACTGACGGATTCTTTGGTGACATGTTTGGGTGTTTGCTCAAGGTCTTGATGACTGTTTGGTACTGATTTATGCCCATTTATGGCTGGTCATGCCTTTTTCTCTCGATTTTTGTGATTTTTTTGTCATTTTCTGCAATAAACAGTAAGCAGTTTTGAACTGTCTACAGTCTTCTAGCCTGCATTATGGCGAGTTTGTCCACTGATCATGCTATTTTTAACATCACTAAGCTTGATGGTACGAATTACTCTTATTGGAAGAGCCAGATTTGACAGGTGTTAGTGCAAAAACCGCAGATCAAAACATTGAGATTGAGCAAGCATCTGCCTGCAACTATGCCAGATGAGGAATGGCTTGAGCTTGATGAGTTATGCAAGTCCATTATTGTATTATCTCTCACAGAATAGGTTCATTACAATGTATATGAGGAAGAACAGAGTGCATGGCAGTTGTGGGATAAAATCAAGAATCTCTAAGACAAGAAAAGTCCAGCGAGTCAAATGTATTGGCTGAAGCAGCTTATGGATCTGCGCATAAAGGAGAATGTGACTATGTTGCTCACTTGAGCCAGTTCCATGCTATACTCAAGAACTTGACTTCGTAGGACATCACTTTTGCAGAGGATGTCACTTCTCTTTTCTTGCTTGGTACTCTTAATGAGTCATGGGATGTATTTTGCATTGCATTATGTGCCTCTGCTGTTACCTTGAAATTATTTGATGTTGAGAGTGCTCTTCTGCAAAAAGAGGTTAACCGTAATAATTTGGATGCCTCTCGTGTGTCACATGCTATGACAATTAGAGGCAGGAATGATGGATATGGAAAGCATGGCAGTGGCAGTGGCCGTGGACGGGATTCTCAAAAATCTCGGTCCAAGTCTCGTGGGAAGTCACATAGCGAATCTCGTGGCAAGAATGCAGATGTTACTTGTCACCATTGTGGGAAAAAGGGCCATATTAGGCCACAATGTCATGAACTGTGCAATGAAAGGCACAAAGATAAGGGGAAAGACAAAGTGTAGGATAAGTCTTCTGATCGCAGCATAGTGCCTGCAAAGTCCAGTGTTAAAATTGAAGAGATCAATGTTATGCAGCTTGAGGATGTTGATGATGATGATTATATCCTTGCAGCTTCTTCTAGTGCTTCGCAGATGACAGAGATACACTCTATGTATGCACAGTGTCGGCTCTTGGACTCAAGTGCATCCTTTCATGTGACACCTTGCCGAGAGTGGTTTCATTCATATCGTATTGTTTCAGGTTCTGTGCGCTTGGGTGATGATAGCTCTCTTGATATTGTGGGCATTGGTGATGTTAGGCTGCAGTTTTTTTCTGGCAACAGTTTTGTTATGCAGGATGTACGTCATGTACCTGCTTTGACACGCGGTCTCCTGTCAGCTGGACAGCTTGATGATGCAGGTTATCATGTATCTTTTGGAGACTCTGCATGGAAGATTACTCGTGGCAAACTTGTGATTGAGAGAGGTGCCAAGGCTAGCAGCCTCTATCCCTTGATTGTATCCGCTTCTTCCCTTGATCATGTTTTATTTGTGGGTTCTATCCCCCATGTGTCTCTTTGGCATGCCCGTTTGGGCCATATGTCTTTGAAGGGAATGAAAATGCTTTCTGGTTTGCAGTACTTACCGCCCCTTGATTATGCATGTTTTGATTCATGTGAGCATTTTCTTTATGGCAAGCAGACTAAGTATACGCATAACAAGTCTGGTAGGCCACGCATGAGTGAGCCCTTGGCATTAGTACATTCAGATGTCTGTGGGTCCATGCCTTGTTAGTCTATGGGTGGTGCAAAGTATTTTGTTACATTCATAGATGATTTTTCATGAAAATTTTGGGCTTATCCCATTAAGCTAAAATCTGATGTCTTGGCTGTGTTTTAGAGATGGCTTGCATTGGTTTGGAACCAGTATGGGTATCAGCTAAAATGCCTAAGGACAGATAATGGGGGTGAGTATGTCTCACATGCTTTTGAGCAGTTATGTGATGAGAGGGGTATTAAGCGTTAGTTGACCGCCCCCTACACCCCCCCAGAATGGTTTGGCTGAGCGGATGAATAGAACCATCCAGGAGCGTGTACGCAATATGCTCAGCCATGCAGGCCTACCACAGAGCTTTTGGGCTGAGGCAGTTAGTACAGTTGTGCATATCATAAATAGATCACCTTCTAGTGGTTTGGATTTCCAGGTTGCAGAGGAGGTATGGACTGGAAAACCTCCCTCTTATGCGCATCTTCGTGTCTTTGGATGTGAGGCATTTTGCCATGTGCCCAGGGAGGACAAGAGAAGTAAGCTGGATCCTAAGAGTGTCAAATGCATTTTCCTTGGTTATGGGGATGCAGGCGAGATGGGTTATCGTCTCTGGGATCCGCAAGCGCGGAAAGTCATCCGCAGTCATGATGTAGCTTCCATGAAGACAAGATGCATCGGCAGCCTGAAAGAGTTGTTGAGATCCGCAGGGTCATATTTCAGGAGGAGCCGAGAGCTCCTGTGCAGCTAGTTGGACAGCCTACAGCTGTAGCAGATGCTCATGGTTAGGGTGTTGGACAAGCAACTAGGCAAGCAGCAGAGCCTGCTGTGAGACGGTCTACTAGAGACAGACGTCTACCTGACAGATTTCAACCCTCGATGCATTATATCTTGGTTACAGATGCAGGAGAGCCTTTCACCTATGATAAGGCTATGCGTAGGGGTGACAGTCACTCCTGGGAGAGGGCTATGCAGTCTGAAATAGACTCCTTGCATAAGAATGACACCTGGGATTTGGTTTCCTTGCCTACGGGGAAGAAGGCTTTGCCATGCAAGTGGGTGTACAAGCTGAAAAGTACCCCTGGACACCCCAAGCCGGCATACAAGGCTAGATTGGTAGCAAAGGGTTTTAAGCAGGAGCATGGTGTAGACTTTGATGAGGTCTTTTCTCCTGTGGTTAAGATGACCACCGTGCGCTTAGTCTTGGCTTTGGTTGCTCAGCTTGACTTGGAGTTATGCCAGATGGATGTCAAGATGGCTTTCTTACATGGGGACTTGCATGATGAGATTTATGTGGAGCAGCCTAAGGGCTTTGCAGAACCTGGCAGGGAGCACCTAGTGTGCAAATTGAAGAAAAGTCTTTATGGCTTGAAGTAGGCACCTAGGGAGTGGTATCATAAGTTTGATGCCTTTATGCAGTCACAAGGCTACAATAGGAGTGCTATGGATCCGTGTCTTTACACAAAGAAATCCCGTAATGGTCCTTTATTGATTTTGGTACTTCATGTGGATGATATGCTGATAGTAGCAGGGAAAGTTCATGATGAGCTAGATGCTCTTAAGGCTCAGCTCAAGAAGAGCTTTGAGATGAAAGATCTGGGACAAGCCACTCACATACTTGTTATGCGCATTAGATGCGATAGGCATCAGGGAATCCTCTACTTGTCATAGAGGGAGTACATTCATAAAGTCCTTGAGCGCTTCCGCATGCAGGACATAAAGCCTATTGGCTATCCTTTTCCTTCTTATGTGAAGGTATCACAGGCTGATTGTCTGCAGACAGATGAGTAAAGGGCCGAGATGGCCAAGATTCCCTATGCATCCGCAGTGGGCACTCTTATGTATGCCATGATAGCCACTCGTCCAGATATTGCCTTTGCAGTTGGTGTTGTGGCACACTATATGGCTACACCTCGCAAGAAGCATTGGGATGCCGTGAAGGGTATCATGAGGTACCTAAAGGGCACTGCAGATATGTGCATATGCTATGGCAACCAAGATACATGAGTCGTGGGGTACACTGACTCTGATTATGCAGGACATGCATATAGTAGGAAGTCCACTTCAGGCTATGTATTCACCTATGTTGGAGGTGTTGTTTCTTGGATGTCCAGGGTGTAGAAATGCATGGCCCTTTCTACTACAGAGGCCGAGTATGTTGCAGCCACTGAGGCTTGCAAGGAGGCCATTTGGTTGGGTCGTTTGGTTGTTGACCTTAGTACTGATGCTATCCCGGATTCTATGAGTGCTATTCAATTAGCCAAGAATCCGGTCTTCCATGCAAAGACGAAACACATTGAGATGAGGTATCACTTCATATGTGGGGTCATTGAGGACAAGTCTGTTGATCTTGTCAAGATCTCGACTTACCAGAATCCTGCAGATCTGCTCACGAAAAGCCTCTCTACAGAGCGCTTTGTCTTCCTCAAGAGGTTGATGGGCGTGGGATGAGATGACATCTTTCCTCATCCTAATGTACATGTGTACATGTTGTACTGTCTTTTTTCTTTTTCTTTCACTCTCCTCACTAGGGCAGATTCGCCTTTAAGTGGGAGGTTGTTGGGGGTAAAGGCGCCTCTGCTTAGCTACCCGTGTATTACTACACTGACAATCACCGCCACTACACACTGTAGGTGGCGGGCGGCCATCACCGTCACTTTATTCTTTATTCTTTTAGTGATAGTTTGAATAAAGAAAGTCCCGGTCACACATCGTGACTGTTGAAGTTCCCATTGCTTGTCTCTCTCTTTCTTGCTCTTGCTCTCCTACCATAGCTCTCGAGTGCAAGCTTCGATCCTTCTCACCTTTCAATTTTTACTACAAATACTTCATTTTTTGCTTTAGTTTTGATGCCTACTTACACCTCTCATTAGTAGCGACCACAAGATAGGATGACTCATGCCGTCCAACCCACGAATTGATCACACACAAATAAAACATAGCAAGCATCAAGCTACTTCAAATAAAATACACAACATAACACAAAATACAACTCTCACCTTGCCCCCTAATATCAAGGCATAAATTCCACAAGGAATAGACCAAGAATTATCTTACAAAGAGATCAAGGGCTAGTTGCTAATAACCAATGGCTCTAACATAGACCGGCTAAAAGATCTATCAAAGAGTTCATCCTAACTCACCCATTTACTTGACCTACGATAACTGCATCAAAAATTTCTACTATGAGAGTAATCCTATAGCCTAGTCCACTTGAATTTATATATATATATTTATTTTTCTCATTCTTAATTATTCATTATTTGGTACTTGGATGTGTAAAAAGGAGGAAACTGAGTGTATTGTGACCCAAGGAGAATAGGGCATCGGTCTTAAGTCTAGTCTTAGTACCCAAGAATCTACCAAGCTCTTGTGAGGCAACACTTAATCCTTTTTTCTCACTCACTTTTATTTACGCTCCAACCATCCTAATTTCTTTTAGCTAGATGCTACCTCCAAGAAGGCAAGGCATCGGCCACGGGTCTGATTCACCCTCAAGAACCTACCATGCAAACACAAGGCGATGAACATCTTCTCTTTTGATTTTTTTTCTTTATTTTTACTTATTTCAAGGGTTAGACTCCCTTTTACACATCTTCGTATTGTATGTATTTCAAACACATTTATCATGTTCTTCTTTTATTTATCAAGCTTTCCTAGCTACCTCACAACCAACAAGAATTCCTAGAACCAGCTTTCTAGTGGGCTAGGAGGATAGGGTTACTAGGGCTATCTCTAAGACAATGACAATTGGTCCCCAACAAAGAAAGAAATAACTCCAAATATACATATACATTGTTCTTAAGGAGAAAGAACTTGGAAAGGAAAGACAACACTTGGACTGGCCTTAAGAAGCTTCCATATAGCAATTGGCTCCCTCCAGGTGCTTCTTTAAACCTATCTAGTGCAGCAATAACACAAAGAACCATTAGATGCACCTGCACCAACTAGACACACAGCCCTCTTAGCCTAACGAAGTAAATCATTTCACTACAAAAGAAGTGGCCCCCTTGGCCTAATGAAATATATTATTTGTATCCAAAACAATCAGCTCTCTTAGCTTAATATAATAAATCAATACAACTTATACCACATCCCCCCTTGGAGTGGTACTCAACATGCAACAAGATACAACTTATACCACATCCCCCCTTGGAGTGGTACTCAACATGCAACAAGATAAAACTTAATATAATAAATCAATACAACTTATACCACATCCCCCCTTGGAGTGGCACTCAACATGCAACAAGATACTCCATTCTAAGGAGAAAATAGGGCTCCTAGCCCTAAACTAGGAGTATCAAATTATGACCCATACCTCTTGCATATACAATAAGAGGTGTATGCATAACATATCATCTAACGAGCCTATGGGTTCAAGATAATAATGATAGATATGTATCAGCTACTTTTGCCATTACCCAAACTAGTCCACCGCCTACCATATAAAGCATGTTCAAATAAGAGTCCCCATAATCGACCAAGTCCCGTCTCATTATTAAGAGATATATCAAAGCCATGACCACTGTTGAAAAAGAGGTATTCTTCATAAGCATAATTCGCTAAGGAATCGGCAAACTGGTTCCAATATTGTGGAACCAACTAAAGAGACACTCTTTCAAACTCGGTGATCAAGTCTATAGTAGCATAATAATCCATATGAAGGATGGGATTGCATACCGTGTACATCCCATTTAGTCGATTCAATATCAACTCAAATTTCCCCTTTACTAATAGTTGGCAAATACTGCCTCTTAGCAACATTTAGTCCCATTATTAGGGCTTTATATTCTACCATATTATTAGTAAATCCTACCCCAAGGTACATAACTAATTTCATAGTGACCCTACACTAGGGATCTCTAATAACTATCTTGATGTTCCCATTTTTATTGGGATCCTTGGACGCTTCATCAAAATACAATGTATATGTCCACAAAGGGCTTACACAACTGGCCATTGTCAATGCCTCTATTCATAACTATGACAATAAAATTTCAACATATTCAAAGGGTAAATCAAAGACTTCGTCCCACCTTCTTCATTGAGACCTTGGTAAAAGACCTTAATTTCCCAAACAAACATCTTGTCTTCTAGCTAAATCACCTTATACCCTTTGCTCCACTAAACTAGCTTTCCATGATAGTATCTTTGTTCCAAGTATGAGTGCTCCAAAGAGGGGATTGGCCACTCCATCAACAAATAGTTTTAACCTCTCTTGTTGTAGGTTTCAAATCACCACAGCATAAACCTACAATGACATTTGTCTCTTTAGTATGCTTATAGATAATAAGGCTTAATCTTGTTAAGATTAGCCTTATGCTTAAATTCCACCCCCTGTAAATTTGCTAATAATGTAGTGGACTTATTTTTACCTATTCTAACTATTCTGTAGGGACCATCTCTAATTTTTCAAGAAAATATCCCTACGTGCATCATAGTACATGACCAATTGTCCTTTTTTAAAGGCATAATTCTTCCCTTTCACATCGTGAAACTATTTCATACAACACTTGGCTACCTCATGATGTAATAAACTTTGAAGTTTAAGCTCATCAAGATGTGCTAAGGTTATAAAGCATTCGAAAACTGCATGTTCATCCCCTAGAGAATGGTTGATTGCGAATTTTATTGTAGGTAACTCGATCTCAAGGGATAATGTACACTCGTCTTTGTAGACTAATTTGAACGGTGTGTAGCTACTATCTCGTTTAAAGGTTGTGTTGTATGTCCATAAAGCCACATATAATTTCTTGTCCCAATCTCTCTCTTTTTTAATGATCTTTGATAGAATTTCCACATGCTGCTTATTGGTACTTTCAACTTACCCATTTACTTGTGGATTGTAATGTGTCATTTTATTATACTTAATCTGTCAAAGTCTCGATCAAGCTTTTGATCACCTTATTTAGGAAATGAGTTTCACGGTCTAAAACCAACTATTTTAGTGCCTAACCAAACCAACAGATTATATGTTTAAGAAGAAAGCTAGCAATCTCCTTTGCATCATCTTTCCTTGTCCCTCATGCTTCTGACCATTGCTACTGTGATATACCTCTTCTATATAGAGGATGATGAGGTAATTGATCTATAAAGTCAATGTCCCACTTCTTGAATGGTCATAAATCCATAAAAAGAGTCATTGGATGCTTCTGATTCTCTTTACTATCACATGTCTGGCATATATCACATCTCTTTACATATGCAAATGCATTCAAAAATATAGATGGCCACCAATATCCAACTCTTAAGGCTTTTTGCATAGTCAATCACCTAACAAAGTGCCCTTCACAAGAAAAGTCATGACACTCTTCCAAGATGAACAAAACTTCATCAAGCATAATGCATCGATAATAAACATCATCTACCCCTTGCCGATATAAAGTTCCTACAATTAAGGCAAACTTTAAGGCTTGCTATTTAATTTTCTTTTCTCATCCTTAGACAAAGAGGCTCTAGTCTCTCCTATGGATAGATAATGCATTATTGTAGCATACTAAGATGAGATGGAGGCTGTGTCAATTTTAAATAAACCCTCAAGGTTGCTAACTTCAAGCAATACTTCTTTTGGCTCCTCGAAGTCTACAAGATATTCTATAATGTCTTGCAATCTCAGTGGCTTATTATTAATCTTGCAATCAAGTTTTTACAAAGTGATTAACCACTTTGCTAGGCGATCAAGCAACTACAACTTGTTCAATAATAACCTCAATCATTCTTCCTTTTTATAAAATACTACCTTCTCGTATAGAATATAGTGCCTAAATTTCTTCGTAGCAAAGATCATCTTAAGGCACATTTTTTTCATGTATATATATTTAATTTCAAATACATCCAATTTTCAATTAGGAAATGCAATTGGTTGATACCATTTCTCATCCCATATCTGAGTCAAGAAATAGCTAATACTATACATCATGGCTGCTAAAAACACATAGAATGTCTCACTTCTTTTAGGTGCTTTCAAGATTGATGCTTTAGTGAATTCTTGCTTCACATCCTCGAAGGATATTTTACATGTATCACTCCAAACAAATGAATAGTTGAGGATGATAGATTGCTCAATGGTAGCATCCTCTTAGCTAGTGCATTAATAAATGTTGGTAATATCTGACTGATGACAATAGAAAACTATGCACTTCCTCATGGGGTTTCACGATAGACTCACAATGATGTTAATCTTTTCTAGATCATGCCAAACTAACTACATGGCCCAATAGTAATCTCTCCAAAGAAGGCACATTTCCTTGGATTTAAAGCAATGCTGCATGCAGTGCTCAAAACATTTTTTTCAAAAGTATTAACTATTTATCCCCAAAGGTAGATGCCCCCATATCATCAATGAAAACTTTTAGCTATTTTGGGAAAATGTCACTGAAGGTTTTGTCAATCGTTCATTCCTAACAACCCAATGCATTACATAATCCAAAGGCCATGACATGATACTCAAAGGTTCCAAACATGGTCACAAATGTCGTATTTAACTTATCTTCCTCTGTGATGGCCATTTTATTGTAGCTGGTAAAACACTTCATTAAGAAGTATATATCCCTATTTGCTAGTTGATCTAGGATTTGATTAATGAATGGAAATGGTGATAATAATCCTTAATTTTTTGTTTGTTGGGATCTCTAAAATCAATGCAAAGTGAGATTTGATTATTCTTCTTCTTTATGATAACTATCGATGAACACCACTCTGTGTGTTGCATGGAAAATATTAGGCCAACCTTACATAATTTTTGTAACTCTTTGAATAACCCATACCTTAGCTCTTTGAATAGCTTGTCCCTTAACTCAAAAGGCATGCCTCTCACTTTTTGCTGGATAAGTTGACTTTCCTCTTTTAAAAAAATAGTATACACGACTAAATTGGGGAAACTATCCCTCAATTCATCATAACCAGGAGAATATATCATAGAATTCATGGATTAAGGACATGTAGTCCTTTGTTTCTTCCATACCGAGCATAGACCCTAATTTGATCGGCCATAAATCATTCAACGAACCAAGGTCTATCTCTATCACATCCACATCTCTGATTCTAACCTAATCTTCTATAGGCTCATTTAGAGTTACCTGGTAAACATATTTCGTAGTAGACTCCCCTCTTGATTCATCACTCGATGAAGTCTCACTACCAAAAGGCTCCTCTAGCACATCTAATTTTGTTGAAAGTGTGGGTGCTCTCTCTCACTTTGAGGTGATTTTGGATAAGCATTAATTATAACTTGTCTCGCACCTTTGCCAAATCTCAAATGACTAGCTGATATGTTGACTTGATAGTCATATTGTAAGATCCACGGACTTCCTAATAGCACTTGATATGTTGACTTGACAGTCATATTGTAAGATCCACGGACTTCCTAATAGCACTTGGTAGCTTGGCCGCACTACAAATCTAATGACCCTAAAGTCTAGGAGATGTTAGCAATAGTTATATGGACTTCAGTAATACAATCTTTCAGTTGTCTCAAATTGTCATCAGCCACTCTTAGAATTGTGGAGGTATCTTTTTGGACCTCTAATCCCAACCTCTCCATCAATTGCAAGCTCATAATGTTAATTGAGGATCTTGTATCCACAATGGCATAGTCCACCAATATACCATCAACATAAGTTGGCACCCTTGGGCAATATTTTTTGGCACACTCAAATCAATCATCACCAACACGAGCTATACCCAAGGATTCAACAATAATATCTAGTGCAAAAGATCTTACTAAACTCTTTTTGTACTCCCATGGATAGTTTAATTAGTTGTAGGAGGTTAACATCAAGCTTAACCTCACAAAGAGAACTTGCTAGTTCAAATTCATGAAAGTTAGCAATAGCTCTCTTCTTTCGCCAAACCATTTGTTCTCTTGGTTGATAGCCTTAGGCGCCTCTTTCTTAGCCTTCACTTTCTTCTTCGTCGGATCCTTATTTAGGTCTATTTTTCCATCAGCAACCTTCAAAGGACCACCTTGTATGTCAGGGCTAAGGATTTGCTTGCCCTTATCATCTTGTTTAGGGGTTTCCTCAATAGGTTTTGCATTATCTTTATCTCTGTCTTTGGCCTTTTGACCTCTCATAATTGCTCATAAATTAGAAGAATTAGTGGTATTAACATGCTCTACATCAATCAAACTTACACCAAACTCTACTATGGATTGAATCAACCATTTGATAATTGTTTAGAGTCATTAAGGTCAATTGACTTGCAAGATACTCTCATATGAGCCAAAGCCTTAATTGGGCTAGATAGCGACTAACTTCTTGAAGATAGCTAATGCTAGAGCCCTAAGAGGAGCACTAAAGAAAAAAAAAATCTATGGCAAGAAAATATATCTTGTCAAACCAACAAGGAATGTTATTCATACTTTAATCAACCACAAGAAGAAAATGAATACCAATCTTCACGCAACATCACATAGTAAATCTCCCACAAATTTATCCCAATAAATCCTCAACATATTATTCATAAAAACCATCAAAAAACCAAAATGACACAAAGAAAATATCAACTTTGAATGAAATTCATCACATAGTATTCATCTTTCATCATCTTAATAGTCTTCATAGTCTTTCTCTTAATCTCCCTCATGTAGATACAATATTTCTCATAAAAAATTGACTCTATCTCATACTCTATCTCTCTTATATATGCTCTCTCAATAGAACATTGGAATAATCAAGAATTACTCTCAATAATCCTCTCTTAATCATGGATACCCCTCCCAAGAGGTATGTCTGATATGAAGAGTCACCAAAGCCACTATAGTGTCCCTTGGAAACTCACTACTGTCAATATCACTACAATCTTCAGTTCAAGTCTTCTTTAGCCACTTCTTCTGCTTCTTCAAGGTATTTTGAGCTTGTATTCTTCCTCTTCCAAGATTGAAAAACATTTTCCAAGCTAAACATCCATCCATTAGGACACTTACAAAAGCAAACAGAGGCTTACAGACCAGATATAGAAGCTCTACAAAACACTACAGAAGGTCTAAAGAAGGCATAAAAACCATGCAGCTCAAATTAAAACCACTTCAAACCATTAAAAAACATTCTAAAAAAATCTTAATCATTCCTCAAAAGACTCATTTACAATCTCAACCTCACTGAGGCTAAGAGAGAAAGTTGAAGAAAAGAAGGTAACAACAGAAGTTGAAGAAGAAGAGGACGAGTTCAACATCTTCAATATCTCTTTCTATTAACACACACTTCATATCTTTATCATCACCGGTATTCAGAAATTTAAGAAAAGGTGAATCTCAAAGAAGGCCAAGACTTCAAGCTAAGAGAGGCTCTCTTGAATGACTTCGGGTGTTTCTTAGTCCCTCTCTCTACTCCATGATTTATTGCTAACTAATCGTAATGAAATAGTTGAGATTTTAGTTGGTCCTTTTTATCTCATAGATCATGGCTTTAATTCTTAAATACCTAAACCAAATTGGTATTGCATAGAAATGAGGGAATGTTCGCTCATTGAAATACCTAAATCAAATTGGTATTGCATAGAAATGAGGGAACAATCACTCATTGAAAATAAAAGTTATAAATGGGATTAGAATGAAGAGAATTATACATAAATTATGCATGATAAAGTGTTGAATCATTTATGAAAAAGCTTGTGATGTAAAGAAAGGTTAGAGATGTGTTATTTTAACTTGTGATCTAAGGAGAGCAACATGTATCACTTTATGTGATTGCACTCCAAGGAAGAATAAGCTGTTGTGAATTGCATCTTCTTTTACAAAATATTCAAAGGACATTGTTTTGGTTTGTTAGATTTGTCTTTTTAAGAAAAGGCTTATTGTTTTGGGGAAGAGATGGCCTTCCTAGCCAAGATAAGTTGGTTGACTCTTATAGGATGTTCAAGTCATTTCTTGGTTGATGTTATGGAAAATGAATGTTTTCCTAGCTATTAATGATAGGCTGATTGTCTTGGTGTGCTATATTCTTAAAATGTTAAAAGGAAGGATTGTACTAAATACCTCCCAAAACTAGTTATGGAATCCTACACCAAGGGGGTTGGCTTTACCATTTTGGAGAGCTTGAATTGGCCCCAATTGCAAGAGGTCACTTCTTAGGGAGGATGTTAGGTAGGAGGTGGTAAGGATGCTAAGGGAGTTTTGGCTAGTAAATTTTTTATGCACCTACAAACTATTTAACCCATATGTGACCCAATATGGTATTCTTGAAAGGTTCTGTTACTAGTTAAGGGTAGAATCTTGGTTGGATTGAACCTTCGGATTGTTACTTCCGTATGGGCAAAAGAATAAATTATAATAAACTTATATGGGCAGGAGAAGAAACTGTACTAAGAAAATGAATAAAGAATTTCTTTAGAACTACTTGGCAAAGAATTGTTTTATCATGTTTGAGTATTACGATATAAATCAAATGAATAAACCTAGTGACTTAAAAAGGTTAATTAAGAAAGCTTATTTTAAATGTTGAAACTTAAATGTGATAGGTAATTAGACAACTAAAGATAATTCATCTTATAAAGGGAAGTGGGAGGGTGTGATCTCAATATACATGTTCCTAAGGTAGGGTGGTCTTGGTTTGTTGAGAGCTTTTGGAAAGTAATGATAGATAGGAATTGGGAAGTAAGATAATTTGTCTTATAAAGGGAAGTGCGAGGGTGTGATCTGCGATATATCTGTTCCTAAGGTAGGGTGGTCTCAGTTTGTTGAGAGCTTTTGGAAAGTAATGATAGATAGGAATTTATATGATGACCCACCCAATAATCAAGTAGAACCTTGACTTGTGTCATTTCAGGAGACTTGAATGAGACTATGTCCTACAAATAGAAGGGTTAACCATTCTCTTTAATGTTGAGAGTTTTTCATGGTTTATGAAAGGAGCATTAGAGGCAAGTACATACAATGCTTCAAAAAAGTCTATCAAAAAACTGGGAATAGAAGGACTGGTGAGGCTCATCCTCTTGTTCCTGATGGTCTTCTTCTTCTTCTTCTTCTTCTTCTTATTTTGCTCCATGGTCTTCTTCTTCTTTCGCTGCTACAAGATAGGCCTTCTAAGACCTCTTTCTAGCATGACAGAACTTCTCAGTATGTTTGATCCTTTTGCAAAAGTCACAAATTAGGTGGTCCATTTTGCCTTTGTTCCTTACTGACATACAATAGTTGTCCATCTTTTGTAGTTTCTACTTTTCCTTTTTATCTTCTTTTCTTCTTCTAACAAGGAGGCCTGAATTTCAACCAATTTAGGGCTTGGCATGTTGATTAAGGTGGTTGATACATTATCATAATATGGAGGCAAACTTTTTAACAAAACACCAATACATATATCTTCATCTATTTTTCATATTTATATGGGATGTATCACAGGCATCCACATGATGAATGTAGCTATCATCCAACTCAAGCATTATGATGGCTTGAGCCTTGTCATCATTTTATGCTAGATTGCTACAAGGGCAGCATCCTGGGGCTTCTTTTCTTGTTCGTTGGTGATGGCCCATAGGCCCTTTTTCATTAGGATAAGTTTTATGCGGGTCTGCCAGGTATGAAACCCGACTCCTTTGAAGTGACATGTTGGAGAGTCTTTGCCCATGCTGGAGTGGCAGGATCAGCAACAAATCAACACAAAAATTCTCAGAAATAATCTAACATTGAATGTGTTAGGAGACACAACCAATGGAGCTAGTAAATAGTATCAAGAGATACTACCTTTGCTTAAGTCTTCCCATCTTTCACAAATCTTCCAAAATCTCCCCCCCCCTCCCTTACTGATTTGATCAATGAATGTTGCTAGAAACTTCAATGCTTAGTCAAATATGAGTGGTAGGAACTTGGTTCAAGTGGTAGGAGTGAGAAAATGTAGGAAAGATGAGCTTGAAGTTCAAGGCTATGGCTTCCCTGATTTAGGATTTTCTGGCCGACTAGTTTTTTGTTTGTTGCATCTTGTAGACGCAACAATGTCTCAAGATATTTGATGTGCAAGAAGCTTATAAGCCAAGCTTCAAATGCCCTCTACACATCATAGGAGCAATGGTGGCCCGTAGGAGGGAAATGAGTTGTAGGACTGGGATCACAAGCACGGTGCAAAATTGGCAATGAGCTGAAATTTTTGAAATGCCCAGGGCAGGGAGCGTGTAATGTCAACCTTTGAAGTGATGCCGTGATGCACCCTAAGTAGAGAACAAATCTCTAGAAGAGAGCTAGCCGAGATAGGCTCTGGTTGAGGAGATCCAAGAGCTCCAAGTAGACAGGGTCATGCAAGCTCTGGCTGCCATGAAGAGTAAAGTTAAGATAGAGGTGAAAGATGAGAACTTCAAGTGGAACTAAGCTAACCAGAGATGAAGATAGACTAGAGGAGTAGATAGGAGGACTAAGCCATGCTCACTCAAGCTCTGATACCATGTTGGAAAGACAAATCTAGAGCATGGTAGGATCTATGGAGGTTGGAAGATGAATACAAGACTCATGATGACATAAACAATGGACTGACTATTACAAGTGAATTAGGTTTCAAGGTGGAAGCTTGGACTCATAAGCACAATCTTGTGTAAGAGACTAAAAATGACAATGAAACTAAGTGAAAGAAGAAAGCATCATGATACATTCCATTCAACTCACTGAAAGCGATAGTCAAGTACAATGATTTATAGTAGTTGGATAGTAGCACTCTGCCTCACTGTGCATATGGGATTCAAGATTGGTTACATGTCTCTTTCCTTACATCTCCATACAAAGAGGCATACAAACAAGTGTGATTGCCAAACTCTCAAAATTGAAACCAAGTACAACATGGGTCCACTTTAGTTCGGGCTAACATACAAATGTAGTGGTCCACTTTAGTTCGGGCTAACCTGCAAATGTAGTGGTTCAAAGACCAACACTAGAAAACCATTAGGTAACTTTAGTATACTCTAAGAACTCGAATTCAGGTTGATCTTTGTGAGTTATGACCAAAACCTTCTATTGTGAAGTAGACTCGAGTGAATCTAGGTGATAAACCCCATGTTATTCTAAGGTGTACTAGGTGGCGTCACTTAGGAATATCTCTTGATAGGTCACTAAAATCGTGTCAATGAGGGCTTCTCAGTTAGGCACCTTACATCCTTCTAGGAAGTGTAGTTGAAAATAACTTAGATGAGGCATTTAATAAGCTTATTTCTAGTGTGCTTTAAGCTAAACACAAGAAGGATGATTGAAAAATAAAATGGAAATATTGTTACTTGTGATCATATTTCAAAAGGCATCTTTCTACACTAGGTGTCAATGTAGCATTGCTTTTGATGTTAATAATGGTATCAATTGCAAGAATTTCAAAAAGTTATGGAATGAAGATTACCTTAGCAAGTGATTATTTTCATTCATAAGAAAAAAATTGGATTTTACACTTAGAAAATTTAAAAAATGAAATTCTCAAGGACTAGATGGATTTTGTTTTGGGTTCACTAAGAAGAGTTAGGATGCATGTATTGATGACTTTTATATGTTATTCCATGTTTAGGATAATAGGTCTTATGCCTTGATAGATTGTTCAATGTCTTTAGGATGACACAAGTTCAAATGATATGCTGATATGTTTAAGGGAGATATGTATTTAACGATGCTATGCTAATATGTTTAAGGAGCACATGTGTTATATTCTATGCATAAAGTGACTTGGTATTCACATGTGTTTAGCACAGCTTGCATTATGGTAGGCAAATAAGCATGGAATCAATGTGTTTTATGTTTTTGGCCAGTTCATTATTAGTTGTGTGAGTAATGTAGATCCAATGATTTTTACGTCTTGCTCAAAAAATAAAGAAAACATTTGTTGGGTTTTTTGCTCATGGAATTATTATGTTTCGTGTTTTTGGCTAATTGATTATTACTAGCCTGAGTAATGCAAATCCATTTATTTTTACATCTTTCTTAAAAAACAAAGAAAACATTTTTTGGGCTTTTTGCTTTCCTTTCTTGAATGATTTGCCTTTGGCTAATAATTGCTAGAGCCTATGTAATATTTGCCAAGGCCTAAGCCATAATTCTAACCTTACAATAGGAGTTTCCTTTCTATAAGGCCATAATAGAAAGGAAACTAATTGTGCATTTGTGTGCATTAATGGTGCCTAAATTAATAATCCCTCACACCAAGGATGCTTCACTGATAAATGCAAAAAAAATTGCATTTGCAGTACTCTGGCTACTAAAATGTGCTCACCGAATACACAAAACATGTGTATCTGTGGCACAATGTGATGATAATGCATACACATGCAACAAAGTCACTATCATGGATTGCATAGAAGTTAAATAGAAAGGTCCACAAAACAAACCCAATAAACATGTTATTTCATAGAATCAGGTATCATAACAAGCATAGCCTACAAGCTTATGGGAAAGGATCTTCCATTCAAAATTAAGGTTATTCTACCAAAATTTTGTATGGACAACAACATGGTTTTATCCATGAAAGAAGAATACATGAATCTAACTTGATGCCAACGTGGTTATGCACTTTAGTTTCACAAAGTAATATTGTTATTTCCTTATTAAGGTTCATTTTGGAAATTTTATGGCTGGTAGAGTGGGTCATTTCTTATTAAGGTGCTTAGATGCTTGGTTTTCCTAGTTATAATGTTTTGCACAATGGTTGAAGGATTTTTTCAAAATGATTTGATCTTAACATGTAAAAGTTTTATTTTGATGTGGGCCATTCAACAAGGGTGTGCATTGGCTCCATTTTTGTTTGCTCTTACTAGGAGCCTTTGCTCAAGAGAAGATGTACAAGAGGACTAAGAATTCCAAATCACACTTAATTTGGTGTACGATTTTCATGGAGGATTAATCTAGCATAGTTAAAACTAACAAAAAATTGATGGAATCCTTACTGGATGTAAGAAGTTGGGAATACATGTGTTACTGAGAGAGAGTTATTAATAATATCATGTCACCCTAACATATGTATAAAAGGTGTGAAACATTTAATTTTTGGCACCTTTGATCATAATGCAATTATTGTCTCTCATCTCACCTACTTATACTCAACTTTCATGGCTTCTCGCTCATCTTTTCTATCCTTCTAGTATTTCTCTCTCATCATCACTCTTTTTTTCTCCTCTTTTCTCTCTCTTTTGCTCTTCTTTCTCTCACCTCTCAACCCTCTCCTTGACAAGTGGTATAAGAACATTGGTATTTGATCCATTTGGTACAATCCTTTCTTGGATTTCCTTCTTAGTCTTGTTACTTCTTGGTTACTCAAGGATAGGGTATCAGTTGGGAAAATGAACAAGTAGAGTGACCAAGGAGACCAAGGACAGCTAGTGAGAGTTAAGTGGAGTACGTTAATGCAAATTTGGAGGTATCTTGGATAAAATGGCAGGTCAATGCTATTTTGGAGATAAAATAATTATAGACGGGGTGAATAGAGTTAGTCACGGTTAAAAGTCCAATTATTTTTCAAGAAAAACTTTCTCTTTTCTCTCTCTTTCAAGATTTTGATTGAAGCTTTCATGGTGACTGCCAAGAAATCCAATATCTTACTCTCTAGTGATCTTCTTTCATTCTCTAACCATGGGGCAAGGATTCTATACATCCTAAGAGCAGCAACTAGAGCATCATATAAGTTGTATTCAACTAGAGTTTGGCCCCAAGAAAACATGATCGAAAATTTCAATGCAAAATGCACTACCTACCATGATCACAAATCTCCAATCTACAACTCCTACCTCTTAGATTCCACCTCTTCCCAAGCTTGTAGCAATCATTGCTAACCCTTTGCAAGTGATCTTCAATATCTTCGTCATCCTTTTGCTCAGGAATCTCTAAAAACCCTAAAACATTGCAAGGCAACCATAGCCATAGACCTGGAAGCTTCAATCTCTCCAATATTTGGTTCTTCTCAACCTTCAGGACTTCTCTATCATCATTTTGGAGCAAGATGATAGGCTTCAAGATTGAAGGAATTTAAAAGATTTTAGCCATATTTAGCCTCTTGAAGCTCATATTGGATATATATTTTGGGGCTTTATATCAAGGAACTTGAAACTTCAATATTCAAGTATTCAAGCAAGCTTGGGATATTAATTGTTCACTTATTCAATCTTATTTAAGCATGTATGGGTTGATTTTATGGATTCTTAGAGCTTCATGATAGATTCATGGGGGATTATGGAAGTTTCTTCAAATATAAGATTGAAGCTTACATCAATCATTTTCTTTAAGCTTGATCAATGTATTTCACTTACTTAATCTCTGAAATCTCTTACTATCCACTTGTTTTTAAGCTTTTCCACTTGTTGATGGGAGATTGTTGATCAATTTGTTCTCTAAATTGATCAATAGATCAGATATTATCACTCTTCTCATTTATCAGAGCCTATTTCATTAAATTTCAACATTCATTTTAGTCCTAATTTATCATGGGTATCAGTTTCAATGTTTTGATGCATAACCCTGATTTGGTTGTATGATTTTCTTTGCCCAAGATTGAAATATTGTAAAGGGAAAGTACTAGCAATCAGTGAGTCAGTGAATTGCATTGGTAAGACCCTCAATCAACACTTATTTCTTCATTCCAATCTTTCATTGATCAATCATGCATATCATTGAAGGTTGAAAGAAATTTTTAGTTGTGCATTTCATCCTTGATTGATTAATTAGAACGCTATTTCCATGTTGATATTTCCACTAAGGAAAAACGTATATGCCAGGGGAGATAGTGGGTTAATAGGGAGGTGACTCTCCCCCACCATTAAAGATCCCAAAGGGGTGCAGCCAACTGACTCAGGGGAAACATTGCCCATCTCCCAATGATTCAAAGCCCATGTAGGGAGGTTGCATGCCATTATATCCCTCACCATAGGTACCACAAGTGGAGTTATTGAAGACATAAAGATCTCAACTAGATAGCATTTTTTGGGACTCCATTAATTAGCCACAAGGATTATACAGATTATTACAAGTTTGCTACAAGAGGAATTTCAGCCTCATTATACTCCCTAGAGTAGGGCTCAAGTACATTCATTAGAAATAGGGCATTTGTGTCTTCATTTAGCTGAATTTTTAGTTATTTATAGTACTACAGATTGTTCTAGATTGATTCTAGGTCTTACCCAGGGTGTATTACACTCAAACAATGAATTGGGACCACTCTTGGAAGGCTTTTTACTTGGTTACATGTGTTATAGACTAATTCAATGAATTTTCAAGACCTCTACAGGATATTACAGGTTGTATTCAACTTCCACATGTCATACACAAGGTATCATAAGGCTGAAAGATCTAATCTTTGACTTAAGAGAGGTGGATACACTAAAACAGTGCTTTTATAGGGTACATGACTATTTTGGAATAGCAATAAAATAATATTCTTAAGATATTCTATTTTGATTTTAAACTCAATGATGTAAAAGAGCAAGAAATGTCAAATTGAAAGAGAGTCGATTTATAGCTCATCTTGAAGAGCTATTTGTAAGTTTTAATTTTTATTAAAAATTCCTTGATTATGATATTGGGGTCAAAAGTTATAGCCATTTTTATAACAAGGGGTTTACTAGGACTACACTATACTAGTGAGCAGAAATGGCTAGAAATAAGGGAAAGAACAAGCCTAGTAATGATGTTCAGCAACACATTAGGGAATCACATGATCCAATACCTATGACATGTTCAAATGATGAAGATTCATAAGAATATGGCACTTATAGTACTCTTAATGCCACTCTTTATAACCATGAGACTAGGCATTCCATCAGACACATGTAATTGGTTTCTAAATTGGATCAAGTAGTTGAACAGTTGGTTCAATCAAACATGTAGACCAAGGAAATCATGAGCATATATCTCAATCTACCAAGGATTCTTTGAAGAAGTTTGCCTCTCCTACTAAGGATTCTTTGGACAAACTTAGCACTCATATTTCTATGGTTATGGTAGCACAAATGGCGAACAAAGAGAGTAGAGATAAGCAATCCTTTCAGCCATCAAACAATAATCCTCAATCAAGTATTATTGGAAAGAAAGGGATACCACATAGCATTTATGATATTAGGGAGAATTCTTTTAGAGGTAATGAGCCTATCTTGAGTATTCATGGGTCAAATCCTCCTCAAACCACTAGAAACCAACCACCTATTCCTCCAAGCAGGTTTCAAACCAACTATCATAAGAGTGTCTCTAATCTTTCAAACCCCAATGGTAGTTACATGGACATGCAATCCCAAGTAACTAATGGAAAGCAAGGCTTTTTGAGAGAGAACTCCATGAATAATATTGTATTAACTTAATATAGTGGTCATTCGTTATCACTGGCTTATTCTGAGGAGTGGACTTCCAAGTTGGAGTCCTACTTTACTATTTTTCCTAGGTCAGATGATCAAAAGATTCACTTTACTACTCTTCACCTTGAGGGCTTTACTCATACATGGTAGAGGTATATAAAGAGGAAAAATCAGTAGGTTGATAGTTGGGAGAAATTCAAAGCTAAGATGGCTCAAGTCTTTGTATCTCCCATTGAGAAAGAAAAGTTGGCAAGAAGATAGTATCAGTTGGACCAAAGAAGCCTATTAGTTAGAGAGCATACAAATTAGTTTTGAAATCTTACCATGTATATAGAGAGTATGAGCGATGATGCAAAGTTGCATAAGTATATCTATTGTCTAGAGCCTTGTCTAGAGCCTAATTTGTGAGCTAATGTTATGGCCTAGAAACTCACTACACTATTCCATGCTATTGAGCTAGCAATAGATATGCTCATAAGTATAAGAGGGATATTTCTATGTAGACTTATTTTGGACAGCAAAGGGCTATTGCTAAATAGGGTAACTTTGGTGGCAATTATGAAGGTTTCAATACTTCATTAGCAGTCCCAAAGTCCCTACATACCCTACTTTCAATGTCTCAAGATAGTAAAGTGCTTCAAAGTCAATAATCCGCCATAAAGTGGAGCCTAAGCAAGGTGACAATAGACCCTGAAATAATTCAGCAAATAATGTCAAGTTTATACCTATGGATCTTTTCAAGGAAAGAAAAGAAAAGGGTCTATGTTTCAAATGTGGTGAAAAATATATGACTAATCATGCATCAAAGTGTACTTTCAAGAATGCCAAGGCTAAGGAATGTAACATGAAAATACTTGAGGATGGGGATGATGAGGCTATAGATAGACCAACAGTGAGTGTGCAAGCTTAATTTGAAAAGCATGATGAGGATCTTCATCTTGATCAGTCTTATGAGGTTGCAGATGGATTTCCATTTCATCCTAGTGGGCATATTCCTTTTGATCTTGGTGGGACATATTTATCTCTTGTTCTCCCTTTGTTCTATTTTTATGGATACTTGGACAAGTTCAAAGAACCCTAATACACTTCCTAGTATGAAGGGTACCATTCATGGAAATGATGTGTTTACTTGATAGATAGTGGTAGTACACACACTTTTGTGAATAAGTTAATTGTGAACAAGTTACATTGCTTTTCCACTAATTTACAGCAACCTATAAGAGTACAAGTAGCTAATGGAGAAGGGAAAATCAACACTCAAATGTGCCCACAAGTTTCCATATAGTTAGCTAAAAATTATGAAGTAGAGGTAAACTTAATTGCTTTGGAAATGGGACCCATTGATATTGTACTTGGTTGTGATTGGCTAATGACTTTAGGGAAGATTACTATGGATTTCTCACATTTATACATGGTTTGCCATTGATGTGTAGCCTATCCATCTACATGAATCCAAAATAAATCTGATTTTCCAATTATCACCATTAAACAACTCAAGAAGGAGTACAAGAAGCATTCAAAAATGTTTGTATTGCACTTGAATAAAAAGGTAGAAGATCCATCAAAGAATTTAGTAGAGAATCCTACTTTGAAATCTCTACTTGAGGAGTACAAGGACTTATCAGGCGTACCTACTTCATTTCCTCTTAAGAGAGCAGTGGATCAACTTATTGATTTAGAGCCTCATTCAAAGCCAGTCTCGATAAGCCACCCTACAAGTTGACAAAATGTGAACATGAGGAAGTAGCCAAGAAAATCAAGGAGCTTTTACATATGGGATTTATTGAGCCTAGTTCTTCACCTCTTATGTATCTCTGATCTTGTTAATGAAGAAAAAGGATGGATCCTTCAAGATATGTATTCACTATAGGGACCTAAACAAGATCACAGTGTGAAGAACAAGTATCCAATACCTAGAGTTGATGATTTTCTCCTTGCAAAACTTAGATTTTGACATCACTCATACAAGGGGCAAACACAATGTGGTAGTTGATTCTCTCTCTAGAATGTGGGCATGTTGGGTTTTAGCTATGACTGAGTTACATGGTGACTGGATTGATGAGTTACGGGAAGCCTATCTTTTGGATGATAAGCTCAGTCATGTACTTCTAAAATTATAGCAAGGTCTTATGGAGGAAAAAACACATTATCAGCTTAAAAGTGGCCTCCTTTTGCTCAATGGCAAGATTTCTATTCCCTGTATTTCTTCTTTCAAGCTGAAAATTATGGAGGAGTTACATTCTTTGCCCACAGCTGGACACTTTGGAGTGTTTAAGACCTATGATAAAATCAACAAGAGCTTTTACTGGAAAGGATTATGGAAAGAAGTTAAGAACTATGTCATGAAATATATGTCTTGTCAATAGAACAAGGATAGTACCCGTAAGCCATGTGGTTTGTTGCAGCAATTGCCTATTCTAAAAGGAAAATTAACACATATTGCTATGGACTTCATAACTACTCTACCTATTACCAAAAAGGGTTAGAATAGCATTTATGTGGTAGTGAATAGACTCATTAACATAGCCCATTTTATTCCTACCAAGACTTAGTTCACTGTTTCACAACTGGCTAGTCACTCCATGGAGCAAATCTTTCGATTACATGAATTACTACATATGATTATGCATAATAGAGATACCAAGTTCATGAGTAACTTCTAGTATGAAATATTTAGCTCCATGGGAACTAAATTGGCTTCTTCTATAATCTATCATCTGCAAACTAATGGTTAGACAGAAAGGGTTTGTAATATCTCCGCACAATAAAAGTTAGTTGGTTGGTTCGTAAGTCAGTTAGTCAATTAATAAGTTAGTAAGATTACTAACCAAAGACTAACTAAGGTAAAAACTAACTAACATTAATTATTGATAATATTTTATTTAGAAAAATCAAGAGTCGTAAATTCGATATTTTTCTCGAATTGGTAAAGACCGTAGCTACCCTTCACGTAAATTACAAGGTGAACGAGACTTATGAGTTATATTAATCACTAAGTTCATGTGTATAGTTTGAAAGGTCCAAAAACATTAGATTTTGGGCAAAGCTAGTATATTTTAGATATTTTAGATATTATCTTAAAAGAAAAAGATATGGAGATTTTTAGAACTGGATGTCATTTAAAAAGAAAAGACAAGTGATATTTTAGTTAGTTTGAAGATTTTATAAAATGAAAAATAAAGAAAAGTGACTGGCGAAATCGCGCGCGCCGCGATCGCAGTTTACAGGCAGTAGACAGCACTTCGAACAGAGAAAAGAAGAAGGAGTGAACTGAGAGCTTTCTAACCAAGTGTCTTGGGGTTTTACCCCCCTTTCGGACCCAATGGAACCATCAGATTTATGATCTGAGCATCAGATCACTGATCTTTCCAAGATCCCCCTCCACAAAGAGCTCCACTTCTCAACCACAAGCCCTCTTCTCTAATTCACTATAAATACGAGGCATGGGAGAGGCATATGAAAGCATAAGGAGACACCGAGAGGCTGCGAGAGAGAGGTAGAGAGAAGGATACCCCTCCAAGAGATTGTGAGGAAGAGCTTGAAAGAGAGCTTGAGAGAGAGAGAGAGAGAAGAGTCACCTCGAGAGGCTGCAAGGAAGAGAATTAGCTCAATTCCCTCTATCTCGATCCTCGACTTAACCATCTTCTCTTACGATCTTCCATCTTGAATCTATTCTACCTTCTTAATCTCTTGAGTCTATTTGCGGACGATGGCCTCCAAGCAAAGAATGTCGCGTGTGGATGACAATCTTGCAACTAGCAACAAGGCTTTGGGCAAAAGGCATCATCGTCAATCCAACTGCGGTTCCGGTCGTAAGTAATGTATTTTCAAATTGATTGATGCTTGCTTTGATTCTCGTATGAGATATGTTAGGCCCCATACTATTGCACGAGTATAGGTAATGGGAAATGATAAATTTCATCTCACCTATTCGGAAGATGGAGTTTGTGAAGTGCATATATCAAGGGAAGATAATTGCACCTAGTTACATATGACTTATTTGCTAGTAGAGCAATTACAAGGAAGAATTAGTCAAGCGTTATGAATGGCATAGTCGTCAAAAGAAACATTAAAAGATTGGGCATATAAGTGCTAGATTAAAGTATAGTCAAGGGTTATAGATAGCATAATTGCTAAAAGAATATGACATTAAGAATCATGAATGGAGAAGTACTAGTTTAAAGTTTAGATACTTCAAAAGTACTTAGCCTAAGAGTCTAGGAGTCTAATTACTTGAGATCATCTCACACTTATCTCATCAAGTATTTATATGTTATGCCTATAACATATTTGATATATGAGGATAAATTTCTATTTGCCTCATGACTTGACTAAGAGCTAGTACAAGAAATTGATCATAAGGGTTAAAACTAGGATGTCTTGAGATCCGTTGGATAAGGATGACTTTTGCCAATCCAAATTCAGGGTTGGGTTATCAATCAAGGTAAATGACCTATAGAACTTACATCATGAATAGTGTTTGAACCCTTAACATATGCCCTAGCCGAAGGAAGGAAGTGTTAAGAACATGTTTGCATGGTATTGCTCTTAGATCCCAAGGGAGAGAGCAAATATATGATGAAAATGTTATATCGTCTATTTTTGCATTGGTTGGAAAGAATGCAATTGGTTTTGTTGATTGATCGAACAACATCCTAAATGTTTTTACATTCAATTGGTTGTTAGTTATTGTTTGGATGATTATTCCAAGTGCTTGTGATTTATGGCAAATGCATGGCAAGGGTCTGTGATGACAAGTCGCCATGGGAATAAAGGAATGTTTTCTTAGAAAATGTTATTAGGCTGAATGCCTTGTTTGTGCTTGATTCTTAAAGGATTTAATTAAGGAAGGATATATTATACGGGTGGATCACCTCCATGGTCGCACCGCGTAGTAACCCGAGAGGGCACTGCTCGATTCATGGGCCGAAGGTCGAGTGGTGAAAAGGCCAACCACGGGTATGATGTTTCGCTCGTAGACAGCTTGTGGGTCAGTTGGAGCTCTGGACACCCCTTGCTAGGTCTAGAATGGAGTTGAAGACCTCCGTGGCCCCCAACATCTGGGCATGTTGGGAGATCCTATTCTAGATAAAGGATTGAGTTTTGGTGCCATGTGAATTGGACCAGTTACTTCTGCAGGGCAGAAGGGATACTTCTGTTGGACAGAAGCGAAACATAATTTTTCCTGTATGGGCGGGAGACAAAGATTAACTTGAAGATAAGTTAAGGAACTTGTTTGATCTTGTTTGTCAATAGATTGCTTTGCTCTGTTTTCGTGTCTGTGCTATAATTTACGCGAACGAACCTTGTTCCCTAAAAGGCTTAATTAATGAAGCTGATTTTAAGTGTCACACATAAATGTGGTAGGACTTAATTAGAAAACTAAAGCTATTAAGGGAAGCGGGTGGGCAGAACCCCCAACGGGTCTGTCCTACGGCAGGGTGGTCCCAGAGAACTAGGAGGCTTCTCACAAGGTTTACCGTCTTCGACCTTAGAAATTGTTAGGATAGAACCTCGATTCATGCCGTTTTAGGGGACCGGAATGGGACTATGCCCTATGGGCAGAGAGGTTGAGCAGCGCATCCCTCTCGTTTCCCATTCTCTTTGAACCAAGTGTGGCATAGATCTGCTTCGGGTCGGGTATCTCTGCGTAAAGTAGGATGTCCAAAACCCGATGCTAGAATGCTAATAGGAGACCTTGACAACTAGGAACCCGAATTTCAGGTCGATTCTAGTGGGTTCGGTCGTGAACGTTCCGTTGCGAGGCGGATTCGGGAAACCCTAGGCGACAAAACTCGGAACATTCCTTGGGAGTGCCGGGCAGCGACGCTTAGATTCGTTTCTCGATAGACCGCTAAAAGAGTGCCTGGAAAGCCGATGGGCGGGCACCTCACAGGGTTAATAAATGGTTGGAGACTCACCTTCCCCATTTCTATCATAATGTACAGCATGCATGGGATTCATGGTTACATTTGGTTGAGTTTTCCTATAATGACTCCACTCATGCTAGCATTGGAGTTTCACCCTTTGATACTATGTATGGCTACAAGGTACCCTTGCCCATAGTTATTTGCAGTGTGAGGATTAACCCTCATGGAAAGGAGGAATTTGAAAGAATGCAAGGCCTTCTTCAACAATGTAAGATAAATCTTCGAAAAGCTCAAGATTAGATGAAGGTGTATGTTGATGAGAAGAGGCAACCTTTGAAATTCCATGAGGGAGAGTTAGTTCTCTTGAAAGTACCCAAGTCTCGATATTCTACTCTAAAGGATGGCTCTAGCAACAAACTTGCTCATAGGTTTTATGGGCCCTATAAGAACTTGAAGCATATTGGAGACTTGGTATATCCATTGGAACTACTGTCTTCCACTAAGATTCATAATGTATTACATGTTCGCCACCTTAAACTCTTTTATAGTATCCAGGTGGAAAGAGTTGACGAGACACCTCCTATAGATGAAGAATGACTTATTTAGTGCATTCCTAAGGTGATAATAGGTTAGCGTGAAAAGAAGATTTGCTCTCGCTCCATCATTGAGTATTTGATTAAGTGAAAGGGTTTACCACTTTGAGGGAGCTTCCAGTAGACTGAATTCTATTTTGGATTAGTTTCCCTATAGGATGCATTGTTGATCACATGGGAGCTACTTGCACTCTGAATAGGGTTTGGACAATGATTTGTTTTAGAATAGATTTTACCTTTCCTAATTTTTAGAATTTGGCTATATTTTGATATGTGGCATGCTCTATTTGGATTCCTCTATCTAAACCTATGGCAGTTTTCTTCAACATGACATGTTTTATACATTAACCCATCTATGCTTTAGAGAGGCTATTTCTTGAAGATTTCGAGGTTCCCATCCCTTTTGAAGACATTTAAATTATGTATATATAGAGGGTTTCCTTTATGTATTCATTTCAGCAAATATCTCTTCACTAATTGATTCCTATCATATATTCTATATAGCTGAAATCATAGTAGTACTCTGTTTTGTCCATCCTTCTTTGCCATTTTAACTTTGTTTTTGTGGGTAAAAACTTTTGGGTAGGGATGGATTGCAAGAAGCTGGGAATACATGTGTTAGTGAGAGAGACTTATTAATAATACCTAGTCACACTAACATGGGTATAAAAGATATGAGACATGTATTTTTTGGCATATTTGATCATAATACAATTGTTGTCTCTCATATCACCTACTTGTACTCAGCTTTCATGGCTTCCTCTCTTCTTTTCTATCTTTCTAGTATTTCTCTCTCCTCACCACTCTTTCTCTCTTTTCTTTTCTCTCTCTTTTGCTCTTCTTTCTCTCACCTCTCAACCCTCTCCTTGACCTGGAGGTCTAGAATTGGTCTATTGTTCTATCTAACTCTCTAACAAGCAATGATGGAATCCTTATTGGAGGCCTACAATCGGTTTTTTGTTCTATCCAGATTTTTAGTAAGTAATGTGAGAATTAGGCAAAAAGGGTTAATAAGTAGTTGGAGACTCACCTTCCCCATTTATGTCATAATGTGCAGCATTCATGGGATTCATGGTTACATTTGGTTGAGTTTGCCTATAATAACTCCACTCATGCTAGCATTGGAGTTTTACCCTTTGATGCTATGTATGGCTACAAGGTACCCTTGCCCATAGTTATTTGCAGTGAGAAGATTAACCCTCATGGAAAGTGTTACCGTGTTCCCGCAGTAATGTTACCATGTTCCCGCAGCACAGAGGAGCGAAAAATGGAAAAAAATGGAAATAGCAAAAAAGGCGCAGGATAAAAGCAAAAAAAGGCGCCTTGACCAATAGCCAGTCCCTGAAAAATTCAAATGTTTGGGCACGACCCTCAGAAAGCTTCGGTGTTGGCCCGAGGCAACAAAAGAATTAAAATGTGGAAGCGCCCCCGAATCTTTGTAAAAGAGTGCCAAGCTCGCTCCTGTGCAAAGTGTACGCATTAGCTAGAAATAGGATAAATTAGAATGGTGGGAAATGGGAAAAAGGGCCTAGGCTATGGCCAGCCATGTAAAAGAGAGAAAAGGGGATGACCGCCCAAGAAGGATTTAGGGCTTTGTATATAAAGTTGAAAAGTGAATGAGAAGCTCATTCTTTGGTGTGTGGCAAAAAGAGTCTTCTTCTTCCTCTCTTCTTCTCTCCTTCTTGCTTGTGTGTGCTCTTGAGAGAGGGAGTGTGAGAGTGTGAGGGAGTGAGTGTATGTGAGAGTGAGGGGTCAAGAGGGTGAAGCTCTTCACCATCGCCTCTTCTCTTCTTCTCTCTTCTTCTCTTCTCTTCTCTTGCGCACACGGCTATGGAGGATGGAGCTTGGAGATGGAGGAGGTTTGAGGATGCTTGAGCTAGCATCAAGAATCGTGGAGCTACCGGAGTGCAAGAGAGAGGAGGGTACTCGATCGAGCATCAAGGTAATCTCACTACACTCGTAGGATCGACGCGCGTCGGCTAGGTGAGAGATAGCCATTAGAGCTCACTTGAAACGCTTGAAAGAATAAGCGGTCCGAGGGTCTTGGTGGTTGAGCGAAAGCTCCCACATTTTGGTTCTGTTGCCGGGACCAACGGATTCAATCTTGAGCACTTGCGCGCCCCATATCGAGCATCGAAGTAGGGTACTCATCCCCGAAACGGAGCTTGAGATAGGTAGGAAGCTGGGTGTTTTTAATCTTCAAAACAAGTAAGTATTTTGGGATATTTTGGTTGTTTGATGTATGGAAAGCATGGAGGATCTATTTCAGTTTTTTTCCTTCAATCTTCGTTGCATTTAGCGTAGGTTAGAGTTAGGAAATCAAACCGGAAAAGGGTAGGGTTTACTGTTTCAAAACAGGGCAAAACAGGGAAAAATTGTGCAAAATGCGCAAAATGCTCGCTAATGAGGCCTAAGATCGATAAGAGAGTGATTGGGAGCGTCAACGTCACATTTGGGAAGGCATATAAGAGCCAGGAGGCCAAAAGAGAGCTCATTTGTGCCATTTCAGTGAGAGAGAGAGAGAGAGAGATAGAGAGTCCCAGCCTGTGTGATTCGATTGCATCATCGACCCACTTACCGACCCCTTCAGGTATACAAACCTCTCCCTCTACTTCCCTAGATAGGATCTGGAAGTGCATGACCATGGCGCCGGCCTACATTGGGTGAAACGATCGAAATCGCATTCGCGCGGGTTACGTGCGCCGCGTTCAGCCCGTCCGAGTAGCCTCTCCTGGGCCGAGTCCCAGAGTCGGCCCTCGGCCCTTGTCACTCGGCCCACTTGGCCAAACCCTAGTCCGAGGCAACTGTCCGAGTCAACCCACTTGGCCGTCCGAGTCAAAGCCCTTTGCCACGTGGCACATCTGGCCTCGGCCCATCCGAGCAACCCGTTCGAGTCTCAAATTCGGAAATTTAGCCACACCCGGGATTCGGCCCTTGGCCAAGCGCCGTTCGGCCCGTCCGAATTACCCTGTCCGAACCTGCCATTTGGCCCGTCCAAATAAAAATCGTCTGAGTCAAATCCGGAAATTCGGCCCTCAACCCCGTGCCTCGGCCCGTCCGAGTGACCTACTCAGACCCTAGAAATTCTAACCGGTTGGTCCGAGTGCAACTTTTTGTCAAATCTGTCAGAAATTTGACCCGACCCAACAATATGCATTAGCGCAACTTGTCGAAACCCTTCGGGCGCTCAAAACTTGATTCTAGCACACGTGATAAGAGAAATTGTAGTACACAGCCGCTTAGCGGTTGGCAGTAGACAGTTGAGGGACCCAAGGACCTGGACACGAGCCACTGAACCGTAAAACCTGATCGACCAGAAGCGAGCAAGACAACATACAAGGAAACCCTAAACCCTGACTAAACGGCCGAAAAATGGACCTACAAGCCTATCAGGCCTGAAACGAGCGAGAGTGAGTAAGACGCCGAGGAATTGCTTGTGGCACTCTCATTGAATTTTCGTATTTGAAGTACACTTAAGAAAACTGAAAGCCCGATTGGGCACAAGTGCACGAGAAACAACACACTCACCGAGTGACCATAAATTGAGGTTTGTATTCAATAATCAAAGGAACTCACTCAGATGAATCACTTAAGGAATCCACTAGTAGGAGAAGACCCCAAGACTTAGACAGGTGCCTGAGTGCTCTACTAGTAGGACCTGGAGAAGACACGAAGACACGGCAAGCAACAAGATAGAGGATTGGACGCTGCCGAAGCTGCTTGGATTTATTGACAACCCCGTGGAGCTGGAAGAAAAAACAAAGTCGGGATCAAGAGGCGAACGAGGAGAGGACCAATTAGACTTAGGAGAATTTCCAACCTCAGTCCAGGAACTGGTCCACAACTATGATCTACTCACTAGGACCGTGATCCAGGGCAGACCTGTAGAGGAAGTGGTAGCAAACCTGGAAGAAGAGAGAAGAGCAATCAAGAGAGCGCTAGAAGGCATAATTGCCTACAACCATGAGCAAAGGGCTAGAAGGCTACAGCAAGACGTAGATATGTACGAGGCTAGACGAGTGCTACACCTAGCTAGAGCGGCCAAATCTGGACCGAATGTAGAGAGGGAACAGGCAGCAGAGGCTGACATGACATTGAGCGAACTGGTAGAAAAGCGACTCTTGGACAACACGTCTGTTGAACAGAGCGCTACTGCCCTAGCCACCGCACTACTATCCGGATTGGGAGTCACGCAAGGGGCTAAAGGGCAGGCTAGAATCCCCATCGTAGCAAAACAACTAGCTAGATACGAACCTAGCAGTGACCCGTACAGCTTCATGGAGCAGTTCGAGCAAGTATGTGAGGCAAACAGTCTTACTGACCCTGTGCAGCGAGCTCAAGCTTTCGGCCTATGCTTAGGCGATAAGGGGAGGACCTGGTATTCTAGTCTAGATGACACAGAACGTACGAACTTTGTTCGCCTTAAGGGCCTCTTCATCAAGAGGTTTTCGGAGGCAAGGTATTCGGATAACCTCATCGTTAGGTTGATGAATATTGGTCAAAGGGAGAAGGAAGACGTTAGGGATTACGTCACTCAGGTGCGTAGCCTCTACAAGAGAATCCCTGCCAATGAGCGACCTACCGAGAGGGCAGTGTCTACAATGTTCGTGAACGGGATTCGGAGTGAGGAGCTCTACAAGGCTTTGGCTAGTAACTCCACCTTGCAACGAGACGTGCTAGCTAGAGTTTTCAAAGAGGCAATACGTGTAGATGATCAACTCAGGGAACGCAGCATGAGGACTACCAACCGAGAAAGTGCAAGCTAGAGGGACCCTGAGAGATCAACTACTTCGAGGGGAAAAGCAACTGCTAGTGTGCAGGATAAGGGAAAGAGTGTAGACCACAACCAAGGGGTGGCAGAAATGAGAATGGAGATTGCACGGTTGCAAGAGCTGGTAAGGAAGCCTGTGAGATCACATGTACAATGTATACACTGCAGCGGCAATCACCTCCCAGTGGAGTGCCAAGATCCTAGATCTCGGCCGTGCTCAAATTGCGGTAGATTCGGGCATGATGCAGTGCATTGCAAAATGCCGAGGAGATTCCCATACGCGCAGTAGTACAATGCTCCATACTTAGGTATAGGCCACCCAATTTCTTTGGGAGGGGAGCCCAGTTAGCTCTCCCAGCACCAACTGACTCAAGACCTGCCGTACCTAGGCTGGAGATGAACCCAACTGGTATACCCAGACCACCACGGCCTTTTGTAACCCACCCATCTAGCAATGCTCCTGTTCACTTTGTGGAGGAGCCTAACGAGGAAGAAACATATGTCAACCCATACATATCCTATGACAAGGAGGGCAACCTAATCCTGATGGACTATCGACCGGTGCTGGTGATGGCTTTAGGAAGAGGAAAAGGCAGAGGCTTTGGAGGGCCAAGCCAAGATCCAGTCACATGCTATGGACTTCCGGCCACCTAGGCCACATTTCATCATGCTACCTAGAATGGGAACAAGTTAACAAGGACAAAGCGGATCTCCGATGCACAGAGTGTGGAATCACACATCTGTTTCATGACTGTCCTAGGCGGAAACCATCAACCAGCTCTGCCAATATGCCATCGGTGCCTTTGGGGCTCTTTGGAGTGGAAACCTTTGGTAGTAAGGATACGCCCATCCCACTACATGTTATGACGCGAGCTCAAACAAAACAGGCAGGCATCTCCTTGCTGGGGCCAAGTAACCTTGACGCAACCTCAATAGGAAAGAAAAGCCGGAGGAGATGGAAAAAGAGAACCGATGCAAAGATAACTCTTAAAACCGAGGAAGCGACTACGTTAGTAATGGGAAAGAAGGTCACAGACGCAAAATCAGAGACCTCAGCTCCTAAGACAGCCGAGCGAGGGAGTGCCAAGGTAGGGGAATATCCCCATCCCAAACGGCAGCTCAAGGCTATAGTTAAGGTCAAGGAGTGGGTCAGGGATACCCAAAAGCACCTCAAGGATGCTGAACCCATATTAGAAGATCCTATTGACGATTTCTCCAGCGTGAGCACACCGGCCTCACCTTCAAGACCACAAGCTGCGAGCATACCTGCACCACTGGGGGCAACTCAGCAGCAAGGCCAGGGGGAAACTTGCCAGGGCAAACAGAACGCATGGCCTAGAAATGCTAGCCTCAGGGGAAGACAAGAGCCCAGTAGCCTCCTCACAACCTTGTTGTCTACTCCAGTAACTCTAAGCTTGGAAGATCTGCTTAGGAAAAATCATTCCTTGTGGCAGGAGTTAAGAGACTTAATGGAGGGACACACAGGACTTGCGGGTGCTGATCCGCAAGATCATGATGCACTTACACAGATCCCAAGTCTAACTCTACACTCAAATCCTAAGTCTTTGCACATCAATGCTTTTTGGGAAGGCACTGAAATGCATGCAGTTTTACCCATCCTAGCCTTAGGAGATATGACGCGAAAAGGAATTTTAGACACAGGCGCAGGTGTTAGTGTACTAAGCCATGCAGTCTAAGAGGCATGGGGAAACCCACCTGTGGAGACTGCCAGGTAACGTCACGTTAGCAAATGGGATAAAGGTAAGACCATTCAGGGTCTTAAAGAATTGGCCAGTAAAGATTGCCAGTGTGCAGTTTTCCATAAACTTCATTGTCATGAAGGGAGTGGATTACGACATACTATTAGGCCGACGGAATGTGCGTGTCATTGAGGACTGGGGCGATGGTTTGATTTTCCTAGGGAACAGAACTAGTGCAGTGAGGGTAGAGATGGACACTTGGAAGACGACCCCTGTTGACCTGGATGCCATCTCAGCTATGCTGAAAGGCGATACTCAAATGACCAAACCCTATGGATCACTCACTAAATATATTCCTTGCCCTGAGGATGAGAGGGATTGGATGCACGTTTTGGCAACCATTGACCTACCATTCTCGGATGAGAAAGAACTATATCAGCAGGCTGCTAAAGCCGCAACCATGCCAATTGAGGAGCCAATTGTGCCACTCTGCATGATGGTAGGAAGCTCACTCAACCCAGGCAAACCAGCCTCGTTCCAAATCCCCAGCAACAAACTAGAGCTTCAAGAAATCGTAGAGTATCTGACCAATAAACTAAAAGGCAACTTGGCTGCTAACTTAAAACCTCTACGTGATCTATTAGCTAAGCCAGAATGGAAATGGACCAAGGTCCACGACCTGAATTTGTTATATAACTGGGCTTTAGTTACTGATGACACAAAGACTGGAGAGGAAAGCTTAGGTGATGATGAGCAGTCAGAAGGACAGGACTCTGATGATGAGGAGTATGAGGACTGTCGCTCTACGGGAGAGGAGAGTGAAGAAGAGATAGATACAATAGAGTACGACACGGAAGGAAAAGTGATAGAACAAATCAGGGCAGACTTGAGGCCTAGGAGAGGAAGGACCAGTCAGAACGAAAAAGGAGTCATGCGAATGGAGTGTGACAGATCCTGGCTAGAATGCATAGGAGCCATGGATTATGAGCAAGCCGGAGTGGCACAACCATGGGTAATCCCAATGCTCAAGACGGATGCACCCTGAACTACAACCCCCTGGGGAAACACCTTCCTCAAGTGAGGGATGTGAGTTTAACTCAGAGTCGGAAGTCAGCACTGAGAGTGATCCCGAGATACCACAACCTTCTAAAGTCAAACGCACCAAGGGAGACTTGCCAGTCCACCTAAGGCACAGGAGGCTAAAGGAGGAGGCCAAGAAGCAAGCAAAGGACTCAGAAGCAGAAAGGCAAAAGAAACCGCAGGATCTACCCAAACGGTTTACAAAATTTAAAAGGGGTGACAGAGTGGTGATTTTGCTAGGTGCGAAAAGACAAGGCCAAACTAGTGAACCAATCGAGGGACCCACCAAAGTCAAGGAAGTTAACTTGGCTGGGGATGGTAAACAACCAAGACCTGTATTCATTGCTGATGACTTGACGGAGGATGAGGAGACCCAACTTGTTGCACTCTTGCAAGAGTACATTGATGTATTTGCCTGGACATTGGATGAACTTAAGGGAGTCAACCCTAGGGTTGTGACTCATAATATCCCAATGGTCACTGATGCAGTGCCAACGAAACAACGACCTTACCCCATGAATCCCAAACACGCCCATGCAGTAAAAGAGGATATTGATAAACTCATGAGGGCAGGATTCATATATGAGATCGAGCACATGGACTAGGTATCACCTATCGTGATTGTCATGAAGAAAAATGGAAAAATCCAAGTGTGCATGAACTACAAGAAAGTGAATGCCGCTACAAAGAGGGATAACTATCATTTACCTTACACTGAGCACATGCTTGAGAGGGTAGCAGGTAAATAAGCCAACAGTTTTCTGGATGGTTTCTTAGGCTATAATCAAGTGCAAGTGCACCTCGACAACAGGCACAAGACTGCCTTTGCCACGGAATGGGGTGTATTTGCCTACATTGTCGTGCCTTTTGGGCTGACGAATGCACCTGCAACTTTTCAATGCCTAATGTGCACTATCTTTAAGGACATGCTTAGGCGCGAACTGGAAGTGTTTGTAGAAGACTTGTGCTTACACTCTACCCACAGGAGAAGCTGTTGGACAAGGCATACCTGACGATTTACCGGATGCTCATCTCTTTAACCTATCTAGTGAGAGAGAATTGTTTAAAGCTGATCTGACGTCGTATTGGGTCGATGACATAGTGCAAGTGCTAGAGAACGGACTACTTGAGAGACCCATTGAGAAGGCCAGGCTGAGAAGACTTATCCTGAAAATTCAGCCATACCAACTGATAGCCGGCCAACTCTACAGGTTGGGACAAGACGGTTTATTGCGCAGATGCGTATGTGAGCACGAGATGCACGATGCATTGAAAGAAGCACATGGCGGAAACGCTGGAGGACACTTTAGCGGGGACACAACAGCCCGAAAGGTGCTACAATCCCAACTATGGTGGCCCACCCTTTTCCGCGATGCAGCTAAATTCGTAAAGCACTACGATGAGTGCCAAAGGACCAAAGTGCCTGTGTGGAAAGACATAATGGAGTTGACCCCTATCATAGCCCCCGACAACCCTTTGAAAAATGGGGCATCGATTTTATTGGACCTATCAGTCCTGCGGCACAATATTCCCAAGCTCTCTACGTCATAGTGGCAACTGATTATCTAACGAAGTGGGCAAAGACACGAGCCACGAGGAAGAATGATGCTAGGACCACTGCAAAGTTCTTGTGGGAGCAGGTCATTTCACGGTTTGGCTGTCCAATCGAACTTGTAAGCGACCAAGGCACGCACTTCGTTAATGAGGTGATTTCCCACCTGCCTTCCTAATAATTCATCGGAAATCCTCTCCCTATTACCCTCAGGCTAATGGCCAGGCCGAATCCACGAATAAAATCTTAGTCAACGTGCTTACAAAGGTAGTGTCTACTTCAAGAAGTGACTAGGACAACAAGCTAATGGCGGCCTTGTGGGCCTATCGCACGGCTTATAAAACGGCTGTAGGACAGACGCCTTTTAGGCTGACATATGGAACTGAAGCCATTTTACATTTAGAATTCTTCATCCCTAGCTTAAGAATAGTAGTCCAAGAGCATTGGGAGGGAAGAGAGGCTTGGACCAATCGCTTTGTGGAGCTAGAGTGCCTAACGGAGACCCGACTCCTCGCCACTCACTCTCTGATTTGCGAGAAGGCTCGACGAAAGATGTGGTTTGACAAGCATGTCAAACAGCAAGACTTTGAACAAGGGGACCTTGTTCTGCTATACTTTGTAAAAGGACATAAACAGAAGATGAAGTTTCGGGGGCTAGGGCCTTTCAGAGTACGCATGATTGGTAGAACAGGGAATGTTGAGTTAGAGACACTTGAAGGCGAAATTCACGTTGTCTTGACCTACATCTCCCAAGTCTCCATCCAACCGTCTGCTCTTGATCGTCTCTCTCAACTAGAATACAATCCAAAATTCTACACGTGGCTTCTTCACGCGTAACTCCTACCCCAACAGGCCCAAAGCCACTCAGCTTTTAACCCCCAATCCTAGGAAGGATTCTTTTCTAAGCCAGAAGGGGAGGGGGTATGTCGGTATGTGGTGAAGGTAAAAGGAATCAGGTAGGAAATGAATAAAAAGGGGGTACAGTAAAGTAAAGGTAGTGAAAAGGATAAGCATATAGTATGAAAAAATGGCTTCCTAAGAAATTCATTCAAGTGTTTTTATTATCACGTAAACAGCAAAGTGATATGTGAAAAATGCTAACGAAAGTTACGAATTATGGCAGGAGCAGAAAATGTCGCAGCAAGACCGCGCCCATCAACTCCCATTCACAGACGAGGAAAGGGAGCAGTATCGCATCCATCTAGAGAATCGCGCCTTCGGCCAGCTCAAGTTCCGAACCATCCACAACATCAAAGTAGTGGTGGCCAAGGAGGAAGCAGCCAGAAGGGTAGTGAAACAATGCAACCTTAAAAAGTATATTGAAAATTTCCCCCAGGAGCCAGATCACCTAAAATGCGTAGAATTTCTCAGAACATACAACCCGGACCAAGAAGGTGGCATTGTAACAGTGGGCCGAGGGGAGGGTGCAAAGCAGGTGCAAGTCCGGTTGGATCCAACCTTGGTGGAGAAGGCTTTGGGATTGGTAACAAGGACAGAAAGGAGACAAAAAAGGGATATTTATGCCTTGCTGAAAATGGAGAAGGAAGAGGTGCTCACGAATGACGGCATAAGCATCCAGGACATACGTGACACAGAAGCCAGGTTGCAGACCATGCACGTGCTCTTCTCCAGCCAGCGTTACAATTTCTTAATGCATCGAATTAGCGTTCCAGTGCTGGAGAATGTAGCAGCCACACCCTAGATGAAGTAGATTAGAATGGGTACGTGCAGAAAACGATTGATCAAGCAGCCAAAGCGCTAGCCCTAGGAAGTGCACCAACAGTAGGAGAATCTCCGGCTTCTAAAGTTACAGAAAGGAAGAAAGCCTCCTCCAAGGCCTCCTTCATCAGGTACAAAGGAGTCTTGACTGCACTCATCCAGGAGGCAGTAAAGGAAGCACAAGAGGCGGAGGAGGGAGAAGGAGAAACACCGGAGAGGTCGCCTCCTCGCCAGGACAAAGACAGGTCCACCGACAGAACGAAAACAGAAGAAGAAGGGGAGGGACAGAGTAGCAAAAAGACAATCAGGACAACGAAGAAGAAGTCGACACAGAGGAAGAAGAAGAATGAGGAAGGCAGGAAGAAGGAAAGGGAAGGCTTGGAAAGGGCGAAGAAGGATTGGAAAGGGCGAAGAAGGAATCCCTGAAAGAAGCAAAGGAGAGAGAGAGAGAACAAAGAGACAAGAGGAGGAGAGGGAAAAAGAGGAGTTGCAGAAAGCAAAGGAGGCGTCAAAACAAGAAGCAGAAGAGGAGAAAAGGAGGGAAAAAGAAGGAGGAGCAGAAAAAAAGGGAGGAGGAAAGAAAGAGAAAAGCGAATGAGGAAGAGGAGGAGCTACGAAGAAAGGAGGAAGAGGACCTGGCGGAGGCCACCAGCCGGTCCATTGAACAACAGTGCCGAGCAGATGAACTAAGGAACCTGAGCCCGCGTAGAGAAGAGGGGCCAGGGTCTAGCACACAGTGCCAAAGTTTGTGCCACCTCCAGTCCCTGAAGGCAAGGGGAAGGCCCCACTCCATCCGATCCCTACCCTCCTGGTGCCTTCCGCGGAACTCACCACCATCACCCCCAGCATCCCGACTAGTGCAGATGTGTCAAACTTCGTGGCGTGGATGCAGTATTTCATCAACAAGGAGATGGGCCAGGGGCAGAGCACGGAGACTATGGCCACAGGACAGAAGAGGCCAGCCACGGATACGAAGTCCAGGCAAGAGCCCAAAAAGTAAAAAGTCGAAGCCTCAACCTCACCCATTCACACAACGATGACGCCATCGGCTAATTATGATGAATACGTCGCCGAGCTACTCTCCCAATTGGAGAAAGCAAAGGAGGAATGCAAGATAGCCGTGGCTGAGTTGGCAGCAGCCGAGAAGGAATCAGTGGCCGCCTTCCAGCTGGATAAGACAAGAATGATAGCCTTGCAGCAGTAGGAGATTGCAGATCTTAGATAATAACTGAAGGCTAGGGATGAGAGAGAGGAACACTGGAGGCGGCTGCTCGAAAATGAGACTCAGGAGTTAGTAAACATGCAAAGAGAGCACAAGCTCCTAATAGTGCAGTACCAGGAGCTTGCTACAAAATCTACTCAGATTAATGCACTCGTGGCGGAGCTGAATGCCAGGGACAAAGAAAGAAAACGAGGCATGGAGGAGCAGCAAGAGGAACTCAAGCGCTTGACAGATCAACTGACCTCTAAAAGAGGAGAACAAGAGAGGCTAGTCAGGGAACTAGAAGATTATGAGCAGAAACTCATGATGCTAACCTTAAGATAGGGAGAGGGCTTGGAAGTAATGAACAAAAGGGCAGAGAAGTGGGCTCCGCACAACGAAAAGAGGGTGAAGACACTGGCGCGGCGCCTTGCTCTGACAGAAAAGGAGAAAATCATCACAAAGAGCAAGGCGGAGGCAGCCCAAGTGGCCTTCAGCACTCAACAGAAGGCCTTCCCCGACACCATCCTGGACGCCACGCACGCAGTGCAAGGAGAGCCACTGGAGGCAATGCAAAGAAAGCTCGGCATGGCAAGAAGAGCCCTACACGCTGGACTGCAGATGCCACCATTATCTGCGGAGGTTAGGCTGAGTTTGGATGAACAGTGAAAATACCTAATGATGGTCGGCCTAACCCTCCAGGAGATAGACGCCCTCGGATTCAAGGAAGAAGCAGCACACGCAGAACGGCAGGGGGAAGAAGCAGAGCTGGAAATCGATGTGAATCGATTCAGGGAAGATGTAGTCCCACAAACCCCCTCGCCGCAGGCCCAAGAGCCGCCACAAGGGGACCTAGCTGCGGAAAGAAAAGCCGTCTCTAAAGAAAGACGCAAAAAGCTGGTGGAGGAAGCCAGACAAAAACTGAGAGCCAAGCCAGCCGTGCTACCGTCCACACCTCTCCCTCCGTGCCCTGATGATCTTCCCACAGGATTCCATGTAGAACTGGTGGTGTGGGAGGTACAGGAACTAGGAAAGGATCCATTCCCCTTCAGTTTCCTCCTATCCAACAATCTGCGAAGGCATCCTGCCGCTCAAAGTGATGGACGAGGTAATCGCGGTCGGTGGCCAGTTGGGGAAAAAATGGCTGGAAGAGCGGGAAAAGACCCCAACCTCTTGGGGCACAGAAGCGGCCGACTACTGGCAAGATAAGGTTTTTGAAATCCCCCACACTGTACAAAACTACAAGAGCCAACCCCTGTGGAGGAGGCGAGTATGTGACATAAGCATGCTCACCTGGATGGAGTTTTGTAATACCCTGCCATTCGAGCGGAATGACCCTACCTACACGGCGTACCCTCGAAGGGTAGGGGTAGATTTTGATGCCACCCTCCACGAGCGGTATGACTTTCCCATTATTTATAACTCCACTATAGTATCCTTTGAGCATGCCCTTCTTTTTACCGCAGAAAGTCTAGACGAGTCTATGATGTGCTTCCTTGCGAACTTCTCCTCATGCCCTAACCCCGCTTTTATAACCACTTGTAATTATCTTAGGTTACTTAGGCCACTTCTTAAGCAGGACCCGACTCCACAAAAGCGCGGCCTGCCTCCCCTATTCTTTGACCCTAACGCTATAGACAACTGCGCCATGGCTCGTCTCATGATGAGGGCTAGTCTCCTTCCCTCTTTTTGCCTAGCCCTCCTAGAAGACATGAACAACAGCCAATTCACTAGATGCAACCACCCCTTCCTCTCCACCACCTCCCTTCATGTCCACATGAATCTGAAAGATTACATGCAAAGTCACCAGTTTTTGAGCAAGTCTCTCCGACCCCCTTCTACTCCTCATTCCGATCAAGACAATTAGGCCTATGTATCATTTCACCAAAAAAAAAAAAAAACACCACAGTCACTGCACCTAGGGTTCTCCCTAGCCCCCTCCCCCACTTCACGCTTAAGGCACATCAAGGGTAGGACTTTCAAACCTGTCACCCCAAGACTCGCACCGCACCTCCAACGAAGCACGAACTGGGTCCTTAAGTGTGGGAACACCACACACTACACGGCGAGCAGGCACACCCCTTAGGGAGTGCACAACTTTTCTTGCAGGTTATGTTCGACTCTCAAGAAATGGCTATCTGCGGAAGAGGATCACCCACGACACCCTTTAATGACCCAAACTTCTTTTCATGTGCCGGCATCCAGCCATCTGCCTGCTGATGGACACCATGATTGAACCAATTCAAGGTAGAACTACCATTGGCATAGATCTTGGAACCTCATCGTCCAAAGATCTATGCCCAACGCCTCAAGATCCACGGATCGCTTATTGATTCCACAAGCCTGAAGACGTTCAACTCAAAACTAAAGACCTTCAACTCAAAGACAAGGATCTTCAATCAAAGCCACGGGTTTTCAAGACAAACAGCGTTCGGGGGGTTTTTCCATAATAAATCCCTCCAATACCATCCTCCTAAGGGATTGCTTATTGCTTCAAGTGTTTCTGATACTCAAAGGACGACCGGCTACATAAGGAGCGCCACAACAGTGTGAAAGATGCCGAGTATCTTCATGGAGCCTAAAGCACGCCGGAATCTTTCCTGGTCATCATCCCCAACCTCCATCACCTATCATTCCCCCAACCACCCACCTACCTGTTCCGCCTAGCAACCAACCTAACTAGCCACTACGTCCCACCGCAGTGCCATGGGACTGGCACTTAGCTAGGAGGGGGGTAATGTTATCGTGTTCCCGCACAGAGGAGCGAAAAATGGAAAAAAATGGAAATAGCAAAAAAGGCGTAGGATAAAAGCAGAAAAAGGCGCCTTGACCAGTAGCCAGTCCCTGAAAAATTCAAATGTTCGGGCACGACCCTCAGAAAGCTTCGGTGTCGGCCCGAGGCAACAAAAGAATTAAAATGCGGAAGTGCCCCCGAATCTTTGTAAAAGAGTGCCAGGCTCGCTCCTGTGCAAAGTGTACGCATTAGCTGGAAATAGGATAAATTAGAATGGTGAAAAATGGGAAAAAGGCCCTAGGCTACGGCCGGCCATGTAAAAGAGGGAAAAGGGGATGACCGCCCAAGAAGGATTTAGGGATTTGTATATAAAGTTGAAAAGTGAATGAGAAGCTCATTCTTTGGTGTGTGGCAAAAAGAGTCTTCTTCTTCCTCTCTTCTTCTCTCCTTCTTGCTTGTGTGTGCTCTTGAGAGAGGGAGTGTGAGAGTGTGAGGGAGTGAGTGTGTGTGAGAGTGAGGGGTCAAGAGGGTGAAGCTCTTCACCGTCTCCTCTTCTCTTCTTCTCTCTTCTTCTCTTCTCTTCTCTTGCACGCGCGGCTATGGAGGATGGAGCTTGGAGATGGAGGAGGTTTGAGGATGCTTGAGCTAGCATCAAGAATCGTGGAGCTACTGGAGTACAAGAGAGAGGAGGGTACTCGATCGAGCATCAAGGTAAGCTCACTACACTCGTAGGATCGACCGCGCATCGGCTAGGTGAGAAATAGCCATTAGAGCTCGCTTGAAACGCTTGAAAGAATAAGTGGTCCGAGGGTCTTGACGGTTGAGCGAAAGCTCCCATAGAAAGGAGGAATTTGAAAGAATGCAAGGCCTTCTTCAGCAACGTAGGATGAATCTTAGAAAAGCTCAAGATCAGATGAAGGTGTATGCTAATGAGAATAGGCAACCTTTGGAGTTCCAGGAAGGAGATTTAGTTCTCTTGAAAGTACCCAAGTCTTGATCTTCTACTCTAAAGGATGGCTCTAGCAACAAACTTGCTTATAGGTTTTGTGGGCCCTATAAGATCTTGAAGCATATTGGATACTTGGTATATCCATTGGAACTACTCTCTTCCACTAAGATTCATAATGCATTCCATGTTATCCACCTTAAACTCTTTTATAGTATCTAGGTGGAAAGAGTTGACGAGACACCTCCTATGGATGAAGAATGACTTATTCAGTGCATTCCTAAGGTGATAATAGGTTAGCCTGAAAAGAAGCTTCGCTCTCGCTCCATCATTGAGTATTTGATTAAGTGAAAGGGTTTACCACTTTGAGGGAGCTTCTTGGAGGCTAAATTCTATTTTGGATTAGGATGCATTGCTGATGGTGACTGAGACATAATCACATGGGAGCTAGTTGCTGTTGAGAGTGGAAAAAGACTGAATTTTTGACTGATTTTTGTTGTTTTTGAGGTCTGAATGATTGATTTTTGGTGGATTTAGAGTGATATATGGTTGATAAAGGAAGTATTTGAGAGTGTTTTGGATGATATGGATTATGTTTTGGAAGTTCATGATGATTCTCAGTGGAGATATGAGGTTCTATGATGTTCTGTTGAACTTCTGATTGGTTCTGTATACCTTCTATATAGCTTCTGTTTTGTTTTAATTTTCTTTTGTATGAAGCATAGATTGATGATTGATGAAGATTGAGATCTTTTGGAAGCTTATTGAATAGTTTTTTATAGTATGGAATGGTTTGAGTATGAGTTATGAGGTTCTGATGACCTTCTGTAACCCTCTGTAGACCTTCTGTAGAGCCTCTGTCTTTGCTCTGTCTCTGTACTGTAACTGTATTGTACTGTTCTGGTACTGTACTGTAACTGTTCTGTAGACCTTCTATAAGTGTTCTATAGAATGTATGTGTGACTTTGGAAAAGTTTTCTAACCTTTGGAAATGATGAATCTAAGTTCAAAAGAGCTAAAACAAGTGGAAGAAGCAGATGTTGAAGACTGAAGAGAAGACTAAGTGGCAGTGACAGTAGTGAGCTGTGAAAAGACAGTGTAGTGGCTCTGGTGACTCTTCATATCAGGCATACCTCTTGGGAGGTGCATCCACGACCTAATAAGGATTATTGAGGGTTATTATAAGAGCATTGTAGTGAGGAGATGATGTACTATTGAGAGAGAGAGAGAGCCAGAGATAGTCAATTTTATCAAAACAGTGTAATTGTATATGAGAGATTGAGCGAGAGAACTATGAAGACATTGAAGATGAATAATATGTGATTGATTTCCATTCAAATATTGTGTATTCTTTTGTGTTCTTTTTTATATTGATGGATTCTATGAAGATATTGAAGATTATGGTTGATTCTATCAAATCCGTGGGAGAAATCTACTATGATGCTGCGTGAAGAATTGTTATTTTCTTTGTTTTGATGATCAAAAGAATGAAATAAAAGCTTGTTGATGTTACAAGATTGATTTTCTTGCAAGAGAATTTCCTTTTCCTTGGTGTTCTTCTTGGAGCTCCATGTTTTTGGTGCGCAGCCGGGGAATCTTGCCATCAACAAGCACCAGAAGAGGCTGAAAATGAAGGAAATGGCATTGCCAAGAAGAGGAGAATTCAATGGATGTTTGCAAAGTTCCTTCTTCCACTGAAGAGTTGGAATTTCTCATAATCAAAGCCACTTTTCACAAGAAGTTCATCCCACAATGGCGGAAACATATCACCATCATGAGGCATGCTCTACTGTGGTGGACTGTTTCCTCTTCCTGTTGAAGCAGCAAAAACTTGCATCTTGGTGGCAAACTGTTTGGGAACAAACTGAAGAGCAGAAATAGAGAGAATGATCATTCATGGAAGATTTGGCATTCATTGAGAAGTTTCCAAACATCATCAAGTGGGAGATTGTGAAGAAGCTTGAGGAGTCTTGGTCTGTAGAGGTTCACGAAGACAAGAAGAAAAAGAGTTGGAATTTGTTCGTGGATGCTCAGCAGTAAGATACATGGGATGCTTGGGGCACTGACAATCTTCTATTTGTCCAATTAGCAACCCACTGGAAGTTGGTAGACAGAGTGTTTTTCACAACATACACTTTTGAAACCCTCAGAAGCTGGCATTATTATAATAACGCAACAACGATCCTAAGAAGAATGAGTTTTGATACTTTCAGAACAGAATATCTTCCCCTCTATAGTGGTTTGAAAGCTAAATTCAAAAATGTTGAAAAGAAGGAAGTAGAGGATATGTTGGCTAGAGAATCCTCCAGATACTGAAGCCCTCTTCTCTGATACTATCCTATTAAGTCCAGAACAACTAGTTGAAGCCAACCCCCTGATGAATGATGTAATAAAGAGACAAGCATTGGAACGAGTCTAGAGGTACGTGAGAAGAGAGAAGGCAAAAATCAAAGCTGAGAACGAGCTTGCAGCAGAAGCCTCCTTTGACGCCCTAAAAGCACTCTTTGCAAAAGTCCCCATGGCGACTCAAGGTCCCCTTCCTAGTCAGATTCGTCCTGGAAATATTGATGACAGGCCAGCAAATGTAGTCCCATTGCTAGTTTTTAAGGGAGAGTACAATGAAGATCCTGATCTTCATGTAGCAGAATTCATGGTAGCATGTGTGGCTAACAATGCCAGAAACCCTGAGCATTGGTTAGCAATATTCCCCGCCACTTTCAAGGGCGTGGCATTTCAATGGTATGAGAGACAAGCAGCAAGAACTTTTGGCACATGGAACAACCTGAAGTTGGCCTTCGTCACTAAATTCAGGCGTGAAGGTTTTGAAGAGCGAATGCGAGAGGAGTTCATGAACCTAAGTCAGTCCTCTAGAGAAAGAGTAGAAGCTTATGTATCATGAATGGAATCCATCCTGAAGAGATGGACTAACCATCATTTGGATGAAGGAATCCAGAGAGGAGTGTTTCTCAGGGGCCTACAACCAGAAGTTCACAAGTTCGTAGAATTGAGAAGACTAGTCAATCTGCAAGCTGCAGTGGAAGGTGCAAGACTGTATGACGAAGTTGAAGCAAGGCTGTCAATGACTCCAGGAAGAGGAGTCTTACCTCCTCCCATGCCAGGAATGGTATACCCACCAAATGTAGTCCTAGGGACAGTTCCCTACCCCTATCCCCAGATGCAAACAGTGCCACAGTATAATGCACCTAATCCAGTGTGGTCACCGCAAACAACAGTGCCTCAAATGATGGTTCAACCACAACAATAGTGGCCTCAAAAAGTTCCTCCAATGGCGACTCAACAACAATGGAATCCTACCAACTAGAATCAACAACCCCAAGTCACAACAGGAGCTCTAAATCAGAGTCAAAACAGAGGGCCTTTTGGATCTACCCAATCAGTTTATGTAGTAATTACAGACGCTTCCCAAAACCCTACTACAAGTACTTCAGGAGGTGAAAATCTGAAGGACTACTTATCCAACTCAGTTGCAAGTATCAAGAAAGAGCTTCTAGATGTGATTACAGAACAGCTACAGATGCTGAAGGTGAATATTGCCAATATATCTACTCCTGCAAGAGCTGGAAGAGATGTGATGCATTCTAATACATGGTGTGGAAAGTGTCATCAAGCGGGACATTTAGCCACTGAATGTACCCGAAAACCAACCATTCTTGGAGCCTTCTGTTCCTACTGTTTGCGAAAGAACCATACAGAGGACATTTGCTCTCTGAAAGAGATGCATGAACGAAGATAGAAGGATGAAAATGCAAGATTCAACTTGCTGGAATCCAAAATGACAACACAGGATATTGGACCAAAGCCTAGGGAATTTGGTCCTAATTTCAGTCCGAGGAGGTCTCAAAGTTACAGAGGATGACAGTCTGGCGGTGGTCAGAGATCAGAGGTGGAATGTTACAGGTATGGAGAAAAGGGACATATCTCCCCGAATTGTCCAAACCCTAGACGATCTGTGGATTACAAGCCCTTATGCAGCCGATGCAAAGGAGAAGGCCACACTGCAAAGGATTGTCCAAGTCCAACCCCTGTAAAGGCCAATGCCACTGATAGCCAACAGAAGGTACAAGAGCCTGCCTCCAATTTGGTAGAGTTGGAAGTTGCCGCTGTTACGCGCACCAAGAAGAAGGAACTAGTGGTTCAGAATGAAAATAACTCTTCTACCAAGACTGTGAAGTTCAACCTACCTACAGAGGGACAGGGCAGTACTGTTGAGTGTTGAAATTACTTGTTTTTTGGCTGATTTTTGTTGTTTTTGAGAGCTGAATGGTTGATTTTATGAGATGATTGATTGATTTGGAAGTGGTTTGAGAGTGTTTTGGATGATATTGATTGTGTTTTGGAAATTCATGATGTTTATCAGTGGAGATATGTGGTTCTGTGATGTTCTGATAGATTTTGATTGGTTCTGTATACCTTCTGTTTTGTTCTATTTTGGTCTGTTTTGTTCTGATTGTCTTCTGTAAGGGGGGATGGAGTATTGATTGATGAAGATTGAGATCTTGAGAAAGCTTATTGAATGGTTTGTGAGAGTTTGGAATGGTTTGAGTATGAGTTATGTGGTTTTGATGACCTTCTGTAACCTTCTGGAGGTCTTCTGTAGAGCCTCTGTCTCTGTTCTGTTCTGTACTGTAGCTGTTCTGGTACTGTTCTGTGACTGTTCTGTATGCTTCTGTATGTGTTCTGATGGATGAGAGTGTAGCTTGGAAAAGTTTTTTTAGCCTTGGAAAGAGGTGAATACAAGTGCAAAGGAGCTGAAAGAAGTGAAAGAAGTAGCTGCTGAAGACTCAAGTGAAGACTAGAGTGAAGTGGCAGTAGTGAGCTATGAAAAGACACTGTAGTGGCTCTGATGACTCTTCATATCAGACATACCTCTTAGGAGGGGTATCCACGACCTAAGAAGGATTATTGAGAGTGATTTTTGAGAGATTGTAGTGAGGATATGATGTATTATTGATGGAGAGAGAGAGAGAGAGAGTTAGAGATAGCCAATTCTACAAAAACAGAGTGATTGTATATGAGAGATTGAGAGAGAAGACTATGAAGATATTGAAGATGAATACTATGTGATGTATTTCCATTCAAAGATAGTGTATTCCTTTGCTTTCTTTGTTCTATTGATGGATTTTGTGAAGATATTGAAGAATATGGTTGGTTCTATCAAATCCGTGGGAGATCTACATGATGCTATTTTCTTGCAAGAGAATTCCCTTTTCCTTGGTGTTCCTCTTGGGGCTCCATGTTTTTGGTGCGCAGCCGGGGAAACTTGCCATCAACAAGCACCAGAAGAGGCTGAAAATGAAGGAAATGGCATTGCCAAGAAGAGAAGAATTCAATGGATCTTTGTAAAGTTCCTTCTTCCACTGAAGAGCTGGAATTTCTCATAATCAGAGCCACTTTCCACAAGAAGTTCATCCCACAATGGCGGAAACACATCACCATCATGATGCATACTCTATGTGGTGGACAGTTTCCTCTTCCTGTTGAAGCAGCAGAAACTTGCATCTTGGTGGCAAACTGTTTGGGAATAAACTGAAGAGCAGAAACAGAGAGAATGACCATCCATGGAAGACTTGACATTCATTGAGAAGTTTCCAGACAATATCAAGTGGGAGATTGTGAAGAAGCTTCAGGAGTCTTGGTCTGTAGAGGTTCACAAAGACAAGAAGGAAAAGAGTTGGAATTTGTTCGTGGATGCTCAATAGCAAGATACATGGGATGCTTGGTGTACTGATAATCTTCTGTTTGTTCAATTAGCAACCCACTGGAAGTTGGTAGACAGAGTGTTTTTCACAACATACACTGTTGAAACCATCAGAAGCTGGCATTACTATGATGATGGCACCACCACAATGCTCAGACGTATGCATTTTGACACCTTCAGAACCGAATACCTTCCTCTGTGCAGTGGAATGAAAGCAGAATTCAGGGACATTGAAAAGAAAGAAGTAGAAGAAATGTTGGCAATAGAGTCCTCCAGAGACTGAAGCCTTCTGTTAACCCTCTGTGGAGCACTAACAACATAGTGGAGCCAACCCCCTGATGAATGACGCAATAAAGAGGCAAGCATTAGAACGAGTCCAGAGGTACGTGAGAAGAAAGAAAGCAAAAATCAAGGCTGAGAACGAGCTCGTAGCAGAAGCCGCCTTTGACGCCCTTGCGGAACTCTTTACAGAAGTTCCAATGGCACATCAAGCCCTTCCTCCTCCTGCTGGAGGTCCACTTCCAAGCCAGATCCGTCCTGGAAATATTGATGACAGGCCAACAAATGTAGTTCCATTGCCAGTTTTCAAGGGAGAGTAGAATGAAGACCCCGATCTTCATGTAGCAGAGTTTATGGTAGCATGTGTGGCTAACAATGCTAGAACCCCTGAGCATTGGTTAGCAATATTCCCCGCCACTTTCAAGGGCGTGGCGTTTCAATGGTATGAGAGACAAGCAGCAGGAACTTTTGGCACATGGGACGACCTGAAGTTGGCCTTCCTCACTAAATTTAGGCGTGAAGGTTTTGAAGAGCGGATGCGAGAGGAATTTATGAACCTAAGTCAGTCCTCTGGAGAAAGAGTAGAAGCTTATGTCTCACGAATGGAATCCATCCTGAAGAGATGGACTAACCATAATCTAGATGATGGCATTCAAAAGGGGGTGTTTCTCAGAGGATTACAACCAGAAGTCCGTAAGTTTGTGGAGCTGCAAAGACCAGCCACCCTGCAAGCTGCAACAGAAAGTGCAAGACTGTACGATGAAGTGGAAGCTAGATTGGCGATGAATCCAGGAAGAGGAGTCCTACCTCCTCTGATGCCAAGAATGATGTACCCACCAAATGCAGTCCCAGGGATTGTTCCTTACCCTTACCAACAGATACCCCCAGTATCACAGTATAGTGCACCAAATCCACAGTGGCCACAATCAATGCCTCAAATGATGGTTCAACCACAACAACAATGGTCCCAACCAATTTCCTCAATGCCAAATCAGCAACAACAGTGGAACCCTACCAACTGGAGTTAACAGCCAACAGTTCAAACAAGAGCTCTGAATCAGAACCAGAACAGAGATTCCTCTGCACCAGCCCAACCTGTTTATGTAGTGATTACAGAGACTCCTCAAAACCCTCCTGCCAGTACCTCCGGAGGAGAAAGCTTGAAAGATTACTTATCCAACTCAGTTGCAAGCATCAAAAAGGAGTTGATGGATGTGATTACAGAGCAGCTACAGACGCTGAAAGTGAATACCGCTAGCATATCCAACGTTGCAGGAGCAGGAAGAGATGTGATGCGGTCAAATACTTGGTGTGGTAAGTGTCATCAAGCAGGCCATTTAGCCACCGAATGTACACGCAAACCAACCATCCTTGGAGCTTTCTGTTCCTACTGTTTGCAGAAGAACCATACAGAGGACATTTGCTCTCTGAAGAAGATGCATGATAGAAGAAGGAAGGAAGAAGACGCAAGATTTAACTTGCTGGAATCCAAAATGACAACACAGGATATTGGACCCAAGCCTAGAGAGTTTGGTCCTAATTTCGGACCCAGAAGATTTCCCTCTCAAAGTTACAGAGGAAGACAGTCTGGCGGTGGTCAGAGATCAGAAGTGGAGTGTTATAGATGTGGAGAAAAGGGGCACATCTCACCAAATTGTCCAAATCCCAAAAGGTCAGTGGATTATAAGCCCTTATGCAATCGATGCAAAGGAGAAGGCCACACTGCAAAAGATTGTCCAAGCCCAGCCCTAGTGAAAAACAGTGCTACTGATAGTCCGGCCAAGGCCCAAGAGCTGACCTCCAATTTAGTGGAATTGGAAGTTGCTGCCATCACGCGTGCAAAGAAGAAGGAACCACCTATCCAGAAAGAAAACAATCCTTCTGCCTGAACAGTGAAGTTCAATCTTCCACCAAAAGAACAGAACAGAACAGAGCCTGACAGTGCCGTACAGAGCACTACAGTGCCACAAAGAGTTACAGAGACAGTTACAGAGACAGGACCAGAGGTCCAGGAGACAGAAGAGGCGGAGGTGCCGCAAGTGGCAGAAGAAGTTCTTGTAATTCCTCTATTGGAAGAAAGAGGGAAAATGAAAATGGGTGTTGCCCCATTCCCTAACCGATTAGAGAAGCCAGTGGATCCTATTAAGGAATACGATCTACTCAGAGATCTAGATACCTTTAAACCAAACCTTACATTCTGACAATTATTGATGTTGTCTCCCAGTTGCCGAAAAAGGTTCAAAAGTATACTGACAAGAAGACATGGATTAAGGATTGCTCCCTCAACAGTAATAAAGTCCAACAAAGCTCCAGAGCCTGTCAAAGAAGTGGACGTAGCTAACGCCTTCCTAGATCCGGGTACTCCAGAGACTGGCGTGTGGATAGAAGGCTGCTTCACTGCAAATGCATCGATTGATGGAGGATCATCAGTGAACATTATGACGGATGTGACAATGAAGGATCTAGGCCTACAAGGTGTGCAACCCACCCAATGGCTCATCAGACTGGCGGATCAGAGCAGAATCAAGCCTTTGGGCATTCTCCCATATGTGAAGACTACAGTGGCTGGAAAAGATTATTGGCTAACCTATCTAGTGGTGAAGCCAAACTCTTATGGTACATCCTACCCTCTGTTACTGGGCAGACCATGGCTTTTTGAAGCCCGAGCAAGGACGGATTGGTTCAAAGGAACCTTGACCTTGGGTAGAGGACCCAACAAAGTGGTGCTGAAACTGTATGGTTCTCAAAAAGGACATGGATCCACCTCCTTGGAATTATCTTCTGACTCCCCTAATGAGGCTACGGATGGAACATCAGCAGACAAAGATGCTGTCAAACAGATCCTTCCCAAGAAAACAGTGGCACGTTCCTTAACAGTGGATACTGTAACTCGACTTCCAAAAGATGCAAAGCCATTATCAATGGGTGAATACTTCCTGCCTGAACCAGGAATGACTTCTGAAATCACTTCTGACAGTGAGATAGAAGCATGGATGTACTGCTCTCCCTGTTACATGGCCATAGCAAAGACAGAGACAGAGGCAGAAGAGGAAACAGAGAATCTGTTCTTCTGTTACGGAGCTCCTACAGAGACAGAAGCAGAGACAGAAGCAGAAGCAGAAGCAGAAGCAGAAGCAGAAGCAGAGACAGAGACAGAAGAGGATGAATATGATATGGACAAAGAAGGTTATGAAAGTGAGCCAGAAGAATCTATCTCACCTGCAGAGAATACATTTGAAGAAGAAGTTCCAGAAGCATCAGAAGCAGACGAGCTCAGGCTGTGGGATAGAATGATGATGGTACCATTTGGTCTGGTAAATGGATCTTCTCGTATGCAAAATCTTTATAAGAAATGGATTAAGAAGAACAAGTCGTCTTTCAACAGTGGCTCATGCCATCCTAACCCATCCTTGCCAAAGAAAGATGATGATGATGCACCGTGCCAACAAGCACCAGTACCACCAACCCAACAAGCATCAGAGGGTCCCTGTTATGTGACGTTCTTGGATGTGTCATCTTCAGAAGAGGAGTCTTCAAGCCAAGAGGTAATTAATTTTGAAACCAAACCCGAAACGACTCTAATCCCATTTCAACATCTCAAGGAGCAAATTAAGTCTCCACCAAAAGAAGAAGTGGGTTCTAGTGGGACGTCAGAAGAGGATATCACTCCCTTGAAGGAGTCGGATCTGTATCCAGAAGCAGTCCGTGGGACCTTCATCCGTGAAGTAGAAGGTGAAAGGCAGTTAACTTTTGTGGATGCAGATGGCACCGAACGCCACTTGAAGGTGGGTAGCAATCTCCCAGAAGAGGAGTTGTCAACCTTGTACAACTTGTTGAAAGAAAATTTGGACGTGTTTGCATGGTCCTACAAAGACCTAAAGGGGATTGATCCCACAATATGTCAACATCATATTGACTTGGAGCCTGATGCCAAGCCAGTACGGCAACGACAGAGGCGAATGAACCCGAATTATTCCACATTGGTGAAAGCGGAGCTGCTGAAGCTTTTGGAAGCCGAGTTCATCTATCCAGTGGCAAATAGTGAATGGGTTTCACCCATCGTGGTTGTACCCAAGAAGAATGGCAAATTGCGAATTTGTGTGGACTTCCGAAAGCTGAATTCCAAGACGAAGAAGGATCACTTTCCTATCCCTTTCACAGACCAACTGTTGGACACAGTGGTAGGATATGAGCTTTATTCCCTTCTGGATGGATTCAGCGGATACAACCAAGTCCAAATCGCAGAAGAAGACCAGTCCAAAACAACCTTCACCACAGAATGGGGGACCTATGCTTACCGAGTGATGCCATTTGGGCTCTACAATGCCCCTGCTACTTTCCAGTGAGTCATGATGGCCGCATTCCAAAATCATCTGCACGACTTTATTGAGGTATATTTGGATGACTTCTGTGTCTACAGTTTGATCCAAGAACACTGGGAACACCTGGAACAATGCTTTGACCGATGCCGGGAGTATGGGATTTCCCTCAACCCCGACAAATGCATCTTTGGGGTCTCTTCTGGAGTTCTGTTGGGCCACATTGTCTCTGCACAAGGAATATCAACAGATCCTGCAAAGATCGAAAAGACTGCAGCTCTGACAGCACCCACCAACCTCAAACAGTTGAGGGGATTCTTAGGCCATGTGGGTTACTACAAAAGGTTCATAGCTCATTTTGCAACAAAGGCAACCTCCTTGCACAAGCTTTTGAGGAAAGATGCAGAGTTTACTTGGACAGAAGAATGTGACAAAGCCTTCCACACTCTGAAGCAGTGTCTGATTGAGGCACCCATTCTGCAACCTCCTGATTGGACGAAGGAGTTCCATGTCCACACTGATGCATCCATTGAAGGCTTAGGCGCAGTCCTCTGCCAGAAGGGCTCCTCGAAGCTGGATCAGCCAATCTATTACGCAAGCCGAAAAGTCACTGATAGGGAACGGAACTATACAGTGACAGAGCTGGAGTGCTTGGCAATGGTGTTTGCCCTAGAGAAGTTTCGCCACTACCTCCTATCTACCCTAATTTTATGTGGATCACGAGGCCCTGTCCTTTCTGATGAACAAAGCAGATGTGAAAGGAAGAATGATGAGATGGCTCCTTCTATTCTAGGAGTTCGACTTTGAGGTGATTACTAAGCCTGGTCGTTCCCATGTTTTGGCTGATCATCTGTCGCGTATCCCACAAACTGCAGACGAGGAGCAAGATGATCCAGACCTCCCTGATGCTTCCCTATTCTTGGTAGAAACTATAACTCCCTAGTATGCAGACATTGCCAATCTGCTGGTAACCCAACAGTATCCTCCTGGTATCTCTAGTCGGGAAAGGAAGAAGCTTATGCTAGAATCAGCCCCCTACACCCTGCTAGGCAGTGCACTGTACAAGAAAGGCAAAGATGAAGTGCTCAGAAGATGTGTTGCAGGCAATGAGATTGGGATTGTTTTGAAGGCTTGCCATGACGAGCCATGTGGAGGTCACTTTGCAGGAGAAGCTATAGCCAGGAAGGCTCTGCTAGCAGGATACTGGTGGCCTACCCTTCATAAGGATGCCTATGATTACTATAAAAGATGTGATGCTTGTCAGCGAATGGGGAAACCCACGAAGACAAGTGCCATGCCACTGCAGCCTATTCTTCCCTTAAAGCCGTTTGAGAAGTGGGGCATCGACTTCGTAGGCCCAATCGATCCTCCTACCAGAAGAAAACAGAACCGATACATCCTCGTATGTACGGATTATGTTACAAAGTGGTGTGAAGCTAAAGCCCTAAAGCAGGACGATGGTAACAGCGTGGCCCTGTTCATGCAGGAGAATATCATCACCCATTTTGGCAGTCCCTTAGAGCTGGTAAGTGATAGAGGCACTCATTTCATTAATAAAGTTATGGAAGAGTTGACAGAGTTGTATAAGATCCGCCATCGCAAGTCCACTCCTTATTACCCCAGAGCCAACCGCCAAGTCGAAGTCACCAATCGCATCCTCTGCTCGATCCTGACAAGAACAATTGCCGCACATCGTCGTGATTGGGACGATCGACTTACAGAGGCCCTCTGGGCGTACAGAACCTCCCATAAAGCAGCAACAGGACAGACACCCTTCCAGCTGGTGTATGGTACAGAAGTTGTTTTCCCTGTTGAACTGGAATTACCCTCTTTGAGAGTGGCTATCAAAGAGTGTTTGGGGGATGATGATTCACTGCAACGCCATCTCCTGCACTTGGAATGTTTGGACGAAACTCGCAGGATGGCTCTACAGTGCATGGAAGCCACGCAAGCTCGACGTAAGGCTTACCATGACAGCTTCATCAAGCACAAGGAGTTCAAAGAAGGTGATTTGGTCCTAGCCTATGATTCACAATTTGGCAAGTTTCCTGGCAAGCTCCAACAATGGTGGATGGGCCCATATAAGGTACTTGCCGTCAACCCTAATGGCTCTGTCCAAGTGCAGACCGTTGATGCCTCTGATGATCCCTTTCTGATCAATGGATATCGCCTAAAGAAGTACTTCCCTCCTTGGGGATCCTGACAATCATGGTCACCTGATCCTTTCCCTCGTTGGCGCGGCACTGTACTTCTTATGATGCTGCTTCTGATAGCCGTTCTTCAGCCACTCCTTATGAGGTGGACGCAACCCTCTGTTCCCTCAAACCCCCCTTCCAGCCGTGATCTCTTATCCTCTATTTTCCACCAGCGACAGTGGCGAGGTGGGTTCTGACAAATGGTCTTTCTACCATTCCCTTGCTTATTTCGAAGAAAAAAAAAGAGAGAAAAAAAAAAAGAAAAAAATATACATATCGGTTATGGGAGAAAAGGACTTAGGTCCCTGTCATGCCGACTATTCTTCGAGAAAAGGTGGAAACACCCGCGGGAATAGGGGAAAAGAAGGAAAAAAAAAAGAAAAAAAAAGAAAGAAAAACAAATCTGTTATGAGAGAAAAGGAAGCAATTCCCTGTCATAGCAGGCCTCGTTCCAAGAAAAGGTGGCACCCACCCTTGGGCGAGAAGCTGGCTGTGGAAAAGGTGGTAACACCCAGCAGTCCAGAAAGTGGATTCATCACTTGAAATTTTCAGTATCCAATTCCGAAGCTGCCTTCCTTGGTACGCTGTGTCCTGGGTCTCTCTGCAAAGTATCTAACTGTCCTCTAGTAGACGCCATGTCCTATCTAACACAATGTTCGATTTGATGGCTACCTCCCTGGGTACGCCTCCTCAACAACTGATGACACGATCTTCATCGACAACCCCTTGAGTGATGTGAGCTTTCATCCTAACCGGATGGGGAAGTGAGTATGGGTTGCCCTCTGTAACTGTCAAGAACGAGTGAGACAGAGGGTGGGGTGAGTGACCAGTCTTTTCCCTTCAAATCAAATGAGAGGTGAGAAGTCGGAATGAAGTGTTGCACGCACGGGATGGGCCTCTCAATGCACAAAGCACAATTTGTTCTGTGCACTGCACCATAAGGCTCCCTGGCCTTCCTTCTCGCACCGTATGCCGACACAGGGCGGGATGCACAGTTGCACCATCCAATGCGCACAAGGCATACAACCTTTGCACAAGTGACTGTGAGGATTACATCAATGGATTTTAGGAAAAGGCTGCCCTCCTGTATCTATCAACAGAGTGTGAGACAGAGGGTGGGCTGAGTGTGACTGGAGTTTCTTCATTCAATTACCGAGAGGTGAGATTGAGGAACGTTACGACACTTGGAGTTAGGTATGTTTCCGTTTCCCTATGCACCCACGGGATGGGTCTTTGCCATCATCACAAGACACATCACCCTGTTCTGTACACTGCACTGTAAGGCTCCCTTGCCTTCCTCCTTGCACTTATGCCAGACGGGTTGGATGCACTAATGCACCATCAATTGTGCACCTTGGCATACTCCTTCTGCACCATTCCCCTGTTGATTTCTAAACCGGGTATGAGATATGGGTTTCCATCATTCTTCCTCAAGTGATATTAGTCATGGGGCGAGTGACTGTTCTTTCATTCCATTTGAGTGACTGTGAGTTGAGTGCAATATCCCTCATCATTGACAAATTTCCTGCGATTCCTTCCATCAGCTACCTCCCTGGGTGCTGCCACATGGTCCCTGCCATGACGGACGTGTGCTGAGAAGATGCCTTGGTACCTCCAGAAGCCGACAACAACATAGGAAGTGCCATTGACAATCAACCGTGATTCTCAACAACATGGGCCAAGTTTTTCTAACCCTACACCTTCTGTTTCTCCGTGACGGTCATGTTTTAAGTGTGGGGAAGTTAGTGGATGGTCTGTGGCATGGTCCTAGGTCCCTGTTGCTGGGTTACCCCTGCCCATTAAGGTCTTAAGTGTGGGGACGCGTCCCTGCGCATCTACATTGCATACCCTTCTGCATATGCCTCAACCTGCTAATACTTCTATGCGAAGACTTGTTGTTACCCTGATGGGGTCCCTTCCCACCCAAGAGTTCATTTTCCACCCGCCCTTGGGACTGTTCCCTTGCAGTTCTCCTTTATTCCTTGATTTTGAGGTCATGCCATGTGAATGCATCCTACGTTCACCGAAGTCCCAATCCAACCTTATAGCCCTGTTCCTCCTTTTGAACTGACCATTTTTCCTTTTTACCTACCCCTGTTCCGATGCACGATTTTTGAGTTATTAATTTTTAAAGCATTTTGCATAAATTAGACGGTTTTCCATGTGAACGTGCTTTTCTTGCTTCAAAACCATGATCTGATGTCATAGCCCTGCTAATCACTTCTCCCCTGACATTTTTCCTTTTTACTCTGAGTCATTCCGATACACGGTTTGTCCAATATTAATTTTTCGGTTTTTTACGACTTTTTTGTGCGTCTTTTTGACATTTTTCCATGTGAACCTGCCCTGTTTGCATCAGAATTCCAATTTGATTTGACAGCCGTGTCCCCTATGTCTTCCCCCACCTTTTTTATTTTTCCTCCCCCCTCTTTTGACTTCTGGATTTTTAATTATTAATTTTTCAATGAGTTTTCGGGTATATTTTTGGAGTTTTTCGCATGTGAACCCCTCCTACTTCCACCGGAACCGCGGTTTAACATGATAACCATGTGCCACTCCTTCCTGTGGACATTTTTCCTTCTTACTAAATTTCATTCTGGCGAACGGTTCGTCCGATATTAATTTCTAATCCCATTTTTGAGTTTGTTTTTTGGTTTTTCCCACGTGAACGCATCTTATCCCAGTCAGAATTATGTTTTGATGTGATAGGATTGTCGGGCACGTCTTTCTGCACATTTTTCCTTTTTCTTGCACCTCGTTCCGATGTACGGATCTCCCGATATTAATTTTTAATTGCATTTTTTGGTTCATTTTTTGTGTTTTTTGCACGTGACCGCCCTTTATCCCTCCCGGAACCTCCGATGCATATTTTTCCTGTCTTCCCCCTGCCGTCCTGCCCACTTTTTGTTTTTACATCATTTTGTTTTGACGTCCGGATTGGGAGTTATTCATTTTTCTTTATTTTTATGAGTTTTTGCGCGCTCCGTCCCGCGCGTGAACGCGCCTTTTTCGATTTTACGCGTCTTAACGCGCCCCGGTCGTGTCCGCGTGCTCGGTCCCCGCATCCGGACGCCTTTTCACTCCCGGCCCCGCAAATTTTTTTACTCCCGCCCCGCGCATGCGCGCGGGACAGGGGCGTCTCACCTTTCCTTTTTTAATTAATTAATTCATTCATTCATTTATTTTTTTTACTTTTTTTTGAATTTTTTTAAAAAACACACCCCTCCCCCAAACGGACACCCTCTCCCCCCCCCCCCCGACTCTCAACCACCCTCCCCTCTCTCTCTCTCTCTCTCTCTCTCTTCTTCTTCCTCTCCCCTCTTTCTCTCTCCCCGATTCCACCCTCTGCTGCCTCTTCCCACCCTTCCTTCTTCCTCCCTACCTCCTTCCTCCTCCCACCTTCCCTTCTTCCCTCCCTCCTTCCCCTTCCTCCTTCCTCCTCCCACCTTCCCTTCTTCCCTCCCTCCTTCCCCTTCCTCCTCCCGCCCTCCCTTCTTCCCTCCCTCCTTCCCCTTCCTCCTTCCTCCTCCCGCCCTCCCTTCTTCCCTCCCTCCTTCCCCTTCCTCCTTCCTCCTCCCGCCCTCCCTTCTTCCCTCTCTCCTCCCCTCCTTCCTCCGCCTTCTCCCCTACCCTGCGCCTTCCACCTGCCCGTCTACCCTTCCCCTCCTACCCTCCACCGTCGCGGCCTGCCGCCACCATAGCCGCCCGCTGCCTGGGTCCCGACGTTCGCTGCCAGGGCATTGACGCCGCCGCCAGCGACTCTCACTGCCGCCCGAGACGTTCGTCGTCGCCGCTAGAGACACCTGCGCTGCTGCCGTGTTCCGTGCTGCTGCCCGGGCCACTCCCTAACGCCGCCGCTGTCGACGCTCGCGCCGCCGCCCTCGCCACCAACCTCCCTCCTCCTCCTTCCTCCCTCCTCCTCCTCCTTCTCCTCCTCTTCCCTGTAACCATAGGTAAGTCAACTAACTCCACCTCAGTTAATTAACCTTAATTAACTTAACTAACCCTAACTAGGTTAACTAACCCTACCTAGGTTAACTAACCTTAACCCTAACCCCACCCCCTAACCAACTAACCTTAGTTAGGTTACCTAAACCTAACCCTAACCCTAACTAGGTTAACTAACCCCCCTTAGGTTAGTCCCCACCTTACCCTAACTAACCCTAGGTTAGTTAGTCTACCCTAGGTTAGTTAGACTCTGACTTAGTCCCCCTAACTGACTTACCTGACTTCACCTAGACTAACTTAGTTCCATTTGATTAACCTGCCTTGACTTAGTCTGACTTATATGATTTACACAGACTAACGGGACTTAGCTGACTTAATTTGACCTTACTTACCAGACTAAGCTGATTTTCCTGATTTAACTAATTTACTTAATTTATAAATTAATTTCCACTCAATAAAATTTCAGAAAAATTTCTAAAAATTCCCTTCGCTTTTTGCAAATTTTTGGAAATTTGTCAGCTGGAAATTTTCACCCCTCAAAATTTTTGAAAATTTAATATTTCCCAATTTATCCCAAAATTACCAACAAATGTCAAAAATTCATTTAAAATTAGTAAACAATTCTTTAAAAAATTCTAAAAATTTCTAAAAATTTCCACCCATCCCCCTTGACCTTTTTTCCTTCATTTTTCACTTTAAAATATTTTCATACATGGCACCCATATTTCAAAAAAAACAAAAAAAATACAAAAACAAATGAAACAAATATGACCAACACCCACCACTTCACCCTAAAAATCTCCATCTTATTTTCATACACTAAATTGTGGATATTTCCTACCTAGCTGAATTTTTCTTTTTCCTTCATCCCCTATCCATTTGTAATTATTCTTCCTTTTGAAAAAAAAAACAAACACCAACATAAAACACAACCCCCTACAATTTATTCAAAAACAAAAAAAATTAAAAAAAAATTCCAGACCAACACACATAATTCCAATCCCCACACCTAATACTCCCTAAAATACCAACCACACACAATAAACTTAACAAAACAAAAACAAAAACAAACTCAAAACTATCCTAATACATCATCACATAAATTAACAATCATACTCAAACTCAACACATCCACTAAGGTGTTCTTGGTCTTTACTTTTCCTTTACTGGATTCGCTTCTTTTGGGGGACTCTTCCGTGCGCATTTAGGCCATTACATACACACCCCTTCCAGGTATTTATTTTATGTGCTTTATTTATTTTCATTTCTCCCTTAATCACAAATTAATTGTTAAAATGAACTATTTATTCACCCACAGTTTCCACGCGCATTCGCGTTACACACACATATTTTTTTTAATTAAAATAAACCCACCGTTCACTTAGCACGCGCTACATGCGCTCCAGAGGCACTTTAATTTTTAATTAAAATGAACCAGCTGTCACAAGAGCACGCGCTGGCAAAAAAGCGCTCCACATCACCTTAATTTGTAATCAATGAACTTGCATTTAGAGACCCAGTCTGGGTATCGACGTCCGGGATTCGAATTAAAGCACCGTTTTCACCTAATAATTGGTAATTAAATTTATAATAAGGAACCGCCGTTTTCTTGCTAAGGTTTATCACTTAATAAAAATTCACCCATTCTTAATAATTTATTAAAGTACACCCTTTATTAAATTAATTCCCCCTCACTGCACTTAATTCCCCTTTTTAACGAACCCGTTTCGTGGGATGGGTATGCGCAGTCATTAGAGTTATTTCCATGGTCAAACACTGGTTTATCAATGATGTCGTCTTGATATGTGTCGAATGTGGTATTGTTTTGGTTTCCTGTCTTTGTTACGGTTAAGGGTACGGTGTGTAGTTTTTTCTTTTATTGCCTGCTACGGGGTTCTGGGTGTTTGTCTGATGCATAGCATGAAGCTTTCGGTCGCATATGTCTCAAGGTCATGTCGAAATTTTTTTCTAGGCTGTGGTTTGCTTGGGGTTAGTTGGTCGAGTCACGTTTTATCGTTTTGGTTGTTCTCTTATCCTTGGTTTTTTGTCTGTTGCTTTGCAGGCATTCTCTTCCTTGATTGTCTGTGTTTGTGGTGTGTGTGTAACCATCTGAATGGCGCCTTCTCATGCTCCCCCTATCCAGTACGTCCCATTAGTTAGTAGGGATTACTCTTCCCTACTCACTTTTGAGCCTCTCACGAAGGCGGGACTCGCTGCTTTTGTGGCTACTTCTTTTCCATTGCTTCCAGAGGATCCGTCATTATGTGATGAGTTTCTCGCCTCCTACAGCAAGAAGACAGGACTAGTCCATGGAATTTCTATGACTTTGACACCTCGAGGCTTAGGGAAGGCTCTGTCTCTTCCCTCCAAAGGTGAACCTTTTGTTACCACTCGTCAGCTTTTCTCTAATGAAGAGATTCTGAAGTTGTTGCAAAAGCAGACAAGGGAAATGCTGGATGTTAAGAAGGTGATCAACTCTTCAGGAGTTTCCTTTTCCATGATCACTGATCCCGTATGGAAGATGGTCTGTCAGTTTCTCCAGGACAGGTTTATGCCTGCCAAAACTCCATCCCAGTATTTGTCCAAAGAGCTTTTCACAGCTTCCAGGATGGTGTTGAAAGGAGTTGCTATTGATTGGAGCACTTACCTCCTCACTAAAATGGATCAACATTTCGTCAAAGTCACCAGGGGTAATGTTACCAATGTCACATATGGATCATATTTGTCTACCTTCTTGACCTATTAAGGTTTACAGAAGACTGTGCCTCCACCTCCTCCATCAGATCCAGTACCTCCTCCTCCACCTTCAGATGAGTCAGAACCCGTTGACATAGAGGATGATGATTCTCCGCCTCCCTTGGTCATACAGCGCAAACGCTTGAAGCGGGTAGCGGATAAAGCTCCTTCCGTACTTCCTTCAGTGCCCATCCCTGCTACCTCTGGCAGTGATCTCCCTGGGTATCTCACTTGTAATAACCTGTTCAGAGCACATCGCGAAGGATCATTGGACATATCAGTTCCCTCCCTGCACAGTCTAGTCTCAGGAGATGCAATTCCTTTCCTCTGTAAAGATATTCAAAGTTCCATTGAGTTGTCAGTGACAGCCTGTGTTCAACAGCTGTACGCGTCTTTTTATGAAGAGCTCATGCAGTCTAAGGACCAGTTGCATAAGGCAACATCCGAGTTAGCTTCTGCTAAGGATACCCTAGCAGATTTGTTTAAACAAATGGAACAACAAATCCACTTGGTTGCCACCCAAAGCGATGAGATCTCTTCTTTGAAGATCCAGTTACTAGAGGCTCAATCCCAGGTTACTAGCCTTTCAGAGGAGAAGGCGAGGATGTCCACAGAAGCACAGGAGTTCCAAGCTATCTTAGATGACAAACTTTCAGCCTTGCAGATTGCTAATGACACAGTGGCATCCCAAGCCTCCCAAATCCAACAGTTGCAAGATCAACTGGCAAAGTCCCGCTATGTTCCTCCAAGCCCTAATGTTCCCTTGATTCCTTCTCTTTCATAGCAGGACTTGGCTGCTCTTCAAAGATAGGCTACTTTGTGTCCTCTATTCCAAGATAAAGTGGAAAGATTGCACTCCAGAATGGACTTGTTATGGTCTACATTTTAGCAGTTTCAGGAATATGTTCCGCCAGACCATTCTTTCTTTGTCCACTACCACTTACAGAAGTTGATCTTCTACATGAAGCTTTCCACGATGGATTTACCTCTTCCAGAGGATGGATGGAGTGGGGCTTGGTCTGCTGAGTTGCTGACAGAGGTGGTAAGGATGGTGTTTGAAGATTCTGTCACACCAGATACCATGTTGATGTCATACATGTATCTACGAGGAGACTTGTTAATTCCAGATGAGGTGGATATGGCATGGTATGTGGGGGATGTGGTATTACAGGCTGTTTTGTATGTCAACCATTTGGAGTTGCGCATAGCTGACATGTTCCAGAGTTACTCCTCCAAAGTGGCTGATTGTCATGATAATTCGTCGCATACCATGATTGATTATGTGGTCCTGAATCAAAGACAAAACACAACTCCTACCTCTGCCCAGAGTACTAATCAACTGAGGATGGATCTCTTAGCCTATCTTTCAAAACATAATCCGTTTGATTCTACCTTCTTTGATGCCTATCATAGACGATCTCTCTTAGGACCTTCTGTTCCTACCCTCCTCTATTACCAACAAATGGCTCACCGATATGATATATATCTTTCCCTTTGTCAATCTAATTCCACAACTATTTTACCCCTTCTTTTCCAACCTTCATCTTTCCCTCAAATTCCCATTTTTACATACTGTTCCTTTATTGAGGATAGGGTATTTTCCCCTTCTCCACCCTGTCCTTCTCCATCCATTCATGTACCCTCTACATTTCCTATTTATCAGTTAACACCCTTCCTTAGTGATTCCCTTCAAATTTCTGCCACTCCTTCTTTAACCTTTTCTTCCTTTTATGATTTTGCCTATCCCTCACTTCATCCACTTTTCCTTATTCCACTACCCTCTCCTCACACTTCTATATCTCAACCACCTCAGTTGGTTAGTGACTGTGACGGGTTTGATAATCAGATTTCCAGAAGAAGGGGATGGAGTTCGGATGATTCCCTTACAGGACCTCAGATCAATTGGCCAGTAATTCCAAGAGAATGGACAGCTGCCAATCAAGCTTATCAGAACTATGTTCATTTTGCTCAGCAGTATTCACAGTCTACAGATCCTTCAGTGAGATTAACTGCTCACTTTGCTTGGTACTTGGCGTATATGCATAGGCACTCTCATAATGATTCCAAGCCTATTCCCAAGTTGTGCATGAATGTCAATGTGAGCATTGATTCCCAGCAGCTGGATATATTGTATTTTCATGCCCTTTGTTTGCCTAGCAGATACCTGGTCCTGTTGGAAAGGATGTGCTGTCTTCAGTTTTTTCAAAATCCTCCCAAAACCTTTGTAGATGAATCCTTGTCTATGGATCATTTCCGACAACATCAATCTTTCAAGAGGGATCATCTTCATTGATACCTTTCCAATGTACGGTGGAAGCTTTTTAATGAAAATCTCTCTTTTTGGAGGAGTCATTCAGATGGTTGTGTTGTATTAGTGTTTGTGTTGTGAGTTCATTTATGTAATACGAGCGTGGTGGTTTCCTATTGGATTGGATTTCATGTGCGAGCTAGATTTTGGAGAATTGTGGTGATGGGGTCGTAGTTGTCGAGTTGAAGCTGATGCTGATGAAGAAGAAGAAAACTCTTATATCCTTTATAAGTTTGTTGTGATTTTCTAGTTTGATAAGAAGTGTTTCTGTAAAGCGGGTTTTCCTTTCTTTGTATTTTTATATCAGATACAAGTTATAAGTTGGGGTCGTGGTGGATGGATTCTTTTTGAAGAGATATTGACGATCAAAGTTGAGCTTTTCCCTGAACTTGTATTCCCTTTTTCCTGGGTCGCGAGGACGCTTCCTTATTAAGTATGGGGATATGTTGAGTGTTGAAATGACCTGTTTTTTGGCTGATTTTTGTTATTTTTGAGAGCTGAATGGTTGATTTTATGAGATGATTGATTGATTTGGAAGTGGTTTGAGAGTGTTTTGGATGATATTGATTGTGTTTTGGAAGTTCATGATGTTTATCAGTGGAGATATGTGGTTCTGTGATGTTCTGATAGGTTTTGATTGGTTCTGTATACCTTCTGTTTTGTTCTGTTTTGGTCTGTTTTATTCTGATTGTCTTCTATAAGGAGGGATGGAGTATTGATTGATGAAGATTGAGATCTTGAGAAAGCTTATTGAATGGTTTGTGAGAGTTTGGAATGGTTTGAGTATGAGTTATGTGGTTTTGATGACCTTCTGTAACCTTCTGTAGGTCTTCTGTAGAGCCTCTGTCTCTGTTCTATTCTGTACTGTAGCTGTTCTGGTACTGTTCTGTGACTGTTCTGTATGCTTCTGTATGTGTTCTGATGGATGAGAGTGTAGCTTGGGAAAGTTTTTTTAGCCTTGGAAAGAGGTGAATACAAGTGCAAAGGAGCTGAAAGAAGTGAAAGAAGTAGCTGCTGAAGACTCAAGTGAAGACTAGAGTGAAGTGACAGTAGTGAGCTATGAAAAGACACTGTAGTGGCTCTGATGACTCTTCATATCAGACATACCTCTTGGGAGGGGTATCCACGACCTAAGAAGGATTATTGAGAGTGATTTTTGAGAGATTGTAGTGAGGATATGATGTATTATTGATGGAGAGAGAGAGAGAGAGTTAGAGATAGCCAATTCTACAAAAACAGAGTGATTGTATATGAGAGATTGAGAGAGAAGACTATGAAGATATTGAAAATGAATACTATGTGATGTATTTCCATTCAAAGATGGTGTATTCCTTTGCTTTCTTTGTTCTATTGATGGATTTTGTGAAGATATTGAAGAATATGGTTGATTCTATCAAATCCGTGGGAGATCTACATGATGCTATTTTCTTGCAAGAGAATTCTCTTTTCCTTTGTGTTCCTCTTGGGGCTCCAAGTACAGAATAGAATAGTACAGTACAGAGCACTACAGTGCCACAGAGAGTTACAGAGATAGTCCCAGAAATAGGACCAGAGGCCCAGGAGATGGATGATACAGAAGCACTTCTAGAAACAGAAGAAGTGCCAATGCTGCAATTGTTAGAAGAAAAAGGAAAGATGAAAATGGGTGTAGCCCCATTCCCCAACCGGTTGGAGAAGCCTATGGATCCTATCAAAGATTATGACTTGGTCAAAGACCTAGACACTTTTAAACCAAACTTAACATTCCATCAGTTGTTGCTGATGCTGTCTCCCATCTGTCGAAAGAAATTCAAAAGCATCTTGACAAGAAGACGTGGACTAAGGATCACTCCTTCAACAGCAAAAGACCAATAAGGCCCTGGAGCCTGTAAAGGAAGTAGATGTGGCTAATGCCTTCCTAGATCCTGGAACCCCAAAGATTAGTGTATGGATAGAAGGATGCTTCATTTCAGATGCATTGATTGATGGAGACTCATCAGTAAATATAATGACAAATGTGACAATGAAGGACTTAGGGTTGCAAGGAATTCAACCTACACAATGGCTTATTAGATTGGCACACCAAAGCAGAGTCAAACCGTTGGGCATCCTCCTATACGTAAGAGATTATTGTCTGACATATCTGGTTCTTATGGGACCTCATACCCTCTGCTATTGGAAAGACCTTGGCTTTTTGAAGCAAGAGCCAGGACTGATTGGTTCAAAGGAACCCTAACCCTAGGCAGAGGACCCAATAAAGCAGTGTTAAAGTTGTATGGATCGCAAAAAGACAATGTATCCACATCCATTGAAGTCATAACTGACTCCTCCAATGAGGTAACAAATGGTACATCAGGAGATGAAGAGGCTGTTAAGCAAATCTTTCCTAAGAAAACAAAGGCGCAGTCCCTAACAATGGGCACTGTAAGCCAACTGCCACGGGATGTAAAATCCTTGTCCATGGGTGGATACCTCCTGTCTCAACTAGAATCAACTTCTGAAATCATCTCTGATAGTGAAATAGAAACATGGATATACTGTTCTCCCTGTTACATAACAGTCACAGAGATAGAGCAGAGTCAGTACAGAGACAATACAGTACATAGCAGAGACAGTACAGAGGTAGAGCAGATACAGAGCGGCTATAGAATAGAGACAGAGTGGATACAGAGACAGTAACAAATACAGAGCCAAAGCCAAAGCCAAAAGCAAAGTCAGAAGCTGTGACAGAAGCAGAAGCAGATGCAGAGGCAGAAGATCTATTCTTCTCCTATAGAGCCTCTACAGAAGCAGAGACAGAGCCTCCAGAGGAAGAGGATGAAAATGATGAGGAAGAAAATGAAGCAGGTTATGAAAGTGCACGTGAAGAATTCCCTCTGATAGAGGATGATCTTGTTGATGACCCTACAAAAATCTCAGAGGCCGATTATCTCATGGTACTGGATGGAATGACCATGGTGTCATTTGGATTGATCAATGGACCACAAAGTATGCAGAGTCTGTATAAGCAATGGATTAAAGGCATAAAGATTAAGTTCATCAGTGGCTCCTGTCGCCCTGACTTTTCAGTCCAAAGAAAAGATGATGATGATGCCCCCTGCCAACAAAAGCTAGAGCCGCCAGAGTCCCAGCCTCTAGCAGGTCCATGCTATGTGATATTCCTGGATGCATCTTCTAAAGATGAATCCCTAAGTCCTTAAGAAATCACCACTCACACAGAAGTAGACAAAGCTCTGATCCCCTTCTAGCAACCTCAATAGACAAAGGAGTCATCTATTCAGAAGGAGGACACTGGTTCTAGTGCGACATCAGACGAGGATACTACTCTCTTGAAAGAGTCAGACCTCTATCCAGAAGCAATTCGTGGGACATTTATCCACAAAGTGGAAGGTGAAAGACAAGTGACGTTCCTGGATAATGAGGGTACTGAACGTCACCTGAAAGTGGGTCTCAATCTTCCAGAAGAAGAATTAGTGATCCTGCGAGATCTACTAAAGGAAAATTTAGATGTGTTTGCTTGGTCCTACAAAGACCTAAAGGGGATTGATCCCACAGTATGTCAACATCACATTGACCTAGAGCCAGATACCAAACCTGTAAGGCAAAGACAAAGGCGTATGAATCCTAATTACTCTACTCTGGTGAAGGCCGAATTATTGAAACTTCTTGAAGTAGAGTTCATCTATCTCGTGGCTAACAGTGAATGGGTTTTGCCCATTGGGGTAGTACCCAAGAAGAACGGTAAACTTGGAATATGTGTCGACTTTCAAAAGCTCAATTCGAAGACAAAGAATGATCATTTTCCTATCCCTTTTACAGACCAATTGTTGGACACAGTGGCAGGCCATGAGCTGTATTTCCTCTTGGATGGATTCAACGGATATAACCAAGTCCAAATCACAGAAGAGGACCAATCCAAAACAACCTTCACCACAGAATGGGGGACCTATGCCTACAGAGTGATGCCATTCGGACTCTGTAATGCTCCTGCCACCTTCCAACAAGTAATGATGGTTGCCTTCCAGAATCATCTGCATGATTTCATTGAGGTGTATCTTGATGACTTTTGTGTCTATAGCTTGATCCGTGAGCACTGGGGACACCTAGAGCAATGTTTTGACAGATGCCGAGAGTATGGGATTTCTCTCAACCCCGACAAATGTGTCTTTGGCATCTCCTCAGGAGTTCCATTGGGCCATATTGTCTCGACACAAGGGATTGCAACAGACCCGGTGAGAAGATTGCTGCTTTAACAGCACCAACAAACCTCAAGCAATTAAGAGGATTTCTTGGCCATGTGGGCTACTACAAGAGATTTATTGCACATTTTGCAACCAAGGCAGCCCCTCTGCACAAGCTCCTAAGGAAAGAAGCTGAGTTCCTTTAGATGGATGACTCTGAAGAAGCCTTTAATACCCTAAAACGATGCCTGATCCAAGCACCTATTTTACAACCTCCTGATTGGACGAAGGAGTTCCATGTGCACACCGATGCATCAGTTGAAGGGCTAGGTATTGTCCTATGTCAAAAGAGCCCCTCTACATTAGATCAACCGATATATTATGCAAGCCGAAAGGTCATTGATAGGGAATGGAACTATACAGTGACAGAGCTTGAGTGCTTGGCAATGTTGTTTGCATTGGAGAAGTTTCGACACTATCTATTGTCAACGCATTTCAAGTTCTACGTAGATCATGAAGCCCTGTCCTTCCTGATGAACAAAGCATATGTTAAAGGATGACTGATGAGATGGTTGCTCCTATTCCAGGAGTTTGACTTTGAAGTAGTCACTAAGCCTGGCCGTTCCCATGTCTTAGCCGATTATCTATCACGGATCCCTCAAACAAAAGAAGAGGAACATGATGATCCAGACCTTCCTAATGCTTCCTTGTTTCTAGTTGAAACAGTTACTCCTTGGTATGCAGACATAGCCAACCTCCTAGCAACTCAACAGTATCCTCCTGGCATCTCAAGCCATGAGAAGAAGAAGCTTCTATTAGAATCAGCCCCCTACACCTTGTTAGGCAGTGCACTGTACAAGAGAGGCAAAGATGAAGTGCTACAGAGATGTGTTGCAGGGGATGAAATCGGCATAGTATTGAAAGCATGCCATGACGAACCCTGTGGTGGACACTTCGCAGGAGAAGCGATAGCCAGGAAGGCTCTATTAGCAGGATATTGGTGGCCGACCCTCCACAAGGACGCCTATGACTACTGCAAGAGATGTGATGCTTGTCAGCAAATGGGCAAACCCACCAAAACAAGTGTCATGCCACTTCAACCCATTCTTCCCCTAAAGCCATTTGAGAAATGGGGGATTGATTTTGTGGGTCCCATTGATCCACCCACCAGACGGAAGCAAAACAGATACATCTTAGTGTGTACGGATTATGTCACAAAGTGGTGTGAAGCTAAAGCCCTGAAGCGGGATGATGGTAACAGCGTAGCCCTATTCATGTATGAGAATATTATCACCCGTTTTGGTAGTCCCCTTGAGCTGGTAAGTGACAGAGGTACTCATTTCCTTAACAAAATCATGAAGGAGCTAATAGAACTGTATAAGATCCGCCATCGCAAGTCCACTCCCTATTACCCCAGAGCCAATGGCCAAGTTGAAGTCACCAATCGCATCCTCTGCTCAATTCTGACAAGAACGATTGCCGCACATCGTCGCGACTGGGACGATCGACTTACAGAGGCCTTATGGGCGTACAGAACCTCCCATAAGGTAGCAACAGGACAGACCCCTTTTCAGCTAGTGTATAGTACAAAAGCTGTCTTCCCTGTTGAGCTAGAATTACCCTCTTTGCGAGTGGCAGTTAAAGAACGCTTGGGAGATAATGAGTCACTGCAACGTCGTCTCCTGCACTTGGAATGCTTAGATGAGATACGACGGATGGCCCTACAGTGCATGGAAACCACTCAAGCACGACGCAAGGCCTATCATGACAGCTTCATCAAGCACAAGGAGTTCAAAGAAGGTGATCTTGTCCTAGCCTATGATTCAAGATTTGGCAAGTGTCCTGGCAAGCTTCAACAACGGTGGATGGGCCCGTACAAGGTACTTGCTATCAATCCTAACGGCTCTGTTCAGGTGCAAACCGTTGATGCCTTTGATGATCCTTTCCTAATCAATGGCTATCGTCTGAAGAAGTACTTCTCTCCATGGGGATCTTGACAATCACAGTCGACCTACCCTTTCCCTTTTGGGCATCGCACTGTCCTTCTTGTCGTGCTTCTGATAGCCATTATGAATCTCCTCATGAGGCGGTCTCGTTCTGCTAACCCCTCGCAGAAACATCCCAATCCAACATTGTTCTCTTCTCATCTGATCCAACAACGGTGGCGAGGTTGGTCCTGATATATGGTATTTCTACCATTCCCTTTATTAAGAAAAAAAAAAACAAAGAAAACAAAAGAAAAGAAAAAGCAAAAGAAAAAAAAAACAACAACAACAAAACTGTTATGGGAGAAAATGAAGAAATTCCCTGTCATAACAGGCCTTGTTTCAAGAAAAGGCGGAAACACCCTTGGGTGAGAAGCTGACTGTGGAAAAGGTGGTAACACCCCGCAGTTCAGGATAGCTGACTCATCACCAATAAAACCTCGTTAGCAAATAATTTGAAGCCACCTCCCTTGGTGCGCTGTCTCTACAATATCAGTCCGTCTGCCCTTCTTAACAGATGACTCTTCTTACCAATCATTGAAGTACGAGATTTGTAGGCTGCCTCCATGGGTACGCCTCGTCCTCAAGATCCTGATGACACCAACAACCGACATGATCTTCATCACCAACCCCTTGAGTGATGTGAGCTTTCATCCTAACAGGATGGGGATGTGAGTATGGGCTGCCCTCTGTATCTATCAGAGAGTGAGACAGAGGGTGGGGTGAGTGCCTAGTCTTTCCCTTTAAATCAAATCAGAGGTGAGTTGTGTGAATAGAGTGTTGCACGCACGAGATGGGCCTCTCAATGCACAAAGCACGATTTGTTTCTGTGTACTGCACCATAAGGCTCCCTGGCCTTCCTTCTTGCACTGTATGCTGGCACAGGGTGGGACGCAAAATTGCATCATCAAATGTGCACAAGGCATACAACCTCTGCACAAGCGACCATGAAGATTAAAGGGTTTCATGAACGGGCTGACCTCTGTATCTATCAACAGAGCGTGAGACAGAGGGTGGGCTGAGTGTGACTGGAGTTTCTTCAATCAATTACCGAGAGGTGAGGATTGAGGGACGTTACGACCTTTGGAGTCAGGTACGTTTCCATTTTCCTATGCACCCACGAGCTAGGTTTCTGCCATCAGCACAGGACACATCACTCTACTCTATACACTGCACTACAAGGCTCCCTGGCCTTCCTCCTTGCACCTATTCCAGATGAGTTGGATGCACTGATGCACCATCAATTGTGCACCCTGGCATACTCCCTCTGCATCATTCCTTTGTCGATTTCTAAATCGGGTGTAAGCTCTGGGATTTCATCCTTATTACCTCGAGTGATATTAGTAATGGGGCGAGTGACTGCTCTTTCAAACCATTTAAGTGATCGTGAATTGAGTGGAATATCCCTCGCTATCGACGAATTTCTTGTGATTCCTTCAACCAACTACCTCCCTGGTGGTGCCGCTTGGTCCCTGCCATGAAGAACGAAGAACGTGTGTTGTGAAGACACTTTGTTACCTCCTGCGACCGACAACGCCTCCAGACGCAACCTCGATAGTCGACATTCCTCCTCGGCAATATGGGCCAAGTTTTTCTAACCCTACATCTTCTGTTTCTCAGTGATGGTCATGTTTTAAGTGTGGGGACATTATGGTTGGTCTGATGTGAGGTACCAAGTCTTTGAAGTTTGGTTTATCCTTCCTGTTAAGGTCTTAAGTGTAGGGATGCGTCCCTACGCGTCCATGTTGCATACCCCCATGCATATACCCTGTTCTGATAATGCATCTATGCCATGACTTAATTTTGCCCTGATGGGGTCCCTTTCCCACCCTTACGTTCTATTTCACCCTATCCTAGGGGTTGTTCCTTAACCGTTTGCCCTTATTCTTGGTTTTGCATTTCTTTCATATGAACGGACCTTACGTTCACCAAAAACTCAATCCAACCTTACAGTCTTGTTCGTCCCTTTGAACTGCCTATTTTTCCTTTTTACTAACCCCTGTTCTGACAGACGATTCTCAAGTTATTAATTTTTGAAGCAATTCTTGTAAATTGGATAGTTTTCCATGTGAACACATCATTATTGCTTCAAAACCCTAATTTGATGAGTCAAACATGTCCTACCCATTCCCCCTGACATTTTTTCTTTTTATTTTATGTCATTTCGATGCACGGTTCATCCGTTATTAATTTTTGTGGGTTTTTAAACCTTTTTCGTGCCTATTTTTCACATTTTTCCATGTGAACCTGTCTTATTTTCACCGGAATTCCAGTTTGATTTGACAACTGTGTCCTGCCAGCCTTTCTCCCACTTTTTCCTTTTCCCTCCTCCCTTTTTCGACTGCCGAATTTTTAGTTATTAATTTTTTCGAGCATTTTTTAATGTATTTTTTGTATTTTTTCCATGTGAACCCTTCCTAATTTCCCCCAAACAGAGCTTTGATGTGCCACTCCTTTGCATTCCTTTTTTTGGACATTTTTCCTTTTTACCGCCTGCTATTTCGATGCACGGTTCTTCCCGTATTAATTGTCGAGTCTATTTTCTTGCCCATTTTTGGGGTTTTTCACATGTGAACGCATCCTATCTCAATTGGAACTGTGTTTTCTCGTGATAGGGTTGTCGTAAACATTGTTCTGCCCACTTCTCCTTCTTCCGTACTTCATTCCGATGCGCGGAACTTCCGATATCAATGCCCGTATATGTTTTCAAGTTTTTTTTGTGTTTTTCCCATGTGAACACCCTAATTTTGTTCCAAAACCGGTGTTGCATATTTCCAACATTTTTCCCTTGTCTCCCGGCCCATTTTTCCTTCTTACGGATTTTTGATCCGACACACGGTTTGGATTTTATTAATTTTTCCTTATTTTTCCCATTAATCATGGTTCTCGCCTCGCACGTGAACGCGCCTATTTTTGGTTTTACGCGCCTTGGGATGCCCCGTGGCATCTGTGGCTTGCACGTCCCCATCCCTGTCCGTTTGAACCCGTCATTGAAAATTTTTTTACCCCTGCCCGCATATGCGCATGGGCCGGGGATGTGTTCTTTTCTTGTTTCTTTTTTTCATTATTTAATATAAAAAGAGAAAATATATATATATCTCAACTAAATACATAATTTATTTTTATTTTTTAAAAAATTAAAAAACATCTAACTAAAAAAAACCCAAAATCCAAACACAAACAAAAGAAAAAAAAACATACATACTCTTCAATCACACAAGCACATCCACATTTTTATAGAAACAAAAAGGAAAAAGAAAAACAAGAAAAATGAAAAATAAGAAAAAAAATGAAAAAGAAAGAAAAAAAAACCCCCATGTACCTGTCGGTTGGTTTCTCCTTCCTCCTTCCTCCTCCTCCTCTTCCCTCCCCTTCCTCCTCCCCTGCTCCTTCTTCTTCTTCTTCCTCTGTTTCTTCTCCTTCTTCTTCTCCCTCCATATCCTCTCCCCCCTCCTCTCCCTCCTCGGTGTGCCTCTGCCTCCTCCACCCGCAGAGCCTACGATGGCTTGCTCTCTCCCGGCGGCCTGTTCTCCTCAACGGCAGCTCACACGTCCTTCCCGGTGGCCCGAAACGTCCCTCCCGGCGGCAGCAGCGCTCCCCTCCTTGGTAGCCACGCTCCCCTTGTCCCGGCGGCCTTCTTCCCCCGCCACCCCCGTCATCAGCTACCACCTCCACTTGCTCCTCCTCCCTCTCCCTCGCCTACTCCTGCCGTTTCCCCGCCTTGTCCTAGGCGCCGCCACCTGCAGAGAACCGCGCCGCCACGCCTACCATCTCCTGGACCTCCCTCCTCAGCTTGCCACTCCTCCCGTCGGCAATCTCCTGGCCTCCCCTCCTCGGCCTGCCTCTCCTCCCGCCGGCAGCCTCCGGTGACCAGCAGCACTCTGCTCTCTCCCCCTCCTCCCCCTCCTCCTCCTCCTAACTGCCAGGTTGGCCACTAACCTAATTTTGGTTAACCTAACCTAACCTAGGTTAAACTAACCTAATTTTGGTTAAACTAACCTAACTTAAGTTAAACTAACCTACCTAGAGTCAACTAACCTAACTAGGGTTAGGTTAAAAACTAACTTAACTAGGGTTAGGTTAACCCTAGCCTAACTGTAGTCAGTTAACTAACCTAACTCAGGTTAGTCTCCCCCCACTAACTAACCCTAGGCTAGTTAGTCTCACCTAGGTTAGTTAGAACTTACCTAGACTCACTTAACTAACCTAGACTAACTTAATTGACTTAGTAAACCCTAGACTAACCCAGACTAACCTAATCAACCTTGACTAACTTGACTTGACTTAGCTTGACTTACCTGACTTATCCAGACTAACTTGACTTAGTTGGCTTGACTTGACCTTACTTACCCAACTACCCTGATTTACATCATTTAATTGATTTAGTTAATTTCAACAATTCATTTAAACTCAGAAAAAATACAAAAAAGAAATTAAAATTTCCCCATTTTTTTGCCATTTTTTAAAAAAATTATCAGGTGGAAATTTCAACAACCAAAATTACAAAAAATTAAATATTTGACAATTTATTCAAATTTACCTTTAAAATGCAGAAAATTCATTTAAAGTTAGTAAAAAATTACAAAAAATTTCTGAAATTTTCCAGAAAATTCCACCCATCCCCCTTGGCCTTTTTCCACTAATTTCTCACTTCAAAATATTTTCATACCAGGCACGAATATTCTTTGAAAAAAGAAAAAAACAAAAAAATATATTAAAAACTTATTTTCATAACATAGATTGTGGATATTTCCTAAATGGCTGAAATTTTATTTTTTCCTTCATCACATATCCATATTTAATTATTATTCAGAAAAAAAAAACAACCACATACAATTTATTTAACAACACAAACCGAAAAACACACATAAAACAAACAAACACACATAATAAAATAAATTAACCAAACCACACTATAAAACCAAAACAAATACACCTAAAATATAACCCCCACACAATCCAAACTAAAAACCAACCAAAAAAAAAAATCGTAATAAAAATTTTAAAAATAAAAATCAAAATACATTAAACATTATCAAACCCACTAAGGTGTTGTCTTTGTTGTTCAGTCAGTGGTCTTTGATTTTGTTTGACTAGATTCATTGCTTTTGCGAGACTCCTACGTGCGCCTTCAGGCCATTACATACACACCCCTACCAGGTATTTATTTTTTGAGCTTTCTTTATTTTCATTTTCCCTTAATCACAATTAATTGCTAAAATGAACTCTTTATTCACCCACATTTTCCACGCGCATTCGCGCTAAACACACAATTTAATAATTTAAAAAATCAACCAGCCGTTCACTTTGCACGCGCTACGTGCGCTTAAGAGGCACCTTAATTGTAATAAAAATGAACCAGCCGCATGAATAAGCACGCGCTGGCCAAAAAGCGCTCCACATCACTCTTCATTTTTAATTAAGGAATTTGCATTTAAAGACCCAGTCTGGGAATCGTAGTCTGGGTTGCGCTAAAGCACAGTTTCACCATACTAAATTGTAATTTAAAATTTTTAAGGAGGAACCGCCGTTTTCTTATTAAGGTTTATAACCTAATAAAATATCACCCATTGTTAATAATTTATTAAAATGAACCCTTCATTAAAATAATCCCCCCTCATTGCACTTTTTTTCCCCCCTTTTTAATAAACACGCTTCGTGGGATGGGCGTGTAAATATCTTTTAGTTGACACTGATGGTCCAAGTTATGGTCAAGTTTCGATGTATATTTTTATGGTAGTCTGATTTGTTTATGTGTTACGATTACGAGTACGGTGTGTAGTTCTTTCTTTCTTGCCTGATATGGGGATTTGGGTGCTTGAATGTTGCATCGCATGAAGCTTTCGGTCGCATATGTGTCGAGGTCATGCCGAAATTTTTCTAGGCTGTGTATTGTCTGAGGTGGTAACTGGGTTAGTTACGTCTATGTCTGTATAAGTGTCCTTCTTTTTGGATTGATTCCTTTTTTATAGCCCTTTGGTTGTTTTGCAGGCATTTTTTGTGATTGTCTGTGTTGTGGTGTGTGTGTTTTCCATCTGAATGGTGCCTCACGCTCCTCCCCCTATCCAATATGTCCCACTGGTTAGTAAGGATTACTCTTCCCTACTCACTTTTGAGCCTATAACGAAGGCAAGACTCGCGACTTTCATAGCTGCCTCCTTCCCCTTGATTCCAGAAGATCCATCCATGTGTGATGAGTTCCTTGCTTCATACAGCAAGAAGTCGGGACTGGTCCATGGTACTTCCATGACATTGACACCCCGAGGCTTAGGGAAGACCCTGTCTCTTCCCTACAAAGGAGAGCCCTTTATTACAGCTAGACAGCCATTCTCTAACGATGAGATTTTGAAGCTGTTACAAAAACAAACCAAGAAAATTCTGGATGTTAAGAAAGTGATCAACACTTCAGGAGTTTCCTTTTCCATGATCACTGATTCTGTGTGGAAGTTGGTCTGCCAGTTCCTCCAAGACAGGCTTATGCCTGTAAAGACACCATCCCATTACTTGTCCAAAGAGCTCTTTACAGCTTCAAGGATGGTGTTAAAAGAAGTAGCTATTGATTGGAGCACTTACCTACTCACCAAGATGGATCAACATTTCGTTAAAGTAACCAGGGGCAATGTCACAAATGTCACCTATGGATCCTACCTGTCTACTTTCTTGACGTATTTAGGTTTAAAGAAGGGTGTGCCTCCACCTCCTCCATCTGATCCCGTACCTCCCCCTCCACCTTCAGAAGAGTTGGAACCCATTGATATAGAGGATCTGGATTCTCCTCCTCCACTGGTCATACAGTGCAAGCGCTTGAAGCGGGTGGCAGATAAAGCTCCTTCAGTTCTTCCTTCAGTTCCAATTCCTGCTACATCTGGCAGTGACCTCCCTGCTTATCTCACATGTAACAACCTATTCAGAGTACATAGAGAAGGTTCCTTGGACATATCAGTCCCTTCACTAAACAGTTTAATGTCGGGAGATGCCATTCCATTCCTATGTAAAGACATCCAGAGTTCCATTGAACTTTCAGTGTGACAGCCTGTGTTCAACAGCTGTATGCTTCCTTTTATGAAGAATTGATGCAGTCTAAAGACCAGTTGCATAAGGCAACATCAGAGTTAGCCTCTGCCAAAGACACACTAGCAGATCTATTTAAGAAGATGGAGCAACAAACCCAAATGATTGAGACCCAAAGAGAAGAGATATCTTCTTTGAAGAATTAGTTAACAGAAGCTCAATCAGAGGTCACTAGAATCTCAAAGGAGAAGGAGAGGATATCCAAAGAAGCGCAAGAGTTTCAAACTCTTTTAGATGTAAAAATCTCAGCCTTACAGACTGCTAATGACACAGTGGAATCGCAAGCTTTCCAAATCAAGCAGTTGCAAGACCAACTGGCACAGTCACGGTCTGTTCCCCCAAGCCCTAATGTTCCACTTATCCCTTCTCTCTCATAGTAGGACTTGGCAGTTCTCCAGAGACAGGCTACCTTGTGTCTTTTATTCCAAGATAAAGTGGAAAGATTACAGTCCAGGATGGATCTGCTATGGTCTACATTTGAGCATTTCCAGGAATATGTTTCTCCAGGCCATTCTTTCTTTGTCCACTATCAATTGCAGAAGTTGGCCTTTTACATGCAGCTTTCAACGATGGATCTTCCTCTTCCAGAGGATGGTTGGAGTAGGGCTTGGTCTCCTGAGTTACTGACAGAAGTGGTCTGTATGGTGTTTGAAGATTCTGTCACGACGGATACCATGTTGCTATCATATATGTATCTATGGGGAGATCTGTTGATTCCAGATGAAGTGGATATGGCCTGCCATGTGGGAGACGTGGTTTTGCAAGCTGTTTTGTATGTCAACTATTTGGAGTTGTGAATAGATGACATGTTCCAAAGTTACTCTTGAAAAGTGACTACTTGCCCTGATAATTTCTGGCACTCAATGATTGATTCTGTGGTCCTGAATCAACGACAGAACACAGCTTCTACCTATGTACAGAGCACTAACCAACTAAGGGTGGATCTCTTAGCTCACCTTTCCAAAAATAATCCATTTGATTCAACCTTTTTTTATGCCTATCAGAGAAGATCTATCTTAGGTCCCTCTGTTCCTAGCCTACTGTATTACCAACAAATGGCTCACCATTATGATATCTATCTTTCCCTCTATCAAACCAATTCCACAGCCATCTTACCCCTTCTTTTCCAACCTCAATCTTTTCCTCAAATTCCAATATTTGCATATTGCTCTTTTATCAAAGATAGAGTATTTTCCCTTTCTCCACCATGCCCTTCTCCATCCATCCATATACCTTCTACCTTTCCTATTTATCAATTAACACCCTTCCTAATTGATTCCCTAAAATTTTCAGCCACTCCTTCTTTAACCTATTCCTCCTTTTATGATTTTGCCTACCCATCTCTTCATCCACTTTTACTTATTCCACTTCCATCTCCTGCCACTTCTATCTCTCAACCCCCTTAGTTGGTTAGTGAATATGAAGGGTTTGATCAGCAGATTCCCAGAAGAAGAGGATGGAGCTTGACTGATTCTCTTACGAGACCTCAGATAAAATGGCCAATAATTCCAGGAGATTGGACAACTGTCAGTCAAGCATACCAGAACTACCTTCATTTTTCTCACCAATATTCACAATCTCTGGATCCTTCGGTGAGATTGATAGCTCATTTTGCTTGGTATCTAGCATACATGCATAGGCATTCCCATAATGATCAAAAGGCCATTCCAAAACTTTGTATGAATGTCAATGTGAATATTGACTCCCACCAGTTGGATGTCCTGTACTTTCATGCCCTATGTCTCCCTAGCAGATACCTTGTTTTGCTAGAAAGGATGTGCTGCTTGCAGTTCTTTCAAAATCCTCCAAAGACATTTGTAGATGAATCCTTCTCCATGGATCGCTTTCGAAACCACCGAGCCTTCAAAAGGGATCATCTTCATTGATGCCTTTGCAATGTATTTTGGATGATTCTTAATGATATATATCTCGTGTCATTCAAATGGTTGTGTTAGTGTTTGTGTGTGTTGTAATAATTGTATGTGATGAGTTCGTGCTGATTGAGAATAACTTGTTCGAGAGCTCTTTTCAACCAATTGCTGGTGGATGGAAAGCCTATGGTGGAAAGTTGAAGACAACCTCTTATATCCTTTACAAATTTGTTATGGTTTTTTTAAAAATGATTAATCAGATGAGTTAATAAATAACGAAAGTTTTCCTTTAGTAGTTTTTTCTAAAGATACAGGTGATAAGTTGGGATCATGGTTTGGCGAGATTATTGAAGATCCTATGGAAGATAAAATTGAGCTCTTTAGTGAACTTATATTCTTCTTTTCCTTAGGTCGTGAGGACGCTTCCTTTCTAAGTGTGGGGATATGTTGAGAGTGGAAAAAGACTGAATTTTTGACTGATTTTTGTTGTTTTTGAGGTCTGAATGATTGATTTTTTGTGGATTTAGAGTGATGTATGGTTGATAAAGGAAGTATTTGAGAGTTTTTTGGATGATATTGATTATGTTTTGGAAGTTCATGATGATTCTCAGTGGAGATATGAGGTTCTATGATGTTCTGTTGAACTTCTGATTGGTTCTGTATACCTTCTGTATAGCTTACTGTAACTGTTTCGTAGACCTTCTATAAGTGTTCTATAGAATGTATGTGTGACTTTGGAAAAGTTTTCTAACCTTTGGAAAGGATGAATCTAAGTTCAAAAGAGCTAAAACAAGTGGAAGAAGCAGATGCTGAAGACTGAAGAGAAGACTAAGTGATAGTGACAGTAGTGAGCTGTGAAAAGACAGTGTAATGGCTCTGGTGACTCTTCATATCAGGCATACCTCTTGGGAGGTGCATCTACGACCTAAGAAGGATTATTGAGGGCTATTATGAGAGCATTGTAGTGAGGAGATGATGTACTATTGAGAGAGAGAGAGAGAGAGAGAGAGAGAGAGCCAGAGATAGTCAATTTTATCAAAACAATGTAACTGTATATGAGAGATTGAGCGAGAGAACTATGAAGACATTGAAGATGAATAATATGCGATTGATTTCCATTCAAAGATGGTGTATTCTTTTGTGTTCTTTGTTATATTGATGGATTCTATGAAGATGTTGAAGATTATGGTTGATTCTATCAAATCCGTGGGAGAAATCTACTATGATGCTGCGTGAAGAATTGCTGTTTTCTTTGTTCTGATGATCAAAAGAATGAAATAAAAGCTTGTCGATGTTACAAGATAGATTTTCTTGCAAGAGAATTCCCTTTTCCTTTTGGTGTTCCTCTTGGGGCTCCAATTGAACTTTGATATAGGGTTTGGACAACGATTTGTTTTAGAATAGATTTTACCTTGCCTAATTTTTAGAATTTGGCTATATTTTGATATGTGGCATGCTCTATTTGGATTAATCTATCTAAACCTATGGCATTTTTCTTCAACATGCCATGTTTTATGCATCAACCTATCTACACTTTAGAGAGGCTATTTCTTGAAGATTCGGAGTCTCCCATCCCTTTTGAAGACATTCAAATTATGTATATATAGAGGGTTTCCTTTATGTATTCATTTCAGCAAATAACTCTTCACTAATTGATTCCTATTATATATTCTATATAGCTGAAATCATAGTAGTACTCTGTTTTGTCCATCCTTCTTTGCCATTTTAACTTTGTTTTTGTGGGTAAAAACTTTTGGGTAGGGATGGATTGTAATAAGCTAGGAATACATGTGTTAGTGAGAGAGACTTATTAATAATACCTAGTCACACTAACATGGGTATAAAAGATATGAGACATGTATTTTTTGGCATCTTTGATCATAATACAATTGATGTCTCTCATCTCACCTACTTTTACTCAACTTTCATGGCTTCCCTCTTTTCTTTTCTATCTTTCTAGTCTTTCTCTCTTCTCACTACTCTTTCTCTCTTTTTTTCTCTCTCTTCTTTCTCTCACCTCTCAACCCTCTCCTTGACCTGGAGGTCTAGAATTGGTCTATTGTTCTATCTAACTGTCTAACAAGCAATGATGGAATCCTTATTGGAGGTCTACAATCGGTTTTTTGTTCAATCTAGCTTTCTATTAAGTAATGTGAGAATTAGGCAAAAAGGGTTAATAAGTGGTTGGAGACTCACCTTGCCCATTTCTGTCATAATGTACAACATGCATGGGATTCATGGTTACATTTGGTTGAGTTTTCCTATAATAAATCCACTCATGCTAGCATTGGAGTTTCACACTTTGATGCTATGTATGGCTACAAGGTACCCTTGCCCATAGTTATTTGCAGTGAGAAGATTAACCCTCATGGAAAGGAGGAATTTGAAAGAATGCAAGGCCTTCTTCAACAACGTAAGATGAATCTTAGAAAAGCTCAAGATCAGATGAAGGTGTATGCTAATGAGAAGAGGCAACCTTTGGAGTTCCATGAGGGAGAGTTAGTTCTCTTTAAAGTACCCAAGTCTCGATATTCTACTCTAAAGGATGGCTCTAGCAACAAACTTGCTCATAGGTTTTATGGGCCCTATAAGATCTTGAAGCATATTGGAGACTTGGTATATCGATTGGAACTACTCTCTTCTACTAAGATTCATAATGTATTCCATGTTAGCCACCTTGAACTCTTTTATAGTATCCAGGTGGAAAGAGTTGACGAGACACCTCCTATGGATGAAGAATGACTTATTCAGTACATTCCTAAGGTGGTAAGAGGTTAACGTGAAAAGAAGCTTCTCTCTCGCTCCATCATTGAGTATTTGATTAAATGAAAGGGTTTACCACTTTGAGGGAGCTTCTTTGAGGCTAAATTCTATTTTGGATTAGTTTCCCTACCTACAAGATGCATTGCTTATGGTGACTTAGACATAGTCACATGGGAGCTAGTTGCACTTTGAATAGGGTTTGGACAATTATTTGTTTTAGAATAGATTTTACCTTGCCTAATTTTTAGAATTTTGCTATATTTTGATATGTGGCATGCTCTATTTGGATTCTTCTATCTAAACCTATGGCAATTTTCTTCAACGTGCCATGTTTTATACATCAATCTATCTACGCTTTAGAGAGGCTATTTCTTGAAGATTTGGAGGCTCCCATCCCTTTTGAAGACATTTAAATTATGTATATATAGAGGGTTTCCTTTATGTATTCATTTCAGCAAATAGATCTTCACTACTTGATTCCTATCATATATTCTATATAGCTGAAATCATAGTAGTATTCTGTTTTCTCCATCCTTCTTTGCCATTTTAACTTTGTTTTTCTAGGTAAAAACTTCTGGGTAGGGATGGATTGTAATATGCTGGGAATACATGTGTTAGTGAGAGAGACTTATTAATAATACCTAGTCACACTAACACAGGTATAAAAGATATGAGACGTATTTTTTGGCATCTTTGATCATAATACAATTGTTGTCTCTCATCTCACCTACTTGTACTCAGCTTTCATGGCTTCTCTCTCTTCTTTTCTATTTTTCTAGTCTTTCTCTCTTCTCACCACTCTTTCTCTATTTTCTTTTCTCTCTCTTTTGCTCTTCTTTCTCTCACCTCTCAACCCTCTCCTTGACCTAGAGGTCCAAAATTGGTCTATTGTTCTATCTAACTCTCTAACAAGCAATGATGGAATCCTTATTGGAGGTCTACAATCGGTTTTTTGTTCTATCTAGCTTTCTAGTAAGTAATGTGAGAATAAAATTTGTTATTTTGCATCAAAGAACACAACAACTTGTGTTGAACAACTTGGTCTCAACATTGTGAATGAAGGTTTAATTGAAGTATCTAGGATATCCATTAAGAGTTGGTACTACTATGAACCAAATGGTTGATTGGTTGTTAGAACGAATTCATCTACACTCAAGATTCTAATTGATTTTGTGTTCTCACATTGTGGTTAACAAACTAGTATTTAAATTATCTCCACAATCAGTTTTTTGTTCTATCTAGCATTCTAGTAAGTATTGTGAGAATCTAACAAATTAGAATCTCTAATTGTCACATTATATTTGTCAGATTCTAGTTGATTTTTTTGTTCTCTCATTGCAGTTACTAGACCAATCTTGAAATGATCTCTAGTTGAATTTGTCAGATTCTAATTGATTTTTTGGTTCTTACATTGTGGTTAGCAAATTGGTCTTGACATGATCACTAATTATATTTGTTAGATCCATTTTTTATTTGTAGCAAGACTTATTGGAACAAATGAGAGAAATATGTTTTCAAAATTCTATGGAGATGTGCTATCAAATCATATGGAATTCTATCCCATGATTTGAATTACACCCACCAAAGAGAAATGTAGTTTAGGGAGCTATTCCCATTACCTTTTCTCATTGATAGATGCACTATGATGCTTTTGTAGTGCAGAAAACTGTGCATAGAGCCAATGCAAACAATAGCAACAATAACCAGTCATGTGCCTTCATAAAATGTTGTTATGCAAATGTGGATGGTGATATGCAATTAGGATTGTTTAGTAGTCTATGCATGCTGATATGACATCCCTTTGTACATGAAGCAAACAACACAACAATATGATGTCATTATGGAAACATGGAATTTGATATATTATCAAATTCGATCTAGGGTGTGCACATGTAGACACATCATCCTTGAAGTACATGCACCAAAGAAAGCAAGCATAGCTCATCATTATTTTGGTGTGCCTACAACATATGATCAAGTGTCATCAATTTGCAATGCATTTGCTCAAAACTGAGGATATAAAACCAATGCAAACTAGGATTCCCCTTTTCATGCATATGAGCTAAAAGCATTATCTATTTGATATGGTGGCTCTTGAGCAAGTTGGCACAACAATTAGAAATGTCCTAGCTTTATGCTTGATTGTGATTAACATGTATTGGAAAAACATGACGTCAATTCAAAAGATGAGGACAACGTTGAATTCAACAAGATGGAAATGAATGAGCAACAAAGACCACATTCCATGCCTTTCTGTCACGTTGAATACCAATCTTTATATACATGCATCCTCTTGATAGTGCAAGCGATGCAAGATGTTGTGTCTAGGTGTTAACCTCAATTTGAGACGGCGGAAAAATGAAAAAAAAAGCGAAAAAATGATGGAAAAAGAGCAAAGGCGTAGAGGGGCCCCTAATGCTAAGCTGATGCAAAAAGCACAATTTTAAATGAAAGGCGTCTCCAAAAACTCTAAAAACTCTTGTAAAAGAGCACCAGGCTCCCTCCTGTGCCATTTGTAAAAGAGTAGACGGGTATAGGCTTAGGGCATGAAGCAAGAAGAGGGAATTAGAAAAAAGGACCTTGTCACAATGGCCGGTCATGTAAAAAGGGATGTGTGCCCATGGGATTTTAGGGTTTGTATATAAAGTTTAAAAAGTAAATGGAAGCTCATTCTTTAGTGTGTGGCTAACAAGAGTCCTCTCTTCTTCTCTTCACCTTGCTTGTGTGCGTGCTCTTGAGAGAGGGAGTGTGATAGTGTGAGGGAGTGAGTGAGTGTGTGGGAATGAAGGATCAAGAGAGTGAAGCTCTTCACCATCTCCTCTTCTCTCTTCTTCTCTCTTCTCTTCTCTTCTCTTTTCTCACGCGCGCGGCTATGGTGGATGGAGCTTGGAGATGGAGGAGTCTTGAGGATGCTTGAGCTAGCATCTAGGATCATGGAGTTGTTGCCGTGTGCGAGAGAGGAGGCAACTCATTTCGACATCAAGGTAAGCTCACTACACCCCAAGAGGATCAACGGCGCATTGGCTAGGTGAGAGATAGCTATGAGAGCTCGCTTGAAACGCTTGAAATAATAAGCGGTCCGTGGGTCTTGGCAATTGAGTGTGAGCTCCCACTGCATTTTGGTTCCGTTGCTGGGACTAACGGATTCAAGCTTGAGCACTTACGCACCTCATATCGAGCATCAAAGTAAGGGATTCATCCCCGAAACGGAGCTTGAGATAGGTAGAAAGTTTGGGTTTTTTAATCTTCGAAACAAGTAAGTATTTTGGGTTATTTTGTTGGTTTAATGATTGGAAAAGATGGAGAAATCATTTCAATTTTTTGCTTTCGATCTTTGTTGCATTTAGCATAAGATAGGATTAGGAAATCGAATCAAAAAAGTGTAGGGTTTGATGTTATAAAACAGGGCAAAACATGGCACAAATCATGCAAAAATGGAAAAAAAAGAGTGCTTGGCATGTTTAATGTTGACAAGTGAGTGATTGGGGACATCAATACCTTACCCGAGAAGGGGTTTAAGAGCCAAGAGGTCAAGGAAGAGCTCATTTCATACCCTGACATTTAGAGAGAGAGAGAGAGAGAGAGCTCTTGGAGATTCTTGCCGCCAGGGAGTCTACCACGTGTTTCAAGTATATCAAGCCCTTCCCCTTATGCCTTGGTACTCATCTGGAAGCTCTTGTGTGATATGATTGCATGTGTCGCAAGATTTGAGCAAATTAGTGCCTTCATTGCTATCGCCGCGAGCCATTCGACACATCCAAGTGGTCGATTTCTAGGCCGAGTCCCAGAATCGACCCTCGATCCACTTACCCTCAGCCCACATACTCATCTCAGCTCACTAGTCAATTCGGCTCGTCCAAGCATATCACTCGGCCCACTAGTCAATTCGGCCCGTCCGAGCATATCACTCGGTCCACTCGCAACTCGGCCATTGGCCAATCTACCCCATTCGGCCCTCGGCCCATCCGAACGAACCAACTTAGCCAAAAGTTCACTCGGCCATATTGAAACTTGAGCCTCAGCCCGCGTGCCTCGGCCCGTCCGAATCACCCCATCGGCCCGTCCGAGTCACCCTGTCCAAGCTTCCCATTCGGCCCTCGGCCCCACGACAACTCGGCCTATCCGAGCGACACACTCAACCCACAATTTCCATTTGGGCCTAAATCCATCACTCGGCCCCTGCAATTCGGATGAGTTGTGCCGAGTCAAGGTTTTTTCAAATTTTTGGGAAATTAAACTAGACCCGTCAGCCGCTAAACCTTCATGAGTCCTCCTGATGCGCAGAACTTGATTCTAGCATAAGGAATAGGCTAATTCGTAGGGGGCAACCACTTAGCAACTCGAGTAGGCTATCGTGAGACCCAGAGTCCTAGCGACAGCCAGCTGAGCCAAAGACCATGAACAAACCTAAAACGAGTAAGACAACGCAGTGAGAAACCCTAAAACCTGACAAGACGGTCAGAAGTGGGTCAACAAGCCTATCAGGCCTTAAATGAAGCAAGAGTGTGTAAGCTGCCTATCAGGCCTAAAATGAAGCGAGAGTGTGTAAGCCACCTAGATACTTGTTTTTCGCACTCACCCTGAATTTCTGCACTTGAAATACACTTAAGGACAGTTGAAAGCCTGATTGAGAACAAGTGCACGGGAAAGAACATGCACACACTGAGTAGACATAAATTGAGGATTGGATGCAATAAGTCAAGGAACTCGCTCAGATAAACACCTCAAGGAACCCACCAATAGAAGAAGATCCCAAGACATAGACGGATGACCAAAGCAAGCGGCGCTAGAGAAGTGGATCTGACCAACTTGCTCAACCTGATTGGCAGCTTGGTGGAGCACGAGAACATGATCATGACAGAGGAAAGCTCAGACCGCAGGCCGAACAAGGAACTCAACTTAGGAGTTTTTCTAGAGGCAATTCAACAGCTAGTGAGCAGCTACGATGTGCATGCTCGGTATGAGCACCGCGGTAGAACGGCAGAGGCCATCATAACGGACTTGGAAGAGGAACAGAAGCTAGCCCACAAGGCGCTACAAGGCATAGTGAAATACAACCAAGACCAGCATGCAAGGAGCTTAAGGCAAAATGCAGAATTGCATGAGGTACAATAGGTGCTGATGAACCTAGCAGGTGGGAATCGGACTGATCATGAGAGAGCCCTGAAAGGGGGCTTGACATTGAGTGAGCGACTACTCGACAACACAACAACGGAACAGCGTGTTGCAGCACTAGTGACATCATTACTAGCAAGATTAGGAGCAAACCAAGGCTCTAAGGGCCAGTCTAAAATCCCCAATTGTTGCAAAGCAACTCGACAAGTACCAACCCCACAACGATCCATACAACTTTGTAGAGCAATTCGAGTAAGTCTGCGAGGCCAACGGCCTCACCGACTTGACTCAATGCTCTCAAGCATTCGGGCTTTACTTAGGCGACAGGGGTAGACTTGGTACACGAGTCTAGATGCTGAAGAACGAGCGGACTTTAACGGCCTCAAAAACCTCTTCATCAAGAGATTCTCTGAGCCTAGATACTCTGACAATCTACTAGTAAGACTGATGAATGTCAAGCAGAAAGAGAAAGAGGACATTCGCTACTATGTCACCCACATGAGGAGCCTCTTCAAGAGAATCCCCATGGGCCAACGACCTACCAAAAGAGCACTGTCCACCATGTTTATCAGTGGAATATGAAGTGAGGAGTTATATAAGGCCTTGGCAAGCAACTCGAGCTTGCAGTGAGACTCGCTAGCTAGGGTGTTTGAAGAGGCCATTCGAGCAGACAACCAGCTAAAAGAGTGGAGCTCCAGGAGCTCAACTTCACAAGAGACCAACTCATGGAGTTCAGACAGAGCATCAGCCTCTAGTGAACGATCAGGTCCAACGGCCTAGGACAAAGGGAAAGCCATTGAGACAAACCAAGACTTGGCTGAGGTAAAAATGGAGATAGCCAAACTGCAGAATATGTTGAGATAACCAATGCGCCCACACGTCCAATGCGTGTACTGTGGCGGAAACCACTTGCCGGCTGAGTGTCAAGACCCTAGGTCACGACCTTGCGCTAATTGTTGTAGATTCGATCACAACATCATGGATTGCAGATTACCGAGAAGACTTCCATACTCACAACCATACGGCCACCCATATCTAGTGAGCAAACCCCGACAATTCTTCGGATGGGGAGTCCCATTGGCCCTTCCCGCGCCTAACGATGTTAAACCGGCTGTTCCTAAAATGGACATAAATCCTACAAGCATACCTAGACCACCTGGTCCCTACATGACTCATCCACTGAGTAATACTCCAGTCCACTACGTGGAGGAGCCAAATGAGAAAGAGACTTACGTATACCCATACGTCTCACATAACAATGAGGGCAACGTAGTCCTTATGGACTATCGACCAACATCGGTGATGGCATTAGAAAGAGGCCGAGGTAGAGGCCTAGGAGGGCAGACGCAGGATCCAATCATATGTTGGACTTGCGATCATCCAAGGCACGTCTCATCACATTGTCCTGAAAGGGAGAAACCAAATAGAGATAAGGCAGACCTAAGGTGCCCTGAGTACACAATCACTCATCTCTTCATTGACTGTCCCAAGTGAAAACCATCCTCAAGTTCAATCAACATGTCATCTGTCCCATTGGGGCTATTCGACGTCAACAACCTCGATGGGGAGGCCACACATATCCCATTGTGTGTCATGACCCGAGCACAAACAAAGCAGGCCGACATATCGTTACCAGGTCCTAGCAACCTCGATCCAGCCTCGATTAGGAAGAAGAGTTGTAGACAGAGAAAGAAGAAACCTGAAGCTAAGATCACGCTGAAAACTGAGAGCGACACGACTTTGCCTGCTGGAAGGAAGGTCACTGACGACGCAGAGGCAGAAACCTCAGCTCCTAAGACGGCCAAAAAGGGAAGTGCTAAGGTAGGGGAATACCCGCATCTGAAGCGCCAACTAGAGGCTATCGAGAAAGTGAAGGAATGGATAAAAGAGGCCCAAGAGCATCTAAAAGATGCTAAGCCCATCCTAGAGGACGAGATTGAAGATCTTTCCAGCATAAGCATGCCAGTCTCACCCCCTCTACCAAAATCGAGAGACGCGACTGCGCCGCAAGCGGTACTGCTTATGCAAAGCCTTGACACTATAGGCTAGCAAATCAGTCACGCCATTGGCCAGGACAATCCAAAATAAGAGAAAGACGAGTAGCCAAGTACCTCCTTGCCACGCTAGTGACCACCCCTGTAGTAATGCTGAGCAGCCTGGGAGACCTGCTTAGGTAGCATTCCACCCTATGGCAAGACCTGAAGCAGTGGGTTGAAGGATCACGAGAGCAAGCTATTGCAGACTTGTGTTTACCGCAGCACAGAGGAGCAGGAAATGGAAAAAAGGAAATAGAAAAAGGCGCAGGACAAAAGGAAGAAAAAGGCGCCTTAACCGGTAACCAGACCCTGAAAAAATTAAAAGCACGGGCACGACCCTCAGGACGTCTTAGAGTCGCCCAAGGAAAGTAAAAGAGTAAAAAGCGCACCATTAAGTGTGAAAGCGCTCCCGAATCCTTGTAAAAGAGCGCCAGGCTCACTCCTGTGCAAATTGTATGCATTAGTTGGGAATAGGATAGATTAGAATGGTGGGAAATGAGAAATGGGCCTAGGCTAATGGCCAGCTATGTAAAAAAGGGGAAAAGGGGATGACAGCCCAAAAGGGATTTAGGGTTTTGTATATAAAGTTGAAAAGTGAATGAGAAGCTCATTCTTGTGTATGGCCAAAGCTTCTTCTTCTTCTTCTCTTGTTTCTTGCCTTCTTGCTTGTGCTTGAGAGAGGGATTGAGAGAGTGTGAGGGAGTGAGGGAGTGATTGTGTGAGAGTGAGGGATCTTGGAGAAGAAGCTCTCCATCTTCTCTCTTCATCTTCCCCTCCTCTCTTCTCTTCTCTTGTCTAGCGCGTGGCTATGGAGGATGAAGCTCATGGGAGAAGGATTGAGATTGCTTAAGCTTGCCTCAAGGATCGTGGAGCTACCGGTGTGTAAGAAAGAGGAGGGTACTCGATCGAGCATCAAGGTAAGCTCACGACACCCGTAAGGTAGGCATTGCGCGTTGGCTATGTGAGAGGTAGACATGGCCGCTCAGTTCGAAACACTTGAACAATAAGTGGTCCGTAGGTCTCGGGGTAGAGTTTGTAGCTCCCCTTCATTTTGGTTCCATTGCCGGGATAGACGGAATCGAGCCTTGAGCGCCGCGCGCATCAAATCGAGCATAGAAGTAGGGTTTGCAGCCCGAACCGGTGCTCAAGATAGCTAGGAGATTTATGAGGTTTTAATCCGTGAAACAAGTAAGTGTTTTGGTTTGTTGGAAGCATTAGTGTAGGACTACCATTCTGCATCTCTGTTTTGCATTTTGGCTGCACTAGATTAAGGTTAGATTAGGTTAAGAAAAGAGAAAACAGAAGGTTTTGGCTGCTGCTGAAAACAGGGAAACAAGGGACCAGATTCAAATTTCTGGATAAAACAGGGAAAGGGAACTGGCTTTAAGGTTTTGCAGTGCTAGGAAAGGACCTTAAGAGGCTTGGGAGGCCAGGGCAAACCTCATTTCACTGGTTAGCTTTATGAGAGAGAAAGAGAGAGAGTTTCTGGTTGCCAGGAAGAGGGAGCGCTATCACGATTCTGGGTGCCATCGATTTGTGCTACTCCAAGTGAGTCTGGTGCTTCTTAGTAGTGCCCTAATCATATCTGGAAAGTCTCTTGTGATTGTGTATAGCAGGCATCAAGTGGGATCGAAACGTGTCGAAATCGCGCATGCCGCCAGACGCAGTCGGACCAGGTCTCAGTGGTCCGATTCCCAGAATCGGACCATTCGAGTCCTGGAGTCGGACCAGCCCTGTCCGATTTCCAAATCGGACAGTCCGATTGGACGTGCTACGTGGCACTCGGACTGCCCATCATAATTGGACCATCAGACTTTAGGAATTGGACCCGACCTGTCCTACTGCTAGACTCGGACCACTCTGTCCGACTGCAAGAATCGGACCAGCCCTGTCCGATTCCCAGAATTGGACAGTCCGATTCTGGGAATCGGACCATCCTACCAGAAGGAAAAATAAGGATCTTTAGTTGACCCTACGACAGACCTGACCCCCAGGACAAAACCCTAAACACCCCCAAGACCCAGTTTGACCATTAGAACCTCAGAGACCAATCGAACTTAGAGGAGAATAGAAAACGCAGCACAGACCTTCAGAAAGACCATAGAATAGCCGGGAACCGAGCTTGGAACTCAAATCAGGGTAAGAATGTGGAGAGAAACAGAGTGGAGTTCGCATTAAACACTTTCTGCATCAGCACTTCACTCTTGTGTTCCACTAAGTTTGCATTGTAAGAAAAGAGAAAAGCCTGTTTTTGCACCAAGCACCACGAAAGCACTAAGCATAACGTGTGAATAAGGATTGCAGCTGCTTTCAAATAACAAGGAACACATCAGGATATCTAATAACATTAAGGAACCCACTAGTAGGAGAAGACCCCAAGACTTAGACAGGTGCCTGATTGCCCTACTAGTAGGACCTGGAGAAGACACGAAGACACGGAAAGCAACAATATAGAGGATTGGACGCTGCCGAAGCTGCTTGGATTTATTGACAACCTCGTGGAGCTGGAAGCAGAAACAATGTCGGGATCAAGAGGCGAACGAGGAGAGGACCAATTAGACTTAGGAGAATTTTCAACCTCAGTCCAAGAACTGGTCCACAACTATGATCTACTCACTAGGACCGTGATCCAGGGCAGACCTGTAGAGGAAGTGGTAGCAAACCTGGAAGAAGAGAGAAGAGCAATCAGGAGAGTGCTGGAAGGCATAATTGCCTACAGCCATGAGCAAAGGGCTAGAAGACTACAGCAAGATGTAGATATGTACGACGCTAGACGAGTGCTAGACCTAGCTGGAGCGGCCAAATCTGGACCGAATGTAGAGAGGGAACGGGCAGCAAAGGCTGACATGACATTGAGCGAACAGGTAGCAAAGCGACTCTTGGACAATACATCCGTTGAGCAGAGCGCTACTGCCCTAGCCACCGCGCTACTATCGGGATTGGGAGTCACGCAAGGGGCCAAAGGGCAGGCTAGAATCCCCATCATAGCAAAACAACTAGCTAGATACGAACCTAGTAGTGACCGGTATAGCTTCATGGAGTAGTTCGAGCAAGTATGTGAGGCAAACGGTCTTACTAACCCTGCGCAGCGAACTCAAGCTTTCGGCCTGCGCTTAGGCGATAAGGGGAGGATCTGGTATTCTAGTCTAGATAACGCAGAACATACAAACTTTATTTGCCTTAAGGGCCTCTTCATCAAGAGGTTTTCGAAGGCAAGGTATTCGGATAACCTCATCGTTAGGTTGATGAATATCAGTCAAAGGGAGAAGGAAGACGTTAGGGATTACGTCACTCAGGTGCGTAGCCTCTACAAGAGAATCCCTGCCAATGAGCGACCTACCGAGAGGGCAGTGTCTACAGTGTTCATGAACGGGATTCGGAGTGAGGAGCTCTACAAGGCTTTGGCCAGTAACTCCATCTTGCAATGAGACATGCTAGCTAGAGTTTTCGAGGAGGCAATACGCGTGGATGATCAACTCAGGGAACGCAGCATGAGGACTACCAACCAAGAGAGTGCAAGCCAGAGGGACCCTGAGAGATCAACTACTTCGGGGGGAAAAGCAACTGCTAGTGTGCAGGATAAGGGAAAGAGTATAGACCACGACCAGGGGATGGAAAATGAGAATGGAGATTGCACGGTTGCAAGAGCTAGTAAGGAAGCCTGTGAGATCACATGTACAATGTATATATTGCGGCGGCAATCACCTCCCAATTGAGTGCCAAAATCCTAGATCTCGGCCGTGCTCAAATTGCGGTAGATTCGGGCATGATGCAGTGCATTGCAGAATGCTGAGGAGATTCCCATACGCGCAGCAGTACAACCCTCCATACTTAGGTATAGGCCACCCAATTTCTTTGGGAGGGGAGCCCAGTTAGCTCTCCCAGCACCAACTGACTCAAGACCTACCGTACCTAGGCTGGAGATGAACCCAACTGGTATACCCAGACCACCACGGCCTTTTGTAACCCACCCATCTAGCGATGCTCCTGTTCACTTTGTGGAGGAGCCTAATGAGGAAGAAACATATGTCAACCCATACATATCCTATGACAAGGAGGGCAACCCAATCCTGATGGACTATCGGCCGGTGTTGGTGATGGCTTAAATTTAAAAAGGGTGATAGAGTGATGCTTCTGCTAAGTGCGAAAAGACAAGGCCAAACTAGTGAACCGATCGAGGGACCCGCCAAAGTCAAGGAAGTTAACTTGGCTGGGGAAGGTGAAAAGCCAAGACTTGTATTCATTGCAGATGACTTGATGGAGGATGAGGAGACCAAACTTGTTGCACTCTTGCAAGAGTACATTGGCGTATTTGCCTGGACATTGGATGAACTTAAGAGAGTTGACCCTAGGGTTGTGACTCATAATATCCCAATGGTCCCTGATGCAGTGCCAACGAAACAACGACCTTGCCCCATGAATCCCAAACACGCCCATGCACTAAAAGAGGGGATTGATAAACTCATGAGGGAAGGATTCATATATGAGATCGAGCACACAGACTGGGTATCACCTATCGTGATTGTCATGAAGAAAAATGGAAAAATCCGAGTGTGCGTGAACTACAAGAAAGTGAATGCCGCTACAAAGAGGGATAACTATCCTTTACCTTACACCAAGCACATGCTTGAGAGGGTAACAGGTAAAGAAGCCTACAGTTTTCTGGATGGTTTCTCGGGCTATAATCAAGTGCAAGTGCGCCCCGACGACAGGCACAAGACTGCCTTTGCCACATAATGGGGTGTATTCGCCTACATTGTCATGCCTTTGGGGTGTATTCGCCTACATTGTCATGCCTTTTGGGCTGATGAACGCACCTGCGACTTTTCAATGCCTAATGTGCACTATCTTTAAGAACATGCTTAGGTGCGAACTGGAAGTGTTTGTAGATGACTTATGCATACACTCTAGTTGGGCTGAACACTTAGAGAAATTGAGAGCTGTCTTTGAAAGGTGTAGGTTGTACCACCTCTCGTTGAACCCCTTAAAGTGCCAGTTCTGGGTGAAACACGGATGCATCTTAGGGCACGTAGTGTCAGGGAACGGCATTGCCACTAACTTTTCTAAAGTCAGAGTCATTGTTGACTTACCGCCACCCGATAACTACAAGGGAGTTTAGTGCCTCTTAGGACACACTGGATATTATCGACGATTTGTACTAAATTACGCACTAATTGCTAGACCATTGTACAAGCTGTTGATAGTGTTCGAGTGGACTGAGGAATGCAAGCGCGCATATGAGGAGATGAAAAAGGCTCTTACTACTGCACCAATCTTACGAGCCCCAAACTGGAACATAACATTTCATGTACACATAGACGCCTCTAAGTTCACTATTGGGGTCGTGTTATGCCATCCTGGTGAACGTAACTTAGATTACCCGGTGAGTTTTACCAGCAGGCAGCTCACAGAGACCGAGATGAACTATTCCACAACAGAAAGGGAGGGGTTGGCCATGGTATTTGTAGTAAAGAAATTTAGGCATTACCTGTTGGCCACTCCCTTTGTCTTCTTTGTTGACCATCAAGCCTTGCTATATCTTGTGAACAAGCCTTGCGCTACAGGACACATAGGTAGATGGTTACTCCTTCTACTAGAGTTTGACTTCTCTGTGGTTATACGCAAAGGAAAGCAGCATTACATGGCTGACCACATGTCCCACATACCCACAGGAGAAGCCGTTGGACAAGGCATACCTGACGATTTATCGGATGCTCATCTCTTTAACCTGTCTAGTGAGAGAGAATTGTTTAAAGCTGATCTGACGCCATATTGGGCCGATGACATAGTGCAAGTGCTAGAGAACGAACTACCTGAGAGACCCATTGAGAAGGCCACGTTGAGAAGACTTATCGTGAAAATTTAGCCATACCAACTGATACCCAGCCAACTCTACAGGTTGGGACAAGACGTTTTATTGCGCAGATGCGTATGTGAGCACGAGGTGCACGATGCATTGAAAGAAGCACATGGCAGAATCGCTGGAGGACACTTTAGCGGGGACACAACAGCCCGAAAGGTGCTACAATCCCAACTATGGTGGCCCACCCTTTTCTGCGATGCAGCTAAATTCATAAAGCACTGCGATGAGTGCCAAAGGACCAAAGTGCCTATGCGGAAAGACAAGATGGAGTTGACCCGTGTCATAGCCCGACAACCCTTTGAAAAATGGGGCATCGATTTTATTGGACCTATCAGTCCTGCGGCACAATATTCCCAAGCTCGCTACATCATAGTGGCAACCGATTATCTAACAAAGTGGGCAAAGGCACGAGCCATGAGGAAGAATGATGCTAGGACCACTGCAAAGTTCTTGTGGGAGCAGGTCATTTCACGGTTTGGCTGTCCAATCACACTTGTAAGCGACCAAGCCACGCACTTCATTAATGAGGTGATTTCCCACCTGCTCTCTACCTTCCTAATAATTCATCGGAAGTCCTCTCCCTATTACCCTCAGGCTAATGGCCAAGCCAAATCCATGAATAAAATCTTAGTGAATGTGCTTACAAAGGTAGTGTCTACTTCAAGAAGTGACTGGGACAACAAGCTAATGGCAGCCTTGTGGGCCTATCACACAGCTTATAAAACGGTTGTAGGACAGACGCCTTTTAGGCTGACGTACGGAACTGAAGCCATTTTACCCTTAGAATTCTTCATCCCTAGCTTAAGGATAGCAGTCCAGGAGCGTTGGGAGGGAAGAGAGGCTTGGACCAATCGCTTAGTGGAGTTAGAGCGCTAACGGAGACCCGACTCCTCGCCACTCACTCTCTGATTTGTGAGAAGGCTTGACAAAAGATGTGGTTTGACAAGCATGTCAAACAGCGAGACTTTGAACAAGGGGACCTTGTTCTGCTATACTCTGTAAAAGAACATAAACAAAAGATGAAGTTTCGAGGGCTAGGGCCTTTCAGAGTACGCATGATTGGTAGAACAGGGAATGTTGAGTTAGAGACACTTGAAGGCGAAGGAATAGGCTTTTTTAATGGCAGCCGCATAAAGAAGTACTATCCTCCTTCCCATCCATTACATGAGCCACCCATGCTAGAACCCCCAATGAATGTCTGCATGGCTACTATAACTGACCTTACACATCAGGATGAAGAAGCGGTGGCACCGGCGTATCTACGAATCATAGTCACAGCAGGAGTGACGTATTCTTTTGATGCCTTGATTGATGAAGGTGCCGACTACAACATCTTGATGCATGACCATTGGACACGCATTGGTCAATCGAAACTACAGCCCACTAATGCCAAACTCACCCAGTTTGGGGGTAATGTATTCACTCCTAGGGAAGTGCAAGGTAGTCGTTTCTATCGAGTCTGAAAGTTTACCAGCTTTCTTCCATGTGTTGCCTGACACTAAAGGAGCCGGTAATATGTCACTATTAGGTCGTACTTTCAAGAAGCAAACGAACTGTAATGTGGATTACAACCTAAACCGCATTCATCTTGCTATAGGCAATGTGCATATAGTGACAACTTTTAGCAAGGGCTGTCTTGACTCCTCCACCATTACGAAGCCACCGATAGAAACCCCTACGACCACGCTTCAGCCCAAGTCTAAACAGAAGAAAACTAAGGCCTCATGCCAGGCTCTTGACCCTAGGCCCAAACCCACCAAGAGTGCTCACAAGGCCAAGGAGTCCAAGCTTATATGGGTGCCAAAACGACAAAGACCACATCCGGGTAGACCACCCAAACGTGATTCTAAACACCAAAATAATCAACCATCACGGCCTAAGAGGCAGTCTAGACGCTATCGACATAGACACACAACCACGCCGCAATGGATCCCCAAAGATCTCTTGTGAGCACAAGGATACTACGAGGGCAACCCCTGGATTTGGGTGCCTAAAAATGGCAAGTTTAAAAGCTCATCTACAAGCAATCTCACCCCAATGAGGGAGGCTTGCACACATGGTGCCTAGGGCATAGTCAGCAAACCATTGCCCGCTGTGGCTAGTAAGCCCCAGCTCATCTATCGACCAAAGCAAACGCCACAAGCCTAAGAATTACCTAATCCAGAGAACTTAAATACCCCCATGACTACTCACTCAGAACCTAGCACAACTCCCATGCCCCCGGAGCTTCCTACAGCACCTCAAAGTGCTTCGGAGTGCAAAGCCACACTTGTGACACCAATGATGGAGTGACCACTATCCAGTCCATTTGCACCATTCCCACCAGCAGGTCTTAAGCCTTCCTACGTGGTACGACCTTTCCTTTCCTTGGCTAAAGACCTCGCCGCGACTTCTGGGGATGACTTAGTAACCTGCATCAAGATGTTGGACAAAACTTTCACTACATTCGCTAGAAGTTATGAGAGGCTAGACCTAGGTCTTCTTGACAAAAAACTTGCTTTGGATGTTCGTGCATTACCATGCACTTGGGAAGAATACGAACTTATGACCAGTCAATTCTCCAAAATTGCTGTTGAACTGATAGCGAACGACGAAATCTCAAAGGAGCAAGTTGCCCTCAGAAGACTAATCACTCCATATCGTAAGCCTCCTCGTTCTGTTTCCTGAGCACGAGTTGCAAGAGCTCACGCAGATGGCTAGCTCGCCTTCCACGTTCTTGCAGAATGGTTTGCTCTGAGAATCCAATGGGAGAAAAAAGGTTGCCGAATAATGACCAATGCTGAGCAACGCAGGGCAGTTAAAACCATCGAATATGACCCTACTTATGTGGCACCTATCTCATTTAGGGTTTTGGCCATCACCCGCAACCAGCATTTAGACGACCATGTGCTCGCTCACCCTTACATTGACCAATTCCTTACGGAAGAGGAATTGCATGTTGCAAGCCGCCTTAATACTGGAGATCTCTTTCATGATGTCTTGACCTACATCTCCCAAGTCTCCATCCAACCATCTGCTCTTCATTGTCATGCTCAACTCGAATACAATCCAAGTTTCTATGATTGGTTATTGGCTAAGTAAGTTAATCCACGAAAAACAGCATTTGCCTCGTACTTCCTGTGCTAATCCTAGGAAGGATTCCTTGAAAGATCCAAGACGGGGGGGAGCAATGTGAGCAAGAGCAGAGCAAAATGAGAGTCATGCTATTTAACAGAATGTTATGATTAATTGAGTTTCAATGGAAGATACTGCAAAGGGAAAACAATAGCAATTGCTGCTGTGAGCCTGTCTCTAAAATTCAAGCCTCTAAGCAAGTATACCAATTTTTGACACATACATTTTTCTCTCAAAATTGAGTTTTGTTAGAAATAACCCGATTTTTAAGCATTAATGTTGGCATGGTGTGTTGACAGGTAACCACCATGGCAGGACAAGACAAAGGGGGCAACCTCCCATTTTCTAAAGAAGAGATGACCAAGTTCGGCATCAGCGTCGAGACACGAGGATTCAGTCAATTCACCTTCAAGCACATGCCGAACCTAGATGAGGCCATCTTGGAGGAACCTGCAGTCAAAGAATTGGTGGACAGATGCCACCTCCACAAGTATGTGGAAAAGGTGGATCAGGCCATGGATTACGGCATGTGTGCTGAATTTCTGAGGAACTTTGACAAGGCCAGGAACTGTGGCACTGTCACAGTGAGGACAGGGGAGCAGGAAAGAAGAGTTGAAGTGCCCCTCAATGCGGCAATCGTAGAGAAGGCCTTGGGGCTCGTACCCAAGAAAGAGAGGCGGCCGAGAAGGGATGTTTACGCCATGCTGGGGGTAAAGAAAGAAGAGGTGTACACAGTGGATGGAATCAGCTTGGCTGATATCCCAGATCCAGCAGTGAAGGTGTAAGCGAAGATTATCCACACACTCTTCTCGGGCCAAAGGTACAACACATTGATGAACAAGATCGGGGTCTCGTTGTTAGAAAGCATTGCAGTAGGAGTCCGTGAGGAGGTAGACTGGAATGGGTTCATGCAAAAAACCATTCAAAGCTCAGCTGCCCTCCTCACTCCAGCAGAAGCACCAGCAGGAGGAGAATCCCCTGCCTCAACAGCACGCTCCACAAGGAATAAACTTGCCTCAAAGGCGGCCACAATTAGATATGGTGATGTTTTGACAGCCATCATAGATGAAGCAATGAAGGATGCCGGAGTCATGGAAGAGCAAACTGCACATCAAAGCCCACCGCATCGAAGCCCACCTCACCACGAAGGAGAAGAATCAAGTGAAAGAACGATAAGTGACAAGGGAGAACAGGAGGTGCCGCCTACACAAGCAAGCAAACCAAAAGGACAAAAGAAAAGGGACAGGAAAAAGAAGGAAAGGAAAGAGGAATTAAGCAAAGAAGAACGAGCTGAAATCAAGAGGGCTCAAAGAGAGTCTAGGAGGGCTGAGGAAGAAAGAAGGAGGAAAGAGGAGGAAGAGCTTGCAAAGATAAGAGAAGAATCAAAGAAGGCAGAAGAGGACAGGAAAAGAAGAGCGGAAGAAGAAGCTGAAGAGCAGAGACTGAAGGAGCTGGCCGAGTTGGCAGAGGCTACACAAAGATCTGTGGAAGAGACCCACGGGGGTGGAGAGCTCGAACCTGTGAGCCCCCGTCATAAAGACGAAGCTAGTTCAAGTGTGAAAGCAGCTCCAGTGTTGGCTGTAGGCAAGGGCAAGTCCCTACTACATCCACTTCCTTCCTCTTTTGTGCCTGCAACAACTAAAACCATGACTACAACCACCACACAACCCACACCTCCCCTTGACATGGCACAGCTAATGAACATGATGCAAATGCTAGTGAGCAAAGTGGCTGAGATCGTGCCACAAACCGGATTGAAAAGGCCCGCTGCGCAGATGCAGTCACGGCAAGACCCTAAAAGACAAAGGCTGGAGGCATCAACCACCACACCCCATACTCCCACGCCTGCCAACGAGAGAGTGTGAGGGAGTGATTGTGTGAGAGTGAGGGATCTTGGAGAAGAAGCTCTCCATCTTCTCTCTTCATCTTCCCCTCCTCTCTTCTCTTCTCTTGTCTAGTGCGTGGCTATGGAGAATGAAGCTCATGGGAGAAGGATTGAGGTTGCTTGAGCTTGCCTCAAGGATCGTGGAGCTACCAGTGTGCAAGAAAGAGGAGGGTACTCGATCGAGCATCAAGGTAAGCTCACTACACCCGTAAGGTAGGCATTGCGCGTCGGCTATGTGAGAGGTAGCCATGGCCGCTCAGTTTGAAACACTTGAGCAATAAGTGGTCCGTAGGTCTCAGGGTAGAGCTTGTAGCTCCCCTTCAACTTGCAAGACCGTGATGCAAAGACACAAATATCGAGTCTGACGCTGCACTCCATGCCTAAGTCCTTGCATGTTAATGCTTTCTAGGAAGGCACCGAGATACATGCGATCTTACCTGTCTTAGCCGTAGGCGACAAAACGAGAAAGGGGATTGTAGACACAGGAGCGAGGGTTAGTGTACTGAGCCATGCAGTGCTCCAGACTTGGGGAAACCCGCTTGTTAAGACTGCTAGGTTCAATGTCACACTAGCAAACGGTATGAGAGTGAAACCATTCGGGATACTTAAAAACTAGCCGGTGAAAATCGCAGGCCTCCAGTTCTTGTTTGACTTTATAGTCATAAAGGGAGTGGACTACAATATCCTATTAGAACGACCCTGGATGCGCAATGCTAGAGTCATCGAAGATTGGGGTGAGGGCTTAATCTTCTTTGGCAATAGAACAGAAGCTATGAGGGTAGAGATGGACACTTGGAAGACCTCAGCAGTCGACTTGGATGCCATCTCCACGATGCTTAAAGGTAACGCTCAAGTCAAGAAGTCCTATGGGCCCTTTACCAAGTATATCCCATGCCCAGAGGATGAGCGAGAATGGATGCATGTCCTTGCTATGATCGACTTGCCATTCTCAGATCATGAGGCATACGAGCAAGCCATCAAGACAGTTGGCAAGTCAAAAGACACACTTTCCGTACGAATCTGTATGATGGCAGGAACCCTTCGTGGGTGACCTAAACCTGTCACATTCCAAGTGCCAAATAACAAGAGGGAACTCCAAGAGATCCTGGAGTATTTGACTGGCAAGCACAGTTGGCAATCCAGTAGCAAACTTCAAGCCACTCTAAGATCTGTTAGACGAACCAAGGTGGTAATGGACCAGGGTGCATGACTTAAACCTCATGTACAATTAGGCCCTAGTCCCCAATCAGAGACAAGAGATATACCAAAACCTAGGAGACAATGAGCAGTCGGACGAAGATGACTCCAATGAGGAGTATGAAGACTGTCATTTTTTCAGTGACGAAAGTGAGCTTGAGATAGACATGGTGGAATACAACACTGAGGGACGAGAAATAGAACAGATACGAGTGGACTCCAAGCCACAGAAAAAGAGTGTATTTAAGATAGAGCGAGGGGTCATGCGCATGGATTGTGATCACACTTGGTTGGAACACATAGGAGCCATAGATTTTGAACAAGTAGGCCTAACCCAACCAGGTACAACACCAATGCTTAGAATAGAGTCACCCTCTGAGCTGCGATCGCCAGGAGAAACCACCTCTTCTAGTGAAAACGACGAGTTCGATTCTGAGTCAGAAGTAAGCTCAGGTAGCGACCCAGAAATACCTAGACCATCCAAGACCAGACGCACCAAGGGGGACCTACCCATCCACTTGAGGCGCAGACGGTTGAAGGAAGAAAGTGCAAAACAGCCTAGGGCCATGAAAATGGAAGAGCAAAGAAAGCCGCAGGATCTCCCGAATAGATTTACGAAATTCAAGAAGGGTGACATGGTAGTAATCCAATTGGGTGCCAAACACCAAGGGCAAGCAAGTGAACCCATTGAGGGACCAGCCAAGGTCAAGGAGGTGAACCTAGCACATGAAGGGGAGACACCCCGACTGGTCTTTATTCCTAATGACTTGACTGAGGAAGAGGAGACGAGTCTTGTTGCTCTCTTGCGAGAGTATATAGACGTGTTCTCTTGGTCCTTAGAAGAGCTTAAAGGGGTAGATCCAAGTGTAGCGACTCATAACATACCCGTGATGCCAAACAACGCCGATCAAGCAGCGACCATACCCGATGAATCCAAAACACACTCATGCAGTCAAAGAGGAGATTGACAAGATGATGAGAGCAGGATTCATTTATGAAATTGAGCACACATACTGGGTGTCGCCCATAGTCATAGTGATGAAGAAAAATGGAAAGATCAGAGTGTGCGTCAATTACAAGAAGGTGAACGCTGCCACTAAGAGAGACAACTACTCATTGTCATACACCGAGCACATGCTCAAAAGAGTGGCGGGTAAAGAGGCCTACACCTTTTTGGACGGCTTCTCTGGATACAATCAGATGCAAGTGCATCCTGCTGACAAGCATAAGACTACCTTCGTCACTAAGTGGGGCATCTTTGCTCACATAGTCATGCCCTTTTAGTTGACTAATGCCCCGGCCACCTTTCAATGCCTCATGTGCACCATATTTAAAGACATGCTTCGCAAGGAATTGGAAGTCTTTGTGGATGACTTATGTGTTCACTCAACCTAGAGAGAATACTTAGACAAACTTCGAGCAATCTTTGAGTGGTGTCACCTATATCGTCTCTCTCTGAACCCCTTAAAGTGCCAGTTCTGGGTGAATCATGGATGCATCCTAGGACACGTGGTGTCAAAGAACGGCATTGCCACTAACTTCTCGAAAGTCAAGGTTATTGTTGATCTTATGCCCCCAATCAACTATAAGGGAGTTCAATGCTTCTTAGACCATACGGGGTACTATCAATGGTTTATGTTGAACTATGCATTGATTGCCAGACCTTTGTATAAGCTATTGATCATTTTTTAGTGGACTGAAGCATGCCAACGAGCATATGAGGAATTGAAAAAGGCTCTGACTACTGCATCGATTCTATGAGTCCCAAATTGGACCATTACGTTCCACGTACATATTGATGCTTTGAAATTTGCCATTGGGGCAGTGTTGTGCCAACCTGGCGAACACAACCTCGACTATCTAGTGAGCTTTGCTAGCAGACAACTCACTGAGACTGAAATGAATTACTCGACGACTGAGAGAGAGTGTTTAGCCGTGGTATTTGCTGTAAAGAAGTTTTAGCATTATCTGTTGGCTATGCCTTTTACTTTCTTTGAGGACCATCAAGTGTTACTATATCTAGTAAACAAACCCTGCGCTACAGGACGCATAGCTCGATGGCTCCTTCTTCTTTTAGAATTTGACTTCTCCGTGGTTGTACAAAAGGGAAAATAGCACTACATGGCTGACCACATGTCACGCATCCCCACAGGAGAGGCCGCTAGACAGGCATTGCCGATGAATTGCCAAACGCCCTGCCAGACGCCCATCTGTTTAACCTTTCTAGCGAGAGAGATTTATTCAAGGCTGATCTAATGCCATATTGGGCAGATGACATCGTCCAAGTGTTGGAGCACGGACTACGTGAGCGACCGATAGAAAAGGCCCAACTTAGGCAACTTATCCTCAAAATCTAACCCTATCAATTGATAGCTGGCCAACTATATAGGCTAGGGCAAGACGGATTGTTGTGCAGATGCGTATGCAAGCCTGAGATGCACGATGTGCTCGCAGAGGCGCACAACAGAATTGCTGGAGGGCACTTTAGTAGAGGCATGATAGCCCGCAAGGTGTTGCAATCTCAACTATGGTGGCCCACACTTTTTTGCGATGCAGCATGATTCATCAAGCATTGTGACGAGTGTCAGCGGCGGACAAAGATCCCGATTCGCAAGGATCAAATGGATTTGACCCCAATCATTGCACAACAACCCTTTGAAAAATGGGGGATGGACTTCATAGGATCCATTAGTTCTGCGGCACAGTATTTGCATGCCAAATATATCATTGTGGCCACATACTACCTAATGAAATGGGCAGAAGCGAGAGCGACACGAAAGAATGATGTTAGAACGATTGCCAAGTTCTTATGGGAGCAGGTGATCTCACAATTTGGCTACCCCATCGAACTAGTCAGTGACCAGGGCACGCACTTCATCAATGAAGTGATATCGCATCTTCTATCCACCTTTCTAATTATCCATCAAAAATCCTCTCCATACTACCCTCAAGAAAACGAGTAGGCAGAATCTACAAATAAGATCCTTGTAAACATCCTAACAAAAGTAGTCTTTGTTTCGTGCAATGACTGGGATAACAAGCTGATGGCAGCTTCGTGGGCTTACCGTATAGCTTATAAAATTGCTGTCGGTCAGACTCCCTTTAGGTTGACCTATGGGATTGAGGCAATTCTACTAGTAGAGTTCTTCATTCCTAGCTTGAGAATAGCACTTCAAGAATGATGGGAAGGGAAGGAGGCATGGACTCAACACCTAGTTGAACTTGAACGCCTCTCGAAAACTTGCCTTTTAGCCACTCATGCGCTCATATGATGCGAGAAGGCATGATGCAAGAGCTGGTTTGATAAGCATGTCAAGCAACGCGACTTTGAACAGGACGACTTAGTGCTCCTGTACTCAGTTAAAGAACACAATCAAAAAATGAAGTTTAGAGGCCTTGGGCCTTTCAAAGTTCGTGCAATCAGCCGAACTGGCAACGTTGAGCTCGAGACTCTAGACGGTGAGGGCATAGGCTTCTTCAATGGGGCAATCTCATTAAGAAGTACTACCCTCCCACGCATCCGTTGCATGAGCCACCACCCCCCTGTCAAAGTTCAAGTCGCCACAATCACGAAAATTGATGATGAGGATGAGGAAGCCGTAGAACCCGCATATGTCCACATCCACTGCCAAACAAACATGCGCTTGCAATGCCTTGATCGACGAGCGAGCAAACTTCAATGTCTTAACTCACGATCATTGGACCCAACTTGGTAAACCACCACTACAACCTACTAATGCCAAATTAAGCCCATATGGGAGCCGCTTAGACGCACTTCTCGGTAAGTGCAGGGCCGTTGCTGTTGCTATCGAGTCTGAGATTGTACCAATGATCTTTTACATGTTGCCAAACACTAAAGACGCAAGCACAGAGTCGCTACTAGGGCGAACCTTCAAGAAGCAAACTCACTGCAATGTCAATTATGAGTCGCAACGCATCCACCTCGCCATAGGCAACGTCCGCATTGTTACAGCTTTCAACAAGGGCTATGCGACCTCATCAAAGTCCGCAAGGCCACCGGTAGAAATACTCGCAGCCAAGTCTACGAAGGGGGGTAGTGCTCAGCCACCATCCACCAAATCTCACGAGAGATGCCGCTCACAGCAGCAAAAGCTAAGGCCTAACAATCTAAGCTTCAATGGAGCCCTAAACAACCGCAACCGCCGCCTAGGAGTAGACGCTCATGTCCTCGTAACACAAGAAACTCTAAACCTAGGAGGCCAAGATGCAATTACAGAAATCGAAGCATGATCAAGCCAAGATGGGTTCCTAAAGCCCTCTTGCACGTGCAAGGCTACTATGAGGGAAATGCCTAGATATGGATCCCTAATACCCAAATGGCCCAAGGCACTACTCACATGCCGCCCTCAAGCTTGATCACCCCAAGCCCCATAGAACCTCAGAACCAGAAGCCGTAGTGCTTTCAAGACTCGCCTCCTACAAACTCACCCATGCATAAGCCTAGAAGAGTTGAGCAAGATCGGCCCAAACCACAAATGCCTTTACACACATCAACCCTTGCTAGTGCCAATAAGACTTGCCAAACCCAATCCAAGTGTAGCAGCCCATCCGTAGCGGCTACTACTCTGACACTCATCCACGAGGCTCAACCATCGCTTCATGGGCAACTGCCACCATCTGCCCGCAGGGCCTTCTAGCCCCATCAAACCCCAGCCACCTGCAGGCCTTAAACCGAAAATCATCCTTAACTCTAGCCATAGACCTAGCCGAAGACACATGGGGTGACGTCTTGTCTTAGACGCTTAGATGCCATGTTCATGTCGCTAGCTCTAAGTTATGACCACTTGGACTTAGGCCTGTTGTAAGAGCCGTTCACAATTGAAGTTCGCATGATGCCTTGTTCCTGGAAAACATTCAAATTTGCATTTGTCAAAACCCCCCACTCAGCTGTGGAGTTGCTATGCACTGGGATATCAAGAGAACAAGCCATCAAACAATGCCTCATTATGTTCTACGATAAGCACGTAACTTCTTCCATCACTGACAAAGAAGTCGAGGAGTTGAAAGCGTTAGCTGACACCGACTCCCCATTTTTGCAAAAACTAGTACACTCTGCAATTGTAGTGGGAACTTGAAGGATGTCAAATCATGACCAACGTTGAGCAGCGCCGTGCAATCAAGACATTGGAGTATGACCCAACCTATGTCACACCCACCTCGTATAAAGTGTTAACCACTCTTTGTGGCCGAAAGGACACTAATATCTTGATCGTCTCCTGACCGAAGAAGAGCTGCACATTGCTAGCCGTGTCGATTCTGAAAATTTCCTTACGGATGTCCTCACTTACATCACACATGTAAGTATCCGACCCTTCGATCTGGACTACGAGGCTCAATTGAAGTATAACCCAGAATTCTGTACTTGGCTCATGCGCAAGTAACCCTTATCTCTGAATGCTGAATGCCCTTGACCTCCTAACCTTCAATCCTAGGAAGGACTTTTCTCTAACTAGAAGGGGAGGGGTAAGGTGAATCAAATTAAAACCAATCAAGATCAAGCAAATGCATAAACACATAAGAAACTGGTGATGTAGGAAGAATGTCACAAAAGCTTTGACATAAAAGGCAAAAATTCTGAAGGGAAGAATCTATGTTGGATCTTAATGTTTTCATTCAACAAACATAAAGTCTTTCTTTTCAAAAAATTATAATTTTTAAAAGCACTAATGGGATTTATGGTTCATGACAAGAATGAAAGATGTCGCAACAAGACCATGCCCACCGACTCCCCTTCACAGAAGAGGAGAGGACCTAGTATGGCATCTCTTTGGCAAGCCGTGCCTACAACCAACTAAAATTTCAAACCATCCATAACATCGAGGAAGTAGTGGCCAAGGAGAAAGCAGCCAAGAGGGTTGTAGAGCAGTGTAACCTCGCTAAGTACCTCGAGAAGTTTGCAGAAGAGCCTAACCACACAAAGTGTGTGGAATTCCTCAAAACTTACAAACCATGTCAAGAATGTGGAACTATAATAGTGGGAAGGGGGGAGAAGGCCAAATAGGTACAGGTACCCTTGAACCTAGCCTGGGTGGAGAAGGCACTGGGGTTAGAGCCTAAGGTGGAGAAGAAGCAGAAAAGAGATGTCTATGACATGCTTAAGATAAAGAGGGAAGAGGTGTTGACCAACGACGGCATCAGCATCTAGGATATCCCTGATGCTAAAGCCCACATGTAGGAAAAATTGGTGCACTCACTGTTCTCCAGCTAGCACTACAATTTCCTTATGCACTGGATCAGCGTGCCTATCCTGGAGAACGTGGCAGCTCACACCCTGGATGAGGTTGACTGGAATGGCTATGTGTGCAAGACGATAAACCAGGTAGCAAAAGTACTAGCCTTGGGGAGCAAGCCAACAGGCGGGGAGTCCCCAACCTCCAAAAGCACTGAGAGAAAGAAAGCCTCATCCAAAGCCTCTTTCATCAACTATGGAAGTGTTGCTAAGCTTAGGCAAAAAGCATAATTTTAAATGAAAGGCGTCTCAAAAAACTCTTGTAGAAGAGCACCGGGCTTCCTCCTATGCCATTTGTAAAAGAGTAGACGGGTATAGGCTTAGGGCATGCAGTAAGAAGAGGAAATTAGAAAAAGAGACCTTGCCACAATAGTTGGTCATGTAAAAAGGAATGGGTGCCCATGGGATTTTAGGGTTTGTATATAAAGTTCAAAAAGTAAATGGAAGCTCATTCTTTGGCGTGTGGCTAACAAGAGTCCTCTATTCTTCTCTTCTTCTCTTCACCTTGTTTGTGTGTGTGCTCTTGAGAGAGGGAGTGTGAGAGTGTGAGGGAGTGAGTGAGTGTGTGGGAGTGAGGGATCAAGAGGGTGAAGCTCTTCACCATCTCCTCTTCTCTCTTCTCTTCTCTTCTCTTTTCTCATGCTCGCGGCTATGGTGGATGGAGCTTGGAGATGGAGGAGGCTTGAGGATGCTTGAGCTAGAATCTAGGATCGTGGAGCTACCAGTGTGTGTGAGAGAGGAGGCAACTCATTTCGACATCAAGGTAAGCTCACTACACCCCGAGAGGATCGACGACGCATCTGCTAGGTGAGAGATAGCCATGAGAGCTCGCTTCAAACGCTTGAAACAATAAGTGGTCCGTGGGTCTTGGCGGTTGAGCGTGAGCTCCCACTACACTAGGAGATGTGCCAAACTCCCTCTTTCTAGCTTTTACATCAAGCCTTGATCTATTGATTGGTGGAACTTTTATGTTTGTGCAACAAGAGGAGATGATGCTTACTTCAAGGAAGTTTTCTAGTTTCTTGTTAGCTTGTTCATGCACCTCTCAAACTTGCTACAAAATCACTTGAAGCAAGGAAAAATTTTGTATCCTTTGACAACAATATATGGTAGGGTTATATTAGTTCAAAAAATGGTCATCATTGCAGTGCTTTGTCTCGTTAGTGGTACATGATATATAGAGATCGGTGCACACTTTAAGGTTGGAAAAGCAGCCACTTCCAAATTAATGTGTAAATTTGTTAATGTTGTATTGATACACAAATCATTCTTTGCATACTGGCCAAGAGATGTAAAAACCATGGGCAAGGTTAAAGATAGTTTCTTACTACACAAGGGATTGCCAAACTATTGTGGGACTTTGGATATTATTCATGCAAACATGGACAAGCCCAGGGATGTAAGTGTTGCAAATTGGTTGACATGGACCTTTGCTTTCTTGATGGGTATGCCTATTGGCCTATTACAAGACATGATAGTCATTTCTTTTGCACCTCTACATTTTATGCATGGATGCTTAGTAGGGAGTACTTGTCGGGTCTTGAATTCATGGGTGGTGATTTTTCCATAAGAGAACATTATAGTTGATGGAGGATTTCCTCTTCAGGATTGGCATATGAATCCATATCAATTGCCATAAATAAATCTCAAAAGAGAGTACAATTACATAATTTTCTCCAATAGAAGTGTTGGGCTGAGCGAGATTTTGGCTACTTGAAACAATGTTGGTGGTACTTGAATGGTAAAATATCACGCCCCTCCCCAAGTTTTCTTGCAAAGTGCATTGTTGTTTGTTGTGCACTGTACAACATTTGCATAGATGGTGAGGAAATGATCAACCATGAATGTGCTTGGGGGGTTCACTATACATATATTCTCTATATAACGTGCTTTCATGGCCTATTTATAAATATCCTAATCTGTGAATTTTTCTTGAATAAAATATAACTCTTTTCTATTCAACCTGTAAGTAACCCCTTTATATGACACCCTTCTGTATGTAAAAAATGTATAAAAATGGTGTTTTAAAAACCCCTTATTTTGAACTCACGTTATATATACATATATTCATGAGTGACCCCCCCCCCCCGAGTGAATGTGGAAGATCTATAGATCATGCGTTTCCTTGTCATGGACCATCCAAATATCACAATGCAAACATATGTACTTCTCTTTATTAGTTGGCATGCCCCAAAGTCATAGTTATCAAGAACCCTTGAAAGATCATGGTGCTTCTAACATAGAGATATGTAAGTCTAGCAGTTACAAATTTTGGGCCATTTCCATTTACAAATATGATGCAAATGATATTATCAATCCGTAGTCATTATGTATGTATATTGGAAGGCAATTACTTGATCACAAATAAACATTGACTACACAATGTAGTAGGAACACACATAAAGGAAGCAAATATGAAGCCTATGGAGAGGTCCTTTAGCAAGAGAAAGGGGTAGCCTCATATACAAATCGAATAGAGAGATCGTGTTCCCTCATTACATCGTTTGCCTCCCTTTTATCTTGCATGCATGCATAGTCATTCTCAACTTGATGATCGAGATGATCATGTTGCAATGCAAGGCTTGCTTCATGAGACTCCCACCTAAATGTTGATCACGTATCCTCTATCTTTGACAAGCGATCCATCATTTGCTTTGTGGTGTCCTCCAAATCCCAACCAAGGGTTGTGCAATGGGATTTGTGGCACTTGTGGCTAGTAATAGCCGAGTTGTCTGGTGGAGCTTGCTCCTTCACAACATTATACAATCCTTCTTCATGGTTTCACACATTATTCTCAATTGTGTTTGTATTTTCTTGGCCTGTAGAATTTGTTGGCAAGCGTTCGCAAAAAATTAAAACAAAATAGTGTGTAAACATAACAAACTAATTTGAAATACTCAAATGCTTATAATACAGGTTGTCACCTAGAGCATCAACAAAAGTATTGATAACATCATCACCTAGATTGACTACCCATTGACCCACTCGTACAATTTGCTATGGCCTCATAGATAATATCCAAGTCAAATGAAATTGGCAGCTTCCTAGCCTTCTTCTCTCTTGATGTCACGTACTAGTACCAAATGGAATCTGCCGCTCATAATCATGAATTGTTTTTGTCTCTTGATATGGAGACTTAAAAAATGTGTTTTCTAGGTGCCTCAAGAGTAGGTAATAAAGACATCATATCATATTTTTGTAGGTGCAACAAACTGGCGAAATTCAAATGACCAAAATATGCATTTGAAACTACCTACAAATTTGCAACTACGCATGCCATGCCTTCCACATACTTCCCATAGTTATTGAGCTTATGCATCCTATAATATAGGGAACTAGATACAATAATCATATCACTATAAGAGAGATCATGAATTTTACATATGTCATCTACACAATTAAGCCAATCTTGGAAAGTGCCAAAATTGACAACAAATTCTTTTTTATCTTTGGTACATACAAAGCATCCATAAGTGTGAAAGCACTACCACTAATAATAGTTGCAACACTTGATGGCACCACAGTTAAAGTACCATACATCTAAATCCACATTAGACATGCAAGAATCGTGTAAAGAAGGGTTATAACTACATCATGTACTAAATATCCATTTTGTATATTGCATAACATTTGCAAATTCTAACTTAGAAGGAGAGGAATTTGCAAAATCCATACTAGACTCTTTTTTCTTAGTCTCTTTTGTCATCAATTCATGAGATTCCTTAATGACATGATTTTTTCCTAGGAAATTCCTTAATGACATGATTTTTGCCTTAAAAATTGATGTGTGTCAACACTTGTCCACCCCAAATTCCATGAGAGAAGGACAATACCACCTATACTTGTGGGAGTAATCTCCCAACCCAATTTCTCACCATCTAAACTTTGTGAATGGATTTCATCTTTGCCATTGTCCTAGTCACAAAAGTGTTGAAAATCCTTTGATTTAGCCTTCAAAAGGAAGGCCCACACAAATCTAAAGTAGGCACCATCAATAATCAATGCAAGTTAAATAGCATTGCCTAATGATAGTGCCTAATTACGAAGTACACATGGGGCCACCAAAATTTGTGTGGACAATCTCAAGAGGATTAGTGGCTTGCAAGAAGCAAAAAGACCCAACTTGAAGGAAGACCTCGATGTAAGGGCCATGAGAGTATAGAACCCACTCTTTTGAAGACTAGCCTAGAGAGGCTCACCAATACCCCCATCCTCAACTTGTACATCACAAATAGTGAAATCGATTTTGGTACCTAGCTATGAGAGCATAAAAAGAAGGAATATTAAAGCTCCAATTTGAAACATAAACTACATTAAAAATTGACCTTAGGCCTTGACAATTTAGTAATAAAGGTATGGTGCCCACATCATGAATTGGCATTGAAGGCTTGTCACTAATAAAAATCAATTTTCCTCTATCCTAGCCATCTTATAGCCAGTCTCTTACCAAGAATCATATGGCTAGTGGCTCTATTATCCACCAACCCAGTCTTTAACTCATATGATGCTAAAGCATCTCCCCTTCTAAATCACAAAGGGTGATAGACATGTACTCTATGGCTAGTGCTATAGAGGTAGAGTCCTTTCTTGCCACGTTAGATGCCTTCGCAACCTTAGAAGGACACAGATGGAGATGTTTCTACTATCATTGATCCTTTAGATGGGTAACCTTTCTATAATAAGGGAACCTCTTAGAAGATCTTTGCTTCTCTTTTTTCCCATTGTCCTTCTTCTTTTCAGTCTTGCCATTCTCTTTCTTTGTCTCCCCCTAGTAGAGGATGAAGTAATGGTCTTGGGTAAATACTCCCAATCTGCCAAAGATCCTTGAATATTGAGCCTCCTAATCAAGCACTAATGGAACGAAGTCCTCCAAGTCAAAGTCTCACAAGGTCATGAGGTAAGAAATTTGGTAAAAAAGATATCATACCTAGGGTAGGGAATATGGATAAGGTCTATCATCAAATTTTAGTCAGCAATGGTGATCAATCCCCCTCTATCTTGGACATCTTGTAGCTAGCCTATGTGAGGAGTCATATGGCTAGTGGTTGTATTGTCCACAAACCAAGGATTTGACTCGTATGGTGCTTAATCCATCCCCCCTCTAAATCACAAAGCATGACAAAAATGTACTTTGTGGTGGGGTTGGTGTTATAGAGACAGATTTCTTTGTAACCATGTTGGATGCCTTAGCATCCTTAGAAGGACATGGATGGAGATGTTTCTACCATCACTGATCCTCTAGATGGGTATCTTTATATAATAAGAGAAACCTATTGGAAGATCCTTGCTTCTCTTTCTTCCCTTTGCCCTCCTTTTCTTTGTTACCCTTCTCTTTCTTCTTCTCTCCACTAGAGCATGTAGTGAGGGCCTTGGGTGAATACTCCCAATCTACTACTACATGTCCTGTATTGCAAAGCCTCCTTATCAACCCCTAATGGAAATAACTTCTCCCAAGTCAAATTCAATGTCACATGAGGTCATGAGGTGAGAAAATCAGTACATTATACCTAGGGGATTTTGATGAAAACACTTAATAGTAGCATTAAGTGCCAAGAAAGGCTATGAGGACCCATCCATGTGTGTTAGAGTTATGATTGTGCATTCTTGCATGTATTTGAGAGAGCAACAACAAGAAGGAAGAGGAAAGCGACAGTCACTATCTCACAAGAGCATAATGATATCATATGGCGCTTTACAAAAATAGAAATCCCTCCATTATGCAAAAAAAAGAGCATCAATCGAAGGTTTGGAATTGGAGGAGTGCATGAGTGGGAAAGTATATAGGCACATGTCATTAATTGCCTCTTGAAGGATGGAAGTGGGCATTAGAGTGTAGAGATCACTAACTCATATGCTATGACATTTTTCCTCAAGCCCAAAATCAGACTAGGATGATAGAGGCCTTTGCATGGATCAATCATAGTGATAGAGGACATAGATGGCCTTGTGCCTTTTGGAAAGCAAGATTTGGATGATTTTAGGAAGCAATTTTATTGTGCTTTTCTAGGCGAGTGCTCCAAGGTGTTTTCCCATGGCTAGCAAGTCTTCTTCACACCATGAGTATTTATCTTGGGCTTTTGAGTTGAGACAGTGCTATGCTTGATGTAGGACTTGGAGTGTTAATATCTTCAATTCAAGGATAGATGTATCATCATGAAGCTAGAGTTGATAGGATAAGGGTGTATTCTAAATGCATGTGAAACCTAAGGGTCATTCGAGATAAGGAACAAGAGTATTTAAGGTGATCATGATAGATGGGAAAAACGTCTTGGATACATGTGCTTATGGAAAGAGAGCCTAGAAGATTATGGGAACAAGGTATGAGACATTGACAACTCAATTCTATGTGGATGGTTTTAAACATCATGGAGCAAGGAGGCATGTGACATGGGGCTAAATCTTTTTCTTTTAAGACTTTAATAATAATCTTGTGAGGAAAAATCATATGCCTCTAATGAAAAGATCTTATGTTGACAACACGATGATGCCACCATGATTGGCAATGCAAAATCACAACAACATTGAAAAGAATTATTTTTTTCTTTTTTGAGAAGCCTATAAAGATTGTAGATAGGGCCATGATGAGGGTAAAAGTTGTGGATAGAGCATGGAATAGGTCACCTTGATTGTGGACATGATTGTGAAGATAAGAGAGTGCCTAGAAGGTCTCAAGCTATTGCAAATTGCCATCTATTGTTCTAGTGTGGATTTGAGAAAAAGAGTGCATATTGGGTGACATTCTATGGAGAAGGTGATGTTCTTGCCAGTATCACTTTTGTTAAGACAAAGGTGTTATTAATCATGTTTTGTGTGGATGAAGAAAGGAGTTGGCCCTCCATTATGTGGGTTGAAGGTATTGAAGTTGAGGTTGATCACATCAATGTCTAATAATTTTAGGCATGCTTGTGAAGACCTAGAGTCTACGTGTGGAGCATAATTCCTTGTGGGTTGGAGAGTTATGGAGGAAGACTTCCCCAAAGGTGCTCCTAGGAGTTCTAATTAGCTACATATTGAGCTCATAAAAGATTAATTGTAAAGTGGAAATGTCATATATACACCCTCTATACACTGTGTATGACTAAGTTTTGGCCATAAAATTTATGATGTTATACCATGTTTTAAGCTACAAGAGGTTCATTGATTTATATGTATGCATTTAAATATATCAGCACTAATCATTTTCTATTTCACTTTTTCCTTGAGATGCTTGAATTTTCGCAATGCATGGGAGTTCTAGTTTGGTTTGGGTCTAAGGCAGTATTCTATTTCTCTTCCTCTTTTAGCCACACATATTTTTGCTTCCCCCTACTAGGGATCTTTCTTACAAGATTCAGTAGAAAAGAGTGACCATGGAATCCAATATATTATTTAGGGACGAGAAGAGTTTATGATATATTTCATTGAAGAGTTTGAAGTAGCATGCATAGTAGGTGATTTGGTAGAAGATGAAGTGGTTGAAGATCTTTTGCAATAAGATATGAGGAGGGCCTAGAGAAATGGCTCTAATACAGAGAGCTAGGGGAGAGGAAGAAGAGGATATTCAAAAAGCACAAGAGTAAACAAGTTGTTGAGGAGAGTTTTTCTCAGATGCAGGAGAGAGGAAGAAGAGGATGTATGAAGCATGAGGAAATGTATTGAAGGAGAGTCGTAGAACAAAGAAGAGAATATCCATAAGGAAATTCAAGACTAGGTATTTTCCTTTAGGTGAAGAATAAGAAAGCTATGACTTGAAGAGAGATTTATTGAATAACAAGGTGGATGTGACCTATGGACAACTAATGGAGTTATGCCTCAAGCTAAAAACCTCATGGAAGAAACTAGTGAATCTGGCAAATATGAAATTCAAGAGGGGAGTTGTGCATATGCATCACATAGAAGACCTGAATGTGGAGGCTTAGCATCTCAATAGAAGCATAGGAGAGGTGTATATTGATGGTGAAATGCAAATGTATGTAACAACACTAGCTTGTGTGCAAAAGAAACAAGACCCTACTACTATAACAAAAATTAAAGCAAACTCTAAGTCTAAGAGATCAATCAGCACAACAATTCTAAAGATAAATTTCTATTGTAGGAAAAATCTAAATTAACCATCAAATTTCTTAAGGAGATGGAAAAAGAAAGAGCTCAAAAGAAGAATTGCTCAATAATAGAGTGATTTATAGAAATTGATAATATGATCATGTTACTTGCTCATGTGACACTCAAGTCATATGCATAAATGCCAAATAAGATGCTTTGTGGATGTAGAAACCACATTCTATAAGCCTTTTTAATGGAAAAGATTGGAAGTTAAGAAAAGAAAAGATGCTATAGGGTACAAAATGTAAAGCAACAAGATGGTGACCACCTCATTGACCTCTCGAATCAAATAAGAGTTTATGAAGACATTTTGTGCTGCCTTCACAATTCACTAGATCCAAACTTCATAAATAAGCTAAAAGATGAGAATAAAACAATATTTTATGAGTCAACAAAAGGTAAGCTACACATAAATGTTTTTTGCATAAGCATGCAACGAAAAATTTCCCCAAATAACAATGTAATGAAGGAGACCTAGGAGAGAGGAGAGAAGGGAGAGACTATAGAAAGAGGAGAGAAAGAGGGAGAAGAAGAGAGAGAAAGACTAGTAGAAGATAGAGAAAGACAAGAAAAGGGAGAGAAAGAGAAGGGAAGCCATGAAAGCTGGAAGGAAGGGTAAAAGAGCTTGGTTATTGATAATTAATGCCCTAATTTGGTCTCTCAACATCTTAAATACCCCATCATTGTAATTGGGTATTCCCATGCTAACCTCGTGTCCTACCCATCTATCCCTACTCTTTTACATTCCATCCCAATCCCGAAGGTTTTTGCCCTCAAAAACAAAAAGAGGACTTATTGGTGGGTGTGGCTCGTAAGGGGAGGGGAGTTGCAAAGTACTACTCTATTCTCCATTTCAAAGGATAATATAGGTATGGGAAAGTACAACCTCATGTGAAATTAGGGCATACAAATGTATATAGGATGCATACAACATGTGCAAGCTGATAGTATATGAGTTTGGCCACCAATCCTTGACATTTAGGTGCTAACAAACAATAGACAACATGCTATCCAAAACAAGCATGCTGGAGAAAAGTGGTTGTAAATTCCTATGGGCAGCTCCAATTAGGGCGTGTAACATGTGAAAACAAAGCTCATGAGAAGAGTACTTTTAGTCTATATAAGTGACACTTGATTGTCATTAACGCAAGGTAAAAACTATTCCAAAATAGTGTACTATTTACAAGTTGTCTATAGTGAAAACTAGGGCAAAGTTAGCTAAGCCTTAGTCAAAATTGACCCTTGAAGTAGGGGGAGGGTGCTCCATTGGTGAAATGCTAATTGAGATAGGGCTTTTCCCAAACATTCCTTCCCCCAATATCAAATGGATAACCTACATGAAGATAAGCATCATGAACATAAGGTTCATCCATACAAGCATGGGTCTTCGCCCTACCAGCAGGGTCAAAAGGATAATTGTGATCCAATACATCCATTGTATCATAGAAGTGATTCATGGTGCCATCCTCGAGCACTGACTATGGCACAAGATCCTCAATGACCAACGTGGTATCATTCATTGGGAGTATGTCTATGACCCCTACATTTGTCTCCTTCCCATGACAATGTAGTGAGAGGCTTTGTTGATTAGCAATCTGCTCATGATCTTCAACTTGATCAACAGTCTGACCATGATCTTCTTTCTTGAGCTAAAGTTCTTCTTACCTTTGGTGCACATCACAAGACCTTGCTTGTTGTAAGGATGGTTGCATCCCCATGACTACACCATTTAGCATATAAAGCAATAATTTTTCTTTTTAGGTTAGCATTTTTAAACAATAGATTTTATGTCATCTCCACACATGCTCGAAGGTCTATACATGAATACAAAGCTCAAGTAGTATAAAACAAGCATGTTCATTGGCCTTAGTAGTCTCAAGTAGCTTGACTAAGAAAGTCATGCCTTCTGTAATTGTCCATGCCAACTTCTCATCCAATGGAGCCCATGTCGGTTGCTTGACCAATGGAGGTGTGCGAGCTACCATTGCCCACTCATTAGTAGCAACCTCTACAATAATAATGGAGAGTAGTGCCACTACATATTCTTGTTGTTGCTGAGAAGACCGTTCTAATAATGATACAAGTGGCTGAACTACATCTTGGCCTTGAAAGGACTGAAAAAGAGTTATGTCACTAGTAAACAAATCTCTGAGTGATGCAATTAAGTTGATTTTCAGCTTTGCATTCACCATTGGTATCAATCCAACCCGTAGTTGCTTAGGTTCCATATGACCTATGTACTCTTGCAAAACAATGTTGACATAAAGATTGGTGAGAGCTACTATAATGTATTGCTATACCAGCTGAGGGACATGAGGTGTTAGGTGCCATACAAGTATATGTTCTATCATGGTTGCATCTACCACTTTTGCTACCATCATGATATCATCAAAATTCATGAGTGGGTATGCAATACACTAATCATGTCAACCATTTGAAAATTTGGCTTACTAAACTGAATTTCTTATGTGATTTTGATGATTACAGCAAACATACCACTTGGAAGGTTGACTAGAGTAGCTAGTGCATTTTCTTGTAATGCATCAACCAACTTTCCCTACATGGATTCCCTTGAGGATGCAATATTTGCCATGTTTCATGGTAAATGATTTATCTTGCCAAGGGGAGACTGATGATGGGAGTCACAATACAAAAACCCTGGTCTAGCTGAATTAAGGCAACTCTAATGTTTTCCATCTTTGTTAATGACATTGTTAAACCTCTTGTTCAAGTTTGGGGTATGTCAAATTACTAGAAGAACTGATGACCAAATTTGCAGCAGGCTGACTATATGCTCCATGCATCACATATTCTTGGCATGGTGTTTCTATAATACACTTTTCATATCCATCATCTTCTGCAATGCTTTCCGCAATAGGGTTAACACTTCAAGAATCAGTTGTATAGAAAGTTGTGTTTGATATCCCATGCTTGAATCACAAGCCAAATCAAATTCACTTCCCTCCAAATGTGATGAAAGGGAACTAGCAAGCAATTGTTCATTAGCATTTTCATAACACTTAGAGCTCCATAATTCTTCTAGATGGTTACTTCCATTCTAAATTTATGCACAAAGCTCTTCACTATGCAACATCTCAACTGATTTGCTAGCTGGAGGAGTTGCCTATATTTGTTCCCAGGACCAACACTGTCAGTCATCTTGCCTTACATCAAGAGTTATAGACCCATTATGCAAAGCATTTTGTGTTGCCAAACCATGTCTTAGTTGGTAGTGGAATGCATCTTGCCTTGAATTCTAAGGTGTAAATTGGTCATAATAGAATGAGAAAGTCCATTCACCCTATTTGGAATATTCATATGATGAAATCTATTCTATTTTGCTCCTGATGCCATAGATCTTTTTTTTATGACAACAATAGCATTGCCACAATTGAGTGCTTCCTAGGCAGCAACTTACCAGCATGATCATGTTTGGAAAACTTAGAGAACACAAATTCAAGCTCATTAGAAGTAAACTAGTTTCTATGGCAAGTCTTGCATACCCATCATACACCCCAAGAGTGCATCTATATGTTGTCTTTGATGATCAAACCAATGGTGGCTATGGGCCATGTGCCAAGAAAATGGCATCCAAAGAACACAAATGTGTACATTAGTAGTGTTGATATACCTTCTAAAACTGACAAACAAGTACTTTTGAGGTTACATGACCTTGATCTAGATTTACATAGTAATTTTGGTGCTTGTATCTAAACTGGTGTACAACCCTTGATTGTGGAGAGGGCACATTCATGTACATCGCATATCTATGGCAATAATGCTACCTATGGCTTCTGAGTGCATTTGATAGCTCAACTCATAAGTAATCTCCCAAAGCTCACATTTGGTGCAATAATCCCCCAAACATGACTTTAGAACTTTGCTATTAAGGATACCCTCTAGATGAACTCCAATCACAACATAGCAAAGCAATGTCTAGAAGTTGCAATTGGTATCCTAGGTGGGCTAGAGATTGCAATTTGAACTACAAATCGTCATATTTCTGCACCATCAATAAATGTTGATTTCTTTTTTTGAGTTTGGTAGTTTTTTCAAGCCTCAAAAAGAAAACAGCAAATGGTTGCCCCTGATACAAATAGAGAGAAATGAGGCACATATGAAGTTTGAAAATACTCAATCAAACTCATCTATCCAATTTTTGGAGATAAGAACAAGACTGTTGATGTAGAGGGACAATCACCACTTCAGAAATTTGCAATTACTAATGCCATATTGATTGTGGGTGGCAACATCCTTTTTGCCTATGGCTTCAAATATACTACCTGCTCTTGTTGGGGACAATGGATGTGGAATTTTTGCAAGTAAAATAGCAATTAATGCAAAATATTAATCTGATGTAGGACATGATGAATATGTTGGATGTCCATAGTCTGATCAGCAACCATGAGCTCATGCAAAATTTGAACATAAGCAACCCACACCCTTGTTCTCAGGAGGAATAATCAACTAGCTCAAGAGTTTGTGTCTTACTTTGTGTCACAACATAGAAGGCACCAAGTGTCTATTGCTTTTAGCCTGGAGACTTCTATTTTTCTACCCACAAATGCACTCCTTAAGGGGATCCTCTACTCTTGATCCCATGCCCCTTTAATATGGAACACCTGTAGAGCTGAATCACACAACTTGGACAAGTAAAATCTACACCTCGAGTGAGTGTTGCCTTCCAATTCAGCACTGCCTTCCAATTTGTTGGTTGTTAGGTGCCAGAGGCTCCTATTTGTCTAGTGTCTTAGAGGCAAAAGATAGCAAATTTTGTCAATCAAATTTTACTTGTTTGTAATCCAAGACTCGATCATTGCAAGAGGGTCGAAACTTTCAATCATATGTTGTTAACTCTTCAATTCATGGCTCTTAGGTGCCAAATCCGTCAATAATCAATCCTGAACCACCAATATCACATCCAAATGTTGGTCCTTCTATAAGCCACGAACTAATTTTGGCCCTTTGTCTCCTATCACACATGTCTCGCATTTCATCAACGACAGCAATTAAGAGGCCTTATTCACCACCTACTTCACCACTACAGCTAATTTACATTGTGTGAGCAACAACTTTCCACAAAAGGAATAGGGTTTTGCTAGCTATCTCAAACATATTTCTTCCCACTTGAGCCTCTTTTGTTAATTGTGTTTACAATATTTCTTTCTACTTGAAGATCATTTGTTATTTCTAAATAGTATATAGACTTTTGGGGCTGTTATTGTGTAATCTGTCAATTCTATATCTACACTTTCTGACAATTAAATGGATAAACTGAGCCCACATGATCAATTGTGCATTTCCTAGATAAAATCCTATGTACATGAGATAAACACTTTTGATTAGACCATCTAGAATGTGTATGCAACCACACATATTTCTACCAACATTCTAGGATTTACTATCACTAAAATTCTAGCTAAAATCCTATGTGTATGATGTATGCCTTTTGATTAGACCATCTAGAATGTGTATGCACCCATATATATTTCTACCAACATTCTAGGCTTTACTTGCACTACCGATATCCCATTGTTTGTAAAAGAGTGGGGATAGATGGGTAGAACATGGGGTTAGCATGAGAATCCTTGGTTACACTAATGGGGTATTCAAGATGTTGAGAGACCAAATTAGGGCATCAATTATCAATAATCAAGTCTCTTTTACCCTTCCTTCTAGCTTTCATGGCTTCCCTTCTCTTTCTCTCCCTTTTCTTGTCTTTCTCTCTCTTTTGCTAGTCTTTCTCTCTCCCTTCTCTCCTCTCTCCTAGGTCTCCTTAATTATAGTTGGTATCAGAGCCTCGGTCTTTCATCCCTTCTTCTTTCTCTTTCCTCATATCGAATTATATTTTACAGAAAAAAAACCCTAGTCAAACAAGTACAGCAGGGACAAGAGTTGTAAGGAGCAATGATGGAGTACCACAAGGTGCTAGCAACCTTTCTTGGAGATGTCATAGGAGCCATGGCCAAGTTGGAGGTACTAAGGCCAATTTAGTAGCTTGTTTTCAATTCCCAAGCTATTTTTGAAGATACTTGACTAAAGGAAGGGCAATACAACTTAGTAAAGGCTAAAGACAAAGTTACTTTTCAAGAATAGCCTTTCTATCTTGCCTTCAAGCTTGCTTTCTCCTAAAGCTTCCATGAATATTCTCAGTAAAGAAAACTTCTCCACTCCTAGATCTTGGCGGCCCTTGCCAAATGGTTGGTTTTATGGCTCCCCCCTCATCATATGAAGAAGGGTACCCTTTTCCCTACCACACATCCCATAAAGAGAGTCTCAAGTCCTGCACAATTTAAGATATTCACAATAGTTTGGATGCCATAACATGGGGTTTCTTGCTACTTCGTGCATCTCCCAGTGCTAGCTAGGTAATAATTCTCATCACATGTCCCCACCTCCTCCTGAATCAACAATGGCTTCTTCCAGGCAAGCTTTGAGGGTTTGTTTAACTAGTGAATCTACATCAAATCCATCTCCATATGTCTGATCAGCTGCATTTTCCATTTCATCATCTGATGACCTTTGTTTCTCTTTGTCCCCCTATTTTTGGCTAGAACTAGGAGAGCCAAGGGCCACAGAATGCCTAGTTGGATGGGTAGGCAAGGCAGGTAATGTTGGTTGAGGGGTGGTCAATGTGGTGGTTGCATAACTAGTGGAAGCTCTAGAGGGGGCTGCACTTGAAGAAGAGCCTATTCGAATAATGGATGTTGTGGAGATGGTTGCATTATGGGACCCCAACCTAGGGACTATGAAGGGTGCCAGTAAGGTGACAAATTTTGTTGGCCTTGTCCGAGGGAGTGGGAAGGAGGGACATTGCAATAAATATCATGGACTATTGTACACAATTGTGTCGATAGAGAAAGACCCAAGACATCTATATACTTGAGAAACCAGCACCATCCACATCAAAAGCAACATCTTGTGGACAACATTCTTTTGGCCTTTTTTGTATATGTGAAAACTTGAAAGTTATATTGATTTTCAAATGGGCAAATTATTCATAACTTTGACTTCTTCCAAAAAGGAAAACCAATTGAATCCCACTACCTAACTCTCTTTAAGAGAGTGTATGCTAACTCATACATAACCTCTCTTCCTAAGTCTTCTCATAAGGTATTCCATTATTCCATCAAAGTTATTTGTTAGAACTCCTCTTGCTCCTTTGATTCTCCCTGCTCTTACAACATCCCTAGTACCCATATGTGTTTAAGCATCATTTCCTTTATGAGGTTGCACAATATTTTTGACTCGCCATTCATTCTCCTTGTGTTACCTGGAAGAGCTTGCTTCATGCTAGTAGCGTGTGTAATCCAACTATACCCATGGCATTAATTGTCTTTCTCCATAGTAGAAAATTTTACTGGCAACTCTTCCTCCATAATAGACAACTTTATTTGCTTCATGGTTACTAGGTTGTGCAATCCAACTTTACCCGTAGCATTAATTGTCTTCCTCCATAATAGACAATTTTATTAGCAACTCCAAAAGATATGAGTTACCTTCTCTTCATTAACTTGACAAAAGTAGCACGACGTATCAATTTATTTAAATTTAAACAATCAATCCTTGGTTGGTAATTTTCTAGCCAAGAATACACCATATAGTAAGTTTAACCTAAGAGAAGACATCAAGTGCCACACTTTCTAGAGACACTTATTGCAAGCACCAAGGGAGTCATGTGGCAATCATTTCTTCCAATCATATGCTACCTTTATAACCCATCTTGGGTTTCTCTCCTATAGGTCCTTCCACTTGTTGCCAGAGAGGCACCTACATAAGGGGATGATGGCCTTAAATGGTTCTCTCTTGTGTGCATCATCAAGGGGATGATGGCCTTAGATGGTTCTCCCCTGATACCAGCACGCATTCTCAAAAGGATAATGGTCTTAAACGGTTCTTTTTTTAGTGGAAAGATGATGGGGACACCTGTCCTTTTTAGGGGATTAATTTATTAACATGTAGGCAAGTGATTTCAACTTCTAGGTGGTTCTATGATACCTATGCTAACTAATTGTGGTAAGCAGAATATGGATGTTGTTTGTCAGGAAGGACAATGTGGTGCCTATCTAAAAAAAATTACTCACTAGTTAACTTGAGTGAGGTGGCTTGCTTTTAAGATTTTGAATTAAAAAGTAAAGTGAGTTAACATGAGGCTAATATAAGCAAATCTTTTCTCCTTTGGGGGGGGGGGGGGGGGGGGGAGGGGGGAGCATTAGGTGGTTTCATGTTGAACATGTTTGATTTTTTCTTTTTTAAGCAAAACCTTGCTTTTTTCAGGTTATCTAAGAAATATGATGAGGTCTTTCTCTTGCACATGGGCCAACAAAACCTTGCTATCATCTTCTCCACATGTAGGGCCTCTCTCTCTCTCTCTCTCTCTCTCTCTCTCTCTCTCTCTCTCTCTCTCTCTCTCTCTCTCTCTCTCTCTCTCTCTCTCTCTCTCTCTCTCTCTCTCTCTCTCTCTCTCTCTCTCTCTCTCTCTCTCTCTCTCTCTCTCTCTCTCGCCCAACTCAAACCCTATTCTCTCCTTCAACTTGTAGGCTTTTTCTACCTTAAAGCTTCTTCACACACATCGAATCTCCATTTATCCTTGTGAATGGTTGCCCCTAAACTTAGAGCTAGCCACACTGGAGGTGTGATCTATTCACATGTTTAGATGACATCTTGGATATAAGTTACAATAACTAGTTTTTATCATCGATTTACATGGACATTTTTAATATCTAGTTCACAACACAATGCCTAAAGGTGAATAGGAATGTCCAATGCTAACAAGTAACTGCTATGCCTTTAGATCTATAGCAATGGTCATTTGATCTCTAGAGGAAAAAATTTCTAGGCTATTGGAATGGAGGATTCATTTGTTTATTTTCAAAACCTTCCTCTCCTAGCTCCCATGGAAAGACAATTACAAGCCATCAACCATGGACGAATGATCTCTCTTTACCAATTATCTTGTATCATGAAGATACAAGTTTGGAAGCCCTCAAAGGCCAATGATCGAACTTTATCTATTCTTATTGCATCGATAAAAGATATTGATTGTCATAGGTGGTGACATCCATATTTCTATTTTCCAAGTCAAGGTAGGAGAAGTTGGAGTAGAGAATGAGAAAGTTCTAACGATGCTTAAGTGCGGCAAAAGCATGGTTGGTGATGGAATAAGAATACATAATTACTTGCAAGTAGGATGGCAAGCTAGTTTTGGAAACATTAAGAGATAGTCCCCAAACAATGTCCCTCTACTTGCCCAAAAATCTAGAAAGTTTGCAACCTTTAACAATCATAATGAGGCACTTGATTGAAACAACAACAATTCAGCTCGTGCACTCAAGGATTTGGGATAAGTAGATCGACTCTTTGGTGTAGAGAAGCTAACAATAAAGGTATCAACCATGTCATTACAAGCATGGCATCCCATCATAGAAAAAAAAAAAGCAAGGTAAAAGGGTCCATGAAATCAAAAGGTAGCTCATCTTTAATGTAGTCAATCTAGGTTAATGAGTGGGCTTACAATGATCATATGTCTCTAATGACTATCAATCCTAACTTATCCTTGCAACCTGAGAAGAAAGGGATTAAGAGGTAGAGGGAACATAGGGAATTCAATGGATAGACAATTTAAAAAAATTAAGGGCCTCCTCTCAACCAATAAGGAGCACAATGTTTCTTAGAGATAATAGGAAGATTTAGGGCATCAAGGCTAACATGCATTGCAAAGATGGTCAATCCTTGCAAAAAGTGGGTTACTTGCAATAGTATTCCCCTATGCAAGGTAAACAAGTAGTATTTCAAATTGAATCACATGGTGATGCAAATCCCAAGACTTAAAACAAACAACTTTATTACAATTAAAAGAAATTATATAGGGCAACAAATTGGAAACATAAGAATATAGAGAAACACACAATGAAACCCAATCTCTCCCATGACAAAAGCCATGGTTTGTCATCTTTCATTATAGAAATATTGTGTTACATAGATGTATACATCTTTACATCATATTTTCATATAAAAGAAATATAAATACAAATTGAAAAACCATGTTATAATATGTAAAAGGTCATTAGAAGGTTATTTCAACAATTGCAGAGATTTGTATATGCCAAATTCATTACACTTACTTTATAATCATGGAGAGATTATTCATATTCAAGGATTCTCCAACTCTATAATCCAATAATAAATAGAACCTCATTGTTAACTCTACATCTAATATGATTATATAATCTCCTAACTTATCCTAATAATGCAACCTCTCTATTAAGAGATTCAAATGATGGTGACCTCGAAACATGCCCTAAGGATACAAAAGCAAATGACCATATTAGCTTTCCATTTCTCTACTTGTATTGCAAGGGTTAGCTTGACCCACATGTGAAATGTTGAATTTCATAAAAGGTTAGTTACATGATAAAAGCATGGACACTTCAAAAGAAAAGAAAAAAAATCAATGAGAATATCAAATAAATAAATATTTTAATTAAGGCCCATCTAAAAACAATTGAACTATCAACAAAGCTCTATTTATGAAATCCACTTATACATGTGTTATACATAATCAAGAAGATCCATCTAGATAATGAACAAGGGCACACTATCAAGAAGAACCATCTAGATAGTGAACAAGGGCACACTATCACACTCAAAAGCATTGCCCTTTTATTTTTCACCCCTTTCATAGAGTGCTTAAAGAAGCTTGATTTTGCTTGCTTTCTTGCTTGGAAATGCTTGTTTTGTATCTCAAATAGTTTTTAGTTCATATTCATGAACAATGCATTGCGATTTAACCAATATAGTAGAATTATTGTGATGAATAAACAACAGAAACACACAATAGGGCCCACAACCTCCCCCATTACAAAAGCCATTGGCTTACCATCCTCCAATACTGAATTATGGATTACATAGTTAGAAAGCCTTATATAAAGTCTTCATACAAAAAGAAATATGAAACACATCAAAACATAGTGTCATGATCTCTCCTATAGGTTGTTGTAGTTGATATGGAAATTGTTGCATGTAGAAACAGAATGTTTTGATGTCCCCATCACATTAGGTGTCCTATCCAATGTGTGTAATCCTACTTTTACAAAGAAAACTAGCAAAGCCTCAAAAAATAAGTCATAAAAGGAAAATAGAAAGAGCACACTTCGAGTGACCATTACCCTTTCAACCACTTTTTAAAAAAAAACTAGTTTTAATTCTCTTATGAGTCTTTATCAAACTTTTTGTGAATGTGGTGTTTTTTCTTTTGCTTGTTCATTTTTGTTTTGTATTTTCTTTTATTGTTGTAGCTTATTTGTAAGTGTTATGTAACTTGCACATAATATTTGCCTCATCGACAAGGTCATGCACACACCATAGTGCTCTAGAATTTTGTACAAAAAGAAAGTACATCCTTGAAAGGTTTAAAAAGGAAGCCTATTCACATGCATGTGTTGCACTGAACCTTCATAGCAGTATAGGCCATGGTGGAAATCCGTGCATGAAAAAAATTTAGTTTTCGAAAAAACACTTGACAATGCAATAATGAAAACACCCAAACCAAGCGTTAAACAATAATAAATTATAGATTATAATACTAGCTATCAAGTACCTCACACTAAATGTTTTGGATAAGTTATTTATGTAACCATCTTGCCAATGGAGCCACAACACAACTGATTTGAGTATGGGTCCAATGGCATGTGAGTTCAAACCCTAGGTTACATTTCTCCAATGGCATAAAAAGTCTATTCACATCCAAGCGTAGCTGTCTTGATTATTTTGATTGGTCTTTCCCTTCACCCAAGACAGGACACCTTGAAAGATAGATTTTAAACCCATAGATAGTTCTCTACATAGACATTGTTCTTCAAACTGAGAAGCCTCTATATGCTCATGAACTCTTGAAAAAACCGAACCTTCATCAATAATGTAGAAATTAAAAATTGATGTGATAGTGAGATATTAATATGAAGTGTCCTTTTGCATTCGATTACACACAAGTTAGACTTGATCTGAAAGGGGCATGTGTGCTGAGCTTTGATTTATGCATCAAAAGCTAAATATTTCAATTTTATGTCTAGCTAGGGTAGTCTAGGATATGAATAAGAAGTTGAAAAGTTAATGCTCAATCTAGAACATGGTAATGAATTTGGTGAGACATGAAGGACCTCCTTTAGATTCATAAGCTCATATTCTTACAACAATAACTCCTTTGCTATAATTGGGGTATTTTGTGGGACAGAGCTACCTCAAAAAGTTGCTCCAAAACCATTGTTTGTCAAAGGTCAGTTGATTGCAAATTTTCGCCACAACTAAGTTCGTTCTAATTGTCTAAGCTTTTTGTTGAGATTAGCCCTTTCACAAGACTTCTACATCATAGAATACCATAAATGATGTAGTCATTTCTAGTTTGTAGGAATATGATCTTAATCATTGCGAAAATTTGAGGATTAACTTAAGGAAAAGCTAAATCCTATTGGTTGAGTAGGCCAAGATAAATATGGTCTTAATTTTTTCAACCAAAGTCTTGGCCAGACCTTGTAGATTGTGTTAAGCATTGTTAATGGGTGCCATTGAGATGGCTTGCTTCTATCATCACTCTTTGGGATGAGTTTCATTAGCTCTTATTAATCAAAGTAGATATTACTCCAATAATTTTAATGTGATTGAGTGTTTCACACATGTCCTCAGCATAGACTATCTAGTAGTGCTAATAGAATTCCTCTTGTATGCTATTAGGCCTAGATGATTTTCTTTTATTCAATTGCATAACCGTCCCTTCAAATTCCTTTCTAATGAAAGGTTTGGCAAGAACCAATGCCTCTTCATTAAATGCATGTTCTTTTAGGATACTTAGATAAGTATCTAAGGCTTTCCCCTATTGGGCATCTACCCTTGGGTTAGCTCTGACAATGGTTGCTAAGAATCCCCAAAACCTTCTCCTTTTCTCATCTTTTTTGTATATCTTTGCCCCCACTTTTATCCCTCTCTCCTTTATAACTAAAGAGGACTCTGTGTGTGTGTGTGTGTGTGTGGTTGCAATGCATATTAGCGGCGTTGCGAATGCAACGCAAATAATGACGGCACTCAGAGAAAAAAAAAAGCAGGTGAAACCCGAGCATGGCATTTTGCCACAAAGAGTGAAAGAGAACATACCTTTGGGAGGGAGAGGTAGAGAAAGAGAGAATGAGAGCTTCTCGCCGCCGCCACTGTCGCCGTTCGTGAAGAAGAAAAGGAAGTACACAAAGGAAGAAGAGGGGTCGTCACGAAGAGGAGACGAAGAATCCATCCTCGCGCCTTTGCGGTGAGTACATTGCCCCCTCTTAGTTTGTTATTGGTCTTTCTTCTTTAATTTTGTTTGTTTTTGTTGAGAATGAGGTGCGTTGAGGGTAGAAGAGCAGAAATGAGAGAGGGAGAAGAAAAAAAGAAAAGGAAGAGAGCACGAGAGTGAGAGAGAAAATAAACATGAAAGACAACAAAGAATGTAAGAAAGAGAGAGATGAGAATGAGTGAGAAAACACGAGGGGTTGGAGAGAAACAAAGAGAGGGTTTGTCGCGAAGATGAGATGAACAATCCATCCTCCTCTTGGCTTGTTCTTGTTTTTTCTTCTTTTTTTGTTCGTTTGTTTTTAGGATGAGTTGCATTGAGAGAGAGAGAGAGAGAGAGAGAGAGAGAGAGAGAGAGAGAGAGAGAGAGAGAGAGAGAGAGAGAGAGAGAGAGAGAGAGAGAGAGAGAGAGAGAGAGAGAGAGATGGTTTGTATTGTTTAAATTGTTATCTATTTAAATAGTTGATTAGTAAGTTAGTAGATTTGTTTACAATTAGTAAGTTTAGATTTATAGATTTCTAGCCATAATTTTTAGCTGATTTAAAGAGAGAGAGAGAGAGAGAGAGGGAGAGGGAGAGAGAAAGGAGAATGAGTGAGAAAACACGAGGGGGTGATAGATTTATAGATTTATTTATTAGTTAGTTAATTTAGTTAGACACTTTTCTTTAAATTGTTTAGATTTTTTATCAATGATTGAAAGAGAGAGAGAGAGAGAGGTTTGTATTGTTTAAATTATTATCTATTTAAATAATTGATTTGTAAGTTATTAGGTTTGTTTATAAATTAGTAAGTTTAGATTTATAGATTTCTAGCCATGATTTCTGGCCGATTTAGAGAGAGAGAGAGAGAGAGAGAGAGAGAGAGAGAGAGAGAGAGAGAGAGAGAGAGAGAGAGAGAGAGAGAGAGAGAGAGAGAGAGGGGGGGGGGGGGGAGAGGAGAATGAGTGAGAAAACACGAGGGGTGGGAGACAAACAAAGAGAGGGTTTATCACAAAGAGGAGATAAATAATCCATTCTTCTCTTGGTTTGTTCTTGTCCTTTCTTCATTTTTTTTTTCTTTAGAATGAGATGCATTGAGGAAGAAAGAGGAAATGAGAGAGGGAGAAGAAGAAAGGAAAAGAAAGACAGAACGAGAGAGAGAGAGAGAGAGAGAGAGAGAGAGAGAGAGAGAGAGAGAGAGAGAGAGAGAGAGAGAGAGAGAGAGAGAGAGAGAGAGAGAGAGAATAAACATGAACGATAACAAAGAAATGAGGAAAGAGAGAAAGAGAGGGAGGGAGAGAGGAGAATGAGTGAGAAAACACGAGAGGGTGGAGAAAAACAAAGAGAAGGGCAACAAAGAAAGAGAGATGCCACCCCCTAGGCAAACTAGATGTGCAGGGGTCTCCTGGTTATGCCTAGAAGCACAGTTGTAGGTGGGAGAGGACACATCTTAGACATAACCCAGAGGGGTATGAATACCTTGTAGATAACAGGATAGGAGCCGTGATCATGAATGATGAGGGGAGGAGGGTGATGGCTCATATGAGAGAGTTGTGCCGACAAGTTTTTCGAACATACCTGAGGGGAGCAAGAACTACATAATAGCATCCTTGCATGAGGAGTTTCTAGTACCCACCATGGCATATAGATTTTTCACAGGCTGGATGATGGAGTGCATGCATGTGTACATGCCACACATACGATCACTTAAGAGTGCCATGTCAAAGCGCGAGTGGCTAGATGCAGATGACCAGCACAAACTCAGGGAGGAGGCTACAAAATTTCTAGGACATTGGAGATAGCAGCGCGAGGTAGCGAGAGCATGATTGGAGACAGGGGTGGTCCATCATCTTGGGAGTGGTGGCTATAGGACTGGACTTTGTAAGTTTTTCTTTTGTTCTTCTCACTTATTTTTTTGCAATGTCGCTTCTACTAACAATCTTGTTTTTAATATTTATATTTTGTTTTCTTTGCATCACTCCTTTACAAACCGCGATCCCACCAGCCTAGAGACTCAATATGCAGAGAGACACGGTCTCAGTGCATTGATCGATAGACTGTATGCATATGGCAGCCCAATAAGTCACTTATCTTTCTTGTCCGTAATTACTATTTTTATTAAAATGCATTATGTATGGTGGACTTATGTGTAGTTTTTTTTTTTGCAGAGTCCGGTCGATACTCCTTTGCGTCAGGACAAGCTTTCGGATGGCGAGGATCTATAGCTCGCACTTGGATTTGTGGAGCACACATCCTCTTCCTTTTTGGTTATATGATTTATATAGGCATTTTCTATGCACTATGTTATTATCATCCTTTGTATCTTACCATGATTCCATGAGCTTTCATTTAGTGATATTGTATTTATTTTATGTATCAGTCTTGTGGGTTCAAATACATTTTGCCTTCATTTTGACGACCATTATACACTTTACATGTAATCCATTTGTAGAATGCAAATACATCACATAGTGCTATATGTCTGTAATCGTCACTATTAGCATCGCAAATTTATTACATGCACGCTATTTGTCGTTACAATGTGCATTGCAAATTGTCGCTATTTGCGTCGTTATTTGTGGCACAAACCGTCGCTATTTGCATCATATTTGCATCGCAAATAACGATGTAAATAGTGACAGTTCTATGGAGATGCTAATACTGACGTGCTTAGCGATGACGAGAGCAATTTTTTTAATGAACATTTTCATCACTTTGAACGTCATTATGAGGCGTGTATCTTGTAGTGCATCATGATGTTGAGTGGCTAACCCTCCTTTTCATAACAAGACTATGTAAGCATGATCAACAATACATTTTCCCCTTCTCTTGCACTCTCAAGCCATTGAACGTCTCATAAGTATTGAAGGAATTTGATTGTAGATCTTGGCCATTAAGCTTTACTTCTTGTAGGGTTATTATGTTGGATTTGTATTCAAGTAGTGTTGGGGATTATACATAGGTTGAGTATTCATGCTTGAGAATTTCCTTTGTGTCGAAGTGTGCCACATAGTAAGATATATACCATGTCGTGCTTGTAGCCAACCACAATGTGAAGGATAAGCTTTCTTTTTACTAAGGACTAGAGAAGGGCAAAGAAGGAGCCCTTTCCAATAAAAAAGTGATATTGATGAGGGAGGCTTTTGCAACAAAGGTGTTCTCAAACGATCTTTAAAAATCCCTCTTAGTTGAAAGTTGGACCTTTTGCTGTGTAATATAAGAAAATACTAGTAGAGCCTACGAGGAATACCTCTATTTAGGTCGCCCTAGTTAAAAAGCCTTAGTTGTGTGGACCACTAAGGGACCACCTTCTTAGCTTCCTCCTACATAGTCTTATTTTTTCTATCAAAGAGGGCTTTGAGGTCCTCCCTAAGTTCATATTCCATTTCTTGTATGTTGATCTTGTAAATCCAAATTGCATTTGTGTAATCCACCTCCATTGTATCGCTTTGACTCCTTTGGTGCTCCTCCATAGCTTTGACTAGTGCCTCAACTCGGTGTCTCTTTGATCAACACCCTTAGATTCATGAAGTAAGCGATAGTGCCACTTGTACACATGTTTGTTTTGGTAAATGAGAGTAAATGGCTTTTAACACGTGTGTCTTTGGTCCTCTCCATCCCGCATTACAAACCATGCTACTTCCACCATTTAATAAAATGCATTGACCATGAGCCCCTATTTGCTCTCTATGTAATCACTTTTGCATTGTTCATTTCCATTAGTTGTGCCTCCTTGGCATGCTTGGCTAATTTCTCACCTTGTTCATGCACACCCTATCGTCTTATTGGATAGAAAAGGACAAATTTGATGGTGTATGTTGGCGTCCGAAAGGTGGATGTAGAGTATATCCTTTCCTTCCACCTCATACGTTGATTTTGACGAGTGTACACGTTAGATTTAAATAATTGTATAGAGAGAGAGACAGACAGACGGCGGCGGCTGAAAGGATACAGTAATTTAATACTAATTCTTTGTATGCATTGCCAGTTTATGGTAGTGCACTTCAATGAAAGGTTGCTGTCTGCTATCAGGCCTTTTTTAATTATTGGGTGGTTGAGTGAGAAGCATGGATTCTCGTAATAGCGTTGATTTGGGCGCAAGCCAATCCTTCCTCATCAGTTTGTCTCTGGCGATCTATCTCAACGGTCGCTTGCAGTCTCTCAAGTGTATTGGCTTCGAGGAGATAGTAAGAAGACGTTTCATCAACCATCGACTTATCACCATCCACCCAAGAGATTGAAACCGCTCAAATAAGACCGACTGACTCTCCATCCTAACCCAAGGGTATATTGCCAGAACTACCATCTCTGTTTGATCTATCTAGCTGAAAAGAACTAGATTTCATTCGTTCTAATCCATCTAATTTTCAGGTAGCCTTCTCTCATTTGTCTAGTTTTTAAAAGGCTTTTTGGGCTATATTTGATGAAGAGAGGGCAGCACGAGGAACAGAAAGGTAGCGAAGGGATTGCCAATGATTCGGCAAGCTCAAGCTCCAGAGGAAGCATCACAGAAGACACCAAAGATGACCATATCATAGCACAGGTGTTGTCGGAGGAGCCCTCTGATGGAGATGGTGAAGTGAGGAGACGATTGGCACGTTTAAATTCCATTCCGGTTAGTGTCTTTGACATGCTTTTAATCATCTCGTGTTTGTTAACAAAGCCACATATAGGGCACACTCTGATCTGATTCATCTCACACATAGCAGATTGTTTATTTAAAGTTTAAACACTTCTTATAGAGGTGTCTCATTTCTTCCGGATATTTTTCAAGTTCTGCTTCCACCATTTGGCTGTCTTGTCTATATTCCGAAGCTGATTAGGATGCTTTGCTATGTTAGGTCTAGGATTAATTAAGGTAAATATCGGGTGCTAATGTATCTTGTAAAGGCAACCTTGTAGGAACCCCGGACTCACTTCTAATTTTGTGGTCTATCTTGAAGATGATCACTCAAGATGTATGGAACGGTTCAATATGAAGGTGAATCAAGTGCCATGCTTGGCAACATTGTAAAGCCAAATTCCATCTTATCCTAGCTGGCAGAAAAGTTAAAACAGTCCCTAATACTGAAACAACAACATGTATGATGTTAATTTCCTTTTGATAGAAATAGGGCTCGGTGAGGTCACAAAGGGCCAAAGGCAACTCTAAAGCTTGACTGCAGTATGTATTCTTGTCTCAAAGAATTACCTACTCAAGTGATCTACCAGACCATTGAAGACGTTGGAGTATCTCTTTTCAATCAGCTAGGAGGCTGTTTGTGTAAGGACAAGCTTGGTATTTTGTATGGCCAAGTAGAATCCCCCAATGAGGAAGCTACCACTTGCTAAAGCAGTCGTTTTGAAAATCAAGACACATGCAGTGGTAACAGTCCATGGCTTTTATTACATCAGAAAAATATGCAACACTGTAGCCTTTCTTGAAAGTATGTGATTCTGTGTACTACATTCAACCCACCATGCATTCTAGAAGGTAGGAAAAACTGTATGTATGCTACCGAGAGAGTTTGAACTGTGAAGATGTAGCGGCCAAGTTGATGGTTCCTAATATTCTTTGAAGCACCCAATTAATGGCTGTGAGGACTGGACACCGTATGTGAGAACAAGAGGGATAAGAGAGTACAAACAACATGACCGACAAATGTAATGAAATGACAATGGATTGCCACTTATTTCCTTCATGGTATATTTTGCCCTAGCTGAAAGTTGTCTGTCCTTGCCAGCTGGTTGCCTTGGCTGGGATGCACCTCCCTCCAAAGTGATTCAAGTGTTTTGGTAGTGACGGTAACATGGGGGAATTGGACCGAAGAAAATGGAGGAATATATTTTGCAGAACATCAATTAAGATGATTGCCAAGACCACTCTTGCATGGATTGAATGAATGGTGAAGATGGATTTATATTTAATGATGATGGACGGTGTTGTGATGTTATGAGGACATAGTGTGAAAAAGTATGGAATGCATCATCATTTGACTTCTCTATTGATCTAGAGAGTCAATGTGATCTGAGCCATTAGTACTAGTGTGAGTTGCATGGATTATCCGAAAATACTAGATTTTTGGATAATTTTAGCCTATATTTGATATTATTTATTGTAAAAAATCTGAAAAAGTTAAAAAAGCTTCTAGATTAGGATGGCATGCAAAAAGCAAGTTGCTTTTTCAGCCAAGTAGGAGATTTTTCATAAAAAAGACAGATTGATGAAATTGCGATCGCTGTAAACAGACTAAAAACTGCAGATTGAACTGAAAGAAGAAGGAGTGATCTGGGAGATCCGTGAGCAGGTGTCGTGGTGTCGTGGGGTTTTACCCCCCTTTGGGAGCCAATGGAGCCATCAGATTCAGGTTCTGGGCAGCAGAGAAAGAGCTGATTTTTCTAGTCCACGTTTTTGATCTACGAAGGAGCTCCAGGAGAACTAATGCCTGGAGATTGCTTCTGAGTAATGCAAAGATTCTAGGTTCTTTCAATACATATTGAATCAATTCATTGTGATTTGTTTTTATCGTGCTTGCCACTTGGGTATTCTCTATCTTCTCTTCCACCTCCTATCTCTACTTCCTTCTACTTCTGATCCCCGGTGGATTCGACCTTTCGACAAAAACCCCTCCGACATTGGTGAACCCGACGTGAAAGGTCGTCACAGAAGAAGGAAAGATAATATGGGAGAACCTTCGAATACAATCTCCAATGATGTTTTGCAACAGTTGGTGTAAAATATGAATATGCTTATGCAGGTACAACAACAACAGGTGATGCAAGCTTCAGCTCAAACAGAAAGTGTTGTGATGAATGCTTTGCAAGCAATTGAGCATGAGGTGAAGTTATTCAATGGCAGGAATGAATCTGTATATGTACATACCTATGCTCAGAAGATGGAATTCTTTGGAGTGGCTCAATCTGCATGGAGCCAGTATTTTGTACGTGTTACTGTTCATGAACTGAAAGCACGGATTACTGAATTATACTTGCAGGATGCTGACTGGGTAGCCTTCAAGAAGACACTCAAGGAAGAATTTTACATTGAGGACACCAGTTTGATTACGCGCAAGACTTTTCAGGAGTGGGTTATACAACCCAATAAGGGTCTTGTGGCTACAGAATTGTTAAGAGAATTTGAAAGTAGATTTGAGCAGTTGGATCTTGCAGAACAGTAAGCTCTTGCAAGTTAGAAAATTGAATTGTTTCTATAGGCAGCTGATCCTGAGCTTCAAGAGAAACTTGATGATTTGTTGGAGGATCAGACTATAGAGACAGGTTTGAAAACAGAGTGGAGACATGTCAAGGAAGCTGTTACTGCGCTTGTGAAGAAGCATAGAAGAAGAGAAAGATTGCATGTCTCTAGCTTGCCCACTGTTATGGGTAAGACAGTTGAAGTATTCAGTAAGTCATCCGCTTTTGTGGCTAACCCTATGGCTGTACCTGCTATTGTTCCCCCTGTTAGGGAAGATGTCTTAGATGAATTGGTTAAAGGGATGCGGGATTTTCAATTGAAGGTTGCAAAATTGGATGAAAAAGGACAAGAGGAAAGGGGACGGACAATAGCCCCTAAGCCTGGAAAACGATGTATGTGGTGTGACAGTTTGCAGCACGAGAGAAAGGATTGTGCTGCCTATCAGGAGGCCTTGGCACGACAGCTTATCTTTTGGAAAGATGGCAAGATCCATGCACAAGAAACGGGATTGCCTCTTGCTTTGAATTTTGGAAAGGGAGGTATGCAGAAGTTGTTGGAAGACTTGGCTGTCCAAAATGCTTATGCGGTGGTACATGCTTCTACTTTTGGTCTACAGTTGGATCGAATGCATGGCAAAGTGATGGTTGGTCCAAAGGCTGAAATATGGACACATGCTTTACATGCAGCTGAAAAGAGAAAGGTCACTGATAGTGAAATGTCTCATGTAGGGCAAGACATTCGTGGCATAACTGGTTGGGAATCACCAGTAGATGCATATTCAGTGTATGCATATTTAGCGAAGGTACAAAATACGGATGTACTTGTAGAAGAAAAACGAAAAAGATATGAAGATATTGCAGGGACATCTAAAAGAATGACAAGAAGAAGTGTGGATCAGCCTAAAGCTGCAAATCAGCCACCTCCCGAGCATGTTATGGAAGAGGTCAGTTAGGAGCAAAAACAGGATAATAAACAAGAAGGCAAAAAGAAGGACAAGCAGCTAGGATATAAGTTGCAATCTGACATTGAGACAGCCACAGATCTTAAGAAGGTTCTTGAAGAACGGATCTTAAACACTCCGGTGGAATTTACCTTGGGAGAGGTGCTTGGGGGGATGGATGTCGTGATGTTATGAGGACACAGTGTGAAAAAGTATGGAATGTATCATCATCCGACTTCTCTATTGATCTAGAGAGTCAATGTGATCTGAGCCATTAGTACTAGTGTGAGTTGCATGGATTATTCGAAAATACTAGATTTTTGAATAATTTTAGCCTATATTTGATATTATTTATTGTAAAAAATCCGAAAAAGTTAAAAAAGCTTCTAGATTAGAATGGCATGCAAAAAGCAAGTTGCTTTTTTAGCCAAGTAGGAGATTTTTTATAAAAAAGACAGATTGACGAAATCGTGTGGGTCGCGATTGCTGTAAACAGGTTGAAAACTGCAGATTGAACTGAAAGAAGAAGAAGGAGTAATCTGGGAGATCCGTGATCAGGTGTCCCGGGGTTTTACCCCGTTTTCGGAGCCAACGGAGCCATCAGATTCGGGTTCCGGGCAGCAGAGAAAGAGCTGATTTTTCTGATCCACGTTTTTGGTCTACGAAGGAGCTCCAGGAGAACTAATGTCTGGAGAACTAATGACCTCTTCGATGAGGTAGAGGATTGTAACTTATTCTATGTGATGGGAGAAACTGAGACATCAGTCTTAGCTTGCAGCCCAAGTGTTCACGTTAACTTAGGTGTTGAGATCACTTAGCTCTTATACCATGTGAAGATCTAGCACTGTATTTGAGAACAAGAGGGCTACTAGAGTGCATGAAGAGGATGACCAACACAATTGACAAATGTATGCCAAGAGCAATGAAATCATGGCAACCATGAAATGCATTTCACTGATAAAACATTTCAGTATTCAACGTTTTGGCTATCCATTTCAGTACAAAGGAAAAACAAACAATTTCCATCAAAATATTATTGAATATATATGTTTTAAGTGTTACTTTGCCATTTCATGTGGTATTTCAGTTGGGATCTACCAAGGGTGAAATGTTGGAATGCAACATCTTGGGGTTGAAATGGTTCAATGATGAAACATTTCCTGGTTACCTTGGATGAAACGAAAGCACAAGTGAGGTACAATAAATGGATGCACAAGAAGCAGAGGGATGTTGAAGGAAGAATCAATGACACCACAAAACGAAAGGTACGATACGGTATGGTACGATAAAATATGGTACTGGTGGTACCTTATGATTTTATAAGGTACAGTACGCTATTAGTACGAAAGAAAATTTAACATGATTAAAAAAAACCATAAATCATTAAATGATAGAAAATATGTTTAAAGTGGAAATAGCCATTTCATTATAAAATAAGATGAATACATGAGGGTGACCATCGTGGTCGCATGGGATGCACAAAATATGCTATATAACTATAGTCCAGACTCTAGTGTGTCATAGTGGCATCATGCATGTGCATACAATGATAGTAGATACAAAAAAGAGAGAGACCTATGAATCTATGAGGAGGCATCACTATCATCATCATCATCATTAGAACCATCTCATCAAGAGAGTTTGAAAATGACTCCTCGGCATCGGATGATGAGACACACTCATACTCATTCTCACTGATGAGGTTGCTATCATCATCAAATGATGGCTCCCTAGGCAGTGGCTATGTAGGCAAGGGGGGGATGTCATCATGAGGCACAGGATGCGAGCTACTAGAGCCTCGCCTTACATATGTCTACAAGCCACTCAAACCACCCCTCCTTGATATTGGAGGGCGTCGAATGACCATGCCCCTGCTACCATCTACTTGAACTCCTCGCCCACGAACACGTTGACTGCGAGTGTCACAAGTATTTACTGCTATAAGCTCTCTATAGAGCTCTACAAAAATCATCTCCTCGTCCATTTCTTGATGTACACTCGGAAGAGTGTCACCTACACAATGTAGTGATGCACATAAGATTGTAAATGCTAAAGTCTAAATTGTAAAGTATAAACTTCAAAGTTAAAAGCTTAAAACAACAAATTTTAAATTTTATGGTTAAGTGTTTAAACTTTATTTCCTTCGGACTATCCATGCTCATCATAGCCCTCATCATGTGTAAGTTAGTGCAGCAATAGCCTAGCTGCTCTAACTGTCGAGTGCTAAGTCAGTTGCGAATCTTTGTGTGAATGAGAGAATAGGCAATCTAGTTTCCCTCACATGCATCCGAAGAGGAATCCTAGGCAAGGACCCTCATGGCTAAGGGGTGAAGGGTCTCCAATGCGTATCCAAAGTTTTCCACCAAAATAAAGGCTTCATAAGCATTCTTGGATTTCTCCATTGTATGGAGCTGTGGGATTTCTTATCTCCTGGATGTCATGGACTCGGGGATGCTTGACATCGAAAAGAAAAGGAAAGGAAAGGAGAACCAGATCTGATAGAGCCATGTACAAAAGTGTGGTGGAGACTATGGGCTGTAGCTAATCTCAAGATCTGCACATGATCTCAGCTATGATGCGGTCCCTAGATGCTTCATTGATATGCTTGGTGGTGAGTCTTCGGTGTCTCGTGATAATGGCTCTAATCCGACTGTGGTGTGGCCTCCTCGGACGTGGTCCTGGTAGACGGGGTGGTTGTGCTCGGCAAAGGGAAATGGCTCTATCCAATGGGACTCCAAGGCTTGCCACCCCCCCAAAAAGTGCCATGCAGGCAGGCGTAATGCACCGGATTAAAGGCAATTGAACGCGGGAGGATGCGCAGTAGTGGCAAAAGTGACCCTGTTTAATCGTACGAATCCGTATGGATACATATGATACAGTACGGTACGGATCGTATAGTACAAATAGTACTGTACGATGTATGGAGACAACTATGGGCCCTTGTAGAGGTGTGATGGGGATCTTCTCTAGAGTCTCACGAGCTCTTATTAACTAGCACAAATCCTATGGATTTTGGGTTTGTGATACTTGGCAGATAGACTGGAAACCACATGAGAGTTTCACTTGGGTCCCTTGTGGCACTTGTATGAGATACCTCAGTTGCCATGTAGGCATTGATACAAATCCTATGGATTTTGGGTTTGCAAGACTTGGTAGATAGAGACCACCTGAGAGTTTCACTTGGGTCCCTTGTATGAGATACCTCAGCTGCCATGTAGGCATTGATATTTCTTCAGAGCAGCAGCTGGCACCCTTAGTATAAGACAAAAGCTACTATATTGGAGCATAGCAAGACTATCACTAGCAGGCAGGATGATAGTTGCAAATCAGGTTTTGTAAGCATGTGGTACATAACTTCTTGTTGGGCCTTCTCTAGATCATGCATTGGCTAAGTGAAACGGCTCATCAAGAATTTCATTTGGTCAAGCGGAGATGGTAGTTTTGCAAGGGCTAAGGTAGCTTGGGATGTTATTATCTAGCCTAGATCTAGGGGTGGTTTGGGGGTTATTGACCGAGATAGTCAGAGTAGAGCACTGATGGTAAAGCTCATTGTGAGGGGTTTTCTTTCGGGTGAGGAGCTATGGAAGAAACTACTATTATGGAGATTAGGGAGGTTGTTCTTGCTCATGGGGGCTGTGGCAGCCTAGCGCGCACACATGCTATTTCAACATATCCAAGCTATAGGACTTGCAGTTTTGAGGTCAGATTTGCTGTATCTATAGGACTTCATCCTATTGACCTAGTGAGTGTTGAAGAGAAGTTGAGGCAGCCACTTCTTTTTAATCAGCTACTCAAGATAGGGAGAGGCCACCCCATTGGAGAGAGGACCCTCCTGTCTTGGGGGAGATTCTCTGCATAGGTAGCTTCTAGAGTGGGGGAGTGGTTGTTGGGATGTAAAGGCCCTTTATTCACCTCCGTGTATTGTACACGTGTATTATTATGTTGTACATGTGAATGCACCCTTACGAGCCCTAAGTATAAATACATTTTATTCTTTGTGTACCAACACATTGTTGGTACACCCAAATCAGATCGTACTCTCTCTCTTTGTCGCTCTCACTCATCTGCACACTTTTGTTGCAAATCTTCACGCTTCCTCTATTCGCGCACTCACAATTGGTATCAGAGCACATGTTGTGCACGCTTCTCGAGACCAGCAGGTAGTAGGCAACCGATAGGTAGCATTACGGTCCAAGCAGCTAGGTGTGACCAGGCAGCCAGCAACAGGGCTGAAGGACTGGACCTGGTCCAAGCAGCTAGGCGTGACCAGGCAGCCAACAACAGGCTTGAAGGACTGGACCTGCTCGCGAAGGTTAACGGCGCTTGAGCTCCAGGTCAGCGCGAAGACTGGACCTGCTCGCGACTGGGCGACCAGTTGATGGGGTCCAGTGGGGATGGCAGTCGATGGTGACTCCAGGTCAGCGCGAGGCTGACTGCTCGTGACGCATGACGAGCCAGCCCCCCCCCCCCCCCCTTTGATAAATCAGAAATTTTTCAATCCTTCTTATTTCCTGCTCTCAGCTGTTCGCGCATGTAAGCACCATAGAACACAAATTTGTGCAAATCTGCTTGGGGCTTTTTCCAGATTTGATGCTTTTTATGCTTGGTAGTGACATTTGTGCCAAAAATTGCAGACATTGTGCATGTTGACCTTAGTTAAATTGGGGATTTTGCCAAATTTGTTGGAATTTTACTCATCCAAGTAAAAGTTCTTGACATTGGACCTGGAAAAATTGGGGCTTTTCATGTATTGATGAAATTTTGCTCAGTTGGGTCAGATTGGCTGACATTTACACACTGTTGGACCTGGAAATTTGGGATTTTGTGTAGATTTTGGTAAATTTCTGCAGTATTTGCCCGTGTGGTGGCTGGTTTATGTAAAAAGAGCATAGGTTTATTGCTGGTTGGGCAAGAACAGCAATGTATTTGCTGGTTTAGCTTGTGCTCTTGCAGTTTAGTGCATTTACACTTGAGTTTGTGATAAAAATCGCTGCAACTTCTTCCAGTTTTAACATTAAGAGTTTGATGGAAATCAAATGGTTTGATGGTCAAGGTTTTGACCTTTGGAAAGACCGTATGCAAGGCATATTGTTCTTAAAGGACTGTGAGGATGCTTTGCAGGAAGATAAACCTGCACAAATGTCTGATGCACATTGGACCAAAGTCAACAAAAGGCTGTGGCTTATATAAGATGGGTGTCCATGATGACATTTTGACAGACATTAAGGGCTTAGATATTAATAGGTCATGCAATATGGGAGAAGTTGAAAACTACCTATGAGATCACCACACCTGTTAATCGGGTGCATTTAATGCGCAAGTTGGTGAATATACGACTGGATGAGTCCAAGCCTGCAAGCTGAGCACTTGAGTGCATTTACTGGTATTTTAAATCAGCTCAAGGATGCTAATTTGGATTTTGATGATAAGTTTAGGGCGATCTTTCTGATCATGACACTGCGTGATTCCTAGGAGACCTTGGTAGTTTCTCTCAGTATTAACCCTAATCTCTCATATGATGGTGTGAGGGGTTCAATCTTGAATGAAAAAATTAGACGTAAGTCTAGTGGAGAAGGCAACAACTCAGCTTACAATGTTAGAGGTAGGATTGAAAAGAAAAATGCAAATGCTGGAGAGAGAAGCAGAAGCAAGAGCAAAGGAAAGGAAAAGAGTGATGTTACTTGCTATCAATGTGGTCGGAAGGGCCACAAGAAGCCTGATTGCAGGTACTACAAGAAGGAACAAGAGAGAAAGTAGAATGTAGGAGACAAAAAGAAGAAAGAGGATAAGGCAGACGCATCTGAGGCAACCAAAGGCAAGGAAAAGGCCAGTGTGGCCTCCAGTGTAGTCATAGAGGAGCTCTCAGATGTAGAGGCTGATGTACTATGTGCAATAGATTATGATGCCCTTGTATGTCACATGTAGGATATATAGATTACCAAGGCTGATGTGATTGATGCACTTTTGTCAGTTGATGATGGTGTCACTCAGTTGCTGAAATTGGCTGTCATTTGGAGTTATGGCACAAGAGATTAGGCCATATGAGCCAGAAAGGACTTGATGTCCTTACCTCTTTGAAGAGGGTTGATGGAAAAGGCTCTAAACTTGTTTTTTGTAATGATTGTCAGTTTGGAAAGCAAATGAAAAATTCCTTTTACTCTGGTGTCTCCTGTAAGTCCAATGTCTTGGACTTAGTGCATTTTGATGTATGTAGTATGTTCGTAAAATCGTTGGGTGGTTGTCTCTTTTATTGATGATTGTTCCAGGAAGATTTGGGTTTATCTATTGAAAATGAAAAGTGAAGTGTTTGCTGTTTTTAAAACTTTTTATTCATTTGTGACCACTCAGACAGGTAGAAAGTTGAAATGCTTGAGAATTGATATGGGGGTGAGTTCACATTTACTGAGTTTAAGTCTTTTTGTGGCTTGCATGGAATCAAGAGGGAGCTTACAACTCCTTACAGCGCTTCTTCAAATGGTGTGGTTGAAAGATATAATAGGACTTTATGTGAGAGAGTGTGGTGCATGTTGTCCATTGCTAATCTCCCTCATGAATTTTGGGGAGAGGCACTTAAAACCACGGTTCACATTTGCAACCGCTGTCCAAACAGGTCCTTAAATAATGGCATCCTTGAGGAGGTTTGTTCTGGCAAATTGGCCTTATATGACCATTTACGGATATTCGGTTGTGATGCTTTTGTGCATATTAGAGATGAGTTGAGGAGTAAACTTGACTTGAAATCCACCAAAGGCATTTTCATGGGCTATGGTGATGAGGGTGAATGTGGCTATAGAGTGTGGTTATGACAGTCCAAGAAAATTGTTCGCGGCCGTAATGTTGTGTTTAATGAGGCAAAGTTGCTGAAAAGTACTTCAGCCTCTGATGAAGACATGAAAAATGTTAAATTTCAGAATTTGCAGCCATCTATTACTTCAAATGATGAGCCTCATGATGCTGTACCACAGGCTGAAACTGATGATCAGCCGGATATTTTTGAGCTAGATGATGATGGACAGCAAATAGAAGCACAAGGAGGTCATGAATAGCAAGATATACTTGTTGATTATGAAAATGCAGGTGCTGAAAATGAAAATGAAGGTGTTGTACATCATGAACAACATTCTGAAAATGGCTTACAGCAGCCAATAAATGCTGAAAATAACATGTCTCCAAATGTAGACCCGATTCTTGAGAATATAGATCATTGGATACGTAGGTCTACACGTTTAAGAAGGCAACCACATAGGTATGACCCCTCTTTGCACTACGTGATTTTTACAGATGAGGGTGAGCATTTTACATATAAAGAGGCCAAGTAATGCAAATTCAACAGTGGGAGCTAGCTATGCAAGAAGAGATTAAATCTCTATATGCTAATGATACTTGGGATGTTGTGTCGTTGCCCAAAGGAAGAAAGCCTCTTCCAAACAAATGGGTTTATAAAGTAAAGACAGTTGATGGGAAACCCAAGTATAACAAGGCCTTGGTATAGGCAACTCAAACCTGCAAAAGGACATGCTAGCTAGGGTCTTTGTCTCGAATATGGGCATACAGAGTATCCTCTATCTTTGAATCGCACAGTGATTGGGTTGAAGAGCTTCAAGAGTCTTTCTTGTTAGATGATCACTTCAGCCACATATTTTAGAAATTACAATATGCCCCACTACCACTACCACTACCACTACCACTACCACTACCACTACCACTACCACTGCTACTACTACAAACAAGAAAAAAAGAAATTAAATAACAATAACTTACCCTCTCTTTGTTTTTTATCCATTCATTCTCCTCTCTCCCTCCCTCTCTCAAGACTAGTTGCCAAAGGGTATACACAGAAGGAAGGGATTGACTTCCAAGAGGTCTTCTCACCTATTGTGAAGATGACTACTCTACGTGTCCTTTTTGCTCTCACTGCTGTATTGGATTTATGTGAAAATAACTTTTTTGCATGGTGACGTTGGGGAGGAAATCTACATGAAACAGCCCGAGGGCTTTGTAGTTCTTGGAAAAGAGCAGTTGGTATGTAAACTAAAATGCAGCTTGTATGGACTGAGGCAAGTACCACGGTAGTGGTACAAAAAGTTTGATACTTTTATGCTCTCTCATGGGTTTACACGCAGCCATGCAGATCATTATTTGTACATGAAAAAGGATACAGATGGCAACCCCATCATACTTGTTTTGTATGTGGATGATATGTTGCTAGCTGGGAAAAGAAAGACTAGCTTGGATGCTCTCAAAGATCAGCTGAAATCAGCTTTCTCCATGAAAGATTTGGGGAATGCGAAGCATATATTGGGCATGAGGATTCGCAGGGATAGAATGCAGAAATTGCTGTTCTCATCTCAAGAGAAGTACATTGAAAAGGTACTGGACAGATTTAACATGGTTGAAGCTAAGCCTCTTGGGGTGCCCTTACCTCCATATCTTAAGCTTAGTAAAGCCAACAACCCAAAAGATGACATAGAAGTCGATGCTATGAAGGGAGTCCCTTATGCATCAGCTTGTGGCTCTCTTATGTATGCTATGGTCGCTACTCGTCTAGACATTGCTCATGCAATGGGAGTTGTTAGTAGGTTTATGTCAAATCCTGGCAAACCACATTGGGAGGCTGTCAAGTGCATTCTTAGATATTTAAAGGGTACACAAAGAAAGTGTATTTGCTATGGGCAGGGTGCACTTAGTTTGTAGGGTTATTGTAATGCAGACATGGCAAGTGACTTGGACACTCGTAGGTCCACTAGCGGGTATGCCTTTATAGTTGCTAGCGGGGCCATCTCTTGGTGCTCTAGGTTGCAAAACATCGTAGCACTGAGTACTATTGAAGCTGAATACATATCAGCTCTGAAGCTTCTAAGGAAGCTATATGGTTGAGCAGACTTGCAGAGGATCTCGGCATGTCTATGAGTACTCCAGCGTTGGGATGTGATAGCTAGAGTGTTGTGTATCTGGCTAAGAATGCCATGTATCATTTACGCACAAAGCATATAGATGTGCGATATCACTTTATCAAACAGATTTTGAAAGATGGTCTAATCACATTAACCAAGCTCAAAACACAAGACAACCTTGCAGATGTTCTCACTAAAAGTTTAAGCAAGGCTCAGCATGAGCATTGCATATGACTAGTGGGAGTTAGTTAAAGGTTCACTTTGGACCATTAAGTGGGAGGTTGTTCGGATGTAAAGGTCCTTTATTCACCTCCGTGTATTGTACACATGTATTATTATTTTGTACATGTGAATGCACCCTTACGAGCCCCAAGTATAAATACATTTTATTCTTTGTGTACCAACACATTGTTGGTACACCCAAATCAGATCATACTCTCTCTCTGTCGCTCTCACTCACCTGCACACTTCTGCTGCAAATCTTCACGCTTCCTCTATCTGCACACTCAACAGTGGTTTACCTTTTTGGAGCTGCCAGCTCGTATTGAGATAGAGACTTCAAGGTATTAGGGGGGACTAGAGTCATAATGGAGAGTATCATGGAGGTGGTACCCCTTGAATGGAAGAATGACACAGTGACATATTAGACATGGATAGGGCTCTTTACTAGAGGAGGATACTTCTTGTAGTGGTAGCCACCAATGGAGACAGTGTGTTTACTTTTTCTATAGAGATGGATGGCAAACTTAGGTGAGAGGATTTGGATCAATTAGAGTTCACAAGATGCTCTCGACAAAGGATTAGAGTTGTGGCTCATTGTGATAGGACTTAGTACTTAGACGTAGATCCTTAGATTGGTATGGAAGATAGATGGAGACATTGGGAATATAGGAGGAGGCTGCTACAGAGGCTTCAATGGGATCTTGGGGAGTGGGTATGGAGAGATCCATTTGTAGAGACGCCTTAGGATGTCCCCTTTTGCTATACCACTAGGTGGAGAGGAGAATACATATGAGTAGGACTAGAGTGGTGCTAGCTGCAAGTGAGCATTGGACTATCCAGGGTATATCATAGCCTTTTCTAGCAGAAATCTGGAGGAGTTTGGAGGACAGCTTTAGACCTAGAAAGATTTCACTCTTTCTTTGGTTATTAGTACATTGGAGATTCACATCTAGTGGGAGAGCTTGGCATTACCGAGATCCCTGTCCTCCATTGTGATAGTTAGAGTGCTATCATGCTAGCATAGAACCCCATCTTTCATGCAAAGACGAAGCACATATATGTGAAGTATCACTTTATCAGGGATATAATTGACACCAAAAGCATTAAGCTTGTCAAGATACATATAGATGATAACCCTGCAGATCTTCTCACAAAGGGTCTTCCAGCAGAGTGGTTTGCTCATTGCCAACAAATGATGGGAGTTGGATAGTATATGTATTTTGGCTTTGTACATATTTAGACTTAGTTGATTCTTTTCCTCAACCTTAAGGCATGCTGCCTTTAGATAGGAGGTTGTTGGGAATAAAGGGCCATCGTACCTTTTATATGTGTATGGGTGTGAATGCACCCTTAGCATTTGTGCTTTTATATATCTATCTCAAAAACCTAAAAGGTACATTCTATTACATCTACACATCGTGCATCTCTTCCACTCTCTATTGCTCTACTGCTGCTCACGTTTTTCTCTCTATCTGCCATTGCCATCGCTAACCATTGCATCTTCGTTGCATATTGCTCACTTCATGTGGGATGGAGAAAGAGAAAGTGTTAGGAGCAGAGATGGAATATCCAACCCCTAGTGTGCTTTGAGTGGAAGTGGAATGTAATCCAAGATTTTGGATTGAAGATGTGAGTAGATCAAAATGTGGAGAAGATAGTGTTGGGATGGGAGGGAGTTGATAAGTGTGGTTTACTTGCTTAAATGAAACACATGGCAAAGATATACTCGATGAAGGGTATTTGCTTCGAGAGTCCCCTCTATTAAAGTTAAGATATTGAAAACCATCCGGATCTTGCACAACAAAAGAAGAAACATGAGAGGGTTTTGGCTCATATGACTCAAAAAGGTTATATGAACCTGACACAAGGTGTGGCTATGATGAAGGAGATGGATTGCCAGACGCGCCAAATGTTGTGGTTCCTCCAAGATTTGGTTGTGATGAAGGAGATGGATCACTAGACGTGCCAAATATTGTGGCCCCTCCAAGATCAGGGAGATGGCCAGTCTCACCAATCAGTCCAAATGGAATAGTAGCACTTGTTGGAGGGGTGTAAACCGAATTGTACGTGATGCGCAAGTACTCCTCAAACTCTTCATATGTAACATGACCAAAATGAGAAGAAGAAGATTGTAAAGGTGAAGGTGTGACTCTAATACCATGTGAAGATATGCTAGGGTTTGCACCGAGGAAACACAGCATGTACGACTAAGATTGAAATACACAGACTTAGATAGAGACAAGAAAAACTCAAACCCTAAACGCAAAACGGAAAAACTCAAAACTCAAACATAGAGACAAACACAAAGAGAAGAAACTCTGAAGTGAATGAATGCTGTAAATGAATGTAAGAGTGTACAGAATGCCCAAGGGCAGAGCAATGTAGTGTCGGAGAGTGATGTCCATTGGAGACAGATCCCAAGTGCAGTAACCACTAGTTGGAGATGAGAGGGTGAATAGTAGGCTGGTCACCAAAACATAGCAAACGGAGGTTGAAATCTAGTAAATGCAGCAGTGTACCACTGGAGGAAGGCTGAAAACTGATTGTTGGGTGTAAAGGCCCTTTCGCTACTCCCATGTATATATTTACTTGTACATGTAAACACACCCTTGCGGATGTAAGTGTGTTGTACCCTAAGTATAAATACATTCTTTTATTCTTTGTGTGTACCACACAATGCAGCAATGTACCACCAGAGGAAGGCTGAAAATTGGCTGTTGGGTGTAAAGGCCCTTTTGCTACTCTCGTGTATATATTTACTTGTATATGTGAACACACCCTTGTGGGTGTAAGTGTACTATACCCTAAGTATAAATACATTCTTTTATTCTTTGTGTGTACCACACTAGTATAGACCCATCTCTCGAATCTCCACTCTCTCTCTTCACTCTTTGCTGCGGAATACACCTCGTTTGACATGCACACTACTTGAGTACTTCTCTCACATCCTTCAAACTTGTATTAGAGCTTCGGCAAGAATGTGCGCACTTTCCAAGAGCCGTGTGGGTTAGTCTCTGCGTGTGAGTGTGAGCCGATAGGCAGTCGAGATCAGTCGGTGGTCAGTTTGACCAGACGATAGCTGGTGTGATTGTTGGTTGTGTTTTTGTAGGCGATAGGTAGGCAAGCGACAAACAGGTTCTGCAGGTGACAGCCAGGCAAAAGGCAACAACAGTTACAGGGCCTGAATAGCAGCGGGCGGCGCATTCTAGCAGTCAACGTGGCTAGTTGACGGCACGAACATTAGGTGCAGGCCACGAACATCATGTGACAACAGCGATGATACGCAGGCAGTCGATAGGTCAACGGCTGGGCTGTTCGAAAATTTTCAGCAAAATTTTTGATGGTTTTTAATTATTTTCTTGTAGTTTGCCCCTATTCATTAATGGGGGTTCGCGCGCGTAAGCACAGTGCTCAGATCTGTGCAGATTTATGCCTGAAAATTTGGGCTTTTCCCAAATTTGATGCTGCTCATGTAGAATAGTGACATCTGACCTAGAAATTGTAAACATTGTGTGCATTTGCTTCAAAATTTTGGGTTTTTTCTTATACAAGTGAAATTTTGCTCAATTGAGCCAATTTCATTGTGATGCTTGGAATGAGAAGATTGACTTGCTCCTCCAAGGGAAGTTGGGGTATCGACATTTGTCTTCCGATTCCCAGTTATATGTCCACACCTCAGCTAAAGGGCACTTGTTGTTTGTGCTTTATGTGGATGATCTAATTTTTATAGATGACTAGCCCTGAAGGTCAAGGAGACTAAGGCAGCACTACACGAGGTGTTCGAGATGATGGATATGGGCATTCTCCACTTCTTTTTAAGCCATGAGATTTACCAGACTCCGAGGGGGATTTTCATCTCCCAGTAGTAGTATGTGCAGGAGCTTTTGACTATGTTTGAGATGGAGGGTTGTAAGGCCATTTCTACTGCCATGGATATGAACTAGAAGGCTACGGCCCATACAGATTCTCCTTTGGCGGATGCTACCTGCTTTATTGGTAGTTGATTGGGTCCTTGATAGGGCTCCTCAACACTTGTGTTGACTTGTGTTTTGCCATAGGTTTGCTGGCCGGGTTCATGAGTGAACCCAAGTTGGTGCATTGGTAGGCTACTCAGCGGATTTTGCGGTTCCTAAGGGGGACCACCGATCTAGGGATCTATTATCCAACAGGTGTAGATGGTTTAGATCTTGTGCTTATAGGTTGGAGTGATTCAGATTGTGGGTTGGAGATGTGGATCACAGGAGGTCCACGATGGGTTATTGCTTTACCTTGATTGTGGGTGCTATTTCATGGAGCAGCAAGAAGCAGCCCATGGTTAGCCTATCTTCGACTGAGGCGGAGTATCAAGTGGTGTCTTCTACCACATGTGAGAACGTGTGGCTTTAGAGGTTATTGGGGAAGCTTAGCTAGCTACAGGCAGGTCCCACTACACTTCGGTGTGACAATGACAGTTGCATTGCTTTGGCACGGAACCCTGTGTTCTATGGTAGGACGAAGCACATTGAGATCGAGTACCATTTCATTCGGAAGAAGCTCTTGGACGAGACCATTGATCTTGCAGACTTGTTTATAAAGGCGCTTCCACAGGTTTTACTTCGGTATCATTCTAGATCCGTCAGCCTCATGCCTCGTCCAGGATCTCAGAGGAGGTGTTAGAGCTATGGTTATCCCATGGACAAGCATTCTAGAGTAATTGCTTGCAGTTTGGTCCTTTTGTGTGGCGGTTGGGGGGGTTCCCATAAGTCGTGGGCAGGTGGAAAGGTGCTACATGGCAGCATAGGGCAGATCCGCATGTGCAAAAGTAGTCGGGGACAAGTGCCAAGTGTGCAGTTAGGCAATTGGGCCGACTTGTCCTATTTCTTGGGGCTATTTATGTTAGCCCAGCCCACACACTTGGTCATCGTTCTGATTGCAGATTTCCAGGTTGCTGATTGCGGAGATTGCTACACAGACTTCGAGACTCATAGCCGATGAGATCGTCAAGGAGGAGATACATAGATATATGCACTATGCGTGTGTACATATCTGCATTCTTTCTTTAGCATTCATCATTTGCAGTTTTTGTGTGTTCTTCTCTCTCTCTCTCTCTTTCCCTCCCCCCCCCTCCCCCGCTCCCCGCCCCCCGCCCCGTGCTCTCTGTGTTCACTCTATCTCTCAGTCTTGGTCATACATTTCTGCACCATTGCACTTTGACACTTACCAATATTTGTTAATTTAGATTCCTTCAGGACTTTTAAGGTAAACCCACTTGCCCTCTTGGGGCTCTCGAGTCAAGATAGATCCAATCAGCAGCAAACAATGTAGAACACAGATCTGTAGTAGAAATGAATCAGCACCACATGAACTAACACAGATGTGTGATACCATGCTAGAACTTTTAGAAGTGGGTGTAGTGGTGGAAGCGTGTAAATCTCCTGTAATAGACTGCACAACACAAGAGCGAAGAGAAAAGAGAAACACTCTGAAGAAAATAAGAACAATGTGAGTCATTGGTTGTGTGGGCATTGACACTGGCTCCCTCTCCGAATAGATCCTACTATGGAAATATGCAAGGTGATGATTGAAAGGAGAGGGTTCACTTGGCCTATAAATAGGCTCTCAACATGAACTAGTTAGCTAGCAAATAAAGGGCAATAATATGTAGGTTGGCCATAATAAATGATTGGTCGGTCATCATATCAAGTGCCAAAAAATGCAGCCACCACATCATGAAGAAATGAAATATGGCCAGCCCATTGGGACATGCATAGATTCACACACGAATTGACAATATCCACTAACACAATTCGGATGCTATTAATTGAGATATAAAAGCTCCATATGAAACATTCACTCTTTGATAGCTTTGTAAATGAGTGTTTATGCCTTCAGAGATATAGGACAATACATAGGTGGTTTGGATGCTCCTGCAATGACTTACTATAAATGAATCGTCAAGGAAAATGACTATCCACTTTTCAAGATACAGATGAAACATATCATTCATCATTTGTTGGAAAGTAGCGAGAGCATTTGTTAATCCAAAAGGTAGAACAAAAAATTGACAGTGTCTATGTTGCGTATAAATTGCTATCTTTGGGGTATCCTTAAGAGCTATTCATATTTGATGGTATTCGTATCTAAGATCAATCTTGGTGAAGTAACGTGCACCATAGAGTTGATCTATAAGATCCATTCATATGAGGTAATGGAAATCTATTCTTGATAGTTGCTTTGTTGAGACTCTTGTAATCCATGTAGAAGCACATTATGCCATTGAAACGTCCCCCTAGGATCCAACCTGCACATGAGACATGACGCAAGCCAAATTCACCATAAAAGGGGCTGGACATAAAACTCACCTTCTAGTTGTAGAGCCAAATGGCCTGACCTGCGAGTCTGGGAGTTAGCAGCACTCTAGGCCACGACCACATCCCAAGGGTTGGCGTCCCATACCACTAGTCCATCCCATCCCGGTGTACGGATGTGTTAGCCAACAGGCCAAGAGTCCAAGAGTGGTGATCACACAGTGAATGTGCACAATAGGGCCTTGAGTTCTATTTATAGGACTTGGCTACTCCAACCCCATAGTGTCCTTAGTGCATTCGCACTAATTCACTTCGTAACCACTGTGACCAATGATACTAGCGTCCATCCGGATGTCCAGAAACATAATACTCTGATGTCTATCTAGGCTACAAGGTTTCGGCCTTGGACGATGGTTACCCATAGCCTTGGAGTGACAACTCCTTGGACCTCGGTTATGAAACACCTCTAAAAATTCTTGTGCATAAGTATCGCTTCAACACAAAACTTGAGCACAGGTATGAAAGGGATTAAAAAAAAAACCTTGCTTTCCTATCCACCACCCGCAACACGTGCCCCTTGTGTATGCCTCTCCCAGCAGCAATGATCCATACCACCCTTAACAAGATAAAGGTGTACCTATCAGGCGTGAATCATCACAGTTTCGTGAGCAAAAGTGGTTTTGTGCATGTCATTAGAACTCGTGTCCAATTGAAGGTTGATGCTCTGATACCAATGAAATGTCTAGCCCACACCTTCACGGTGTATAGATGTGTCGTTCAACAAGCTAAGAGTCTTAAGAGTAGTAATCATACAGTGAATGTGCACAATAGGGCCTTTGAGTCCTATTTATAGGACTCTGCTGCTCTAACCCCGAATTGCCCTTAGTGCACTCGCACTAAGTCACTTCGTAACTAGCATGACCAATGCTACTAGTGTCCATCCAGATGTCCAGGGATATAACAACCATCCTCTCTTATTGTGAGAAGGATAGGGGTGTCTTATTATTGGGTTAAAAAAACTCTTTTGCTAGGTAATCGTAAAGTTGCCTAGCTATCTCGTCTTTCTCTTTTAAGCTAAACCTATATGGTTGTTGAGAGATGGTATGGCTACCGGACAATGTCCCGATTGTGTGATCTAATATACCGCAAGACAATGGAAGTCCATTATGGAAAGATATCAACGAATTCATGTAATATTAAATCTATATACTTGTTATAATAATAATATTACTAAAAGAAAGAAAATTACATAGTACCATTGATGATTGAACTTTTTCATTAACTTATATATTAACATCAGAATCATGAAGACATTTATTGAGTTCCATGGCTACTATCATATGCATATTAGATTTGGTGATTGTAGAGGATGCCAGGTGGACAGCCCTTGATCATATGAAATCAACCATCAAGTTCAAAAAAAATTACATAAGATTTATACTTTGTATACAATGAGAAAGATCTAACAAAGAACTATGGTATACCAATGAACCATAGTTGGGCCCTTTGCATATTGAACTTCATATTCTCGATCAAGTTAGTGCCATGTGGAGTCAAAGTCTTTGCTTCAAGAAAGAAAATTGTGAGTAGAGCCGTTGTCAAATAATATTGTAGACATTTGGCTGTTAATATTACCAATAACTCTCAAAAGGTTGTGCAAGTCACATACAATCTTATTTATAAAACAACCCTTGCAACTACTCACATTAACAAAGCAATCCTTTGCTGAAAATTCAAAAGATATACATGGAGCTTCCACAATGTTTACTATTCCTTTGAAGTCAATTTTAGTGCATCTAACATTAGGGAAGATAATCTCTCATGATGATGCCTATGTGTGTATTTGCGCCCTAGGATCAAGAGAAGCTGGTTGGACATCCTCCATGTGTTGAGGTTTGCTTATGGTTGGTGCATCGAAGTGAGGCATGTCGTGAGAGACCATGCTAAAGCAACAGTAAAGTGTGGAGAGTGAAGAAGGTTAGAGAGGGTAGAGAAAGTGAGGGATTATTGTGTGATTGAGTGTAAATGCCCCGAACAATGTAGTATGCTTGACAATTATAATATTTGCTTATTTTCGAGGTTGAACCATTCGAGAAAATAGAAAGGACGAATACTTGAGGTTGAATATGACAATTATTTATAAAATTGTAGTCATGAGAGTAATGGAGACAGATTGAGGATTGAATGTGGGCCACCACCAATCCCCCCCTGCCGCACCCAAAAAAAAAAAAAAAACTTGAGAGTGAGAAGTATCTCTCTCTCTCTCTCTCTCACACACACACACACACACACACACACAATATCATGTGAAAGATATATATGTACACATACATCACTTACTATGCAATAAAAACAACTAATTTCTTTACAAAATGAGAGAAAAAAGAGGAAGGATTAGCCTTTATCTGTTATCTAACAGCAATACATCGATATGCCTTTCTTCTTGTGTTTGAAATGGAAGAAGAGCTTACGAGGGCGGTGCTGTAATGAATTTAATAGTCTATTCTCTTGTAAAACAGTAGGGAAAGAAGAGGGAATATGGAGGCATTCAATGATGGAGGAGTGAAGAATAATGATGAAGATGGATGGAGCTAAATTTAGGCTAACTTCAGTTGTTCTAGATGAGTTTACAGTCAAGAAATTTAATGTAGAATACTTGGAGAGTTAGTTCAAAAAGAGAAAGTGGAGCAGCATAAGATGCGTGTCCAACCATATGTTATGAGGTATAATAAGTAGCAGAATACTTGGAAGCCTGTGTGATAAGTGTCCTAACACTTGTCCTTCTCTATGGCCTTCTTTTTGGTTTGAAAATTATTAAGAATAGAAACATTTAGTAAGCATTGCCAGAACTTAGAACTTACTATTTTGAGAATGTTATTTTTATTTTTTAGGACTCATTTTTAGGCCAATCCAAGGCTCCTAAAATTTAGAAATCCCCCAATATGGGTATCATGTGAAAACTCTTTCCGAGTACATCACAAAATAGTGTTGGAATCTTCTTATGACTTTTCTATGCAAAGATATATTCATTTTCATCATAACATAGTGTTGGAATCTTCATATGACTTTTGTATGTAAAGATATATACATTTTAAACTTTCAGCTTACACATGCACATTGTATAATCATTTCATGATCATTGCCATATTGCTAATTGTAACTTTCAGCTTACACATGCACATTGTATAATCATTTCATGATCATTGCCATATTGCTAATTGTAACTATCTATTTTGGTAGATCTAGCCTACACTTCAGGGCATTAATCCTTTTTGTTTTGAATCTGACCCTAATATGCTTGAGTTTGGTTGCAAATGCCCAATCAGGTCATATGGGTGGAAGTGTGTACTATCTTTTCTCTAACCCACTGCGTGGGTCCACCATAACTTGTGATCACTTATTAGTGGCCAGCTCTAATACACTTTTCTGGATATCTAACAAAGGAAACAAATTCAATAAATAATTAAATATATGAAGTAATTAAAAGGATACAAATTTAGACGATGAGTGTGTGAGCACAAAGTATTTGAGAAAGGAGAGATGAGAGATTATGAACTTGTGGAATAGGAGGGTGCTGCAAAAATAGTCTCCATTGAATGCAAAATTGGTGGCACAACTTGCATACTAGGTCCTTCCTATCCTTTTCCATAAAGCCCTTTATGTTGCATATAGATATCCTCATGCAAGTCCCCATGTAGAAAATCCATTTTCACATCTATCTAATAAAGGTCCATATCTAATTGTGCAACCAAGGTCAAAATCAATTGTAGGGTAGTCATATGGACTAAAAGAGAAAAGAGTTCATCAAAGGCAACATCATGCTCTTGCTTAAACCCTTAGCAACCACCACACCCCCTTGGGGGTGGCATCCTTTGGGACTTGTTTAAAAGTGCTACATCTTGGATAACATGTCACCTTCTGGGAGACTATAGCCCTTACCAGAGCAAGGAGTCATGATCTTTTTGTCTTTGTTGCATCAAATATCCAGAAGTATCCATGGAAAGACTTTCTAGGAAATTTGAGGTGCAGCAAAGCAGAAAGTTTTGACAAATATCCTCTAGTGTCAAGGCAAGCCCAAAGTAGATTCTCTACTGTTTCCACCATTGAGGACATTAGGGTAATTGACTGGTGCTAGTTTTCTATCACCAAAGTCATCCCAACATGAAGCACTCCTGAACGTATCTCCTTAGTAAAACTAGCTATCTTAGAATAACTTAATTCTGCAAATGTTTTCCAAGGTTGATTCCACTGTTCGGCTATGGTATCCAGATTGTTTTTTTTTCCATAATCGGTATCCATATTCTAAAGCTGATTAGCATGCTCTCCTATCCAAGCAAGCATCAAAGCTTACCATTATCTTCATGCAGATGATCAAGATCATTTGAAATGGTTCAAACTTAAAGTAAATGCTTTCTGATAGTGTAAACCCAAATTTCAGCGTCTCCTAGCCTTGTGAGGCTTAGAAAGAATTACAAAGGCAATTTTAAAGCTCAAATCAAATGAATATTTACTGGAATGCACAGATGCATGCATGCATGTGCCTTATCTCTGGCCACTTACATTAATGTGTGCCCTTAACACATCCCTCAATTCCATCATGTGATAAGGTCATGTGGATCATGGTGGGCATTGAACCCCTCAATAGACACATTAACGAGAGAGTCTCAATTATCATAGGATTTGCATTGCAATACACTGATAAGCTTTAAAACTATGGTTCTAAGCTTGAATGAGCTGCAAAATCAAAGTTTTCTGCTTCCATTTTGACTGGGAAGTTTTCTTGCTTAGCACATGTTCAAGACTACCTGCCGTTAGAAAACAACCGGTTTATATAAAGACAGTTAAGAAGAAAGCATCTGTTCTGTATTCAACTCATTTTTTCTTGTTGACAGCCAACAAGATTATTGGTACTCAATTGATTATGCAGTAGGTTGGGTGAATCGTGTGAGTTTGAGCGGATTTGAATCTTGGTCTACTTTTTGGAAGTCATACCATGATACTTAGACCATTTTTTCTTTATCAGCATGTTCCACGCATAAACAGCTCCATTCCAACATGCAATGATGCCGATCTTGATCATCAGACGTTGCTGGAGAGGTAGTAGTTCACAGTTCCAAGGATGCTCCAAAGATCTTGTACTTGAAATGCAAGCAGAGAGATGCCTGATGCAAGATAGGCAAACACACATTTTGTTCATTGTGTTCAGTTGTTGAAATGGCTAGGTTACACGAATTTGGCCTGCAAGAACGAAAAATGACAGGAGATGGTAACTGTCAGGTGACATCACGTTCATCATTGTGAAAGGGAATTGAAATAATAAAAATGTATTTGCTAGAAATTTTATTGTGATCCTTTGTCTGCCTGTTCTAATGTATGTAGATGTCATGCTTTGTGTGCCTCAGTTTCGTGCCATTTCAGACCAGCTTTATGCAACTCCTGAAAAGCATAAGTTTGTGCGGAAGCAAGTAGTTCAGCAGGTAATTTATGTTTGGTGTCATTAACTAGGATGCACACATCATCATAAATCATCAATTTGGCCTAGCGGGCTCTAGAATTTCAGATATTGTGAGACTATGATGCAGAAACTTACAAATAGAGTAAAATCTTTCGAAGTTCTTGGACTTGCATTTGTAATTGAAAGTCCAGCTTTAACAATGAGATTTGCCTTCACATAATGGTTATAATGTCACTGTTCAGGGTTTTCTAATGGAAATTTTCTTGTTTTACTTGTGCTTTTTTCCAAGAAAAGAAAAGTTATTAATTACAGCTAAGCTGAACAATGAAGATACAATGTGGATAACCAAAGGAGACATTTCCTCATGGCTGGCTGCTCTCAAGGGGTGATATCCTTTAAACGGACAGATAAAGAGTCATATTGGGTGGGATTTACCACCAAATCAACTGAGGCCTCCATTAGAAGAAGGTGACAATATCCTAGATAACTAAGAAACCCTCTCTCCTGTTCTATGCATGATCCCAGTTTCCTTGGAAGCTTTGCCATCCACCTCCGAGAGAGTGGATAATCTCTCTCTATATATAAGATAGGGTCTCTGAGGCTGAGGCTGGAGTGGTTTGCTGGTCTCTCATTTGTATGTATCTAGCTATCCAAATGAACCAATTGGTTGATGCTAGCTGGTTCACTCCATTCAACTCTGAAAACTCAGGTTTCTTGATCACCTCATAGTAAAGTAGAAGGAGAAACTTGATCCTTGTAGCACAAGCAGGGGACCTTTGTCTGTGAGTTTTCACTTAGGGGACTGTGACCAGCATGACTAACATACTTTCAGCTATGATGACTTTGCATGACTTACGTGATCACTTTGACTTTGAAAGTGATGTGGCAAAAGTTGATAGTGGCAGTTTGGCAATTTGCATCTACAGAGTTTCCTCCATTCCCTTACCATTCATGAAGATTTGTGATGTACTTGAAGGCAAGTTCAAGTCGGGTTCCCAAGAGATTGGGATGTACTGGACCTTTCTTCTTTTCGTCTGATCTTGTTTATCATCGACCTATCTGGGCAAAAGAGAGCACAAAAGTGAGCCCACTTAGCAAAGTTACATGTCTGTTGACCAACATGGCTAACATGATTTTGGCTATGATGACTTGCATGACTTATGTAATCAATTTGACTTTTCAAGTGAATTGGCAATTGAAGATGAGAGTTTGGTAATTTGCATCTATGGAGTTTCCTCCCATCCCTTATCATTCGTGAAGATTTTTGATGCTCTTGAAGGCAAGTTCACGCTCTGCAGTTAGCTGATTAGGCCAGTCAATACATGAGTATTTTCTTAAGATTGAAGGGCAGGTTGGATTTAATTTTGTTTCTTGGGCCCTTATGAACAATTATCAATAATAGCAGGAGATGAGTTAGAAGATTTCAGAAATGGAGTGTTCAGCAGCTTCTGTTGATATCAGAAGAGATTTGAAGCTGCAGATGATGTGTGCTACAGGTTAGCTAACAGGTCGGGCCAGCCTGCTGACCTACTTTAGGTTGGGTGGTTGGTTGGACTATCCAATCAGCCCATCCTTCAAGTTGGCTCTTTCTGGCTATTTAGGGGGGTGTTTCGTAAGAGATTTGGATGTACTGGACCTTTCTTCTTTTTATCTGATCTTGTATATCATTGACCTATCTCAGTGCTTGCTTCTACCACCTCAGCTGACACCCTTCTGCCTTGTAACTTCATGTACAGAAAATTTGTGTGGCTATTCTTTATCTTTCTCAGTGATACATTATGCTTTTGCTTGTTTTTGTGGACTTCAGGAGTGTTCTTGTGAGAGGTCTGTCTCCTTACTAATGTGATTATAGAGCAGCCATCATGGCAAAATAGTTGCCAGCCTTCACTAATGTGATCCATCATCTCTTAAGAGGGGTCCTAGGTGATCATTTTGAAAGGTGGTCAGGAGTATGGGAAGTGTCAGTCACAAACAGGGTTAAGCCAAAATACTTGTGAGATATAAAGTTAATCTATCCTGACTTTTGCCATATGTTTCACACTATACAATGTATATCATTCTTTTCTTTCTCTCTTCTCTCTTCTCATTTTCTTTCTCTCTTCTCATTTTGAAAATTCTGACTGGCCTGGCATTGTAACAAATTCTATCCAGCAATACTCTAGGAAAATTTTATATTAGATCTATTGATCTTAAGATTCGACAATGAGTATTGTGTGAGTATACTTTACTAGTTAAATGCTTGTTTTCTTTTTAATTGAAATAAATGCATAAAAATCAACTCCATGATCTTGATTTTTGTTTGACTCATGGTATCTGGCATCTGGTATGGCATTGAATTGTATGTGAGCAATTTCTTTGTGATCTCTGAGTTCTCTTTGTTAGAAGTAAGAGATGGCTTTGTATTCTTTTTTTTTTTTTTTTTTTGTTTGGAAACAAGTAGCATACATTAACTCCGTGATCTTGAGGTCCCTTTGACTTATGGTGTCTGCAGTGGCATTGAATTAATATGAACATCCTTTCTTTCTGATCTTTGAGTCCTCTTTGTTCAGAATGTTTGATGGTGTTGAGTATTTTCAAGCATGTAAATGAAGAAGGTCATCCTTCCAAACACTCTATTCAATTGAGCTCTCATGTCATGGAAGGAATGAGGGTGCTATGTAACAGTAAACATTTGTTAACACCCTGCTGGGGTTCTGGGAAAATTTTAATGTCTATGACAATATTAAAATTCGGTTATCCATTGCAGTATGAAGCTTGATGATGACCTTTTCTTTTAACAATGTGCATTTCAGTTGAAAGAATACAAGGAACTCTATGAAGGCTATGTGCCAATGGAGTACAATGATTATGTGCAAAAAATGAGGAGGTATGTTTTGCATCTCCCATATGTTTAACGGCGAAAGATACAAAGCTTTCAAGAGCAAGGAGTGTACTGTATCAGAGTAAATAATGTCTTTTCTTTTCAGCAGCATGCATGCATACTATGCCTTTTATTATGCCTCATTTCACATGAATACATTTTTTTGAGAAGTATCATGTTTATGACTACATGGACATCCATTATAAAGATGCACAGAGATTGACAATCCGTACATCAGCTTGGCTTGGGATATTCACGCACAATACCTTAACAGGTAGCTTTGAAATTAGCAAAACTTGGACTTGTAAACATGGCCACACTATCAAAACCTTGAGGGTGATTTTTAGAGAACAAGACAACACACTCCAATTGGACAAGATAAAAATATAATACAAACTAAAATGTACGAATATGAAGTAGAGTTCAACACCCCTTATTTAAGTGCATCGACCATAGAGATGCACTCCTATATTAGGGGATCATGAGATTCTAGGGTTACTACTATTGCACCAGCCATTTTTAGAGCTGGAAGAGTGTTTACTCCTCTTTTTTCCGAACTTGTCCCCACCTGGATAAGGAGGTTCTGAGACAGCCTCTCATCTTGAATGCCTAGGCCACAATTGTTTTTCACACACTTTTTGGATACCCCTCAACTCTAGCCTAGCTAAATCTTGGGTTACAGCTCCCTCCCTCAGGTTTATGGTGAGAGAGTAGCAAGGTATTAGAGTGCATGTCTAATCAAAGCAGACATTGAACAAGCTATCCCTCCATGACCTTAAGAGATGACTTAGGTTGGAGTCTATACATGATATATGGTTTGTATGCTTCATTCATAGACAAGGGTGTAGAAAGGTCTCCTTCTTGGTGGAGACAATGTAGAGGCAGGCACTAGATGTGGAGGTAGGGTTTCGCAGATTTCAGTGAGGTTGGAAAGAGTGGTTTTGAAGGGAGCCATTCCTTCCATTAGATGCTTTGCTGAGCATTGGAGGAGGTAAAACCTTTACATACATTTTCTATGGAGGTTTTGGTGCAAGCTCTACCTTTTCTTTTTATCCTGATTGTCCATAGAGGGGCTAGCAAGAGGCCATATTCCATGCCAGATTGTTTGTGGATAGCATTTGGAAATTCAAAGACTTTGTTTTTGAGACCAGTTGTGTATCTGTCTACTTCTGGACCAGCCTTAGGTTATGAGGATAATCCTGGCAGCATAGTTATCAGAGTTTCTAGAGACTTAACAGTTCTCATAGTCACTTTGGAACAAGCAGAGTGGCAACCAGATGGGATATGATCGACAAGGGAATGTGACATATCTATTATAAATATGTATGCTACTCTATAAAGTGCTATTGGGGTCTCTCTTGTGGCTCTTGTCCATGTAACTCTTGAGTCTTGTCCCACTTGTATCCTACATAAAGACAACCCTATTTGGCATCCCAGATGGTGTGCTGCACTCATTGTCCACTTGCTCTTAATGGGCGTCACTCTTGGCTTCAGCTTGCTGTGAGCGTTCTCTGTGGTGCACTTTGGGGTAATTTGTGTGTGATCTTCATCATTATTGAGTTGCTGTCCATTTGTCCTCATTACTTTTGTTTATGCTTTACATTGTCTTGTTACTAAGTGTATGATCTTGCAGTGTTGTAAAAATACACTCTCTTTCCCTCTCAACCTCTGTAAACGCCCCGAACAACGTAGTATGCTTAACAATTATGATATTCGCTTGTTTTCAAGATTTAATATAAAAGAGAATGAACACTTAAAGCTGAAAATGAAAATTGCTCACAAAATTACAGCCATGAAAATGTAAAAGTAATGGAGACAAAATTGAGGGTTGAAGATGGGCAACCCCCCCCGAAGGAATGTATTTCTGCTCAACCCAAGTCCCTTAGGGAAGAGCTCAGTTACAATCAACCTGAGAGTGAGAAAAAGGTAATTCTCACTCTCACAAGATCATGCAAAGATGTACAAACACACATGCATTATCTATTATGCAATGATAAGAACTGATTTCTTTACAATATGAGAGAAGAAAAAGGGGAAATCAGCCTTTCTCCATCGTTGATCAGCAGTACATGGATAGGGCTTGCTTCTTGTAGCTAAAATGGAAGAAAGAGCTCGAGAAGGAGGTGCTGTAATGAATTTACAGGCTTGCTGTCTTGTAAAACAGCAGTGATAGAAGAGGGAATATGGAGGAATTTGATAATGGGGAAGTGGGGGATGATGATGGGGATGGATGGGGCCAGTTTCTGGCTATCTGTGGGTGCTGTACATGAGTTTACAGCAAAGAAAAATGATGATCAATGAAGAAAAACGAGCTCTTATTTATAGGAGAGGGGAGAGCTAGTACAAAAGGGGAAAGTGGAGTAGCACAAGACAAGTGTCCAGCCACATGTCATGAGATGTGACAAGTGGTGGGACACTTGGAAACTTGTGTGACAAGTGTCTTGACACTTCTCTTCTCTATGGCCTTCCTTTTTGGGTTGAATACTGTCAAGAATAGAAACAACCAAATTTAGTAAGCACAGTCAGAGTACAGAACTTACTATTTTTAGAATGACATCCCTATTTTTTAGGACTAGCATTTTTAGGCTAATTCGAGGCTCCTAAAATTTAGGGACCTCCTAAAATTTAGGGATCTCCTAAAATTTAGGGACCCCCCCAATATGGGTATCATATGAAAGCTTTTTCCGTGTACATCGCAAAAATGGTATCCGAATCTTCATGTGACTTTCCTATGCAAAGAAATGTGCATTTCAAGCTTTCAGCCCACACATGCACATTATACAAGCATTTCATGATCATGCCATCTTGTTGATTGTAACTGTCTGTTCTGGTGGATCTAGCCCACACTTCAAGGCATCAATCCTTTCTGTGTGCGAGTCTAACCCTGATATGCGTGAGTTCTAGTCACAGGCGCCCAATCGGGTCATATAGGTGGAAGTGTGAACTATCTTTTCTCTAACCCACCGCGTGGGTCCACCATAACCTGTGACCACTCATCAGTGGCCAGCTCCAATGCACTTTTCTTTATATCTAATTAGTGCAAAGGAAATAAATTTAATAAATCATTATATAGACAAATTAATGAAAAAGGATACAAATTCTGTTTCTATAGAGTTGTGACAGCCCTCTGGCTTTTATTCAGCTGTCCTCAGCTGAAAAGCTTCTTGATATTGCTGTAGAATATTTGGGTAATCCTTCATGAATTTTTCATCTACCCACTGTGCATCTGTTGTGGGTAGATTCTTGAATTTTAGTAAGAATTTTCGTGTCACAAGGCCACTTCTCGTGGTTCGATCCTTGAGAAACAAAATCTTTTCAGGTTCCAAGAGTTGCTCTGTTTCTTCAACTTCTGGGGGATCTTCAGTAATGGGTTCCTTTGGTTCTGGTCCTATGTAAGGTTTTAGCAAACTTACATGAAAAGCATTGTGTATTTTCCAATGAGTAGGAAGCTCAAGTCGATAAGAAACTTCATTTATTTTCTCAATCACTTTGAAGGGTCCAAAGTATCTACTGGAGAGCTTTGGAAAAGATGAATTTTGACCAGAACCTTGTTTGAGCCTGCTTTTATCAAACTTTAGCAAGACATATTGACCTTTTTCAAAAGCCAAATGTCTTCTTCGTTTATCTGCTTGCTTCTTTTGTCGCTCTTGGGCAACTTTGATAGTGGCTCGAACTTGATCCATTGCGGTTTTTAAATCTGAAGTAAACTCATCAGCAGCAAAAATCTTATCTTTAGTGCGAATAATTGGAGGAGGAATCACTTTACCCTGTACTATTTCATTTGGAGCTTTCCCTGTGGATGAGTGCACTGTATTGTTGTAAGCAAACTCCAATAATGGAAGATATTTCTCCCATTGTGACTTATGTTCACTAACATAAGCTTTCAACATATCCAAAAGAGTGAGATTCATCACCTCTGTTTGGCCGTCAGTTTGAGGATGAAAAGCTGAGGAGAACTTTAAAGTGGTTCCCAAATTCTCAAATAAAGCACGCCAAAAGTTACTTTTGAATTTGGAGTCTCTATCTGAAATGATCTCAGAAGGCATACCATGTAATCTGAAGATATGTTGAATGAAAAGTCTTGCAGCTTGTGCGGATTTCAATGTTTTATGACATGGAATAAAATGTGATTGTTTGCTGAATCTATCAATTATAACCCAAATCATATCATGACCTTGAGGTGTTCTTGGAATACCTGAGATGAAATCCATTGTGATAGATTCCCATAGATCTTTGGGCACTGGAAGAGGTTGCAACAATCCTGGAATCTTCTGCCTATCATATTTGGATTTTTGGCATACCAGACAAGCCTCAATGAAATTATGTGTATCTTTTCGTAATGTTGGCCAATAAAAGTAGCGCTCAATTGCACTTAGAGTGGCTACCCTCCCTCTATGCCCTGCATAAGGGGGTTCATGACTTTCTTTAAGCACCTTTTGTCGAACAGGAAGAGTGACACAAAGGCGATTGTTCATGAGAAGGTAACCGTCTTTGATGGAATAATCTGGATGAGAACCTCCTTGCTGTAAATTTGACCAAATTGCTGCAAAATCAGTATCTTTATCATAAGTATTCTTCATCGTTTGAAAATCTTCATGATGAGCCACTGTAATAGTTGCAATGCGAGGCACTCTAGAAAGTGCATCAGCAACTACATTTTGTTTCCCTGGAGTGTACATAATTTGAAAATGAAACATAGACAAGAAATTTTCCCATCTTGCATGTTTCTCCTGCAAATGCTTTTGAGTCTTGAAATACTTCAAGCTTTGATGATCGGTTTTAATAAGGAATTCATTGCCTAAAAGATAATGTTTCCATATCTTTAAAGCATGAACCACTGCTAAGAGCTCCTTTTCATAAATGTCATACCTTTTCTCCACATCATTTAGACGGCGGCTTTCAAAGGCTACGGCATGGCCTTCTTGATTTAGCACTGCACCAATACAATCACCGCAAGCATCTGCTTCCACCACAAATGGTTTTACCAGATCTGGAATGATAAGAACAGGTCCAGAAGTAAGAGCTGTTTTCAGCCTTGTGAAGGCTGCCTTCTCTTTTTTCCTTCCATTGGAAAGAGATCTTCTTCGAAGTGGAGAAGCCATATGTGCAAAATGCTTGATGAAGCGGCGGTAATAAGAACATAAGCCAAGAAACGATTGCACCTCATGTACATCACGAAGATGAGGCCATTCTTGGATTATCCTGATCTTTTCAGGATCCATCTGAATCCCTTCAGAAGAGATGACATGCCCAAGGTAATTTATTTTATGCATGAAAAATTCACTCTTTTTACCATTTACCAAGAGTTGATTTTGTTGTAGTAATTGTAGAACAATTTCCAAGTGTTGATGATGCTCCTCTTCATTCTTACTAAAGACAAGAATATCATCAAAGAAAGTACCGACATATTGTCGATGCTCTCTAAAGATGCGCTCCATCATTCGATTAAAGGTGGCTGGTGCATTGGTTAATCCGAAAGGAACCACCAAGAATTCATAAAGACCGTATGAAGTGCGGAAAGCAGTTTTGTGTACATCTTGTGGTATTACCCTAATTTGATGATAACCACTCTTTAGATCAATGCGGCTGAAAACCTTTGAGCCTCCTAGACGATCCAAAATGTCATCAATTCTGGGAATAGGAAACCGATTCTTCACAGTGATTTTGTTGAGGGCTCGATAATCAATGCACATCCTGAATGTGCCATCTTTCTTTTGAACAAGAAGAACTGGTGAACAAAATGGTGAGCTACTTGGCCTAATTAGCCCACGGTTGAGTAGGTCTTCGACTTGCTTTCTGATTTCTTCTTGTTGAGGATGGCTCACACGGTATGGTGCTATATTAGGAGAACTGCCCGGGATAATATCAATATGATGGTCTTCTGGCCTTTCTGGGGGAAGCTGATAAGGAAGATCTTCCGAAAAACAATCTTTATACTTTTCCAAGAGCTGAAGTTGCTCTTGGTTTTCAGCATTCATATTATCTTTTACATCAGTGACATAAAGCAGACAACATTGAACACAATCCTTAATTGCTCTAGAGACTTGCATATGGCTTACCATAGGTATGGTGTCTCCAGAAACTCCAGCTTGGATCTCGTACTTCTTGCCTTTGTTGGTGAGTTCTACCTTCTTTTTCTGAGAGAAGATGGTTGAATCTACTCTATGATTCCAGGGCATGCCAAGAATCACATCGCAACCATCAAGGTCTCCGATACAGAAGGTATCTTCGTCACTGTAGCCTTGAATTTGAAACTTGAGCTTGCCAATGTAGGGTATCACAGTCTTCACTGTGTCACCTTCATCAGCATTTAAAGCTTGGCGAACTTCTGCCGGAGTGTCCATCTCTTCATTCTTTAATCCAAGCTCTTTAGCTAATTGCAAGGAAATGATATTTTCATTTGCCCTAAGATCTATCAAGAATAGTGCTTGCTTACCTTGCAACTGTCCCCAAGCTTTTAATAATTTGCGCGTCTCTGGAGTGTGAGTTGTGTTTGCAACTACATCACTGATAGCATTGATTTTCACTGGCGACTTAGGCTTGTTGTCAGAAACCTTGCTTTGTCCCTTGTTTGGACATTGCTTCGCTATGTGGCCTGTTTGTCCACATTTAAAGCACTTCCCTTCTTTCATGAAGTATTGCTTTTCTTCTTCGGAAAGTTGCTTTGCTTGTGGGTATAGATTGGAGCGAAATTGAGGAGCATTAGGAGGTGCATAGGGCTTCATCTTCTTTTGATTTGATGGCTGCTTTTGCCACTGTTTTTGTCCTTCATTTGGGGCTGAATACTCCTCATCATCAGCTACTCTCTTCTTATCATTCTTTTGGAATGATTTGTTGCCATTGTGCTCCATTTCCCATGTCTCAGCATGGGCAATGAGTTCCCTGAGACTAGAACAATGATAATGATTAAGAGCAGTACGAAGTTTAAAATGCAAACCTCCTTGAAACTTCCTAAGCTTTTCCGAACTGCTAATCTTCTTGAAATGTTGGACCTTCAAAAGTAGCTCCCAAAATCTCTTGGTATAGTCACCAAGTGACTCATTTTTCCTTTGCCAAAGCCGATCCCATTTCATTTTTACATCTCTTTTGAAATGAACAGGAAGAAATTGGCTTTGTATCAGGCAAACAAAGGACCGCCATGATTTTGGAGCAGCATGATCATATTCCAACCCCGTCCACCAAGTATGGGCTAAGTCGGTTAAATGTAAAGCTGCAAACTTAATCTTTTCTTTTTCTTTATACTTGTCACGACCATACAAAATTTGAAATTGACGAATAAACTTCAGAAGAAGATCAGGATTTCGGGAACCATCATACATACTGAACTTGATCTTCTTTTCAAGTTGAGATAGTGACTTAGTCTTCTTCTTCTTCTTATGCCTTCGTCCATGCTCGGATCTTGAGGTTGAAGATGATGAAGTGCTTGATGGGGATGAAGATGGAGACGAGGGTGAAGAATGTCGACGCCTTTGACGATGATGAGGTCTTCCACGAGAAGGGTGTGACTCTTCATTACTAGAAGAGGATCCATCAGAATAGGCGCCAGATGACTTTGAAGAAGAGGATGAGCTTCGACGCGATCTCTTTCTTGAAGTAGAATGGGACTGCCTCTTAGAAGTAGTTGGACTTCTTGATCGGCTCCTTTCATTGGTATGGCTTTGTTTCCTTGAAGTAGATGGGCTTCTTTCCTTGAATTCTTTGGGATTCTCAACTTTTTCTAGTTTGAGAAGTTGCTCACGAATTTGCTGATTCTCCTCTCTAAGACTTTGAATGGCTTGAATGATAGCACTCGATTGATCCATTGAGACTAAAGAAAAAAAATATGCTCAAGCACTCAATGCAAGGGCTGAAAACAAACAAACTTATAGTTGTAAGCACTACCAGTGTTGGGGGTGAGGACCGAGCCAAAGCTCTGATACCACTGTAAACGCCCCGAACAACGTAGTATGCTTAACAATTATGATATTCGCTTGTTTTCAAGATTTAATATAAAAGAGAATGAACACTTAAAGCTGAAAATGAAAATTGCTCACAAAATTACAGCCATGAAAATGTAAAAGTAATGGAGACAAAATTGAGGGTTGAAGATGGGCAACCCCCCCCGAAGGAATGTATTTCTGCTCAACCCAAGTCCCTTAGGGAAGAGCTCAGTTACAATCAACCTGAGAGTGAGAAAAAGGTAATTCTCACTCTCACAAGATCATGCAAAGATGTACAAACACACATGCATTATCTATTATGCAATGATAAGAACTGATTTCTTTACAATATGAGAGAAGAAAAAGGGGAAATCAGCCTTTCTCCATCGTTGATCAGCAGTACATGGATAGGGCTTGCTTCTTGTAGCTAAAATGGAAGAAAGAGCTCGAGAAGGAGGTGCTGTAATGAATTTACAGGCTTGCTGTCTTGTAAAACAGCAGTGATAGAAGAGGGAATATGGAGGAATTTGATAATGGGGAAGTGGGGGATGATGATGGGGATGGATGGGGCCAGTTTCTGGCTATCTGTGGGTGCTGTACATGAGTTTACAGCAAAGAAAAATGATGATCAATGAAGAAAAACGAGCTCTTATTTATAGGAGAGGGGAGAGCTAGTACAAAAGGGGAAAGTGGAGTAGCACAAGACAAGTGTCCAGCCACATGTCATGAGATGTGACAAGTGGTGGGACACTTGGAAACTTGTGTGACAAGTGTCTTGACACTTGTCTCTTCTCTATGGCCTTCCTTTTTGGGTTGAATACTGTCAAGAATAGAAACAACCAAATTTAGTAAGCACAGTCAGAGTACAGAACTTACTATTTTTAGAATGACATCCCTATTTTTTAGGACTAGCATTTTTAGGCTAATTCGAGGCTCCTAAAATTTAGGGACCTCCTAAAATTTAGGGATCTCCTAAAATTTAGGGACCCCCCCAATATGGGTATCATATGAAAGCTTTTTCCGTGTACATCGCAAAAATGGTATCCGAATCTTCATTTGACTTTCCTATGCAAAGAAATGTGCATTTCAAGCTTTCAGCCCACACATGCACATTATACAAGCATTTCATGATCATGCCATCTTGTTGATTGTAACTGTCTGTTCTGGTGGATCTAGCCCACACTTCAAGGCATCAATCCTTTCTGTGTGCGAGTCTAACCCTGATATGCGTGAGTTCTAGTCACAGGCGCCCAATCGGGTCATATAGGTGGAAGTGTGAACTATCTTTTCTCTAACCCACCGCGTGGGTCCACCATAACCTGTGACCACTCATCAGTGGCCAGCTCCAATGCACTTTTCTTTATATCTAATTAGTGCAAAGGAAATAAATTTAATAAATCATTATATAGACAAATTAATGAAAAAGGATACAAATTCTGTTTCTATAGAGTTGTGACAACCTCTCTTGAGCCCACGACACTTTCAACATAGTATCAGAGCTTTAGGCTCTTGATTCCTAACACGGGCAAGATCAGAGTTGATGTATTGTGTTTTGGCTCATCATTGTTTCATGCATTCATGTGTGTTGTTTTTGGATTTGTGTTTCCTCGTTGTGCATAAGCTATTATTTGCCAAAATTTGTGTTTCTTATCTTGAGACTATCGTGTTTTGGCTCATAGACTTGGGTTTTGGTCATACTTGCATTTTGAGTATCAGTGCCCAAGCTCTCATGTGTCGTGAACCTTTGTGGAGTCTTAATGCAGGTCTTTGGATCAAAACTCGCACTGGCAGCCATAGATGTACATTCTCGGAAATGATGTGCTCGATCATGTGGCATGTGAACAAAGGGTCTGTACCAGTGGTGCTTGCATTTGGTACAACCTCTGAGCTGCCATTTGGGCTTGGTGTGGCTGGCAATTGAGCATTCTATGTCAGAACTAGTGCATCACTCGATTGCTCCTTCATCACCTTGATCACATTGCTCTGCCATGTTGGCCTCATTGATGTGGATGACTTCTCACATTGTGAGCCTGGTGTCAGCTGTGTTTGACCGTCAGTGTACAATGCTTCTGCCATTGACCTTTAGGGGTCACAATTAACCTCTTTTTCTACTTCATTTTAAATGCAAGCAAAAATGTTACCTTACATAGGCACAAACACAATAAAAGAGTTAGTTTATTGACTTTATGTTGCATTAACTTGAGTTAGAGTGACCCTCTTCAATATTTTGAGTGGTTGGCTTTGCATCCCATTTATGGCACACATAATTTTCATTCCTCTTGATCTTGATCCACTGTTTGGGAATCGCCATTGGCAATTTATTAACTTCTTGGTTTTTGCACAAGGATTTCTTCAGTTTGATTTTAGGCACACCATCCAACTTGTTCAAGGCATGGAGGATCGTTCACCATGGAGAGGCTGTTTGTGCTCCTCAAGCTCTTTACCTACATTGGCTTCAAGTCTTTCTCATGAGGTGCTCTTTGTGCTACCTACAGTGGAGCATCCTGTGGACAGATGTATCATCGTGACATCCATCTCTCATTCAAGAATCAAGAGTAGGTGTCCATCTCACATTGCTCATGGTTGGTGTACTATTTGTGGAGGGTTATGCATTGGCAAAGGCACCTCTTGCTGCACTCATCTTTGTTGTGGAGTTATCAATGCCTATTGAAGGCCAATTTTAGGCGTGCAGGAATAATGGAAGTTGTGTTGGGGAGTCATGGTTTCTCTCTTGAGTTTTAGTGCTTACCCTTGGGTTGCATGCTGCTGTATTCAGTGATCCTTGTAGCCTCTTTGGGTGCGCCCTAGAGAGTGGACAAGGTCTAGCTAGGTGCACCGTGCGATACATTGTATTTGCAAGATGGGTGGGTGTAGAGTAATGAAATGTGTCAATCTGTGAGATTGGAAATCTCCCATCTTGGTGAAGTAAGAGTGCCATAACCATGAAATTCATAGAGTAGAGTGTAAGCCAAGCTTTGCAACTTGCAAGCCATGTGGTCACCTGAACATTGATCTAGGTCTGATGACTTTTACTCAAGTGGGGTGGAGGTGTTGGGCTTATCAGAGGAGACCTTTGCAGAGACTTGACTGAGATTTAGGAGAGTAGGAGAGGAAAGATCCATTCTGGACAGGTTTCCAAACATTCCATTCCTTGCATACATGGCTAGATTAAGGGAGCAAAATTCAGATGATCAAATCAGTGCGACCCCAACTACTGTGCAACGTTGGTACAGATAGGGTATCACTCAACCTTTCTTGGCATTTGGGAGGAGATCTGAGGAGAACTTTAGAACAAGAAAGATTTAGATTCTTTCTTTGGATTGTAGCACGGAGGAATCTCATAGCATATTTTTGGTTTGACTTTGGAAGAGTTTTGGGTGCATGTGGGAGATGCGGAATGATTGAGGAGACTTAGATATACTTCATTTGGGATTGCCCTGGAGCATAGGAGATTTGGAGAAGAATTCTTAGATTGTTCTTTCAGGGCATGCAAGGATAGATGATAGCGACTTGGGCTATTATGGCATGAACTACAAATAGGATGAACATGTGGATATGAAAATTTTCAAGGGAGCATCTCTTATTGTCACGAGGACATGAAATTTTATTGCTTTTCTTAGCTTTTGATTAAAAGTTAATCAACTGTGCTAAGGTGACTTGTACATGTGAGGTATAAGTCAATTATTTTACAATATGGGAACCTAGGACTCCAAAATACAAGTTGCTACCAAAGGCAACAGTTGTAATACGTTATATTTGACAAGTACTAGGTGGTACCCGATGTCAAATTTGGGCGTAGACCAATTTATTGGCCCCTTATGTCAAAGGTGATATCAGAGACTAGACATTAATTAATTTATTAATGCCAGTCTAAGGGCTAATAACTACTCAGGGATACTTGGAAGATAAATTGGCCTAGCCAATTTAATTATTGGTTGGTAAAATTAAATTTTTGAGCGCTAGAATAATTATTGAAACAATTTTCAGAATTAATGTTATGAAAATTGATTTAGTAAGCTTGATAATACTGGAAAATGGGATTAGAAGGCTGCCACTTGGTAGAACTTGCCTTTGCAAGTGGAAAAAACGTTTTTGGGGGTTGGTGGAAGCCTATTTCAGCCCCATTGTGAGAGAGAAGGAGGCTGTTAGAGAGTAAGGAGATGCTAGTGATGTGATTTGCAGCCACCAGAGACAAGTCCTATAGTAGGTGATAGTAGTTTGGAGCCCTCAAGGTGTAGATGACTACAACCCAAGGCCCTTCTAGTGTAGGTGATAGAATACAGGAGGGGCTAGTAGCCTTTGTGGTGGTTCTAAGTTGTAGGTGACAGCTTCCATATCTGTTTGAGTAGGGTAGTAGCAAATTTTCAGCCTTTGTTGCGATGAAACTCTGAAATTTCTTTCTATAGCATTCTCTCTCATCCTACAGCCATCTCTGAAGTCATTTCACCAAAATCCAACCATTTGAGTTATCAGAGGTCTTTGGAGATATTGGAAAATCTCTGTTGTAAACCCTAATTTACAACATAAATTAGAGTTTGATAACCACCTCGAGATGTGTGCTTAGAATTAAAGGCCTAGGACTTGAATTCCAATGGTTGAAATTAAAGAATTTCAGGGAGATTCAAGAGGTCAGCCAACCCATATTAGATTTCAGGCTTAATTTATTTTTCAGGAAGTAGGGTGAAGGCCAATCCGAACCAAGGGGCAAATTGGTTTGAAGGTTTGCTGGTCATTTATGACAGCAAGAGGCACTTGGATTAGGAGAGGAAATCATAGAATCTTAGTTATACTCTATCCATTTGCAATAAAAGCTAAAGGAATTCTGCAAGGGGCGCCATTTTTAGGGGCAACAAGTTGTCCATTGTCCAAGATTAAAGTGGTACAGTGTGCATTTCAATTTATGTGAATTTTAGGCTTGTTGTAATTAGTGCCTAATCAAGTTATTACCACCCTCTCTAAGAAAGGCTGGTTTCGCTTGTACTTCATACTTCAGCATGAGTCATCCACACTCCAGATTTCACCAAAATGGAGCGTATTGCAGGAACTGCCACAAATTGAGGTGAATTTCATGAATTATTGGTACATCTGCCATGTGGACAGCAAGCTGCATCAAGACTATTGATCAGCAGCACACATGTCATGTGATCAAGATGGATGTAGAGGAGCACTAACAACCGGGTATTAGCTTCTTGATGAGATCAAGGAGCGTGCCTTGATGTATGCCATGTTGTCTAATTAGCAACTTTTGAGAGCTATGCAAAGGGAAACCCTAAGAACTGTATAAGCAATGTGGGATGACTTTCAATTCCATGATGTTGCCTTTGTTTGGGCTAGAACAAAGAATCAAATGAGCAAGGGGTCCTTGAGAGATCATATGAAGTAGAGCAAATTACAGGTGTCAAAGTTACAAGTCCATGGACAAAGGCATGGTGTGTTTCCATACCGGATGATCTCTTTTAAGACAAGCATTTTACTCAAAGAGTATAAAGAAAAAGTTTTGCAGCACAATAGCAACTTTTTTTGAAAGCTTCTTCTTTGACCTTTCTTAGAGATGGAGCTGTTCACAAGCTTCTCTCAATAGGGGTATCACACCTTTCCAACCACGGATGGGCTCTGGAGGGTTACTTAGATTTTGGGAGATGGTCGTTTGTTCCTCAGTAAACTTTTAACATTTGACAATGCAAGTGAGCACACACAAATATGATAGGAACAAGAAACTCAAAAGCATGCAATTATGAAAATGAGTATCACCAAGTGTGCTACTTTTAAAAGATAAAGTAACCCTAGCTGGGCACATATACATGCATGGGGGAAAATATTTCCTAAAGAGAGACAATACATGGTGGTCGTAAGTGTGTCCACACATATCACTACTATAACATGGGAACAAATTCTCCCTAGGAATGATGAGGTAAACATGTGAGCTTGCATGAGATTTACAGGGTAAGTGCCCAACTCTGGATTGTGATCAATCTACAAAGGGGAATAAGTGTAAGGCTTTGCGAAAAGCTTCAACTTTTGATAGGGAAAAGCCAATGTGAAAAGGTCTGCACCATTGTCCCGTATTGGCAGACAAGGCAAGCTCATCTTCCTTGCAAAGAATGTTATACCCTATATTCACCTTAACAACTAGATGTGGGCACAATCCTTGTTAAGCCATGAGACACATAGTAACCAAGATGGTCAAAAGCAACTACTAGACACTAGATGTCATAAGAACTAGCCCAATATGAATCTGAAAAGGCACACAAGTTTTGGCACCAATGATCTGCCCTTAAGAAAAAAAATAAATTCAAAGTGCCTAGTGTCACTTCAAATAGTGAAAAATTATTTTAACTACTTGCCAATGCTTTCTACCTAGGCTATGCATGAACCTATGTATCATGGAACTGCAAATTGGATGTCAGGCTCATAATTCATACATAGGTGAGGCTTTCACAGCTTGCAAATAGAGAACAACCTCGAAGTAATCCCCCACATCATGATTCATGAATACTCAGATGTTAACCTATCTTCATAGGTACTCTATGCAGATATATATTGTTGCAAGCTTGCAAAACTGAATGCCCAAGCTGAAATCTGACATTTCACAGGCTGAGTTCAATTCAGCCTTGAAGTTTATAATATATCTTCCATTTGACCGAGTAATCCAGCTTTTCATCAACATACAAGACAGTGACCAAGAATTCATCACCATTTCTCTTTACGTAGAGGGTATCCTCATGTGCGGTCAAGTATACAAGTGACACACATGATAATCTCAAGCCGAGATACATGTGATGCGGCTCTTGACCATACGTTTGTTGAGCTAAGAAATGCATTACATGTTGATTAGCCTCTTAAATAGCCCCAAAACATGCTTATTTAATGAAAAATACAAAAATGCGAGAATTCATCACCATTCCTCTTTACATAGAGGGCATCCTCATGTGTGGTCAAGTATACAAGTGACACACATGATAATCTCAAGCCGAGATATATGTGATGCGGCTCTTGACCAAACGTTTGTTGAGCTAAGAAATGCATTACATGTTGATTAGCCTCTTAAATAACCCCAAAACATGCTTATTTAATGAAAAGTACAAAAATGGTGTGCAATTCGAGAGTTTTTCTGTGAAACCCTAATTTGGGAAGTTCCATCCACATCTATAAATAGACAAGTTGCCCCCATTTAGTCTTCATCCTTTTGTGCAGGTTTCTCACTCTTTGTGTAGATTTCAGCCATCAGCTACCTACCATTTACCGTCTAGCCATCGCAGCCCATCACCATCCAGCCCTCGGCGATCTGTTTTCAGCCATCACCTTGCTATTTGGATGTCTCTATTTGTTGTGTCTGGTAGCACCTGATCAATGTGCGCTTAGCATCCGGTGCCAAGCAACAGGCTGCTGCCATCTCTCCCACTAGGCAACTGCTGCAGTACCTAGGTTTTTGCTGTCCAGTAGGCCGCCTACATCAGCAAACACCTCTTTTGTTGTCACCTAACAATTCTTTGCCTCGGGCGATCAGTTTCCAGCCTTCTGTGGTGGTACATTGCTGCGTCTACCAAATTTCAGCCTCCGACTGCTATGTTTTGTGACCAGCTTGTTCCCCTTTAGTATTCCGCACTCTCATCTCCGACTGGTGGTCACAGTACTTGGGATCTATCTTTGGTGGATGTTACTCTTCGACACTACTGCTCTGCCCTGGTGGTCACAGTACTTGGGATCTATCTTTGGTGGATGTTACTCTTCGACACTACTGCTTTGCCCTTGGGCACTGTTTACACTCTTCATTCATTTATAGTTTTCATTCACTTCAAAGTTGTTTTCTTTCTCTCTCCTTCTGCTTGTGTTTGTTTCTGTGTTTGAGTTTTGAGTTTTACTTTTAGGGTTTGAGTTTTGCACATTTGTGTCTTTATTGTTGTATTTCTATCATCGTTGTACACTTTGTGTTTCCTTAGTGCATACCCTAATAGGTGCTCCACAATTTTCTTCATATGGTATCAGAGCTGGTGCTCTTGTAAAGAGTATCTTGTGGATATTGTGGAGTGCTAGGTTGTGCGAGACACACGAACAACTCGTAACCGAATCACAATGTCTCAATCACCTTCTTCTTGAGACCCCATGATGTTTTATTAGGCTTCTCCATTAGAGGAGGCCTTGAGGAGGCTGTTGGGTATTTCACTCACGCCTCACTTACGCCTACACTCACATTGGAGTATCGGTGATTAGTAGGACACTGGGGTACTTTTTACTCTCGGTAGGAGAGGTTTTTCCCCCAGACTTATGGTATTATTTCGTATGTGCTTATGACACACGCTTACGGGCACTTACCGTGTTCGGGTGTGAACACCCCTCTACAACCCTAAGGTTTAAGGGTTGTACCTTGTACTTTCAGTTGACACTTTTTCAGTCTATTGCATTGGGTGTCGTGCTTCACTCTCTACTGTCTACTGGTTTTCTGTGCTGAGCTTCGATCTTGTCCTCCCTCACATTTGGTATCAGAGCATTGGATTTGCTCTGCTTAGCTCCGGTTCTGCCCAGCTCCGCTCAGCCTCCGGGAGCTTCTTGCTCAGTTCAACTTTGCCTTGTCTCTGCCCATCTCCTACAGCTTCTCGCCTTGACAGTGCCCCGCCACCAGTCCTGTTGCGACCAGCGCCCTGTCGTTCAGCAAGTCCACCAGCGCTAGCTCCACCTGCAACGAACCAGCCCAGGTTGCGTAGCCCTTGTCTGCGCCCTTCCGCCTGGGTTGTGCTGTCCTGTCTGTCCCTAAGTGCACGCCACGTCAGCTGCCTTGCTAGCCCAGTCTGAAGCGCCACCAGACGTCAAGTTGTCTGTGCCCTTATCCCTGTCCTCTGCCGTCAGTCGCTTCGCCCGCCTAGCGCCGCCCTTGCATGCACACCGTTCGTGTTTCAAGACGTCAACCTCGCTACTCATCACCTGCCGACTGTGCCGTCAAGCTCGCCACTCGTCTGACCCGTCGACTGTGCCATGAAGAACGCGACAGTCCGTCTGACATCTGCTGCCCGACAACACGTGATAAGCGCCGCCAACTCCAGCCTCCGACGTCAGCAACGTTAACCACTCCCATACCCACCTGTCATCAGCGACGATTCATCGTTTCCAAGGTAAAATTTTTAAAATTTTTTACATTTTTTCTTCTAGAATTAATTTTTGGAAGAGAGGGTTTCCATGGCACAGGCACAGAGTTTAGGATACGTGTCAAGGACACGGTTGATGCAAATTTTTGGGTACATTTATCAGAACCTATTGGGCTTTTATGTTTTTCGGGAACATTGGCATACGCACTGCAGTTACAGTCACTGACAGACTGTTTTGACAAACCCGAGGCAAGGAAATTTTGGGGATTTTGCTGGTACAGTGTTGCTGAACACTGATTGCACGTTGGACTGCGTGCATAACAGACAATTTTGACAGAGTGCACCTCTGTACATTAATTGCAGAAAGTTATTTCTTGCAATTTCTAGAAATTTTCAGATTTCCAGTGAAGTTTTATTTCGACATTGCTCTTTTGCATTTTTTGGTAATTGAAAAATCATGGCAAATCAGGGAGGAGATGTTTTCACCTATGTATCCAAAGAGGACAGATTGGATGGAAATAACTATTCACTTTGATCCTTCATGATGAAGACTGTACTTGTGGCCAAAAATCTTTGGGATTATGTCAGTGGAGAAGAAGCTCAACTTGGAGTTGTGGCTCCAGCTACTCCTCCAGGAGGATGTGCATCACGGGCATCTCAGCCTGCTCCACTTCAGCCACTTCCCCAAAGAACAATAGCTCAAAAAGCATGGGATACACGGGATGCACAGGTTTTGTCATTGATTGCATTGGCAATTCAGTGGTCAATCATTTCCCATATTCGTTCAGCAGCTTCTTCACAGGAAGCTTGGCTAACTTTGGAGCAGATGTTTGTTGGCAAAAATGAGACTCGCATCTCTTTCTTAAAGAAAGAGCTAGAGACATTGAAATGGATGAAGGTGATTTTATTCAGGATCACTTAAACACAATTCAGGACTTGCGAGAACAACTCATGAATGTTGATGAGTACTATTCGGATGCACAGATGATATCCACTACTTTGAACTCATTACCTCCTTCGTGTTTGGCTTTTCATACGGCCTTAAACCTCACCATGAGGATTGCCGCACAGCCAATCACTTTTCTTCAGTTAGTCAGTTTGCTTCTAGAGGAGGAGCATAGGATGCATGCCAACAAAGCTTACATATGGACAAAAGCTGATCATGCCTATAGAGACAATGGCTACTAGATGGAGTGTTTTGCCATGGGGTGAAGGAATGAGCAAGGAGTTGTCAGCTCTTAGCTTTTCTTCATGTCACTCCTCTCCAAAGTTGCAAATGCCTCATCATGGCCACAATATAGAGATGGAAGCCTCCCTTGTAACCTCAAGGATACCTCATGCTCAAGCAACATGGATGAAATATGTGTAAAGCTCATTGGTGTCGATGATGTCTAGGCCCGAAGAGCATTGACAACTCCATCAAATTGTTGGGGAGCTTATAGAGTACAGTCCCCATGAGATGAGCCTTTGGAAGCACGGACTGCATGTGTGAAAGCTGATCCTGCACCTGTGTAACATGAAGTAGGAATGATTGGATGGTGTCCTTCAGTTTGAACTTCATTTGGTGGAGATGACCATAGAGGGTTACAACTTGCATGGTCAATGGAGTCTCATATAACATCTGTAACTTCTCCTACGCATTTGGAGCTACCCGACAGGAGACAAACCACCGGAAGGACCTGAGACCTCTTTAGAGATGCACCAAAGAAGTGCAGAATAAGCACGAGTGTCATCCAACTCCCACGTATGAACTGCTTCCTTGTAGTTGTCATGAACCCGAAACCTGATCATCTAGAATAGGATTTGGCATCTTGGGATGCATAATAGCTCCTGAAACCACATACCTCAAGTGCTTTTGCACAAACCATGCTTTCATAATGGCACTCTAGGTTAGATAATCAGGGCTATGGAGCTTATCATCAGTTGAGCAGCAGGGAGGTGCCATTGGAGGGGATAATAAGTGAACACGATGAAAATAAAAGATACAGAGAGAGTACAGCCCAACCCAACACAAACTACAGTTAGCACAAGTTCACATGCAATGAATAGGAGAGCTGATCACAAAATGACAGCTGTTAACAGGGAAAATCTGATCAAAATGCAGCCAACAGAGGGTTAGAAGGACTGCTTATGCCCAGAAAACACTGCTGGAAGCCTGCAAATAACTGTTGCCCAGCTTGCAAACAAGGGGTATTTTGAAAGTGCAGGTGCTGAACAAAAAAAACACAGACGGTTTAGGCAATAAATGCAGCAGAACAGTAAGAAACAGGTGAGGGAAGCCCTACTGAAGCAAAATGGAAGCAGCTGTGAGCAAAACACAGGTTGCTGATGTCAAAATGCCGGGTTTTGAGGACTGAAAAGTGGCCGATTTGCAGCAGAAACTGGTCACCTGGGCGGCAGCAGTCAAGGGACTGATCAGCAAGGCAACAGTGTGAGGGCAGACTGGCAGCAGCAGAAAGCAGCACCAAGATCCCAAATACAGACATGTGATACCATGTTAGAAGTGGGTGCAGTGATGGAAGTGTGAGAGTTTGTTGTAATAGACTGCATGACACAAGAGAGGAAAGAGAGACTGCAAAGAAAGAGAACACTGCAAAGAGAACTCAGAAGAATGCTCAGGAAATGGAATCGATATACCAAAACATGATACAGTCAAATACAAGAGTGAGTCACCGGTCGAGTGAGCATTGGCACTGGCTTTCTTTGTCTGGCATGAACTGTAGATGTTACACTATGCTGAGACAATTGAGGAGGAAGCCCCAGCCTATAAATAGGCTCTACCCATGAAAAAGTTGGCCAGCCAAAATAATACTATAATAATCAGGTTGGTTGGCCAGCACAAATAAATGCCAATAAAATTGGTGCCTAAATAATAGGCCACACGAAAGCTGGAAAATCATGTGCCCAACCCATTGATACACACACACTCATACATGAACTAACTAATTTCTCACAACATCGTGTCGTCTTGATTGGAGACTTGTTGTTTTCTGTTAGTTACACCACTTTGCTAGATGTATATGGCACTATGCATTGGTGTTTTATCCATAGGTACCAGGACTGGAGAACAGGAAACTAGGGATGTGAACAGGGAATGTGATAAGAATGGCGGGCCCTATTCTTAGATGGGACATGAAAAAATAGGTATCTCACATCCATCCAGAAATGCATTGAACTATTTAGGGCTATACTCACCCCTCAATCAAAACAGAGGATGCCCATTTTACATCCTAATACATTTCAGCCATAGCAACGAATTTCTGAAGTACATTAAAACATCAACTTTTTTCTTTCAATGGATATACCCATATAGATCTATAGTGGTCATCAGTAAAAGTTACTGATACAAATAGTTAACAAATGTAGTGTGCTCATAGGAGCGCATACATCTCCATGACCTGACACCATATCATGTTTATGTAGACACACTAAACTTCTAAAATTTAGATGACTAAAAGTGCATGTTGAAGCTTTGTATCAAATTTTGCATGCATATCTGAAACTGATATGTTGCATCATCAATAATCTTCCCATATGCACTGAGTCTATACAAAACATGTCATAATGAATCAAATGCAATAATGGCAGATCATGAAAGTATATCATCATCTACAAGCTTGACTATTAAACTAATCTCAATAATTGTTGAAACTGATAGCAAGCTCTTCTTGATCCTAGTACATATAATATATTTGAAAGTGTTTGTAGTATCATTAGGAACAACAAGAGCATTATCTGGAACTCCTTGAAGAGGATAAGAGGTGTTAATGGCACACGTGCAATATTTCCTACAGGAACTGCTTTCATTGATGAGAACTCTCACTGAGAAATGACGTGCTTGCTACCACCACCATCAAAGTGTTAAACATATTGCAATTCACATGCATACATCATGCAAATATGGGTCATAGCAGCATTGCGTGTTAAAATGCCCATTTTGCATCTTATGGAAGATTGACGGATTCTACATGTGATGGTGAGGCATCTATAGCAGCCATATTTGCCTCTTTCTTCTTAGCTTCCTTTAGGTGACAACAATGATGGTCGACTACATCCAAAAAAATCGAGGTAACCTTGTTGCACGTGAAAAGCCCCCAAAATGCTATATTAAGAACTTGCTTCTCTTATGGCAATTTTTCAAGATGAAGAAGAGGAAACCTTTCCTATATGCTGCAGCTGCTGCTTCTATCAATACAAAAGATTGCTCTAATACTATCTTTTAGATTTAGGGTTAGGTTTGCAAGAATACATACATACACATACAAGAAGGACATCAAGCTCAAGAGCACACAATCCAGAAGATGAGTATTACTAAGCGTGCCAAGTTGAGGGAGAAAGACAAATATAGCGTGTTTTCCTCTTGTGTCCAGTCTTTAGTAATAAGCTTCTGAACCTTCTTTTTCTTAATTCAATCTGTCCAGAAAAGGTGAGTTTTAAAAGATGTTTGTTGCATAGACATACAGTCTTGGTGTGTAACATGCTGAAGGAAAATAAGGCTTAAGTTCCTTTTCAGACAGGTTCCACTTTGAAATGTTCTAGAGTTACCTGCCATGTTATGTATCATTTGCCATCTGTCTTGGATGTGTGTACTGCATGTAATGTCTGCAATCTTTAAAAAGAAAGCATTTGGCGAATTGCCTTGGTTGCATCTGCTCTCATGTGAACATTGGTCAGGCTTGGAGAATGGGGTGATCATGTGACACTTCAGGCTGCTGCAGATCATGTAAGTAACCTCTTTTATGCAGTAAAAGTTCACTTTTTAGATCCTGTAGTAAAAATCTAGTCATTTATGCTGATTGGCACTCTTTAAATGCTGTTTATAGTTCGGAGTGAGAATAGGGCTTGTTACATCCTTCAAAGACACTTGCTATATAGAGATTATTCCAAAATTATCAAAGCAAACATCTGGTAAGGATCTCACCTTTTTAGACATTTGAAATGTGATTAGTCCTCTGTCGATATATGAATATTGTTTCTAGCTCCAGAAAATTATGGTACGGAAGTACGGAAGGCTGCATTATAGTAATTTCTGCACATTAGCAGTTGTCTACAGTGATGCATGCAGTTGCAGGTTGATATTCAAAGCATTTAGTTTTGAAGTATAACAACAAACCAAAATATCCATTTTTCTCCTCAGGTTTGTGAGGTTACAGTATAAGTGTGTGTGCGCGTGTGTGTGCATAAGTTTGCAGAGCTGCTAGCTGTTTGGTATGCACAATCACATGTATATAATTATGCACGGTAGATTTGTGTGTTCTAGATGCCACTAAATGAGCATAGGGGTCATTGGTCAGATGAAACATAGAAAAGGAGTGAGACTGTGTTTGCAGCAGAGAAAAGTTGCATGAGTGGCTGTTTGAACGAGAGAAAAGTTGCAAGACTGGCTTGTTCAGGGAACGAAACAGAAAGGGATAAACAGAAAAATGGCACATTCTCGGTTCTCCCTCTGCTGTCAAAGTCATACTTATCTAGACAATAGTCCTGACATACTTTATTTTGGACTGCTTTATTATGGATTAAAATCAACAGTTTTCAAGTCATGGAATCGTTCATTTTCAGCAACTAGTGTGGGAGGCAGACCAATTTCTTATAACATCAGGGTTTCTTTAGGGTGAGGTTTGTTAAAAAGCAGGAAAAGGCTGAGAGAAAAGGACTGTCTTTTTCCCTTATAGAAAAAGAACTGAAAATTTTTGAGGAAATAAATTGTCACCTACTCTCCCCCTCACCAAGCTTATACTGTCCATCCAGCATGCTTGATAGGTTTTAACCAAAAAACTCAAACCGAAGGCATAACTCAAATTCAAATCTCATGGCTAAACCCCAGTTTCAGATTTAGGACAGAGCCTTACGAGTTGCTACTAATTGGTTTTGTTAAATGTTCGATGGGGCTTTGACAAATGAAAGCTCTTGTAAGAAGCAACCTTGTAAATAATGGGGTGGCCCACTAAACCTTTAGTCTTAACAATGTTGTATCAAAGTTTTGCTTTCATTGTAAGGCCCCTTTTTGTAGTGAAGAAAAAGACTTCAAGATTCCATTCTAAAGGCCTCCCTATTGTTTAACACTTGGGCACTGCCCAGGAGTATACTGATATTGTCAAATTGGCTGCCAACTGTAATGATGGATGCCTAAACCTGGTTATGCTGTCATAACCTATAACCCTTTCCCTTATGTACCATTGTCTCTTCAACAATGTCCTCAGCTATAAAGGTGGGAAACCTGCTCTTCAAACTTGGAACTGATTACCAAGCAGGCTCTATCTCAGGAAGACCCTTCCACTTTTTCAATTACTCTGGATGGATAGTGTGATGTGAATCTTTGATCAAGACTCAAAACATGACATGTTTTCGTTTTTGTTTTTTGTTCTTTTTTTTGGGGGGGTCATTTGAGATTGAAGGAGATCTACTTACAGAAAGGTAACAATTAAACAGATGTCTATGATCTCATTGATACACACATCTTATCAACAAAAAACCTTAGACAAAGAGTTACATTCATTGCACATTATTGCAGAGATATATCCATTCTCATAAATGTAGCAGAAAGGTAGCAAGCTTTGGAATCATCTTTCCAACATTTCCACACAATACCACAATTGTATTAGATCTTACAAAAGAATCAAGTAACAATTCCAAAGAACATGAAAGCAATTTCAGCAATATCTAGAGCAAATAGTAGAAAATAGTCAAATATATTTTGAACATATAAAATAGTCAAATAAATCTGGACATAGTGCTCATATAACTTGGCATTCTAACCAATGAGTACAAATATGCAATACAAACAGCAAGATTGATAATCCTTCTACAAAGAATTTCATTCGATAGAAACACAATTGACTTTTCCAAGAAACGTATAGACTTATGGGGAGCAAACATGGATATCCAATTTTGTGGAATATTCAAATTGAAACCAGCTTGCCTCCTCCAAAAGGGTGGTAATTGACTTGATTATATACTAATTATAGAAAAAGAAATAAATTCAAATAAACTGAAGTACAGATGTTACCTATTAATCTTGGACTGCTAACTCTTGATTGGCCCCAAAACTGGTGCCCCGTGTGGTATTTCTTTAACTTGTATTGCAATTGTCGAAGTACACTGAGATTGCTCCAATCTCCTTTGAAGTCGAATGCTACTTGCTGTGAAAAACAATCAAGAAGCCTTCAGTCTAGTTTGCCCCCTAATCTAGTAGGGGATTAGCCTCCTCTTGACCCTTGGTTAGTCAAAATGAATCCCAAATTCAATTGGGATGGGATAGCCCTCTTGAAATCTTTGAAATTCCTCAAATTTTCAAGTACTATGCCTTCAATCTTCTGGCATGGGACCTAAGGTGGTTGGTAACCCTAATTTTTGTTGTAAATTAGGGTTTATAGCAACAAATACTTCTATTGGCTACCTATGTTAAAGAATAAGAGAGAAAATCAAGTTGCACAATAAACCGTTGTATGTTTCAGAGCTAATCTGACAGCTTCTCCTTCCTCCCTTTGCCCAATATGGTCTCTCTAGCCTCCCACCAGCCTCTTCTCTCTTGCATTGAAAGGTTTTTCCAAGTGGTAGCCTTCTAATTGGATGTTTCAGCCATTTTAACTAATTTCCAGAATGCAATTCTGAAATTTGATTAAATTCTGTCCTTGCCCAAAAATTTCGAAGTACGCATCCACACTTGAAAGTGCACCCTTGATTAATGTCTAAGCCAAATGCAGCATTAAAAATAAATGTCCCCATGATGACAAACGTCCCCTTTGAAATCCTTGCAATCGTCCCCTGATTGCATTGCAATGTGCCAAAAGCCAAAGATACTGCACTAGAATTTCTAGAAGGTATCATAGTAAAACAACATTAGGTACTATTGTTTAACCATGCTACTTCTAAACACTTGCTGAAAATTTTCAGCCAGCATCACCAAAACATAATACACAAAAAGAGTGCAAAACTACTGCTGGAACCTCATGGAATGCTCCCATTACCAAAATATCACAGAAGTAATGACCAAAGAACCATAGTAAATCATAGACTGAGCATGGACCATAGCTGAACTATTGATGGCATCATGCAATACATTGCTGTAGCTTGTCAAAAAAACCAGCTGAATACTATTGATAACTAATGATCATCCACTATAAACCAAGTGGTAACCAACCTTTGATGATCATAATCTACCAACCGCTCCAGCAGGACTGCATCTAGCCGCTTGTATCCCTAAGAGAACTCCAGCGACCTCTCCCTCCTGTGGAAGGCAAGGTCTCTCCAGGCAGCATCGCGTGCTCCTACTGCCAGTAGAAACACCTCCCATGCCTCCTGCTCCTCCTTGGCCATGCCCTGATAGTTTCTCCCTCTGCCCTGCTGGTCCTCCAAAGCCTCCAGGTTGTTGAAGTCTCCTCCAACAATCCAGGAGTCCACCTCTGGGAGTCCTTTCGCGATCTCCACCCAAAACTTGTTGCGTATCCTAACCTCCGTAGGGGCATAGATATTAAGGACTCCAAGGCACGAGTCACCAATATCCAATCTGATCCATAGCACCCTCCTTGCCACTATCGTTCCGTGGTCTCGAACACAAGCGGTAAGACTCTAACCAATAGAGGTGCACACGCCTCCACTCCTACCGTGGGCACCTATGGCGTGCTCCCAGTAAGTGTGCGAGCTGCCTGGGAGTACCTTCCCTACCCGCTGGGCCTGGGTGGGGGTGAGCTTGTGCTCCCGTAGAAGTAAGATGTCGATCCATCCGGCAAGGGCAGGCTGCAACTCCTACCGAACAATCAATTTCTTGGAACCACGTGCCCCACTGTAGTGGAGGCTATTCACATTCCAGGATGCAAGGTGTAAGCTCATGGGGAAACCTATGACTGCCCGAATAGGCATCTGTTCGGTGTGGAGGCTGCTGATGGCGAGGAGGAGCTATGAGGCATGCAGGTACGCTTTACCGTCGGTCTGGACAGCGAGCTCCATTCCCCCATGGTGGCCCTCGGCCGGACCATAGGGGTGATCGAAGTTCCAGGTGGTACTATCAATGCATCTATCAGCCAGGCCGAGAGTCCAGACTCTGTGCACTGGTAGAAACGGGCCGCCTTTGCCAGGGGCCACTCGATCACATCCCTTGGAGCCCTCCATTGTGGAGGGGCTCGAAAAATAATGCTCAAGTGAGGGACCTCGGCACCAGCCCACCAGTTAATATCCATCATGCAACCAAGCCACTGCTGTGCAAACAATGCTAGTCCTTCTCCCATCCACTGGGAGGTGTGGTCCGCCACCTGACTCTTCAACTCTTCCTCTATCTGTGTCGTCGTCTACTTCCCTGAGTGAGAGGACTGAGGAAAACAAGCATAGTTTAGTCCATCGGGTGGTGCTAGTAGATGGACCTTGCCCCCTCCTTGACTTACAAATCACAAAGATCCCCACCTCTAGAGGTAGTGGGAACTCTCCGTGCTCCGCAACTCTCAAGTAGGACCATGGGCCACTGCGGAAGAACTCTTGTGGCAACAAGTGTACCTATCTCGGGAAAGTGTGACGGGCGGCAGGGGTGGATGAACTGGTGGCTGTATGGGAGGGGGAGGATTGCTGGTGCGAAGAGGATGTAGGCTTGTGTGACTTATCACCTCCTGTGGGAGGAGGGGGGATGGGTCTAGGGGGGATTGCTTGAACCAAGTGCGGATCAGGGGGAGTGCTCGAGATGGGAGGTGGTGGGGGGAAGGATGATCGAGGGATAATGGGATGGATGAAAGTACATGGCGGGTATGGGGGGGGGGGGACTGGTGGTCCTGGAAGTGGGGGGCTGCGGGCCAGGGTTAGTGGGGGGGGTGCATGGGATGTGGAGGGCGGTGGGTGTGGGGGCTGTGGAGACTCAGGAGAGGTAGTCCGTGGCACGGGTGGTGGATGTGGGGGGTTGCAGTCTTGCCGGGTGGGGCGGACAGGGGGGGGCTGTGGAGTGCTTTGCCGAGGGGGCTTCACATACTCACCTACTCCCTGCTGCCAAGGCTGGGTCTGAGATGGTAGCTGCACCCCCTTTGCCGTCTCCCTCTTTGTCGTCTCTGGACCCGTGTGAAGCCATCAGCGTCCACCTGCGGGCCTGTTGGTGGAGCCACCTTGGCTCCAAAACGCGTGCAACCTACTGCTTGATGCCCAAAGTCGTGGCAACACAAGCACTGCCCTGGCTGCCCTGTCACAATGACCTGCTGTCTAAAGGAGTACCCGTCCGCCTCAATCTCTAGGAATTGTGGGATATTCTTGACCTCTTTCATTGCCACCCGTACCTTTGGGACTCCTGCAACAACTGTCACTGCATCCGCGAAGGATGCGGGAAGGATAGTGCCGAAAAGCCGTTCAAAGTCTTCCACCAATTGGCGATACTCAATCTCCAGGCCGGGGAAAAGAAGGGTGACTGGGTGCCGAAGAAACCTGTTGTGGAGTGCAAACACCTCCAGTAAAGCCCTTGTACCAGGGGACCATGTGTATGATCCCCTTCGTGGACGCATATGGTAAACTGGCGAGTAACTCGCGAGCTGCGTTCGCCGAGCTAAGCCGGACCATGAAGATCCCTTGGCACAATAGGACCGCCTCCTCAATTTGCGCCAACCCGATGTGCAGCGTGGAGTGTAGCCAGTCCCGAAGCTGGGCCCTGGCTGGGGAATGTCCCACTACCTAACCATAAATCGTTGTTTCCATTAGCTCCAGCTCCTTAGCTCGGACGGCTAAGAGTTGTTCCTCAGAGAGGACTACACGCAAGGTGTTTGACTAGGGGACACTCGTTGAGTGCGCCGGTATCTGACCAAAGGTTTCCATTGCGCGTTCCTCCTGAGAGGACTACCAATCACGTTGCAGTGCTACCTAGGGGGGGAGTTGCTGTAGATGGAGGGAGCAACTGGAGGGTGGGGGGATCAATGGCAAGAGGGGGGAACACTGCTGTGTTTGCTACGGATGGGTCCAAGGTTGTGGACGGGGGAAGTGCGCCCGGGGGGGGGGATCTGGAGCAGAGGATAGTCTGGGGGGGGGTGGGCGCAAAATGCGGGGGCGGGATGGGCAAGGCGGCAGGTAGAATGGGAGGCTAGGCGGGTGGGAAGGGGTCTTTGGGTGTGGGCAGTCGAGTGTGGCCAGTCGCGTGGGCGACGAACAGGGCGGGGACGGGGCGACAAGGTGGAGCGAGGCACGAATAGGGCGGGGACATGGTGACGGGTTACAAGCAGGGGGCTAGGCGGGGGCCGCAGGCCAAGAACGGGGAGGCACCAGCCAAGGCGATAGGCAGGTCGAGCGCGGGCGTGAGGGAATAGTCAGGGGGCAGGGGTAGTAAGCGACACGACGGCGAGCGGTGAAGTTATATGAGAATATTGATACATTCAAGTTGACAATCAACACTTTTCCGAGTGTACGTCAGGAGATGGATGAGGAGGAGATGATCTTTGCAAAGCTCTATAGAGAGCGTATAGGAGCAGATACTCATATGACACTCACAGTCAACGTGCCCGTGGACGAGGAGTTCGAGTAGGTGATAGCCGGGGCATGGTCATTCAACGCTCTTTGACATGAAGGAGGGGTGATTTGAGTGGCTTGCAGATATATGTGAGGTGAGGCTCTAGTAGCACCCATCCCGTGCCTCATGATGACATCCCCCCCCCACATAGTTAGTGCCTAGAGAGCCATCATTTGATGATGATGGTAAATTCATCAGTGAGAATGAGTATGAGAGTGTCTCATCATTTGACGCCGAGGAGTCATCTTCAAACTCTCTTGATCAGCACTCAGATCTGCCTCATCATAGTGGCATGTGGATACAATGATAGTAGATACAAAAAAGAGAGACACTCTTTTTTGTATCTACTATCATTGTATCCATTATCCATGTATGTACTAGACTCTAGTTGTATAGCATGTTGCGCACAGTGCATGCGACCACGAGGGCATCAACTCCCAAAAGATGGTGTTTCCATATTAAACGTGCATGAATTATAGCTAGCAATTCCTTCTCATAGACCTACAAATTCTTCTTTGCACTATGGAGAATATGGCTCTTGTAGGCCACCTAAATTAAAACAGCCCCAATGCTATTTTCACATGCATCACACTAAATAACGAACGACTTCCTTAGATCAAGCAATACAAGCACATGATTTGAAGTCATCTTTTTTTTTAAAGTTGTCGAAAGATGAAATTTCCATTGTTGTTCACTTAAATGGCACATCTTTCTTTTGCATAGCATGCAATGGAGATGCTATTTCAAAATCTATGGATGTATTTCATGTAGTAAGAACTGTAAAGTTTGTCTACAGAATATCAACACAATCATACGACAAACATACAGACTGATAAAGAAACAGAGTTAGGGTTAGGGTTAATACAAAGACAATGAACATAAAAGATAATCAAATTTGAATTATGAATGAATAGGAACAATGCTCAATGCAACAAACACACTATGCAAGGTGAAAAACTGACCCTTAAACTCGTGTTTGGAGGACCGGGGCAGAGAATATGGGTGGAAAAGTGTGTCGTACTCTGATACATCTTGAAACGCAGTAGGTAGCCTCCAAAGATGTCTGGCAACAGCAGCAAACGCAGCTCAATAATGGCCGGATCAGTGACAGCAGACAAGTAGTTATAGTAGTAATGATTGATGAGTAGTTAGGGAAGGTGAATAGCAAACACAGCAACTATTGATGATATGGCAGCTTAGTGATACAGAAAATCTGAAAAACGCAGCCTTGTTGATGACAGGGAGATCAAGCGACTCCAAAAACAGTAAATGAAGATGTTTATGATGACTTGGCAAGTTCGGTGGTTCCAGGAACAGCAAAATGCAGATCATGCTTGTTGTACAATGCAGCAAATGCAGGAATGAGGCCATGTGGCAGCAGGTGGCAGCCAGAGAAGGTACAGACAAGGTTGCCACATCCAACGGTGTTCGATTAGTATTGTCTGATACTAGTACGGTACTAATGGGACTAAGAAATCTTGGACCTACATCCGATGCTATGTCCAATGAAATTTTTTTAAACATATAATATAAAGTCTATACGCAATGTTTGGACATAAAGCATAGATTTAGAGACTTTACTCAAAAGTACAAAAGAGAGTTGAAATAAGACTGTGTGGATGTTGAGAGAGAGAGGGTGGGTGCATAATGCATTATAATTCGTCACATTGATGATTGTAATTTGTGTCATGTCACATCATGTGTGAGAGAGAAGGGGGGTAGAGAAAGAGAGAGAGAATAGGATAGAGCTATTGAAGAAGCTGTTGCAGAAAAATGGGCAAGAAGACGCGCAAAAAAATGGGCACCTTGATCAGGCAGGCACACAGTTGACACGATGGATGTGCAGGCAGGAAACTTGTCATGGACAAGTTTGGACAGGTGGACAAATTGTACAGGATTGGATGGACTGGATAGATTGGCTTGTTCGTCGAACATAGAGAACCCTATAGACTCATGTCCGATGGCGTTCGATTAGTACTGTCCGATACTACTACCATACTAATGGGACTAATAAATCTTGGACCTACGTTCGATGCTATGTCTGATGAAAATTTTTTGCATATAATTTAAAGTCTATACTTGATGTTTGGACTTTAATCATAAATTTAGAGATTTTACTCAAAAGTAACTACAAAAGAGAGTTGAAATAAGACTGTGTGTGTGGGGATGTTGAGAGAGAGAGGGTAGCTGCATAATGCATTGTAATTCATCACATTGATAATTGTAATTTGTGTCATGTCTTATTAACATGTGAGAGAAAACGCGCACTTTGACCAGGCAAAACATAGTTGGCTGGGCGAACGTGCAAGCAAGGAACCCGTCGAATGGGTTGGATGGATTGTACTAGACGGGATGGATTGGATTGATCAACCTACTTGTCAAACATAGACAACCTTGGGTACAAATTACAGTCCCTTGGCTGGATAACAAGCTGGAAGGTTGGAAACACTCACGAATAGCAACAGATTGGCTCAACAACAAGCACTTGATGATAGGTAGTAGTGGATAGTAGCTTGAACTAAGATATCTTTTGCGAACAGGGTGTGGGCAACAAAGAGGAAGCACTTACAAGCTGTAAAAGCAAGATTGGGCTGAATGATGGGTAGCCTATCTATTTATAAATGATCGGGTCCTCCCAAATTAGGGTTTGCCTTCTAGGATACAAACACTCTCTAGAATCGCTTTTATTTTAATGAGAGTTTTGGTACTTCGATCAATTAAGCTTGTTTTGGGGCTATTTTGAGTGGCTAATTAGCATGTAATGCATTTTCAGCTCATCACCCATCACCCCCTCTCAAGCCCAAAACCTAGAACTAGAAAGAGATTGTGCTAGCTGAAGCCCATATATTTTCCTTTTGCCCAAGGTGTCCCAATGCTGTTTAGTTGAAAACTAAGGCCTATATTTGGAATATACTGCTACAAATCACTATTCTCTCTAGCAATAAAGAAGCTTAGCTAGGGATTGGACAAAGGGTGCATGTTGGCTACACAATGACCTACCAAGACTATAGAGGCAATAGTTATCTCGCTAAGGGAGCCCAAGTCATCACACCAAAGAGGCAAAGTCATCAAACAAAGGGGTGCATATTGGCTGCTTAAGTGACCTATTAGGACTTGTGAAGGTGGATAGAACCATAGCAGACTTTGCTCTCTCTTTTTTCTTTTTGGAAAGGGCTTTTAACTTTGATTTGATGTAGCATTAGGTATAGGTTTTCAATTAATGTTTGTCCTATTGAGTGATCTATGCCTCTAGGGGAAAATAAAGGGATGGTTAAATCCAACATATACGCATCAGATGGAGACCTTCAAACAACAAGGCAATGGCTGAAAACAAGCCGCCCAGGGCTGGATAGTGATGGGCTGTAGTCATGATGGCTTGACAGTAGATGGTAGGTGGTTGATGGCTGAAATCTGCACGGTAGAGTGAGAAGCTTGCACAAAAGGATGAGGCTGAATGGTGGGCATCCTATCTATTTATAGATGTAGAAGGGTGCCCCAAAAAATTAGGGTTTTGGGGGACCACTAAAACTCTCTCAAACCATGTACCAAATTTGCATTTTTTTATTAAGCGAGCGTGTTTTGGGGCTGTTTAAAAATGCTAATCAGCTGTAAAGCATGTTTTAGCTCAACAGAATAAACTACCTCCATCCCCAAAAAATAGAACAATTGACCAAGGTGAATCATCTCGAATGTAGAACAAACCTAGGTCTTTATATTCGCTATGGTAGCAGAATTTGAGCCTGTGAATAAATCATCAACATATAAAGAATGTAGCTGACCCCCCCTTTGTAGTGGTTTCTATACATAAGTTTGGGTCATAAGGGGTAGAATGAAAGCCATGAGTCCTAAGGAACTCATCCATCCTATGGAACTAGGAATGCGGTGCTTGCTTCAATCCATAATGAGGTTTTTGCAAATGAAGGCCTTGTCTTTACAGTCCGGAAAAAGGATATCCAAGAGGCTGCTCCTCATAGACTTCTTCCTCCATCATTGAGTTGCCAAAGAATTTGAATAGGATTGATAATTGTGAATAGGTTCTGTAATTTGGCTCGTTTTATGGCAATGAGGACAGCTATAAACACACTTCTTACGGTAAAAATTTTAATGGTGCAGTTCTTCAAGGTAATACAGATTTCCAATGTCAATATTTGGATCTAGAGATCCTAGGACTACTATCTGTTTTCTAGATGGCATTATAGGATTATTTGGGGATAGTGCTCAGTTTTTTGTCTTTTTAATATCCAGAAAAACTGGACAAAATGAGATAAGATATATTTAAATGCTTGATTTGTTGATATGTTAGTCCTGATAAACATGCAAAATGGAAAATATTTTTAGTATACAAGGGTTTACCTGACCTATATCATGTGAACTTAACATAACCTTCTTGTATAATCATATTTTCCTCTTTTGTCACTACAAATACAAATGTGATATTTCTTTTGAGGAAAAAAAACACGAATCTGATCTTGTAAGATGGTTTATGAGACAGCAGGTAAGCCCAAATATGTCTAATGAGCTTTTGTGAAAACAGCCTTCCCAAATATATACTTAAGTTTCTGGTCAGAAGTTCATTACAACTCGCTCTTTTTAACTTCTGGTAAGTTAACATATTCGGAGTCATCATTTCTTCTCCTATTTCATGTAATGTTCTCTCTTTTTTGTTTCTAAAACTGAGAAGAGATTTTCATTCATTCATGTTTGCATTGGACAGAACTACCTGCAGTCACACAGACAAAGCCAAAGAGAAATCATTGGTTGTTTTAATGATGGCCAATAATGTCCTCCTTCAGGGACATAACGAGAAACATTTGTACAAATAAACTGTAGATGTGACCATGTCATAGCTCTAATTATCGGATTACACCACAATACATAATATTCTGTATTCATGAAGCCTTTGAATGCATCATGACTCCTCCAGAAACTTGATGGTTAAGGTAATGAAGTTAACAAACTTGCTTTCTTTTCTGTTGAGTTAATGACGCTGTTTGATAGTTAATCTGAAGACAAACTTCAGACCTTGACTTTGCACAGCATAGAGCTAGCAGCCTAATATTTCTTTTTCTTGCCAGCAGGTCTCTCTAACTCAAGTATCTGCCCAAAAGAAAACCTTTTAAATTAAAGCTGCCAGTTGGCCATCATACCAAAACAGTTTGATCCCTGCTTCATGAATTTAAGACAGGAGTACAAAACAAGCCATGTCTCCAGCTCACCTACTGGTGGTGGTTGAGCAGCAACTTGGGCTAGTTAACCAATGCATTGCCAGATACAGTCTACATCCCACAAGGTCATTTAATATAAGTGTTACAAAAAGGGAGAATTGAACCCGGGTCAGTGGAACAATAAATAACAACTGGCTTACCACTAGGGTAGCCACTTGATTGAAAGCAGAGAGATAAGAAATTGATCAAACCAAAGCATGCAGAACCAATTATCATAATTCAAAACATGGGTTGATTCCTGAAGCGGTGGCTAATCAGCCTTCCAGCACACATCCCGTAGGCATGCATCTGTACATGGAGTCAAATCATTTAGATCCCTTGGTTCATCGCACGACATGTTAGCAAGGGGACGAATTCTTAACTCTGTCGATTGTATTCATGAATGTGTTTTAACACGTGTACAAGAATTTTAGGGATCCAGCAATCCAAAGAGATGAAGATTGGTTTCAATTATGTAGATGAAATTTAGTCTCATGGTTTGTTTTTGCAAGAGCACAATCTACATGATTTGGCTTGTTTGCAAGGTTTCCTTAATACATATTATATGTTATGCAGGCAACAAGGTTTTTAAGGTACATCTATTGAGTGTGATATGATTTACAGCTGTAGTGGTTGCATACAATGATCCTCATGGACATTCATTATTATGCAAGGCTTTCTTAATGGTAAAGATCATTGCTTCTGTGGGTACTCAAACAGTGTCTGCTCATAGAGCTTCTTAAGAAATCATTGGTGGGAAAATATAATTATCTATGGAGACTTTTTAGTAATTCTTTTGAATATGAGAATAAGTGGGGATCTCTTTTGTGTCATAATGCATCCATGGATTACAAAGGTTCATAGCATCACTGATATAGTCTTAGACATTCTATGCAGCCATTGGGTCAACCCCCAATTTGGATGGGGTTGTATTTTGATTTGCTGACAAAGATTGCAATTGCCCACAAACATTAATTTTGTCTTGTACAATGCATTCCTTTCAAGAAAGGCTTGAAGGGTAATTCTAATCCATTGAAGGTTTTTGTCTACTCTTATGCTAGTCAATTACAAATGAGATTACTTCAATGATTTCACAAAGGCTTAGAACATTTTGCATAAATATTTGCACTTTGATGCAACATGGTCTTGTGCCTTAACAACAAAATGTCTACAAAGTATGTGGGGTTTGTGGATATTATGTAACATACACAAAGCAAGATCTTTTGTTAAGATGGATATGACAAAAATCACAAATATTTAAGACTATATTGTAATTGTCATGGCTAAGCTTACATTTCAAAAAGAAAGCAAAATGTGATATTATAGGTATGTAAAGCTTAGCCAAATGTTTAAAGTGATTTGTGTGATTCATGGTTATTGGATAGGTTAATGTGCCAAAGATGCCCTCTCAATATTGTACTTTATTCTGTCCGAAATGAAGAAAACTTTGATTGTGCAAGGATATGTGAGTGACTATTTTCTTACTAAGAACATAATAAGATCTACAAGTCTTGATGTTGAGTATTGCATTTATTCGGAGAGTATATTAGGTTGAGATTTATTCTTGTCAGGGTTGTGTGACTATTGGGTTTGAATCTTTTACAAGCATACCAATGGGAACTTTGTTGGTTCGAGTATAGATTGAGTTTCATGGGTGTGAGAGTTCAAACCTTGGGGTGCACTTCTCTGGTAGCATAGATATTCATAAGTGTTGCATGTTTCCCAAGCATGTTGCCATTGATTGAGTGATGGACAAAATTAAAATTATTATTAAAACTAATATAGTCTTATTCAATTTATCCTAGTTGTATGCAAATAGTTTTTTTTGCCTTTGCTAATGTGCTCAAAATTGCAAATAGATGTCTTCACGTCTTAAAGAATGGAATGTGCTAGAAAACAAAATGATTGAAAGTTACCAATTTTCTTCAAGACTTTATGTTCCTAAAATTGGATATTACTTCAATATTTCAAACACAAACTATCATGTTACTACAAGAAAGGCTACAATGTTACATGCTTTCTTGCTATACAAGAAATACTTATGATAGTTTCCTTGTGTTGTTAACTCTTGCACATTTGGGAAGTGAAAAGCTTTCTTGAAATTTTATTTGGACCTATAGGTGGTGAGCCGCTTCACTGTTGAGGTGAATAGCTTGTTATAATCATTTTGTTCATTACCTTCAATGGTTTGGTAGGCCTCATGAAATGGGCAAATATGGAGCAAGGAGAACATTCTTTGTTTTCACCTTTTGAATTGCCTTTGGTGCTTGATGAGACTTGACAAACTTATTTTGTAACTTAAGGGAATTAACACGATGCACAATGTTGGAGGAAGTGAATTTCTTGCTCTTCATTAACCTAGGTGATGAAATTTGGATTTACTAATCAATGAACATGGCAATTGATTTATCATTAGATCTAGTTGTTTTCTTTGACAAGTGAATAGATCTTGTGTGGATGAGGAAGGTTTAAAAGCATATGGTTTGTTGATGCATCAAATGTCTAATTTCATTGTAATATGTAATCATACAGTTGAATCATATAACTATTAGCGAGCATGCACACACAACACACACAAAAACCTATATTTGATGCATAGGTCTTTTGCAACACCATAGTTGTGTAAGTTCTTGTTATCAATTCTCAAAAAAACATTGAATTCAACTTTATTCTACCTTATATCCCTTGATCACTACAAGGAACAACTCATGTCTACACACTATTATTTTGTTGTGGTGAGTATATTAATAAGAATAGATATTTACACCACACCACATTGATGCTTTTCAAAAAAAAAAAAGGCATACCTTTAAAAGGAATCATCCTATGAACCATCCAATAAGTGGTTAATATCTTTCTAAAGGAGAAAAGGCTAACACAACTTGCTTTTAGGCTTGAGGCCAAAATTCTCTAAGCACAAAATGCTACTTGCTTCTACTAAATAGCTTGTTCTTCCTCATTTTCCACATGCATCCATATGCACTCCATTAGGACGACCCTATGCAAATCTCAAAGCTTAGTACTTTTCATTTAGGCTTCCTTAGTCTCTAAAAAGAATAAACTGATGGTTGATGTTATCCTTGAGGCCTAATTTTTTCACCCAATCTTGGGCCAATCTCCATATTGCTTTGACTTCTTTGCATTGCCAAAAAGATGACATATTCTCCTCCTCCCTCTTGCACAAAGGCACAAAATGGAGAGACATTCAAAGACTTTCCTAGTTTGTCCTTGGTAGAGAGCTTATTCATGGCTCCCTGCAACATAAGGTTGAGCTTGTGTGATGAGGTAACCCTCCAGATTGCTCTAAGTCTCCTCTTCCATGCTTTTATTCTAGGCTTGGGGTATTACTTGTTTTAAAAGAAAGTTATCTTCATAAAATGTTCCTTCTCTTGCACTTCTATAAAAGTGTGCATGTTAGGCAATCATGTACTTGGTGATGTTCCTCAAACAACTTACTGGAGTAGCGGTTGTCCAATCCTCATTTTTCTCTAAGACTTGTTGTTGCCATTTTCTCTCATCCTCATTACGTCTAAAGGCTTGCTTGACATGATCCATTGTCATCAATGATGACACTTTCCAATCCTAGAGATCTCTCCATCTCAAGACTCCTTTACAAACAAGTTTCTTCACCATCCTAGGATCTTCTTGCCAATCCTAGAGATCTCTCCATCTCGAGACTCCTTTACTAACAAGTTTCTTCACCATCCTAGCATCTTCTTGAAGTAGTCTGAATGGGGATCATATGCTTGTTTAAAGGTTCATATGAATCTACAGATAATGAGCCCCCTTGCCTATTTGATATGCCTACCTACTCCACATTTCCCAACAACTCTTGCCACCTAAACATTATTGCTTGTAACACGTGGGATTCTGCAATCTTGATCTTTTGCTATGGGCAAAGAACATCCATCCTACTCATTCCATAACTTCCCTCTTTATTTTCACCTTCATTAACCATTCCTTGGTTAGGATTGTTTAAGGCTATAGTTGGCCTATTTGTTTCAAGAGGCCAAAAGTAAAGATCAATGAGTTTTGCTTGAGCTTAGGGATCTCAAGTTTGCCCTCATCCTTTGTTGTTGTGATGAGTGGCCGGCCATTGCATGGTCCACCATCCCTTGCTATTGCCAAGCCTCCACATGAAAGTCCCCCAATTTCCTCTCTATTATGTTCCAAAATTGTACCATTGAATCCTAGCACCATGGCAAGGTAGATGATTGTGGACATCAAAGTTGTCTTCAAGACTACTAGTCTTCCTATAAAGTTTTGTTGGTATTGCTCCACTTCTTAATCTTTCCCAGTAGCTTCTCTATGAGCCAAGCAACTCGTTGGTTCATTATAACTCCTATGCCAATAGGGTATCCAAGACCTAGCATGCTCTAATAATATTAAACCTGTCTAATATCTTTCCACGATCTAGGGGACCTTCCACCTCATGAGGATCAATTTAGTCTTGCACTTATTGATTATCTAGCATGAAATCTCCAAAAAATGATCTTAGACTTCTACTAGGTTTCTCACATAGCTCTCTCCACCTCATGTATATTTGAATTACCCCTTGTTATAATTTGTTGACATCCTTTCTCAAGTTTGGATCAACCATTAAAGGGAACAATACTGGTGCAAGTGGGTAGCCTTGCCTTATTATTGGACGGTGCAAGGGAGGGGCTTCAAGCATAGGTAGACCTTTGACAACCACGATTGCATTGGTGTTGTAGAGGAGAGTTTGGGTCATCCTTATGTATCTTGATTCTTCTCCCAAACCCATGACTTCAGAGTAAGATGTTGGTTGATACGAGCGTAAGCTTTGTGAGAATCCATATATATGAAAACATAAAAGAGTACAGGGAGCAAGTACATGAAAACAAGTATTGGCCATCCCTTCCCATCAACATGGGTGGTGTTGAACCCATGATCCAGCTGAGAGGAGAGGAGAGGATTCTACCAACCAAACTCAATCGCTTGGTTGCTTAGGAATGCTACCTTTCGCATCTTATTATTCTCTCTTGTTGCATCTAAGACACTCACTCTTTCTCCCCCTCCTTTGAAGGAACCCATCCATGTATGCCTGCCTCTAAGGGGCCTAACACTCAATGTCTTTCCATAAATTTTGAGCTTTGGCCACCTACAATTGCCACTTTTTAAAGAGTAACTATGGGCATCTATACTACTTACATATCTGTATGACAGTGGGTAGAAATGTGTGATATATGTAAACCCTCAAGTTGAGGACTTTCTTGTTGTTCGTCACCAATAAACCCAGGAATGTGATGCACACTTGGCACTCATCATGTTGGAATATATTCTTCTTCCCAAGATGCCCTCACCATAAAAAACATATATATGCCACAAAAAGTGAAATCTACATACCTTTGTTTGATATGTGAGGGGGAGGATGTGATTGGAGCTCACATTGCATTCTTCCCTCCATTGCATCCCTATTTGACCTCATTGTGGCATATCTAATCATTCTGCATTTGTTTCTCAATCACAACTAGTGCTATGCACTAGAAAGTAGCAGTCGTGAGTAGTGAGTGGCCTTTACGTGCATTATTATTGGAATGTAGCTTCTATAAGGCCTAAAGCTCTATCGCTACTATAACCTTGTCAGAATAGAGAACCTTGTAAGGGGACTATTCTAAGGTCAATATCTTCACAAATAGATTAAATAAATTATTGCTAGGTAAGCATAAATGAAAGGTTGTTAGATTGCACTTCTATCTCTTTGGAACCAATTGATAATAGCCCTTTGCTTACAAAGCAACACCCATACAAGGTTCCATTTGACTCTTGGGCAAAGCTCACAACCTTCCCAAAACCATTGATTATGATAGAAGGTACATATCTATTCTATATATTATTTAGAACTTTGCCTTGGGATTCTCGAACTAACCAAAAGACTCCCGAGCCTATGTGGCACAAGGAGAAGATTTATTCGTATAAAGAGAGTTATTTATTGAAGGGTGAGTAGATTTATATTCTCTCTCTCTCTCTCTCTCTCTCTCTCTCTCTCTCTCTCTCTCTCTCTCTCTCTCTCTCTCTCTCTCTCTCTCTCTCTCTCTCTCTCTCTCCCCCTCTCTCTCCCCCTCTCTCTCTCTCTCTCTCTCTCTCTCTCATAATTAATCATTAATAACATATATACACAAGTATATATATACAATATGTTAATTAAAATATAACTATATATATTTTATTGATAATTAATTGATTTATTAATAAATAGTAATCAATACCTAATCAATTACCTTATTGTATCATGATATATTTTAATTATTATACACACAATCAAGTATATTAAGGTATAAATAATTATAATACATATATCATAATTATCATCAATACAAATAATACATCAAGGATAATTAAATATAATAATAATGAATTAAAATAATAATATATTATTTAATATTATAGATTAAAATTACCTATTAATATATACACATGATTCGTAACACTTATATATATTAATATAGCTATTAATTGTTATATACATATATGCCATACATATTTTATTAACAATTAATTCACATATCAATAGTTAATAACTAATACATAATATTAATGCATTAGTAACTATAAATAATTTGTATATTATTAAATTAACGTACACTTATATCATATATATCACCAATACTATTTAATATTGTACACATTAAATATAGCAACAAATAATTAAAAATATATTTATTTTTAATATATATTTTATAGATAATATTATAATACATTTTAATTTGTGTGTATGTATGTGAGTAGATAATACATACATCTTCATATGTGTATATATATGTATAAATGAATTACACACACACACATATACATACGTTTTTCCTTTTTTCTCTTTTTTTTAAAATATGCTCTCTCTTTCTATGCGAGCATGTGTGTGTGTGTGTGTGTGTGTGTGTGTGTGTGTGTGTGTGTGTGTGTGTGTATACATATATGTATATGTGTGTATTTAATACTTGTGCATCTATTTGTGTGGTCTCGAGAGTAAATGTGTGTCCCTTTTTTTCTCCCCTTTTTTTTTTTCTTTCTTATATCTCATGTTTCTTCATCTCATATGTGTGCATGTTATGTACGCACGTACGTGTGTGTGTGTGTGTGCGTGCGTGCGCGCGCACGCGTGTGCATGCGAGCACATATATGTATGCATTGTATGTGTATGTACATGTATATATTTGTGTGTGGATGTGGGTGTTTACATATATGGGTGTATGCATGTTTGTAAGTGTATATTCATTCTCTCTCTCCTCAGCTATTTTTCTCTTTCATATACATATTTAGATGTGTGTGAGTGTGTATGTATCTTATACATGTGTGTCCATTTGTGTGCTCTCATAAGCTTACTCTCCTCTCTCTTTTTTCTCTCTTGCACACATAAATGCATATATGTGCATGTATTATTTATGTATTTTTATAGTGTATGTGCATTTGTGTGTAGTTTTAGAGTATGTATACATTGCATGAATATATCTAACAATTGAAATTATTATCTCATTGCATATGTGGATTTGTGGATGTTTTTAGAGTACATGCATATTGCATGTATATGTTCAACCATTAAAATATCATATCATGTCATATGTCTGATTCAAAAAAAAAACATCTCTCTCTCTCTCTCTATATATAGGAAAAGGAGGAGAGAAAGAAAGAACCACATACAACTTTTCAAAGCCTCACCTTTCCCCTTTTCATGATTGTATCATATATTCAATGTGAGAGAGAGAATATGTGTGTACGTGTGTTCAATTGAGAGAGAGATAATAGAAAAAAATTATAACCTCCACTCAACCTTTAAAGAAAGCACTACTTATTTCTTGAATAGCAAACTTCTCCTCATTATGCCACACGATGGACTTCGGAGCCTTCTAGTTGAGATCCCCAAGGCAAACCTCTGAATTGTATGTGGCTTAAAGAGAGTGAGAGAGAGAAAGAGAGATTTCTTTTTTAATTAGGCATATAAAATGATATGATATTTTAATGATTAAACAATATGTGCATGTAATATGTAATACTCTAAAAGAAGAGACAAAAGAAAAAATGTGTGTGTGGTGTGTGTGTACATACATACATACATACATACATACATACATACATACATACATACATACATACATATACATATATACATATACATATACATATGCACACACATATATGTGTGTGTGCTCACACATGCATATACACACATACAAACACATACACCTTGATTACATATTTATTATTTTACTATTAAATGATATTATGCATATTCTACTTCAGCTATACTCAATTTGTATCTGTATAACTAATATTATATTATATATTAACACTTACTTATTGTATATAATTATCATAAATTGAAATCAATCATAATTATAATATGCGTATTATAATAATTATATATATTTTTATACTATACATCATATAAATAATATATATATTATATAAGTAAATATTAATGTACATATATTATATATTAATATATTAATATATTAATAAAATATTAATAGATAATATATAATATATGTACATTATAATTAATAAATAGATTATTTTACATATATACTACATTAATATATAACCATAATCTATAATATTTAGTAATGTATTATTATTCTAACTAATAATCTAATGTCCACATTACTTAGTTTATTTTAATGTGCATATACATTCCAAAGAAAATTGATTTATGTTGCACATTAAAAAAAACTAGCTCTAATTATAAAACTGACTCTCATTATGAAAATAATTATTATTAATGAGGTATTATATGCCATCTCATGGAAGAAAGACTTGGGAGACCCTCCCAAGATTAGCTTATTAAAACTATGTTTGTAGTATAGAACAACAAAAAGAACTAGCCTAGTGGATAGTCACTTGGTAGTTAAGTGCACTTGGGTGACAACACTACCGGGATCGGTGACCTTCCGGGAAGATTTTCCTACAAGCTTCTCCTTTGCACTACTATAATATAAACCATATAGATGACACCATGGACATTAAGGATGATGAGAATAAAATCCCAAAAACTAGACAAATCATTTACAATCATCCTCTTCTTTATAAGCATAACTTTACTTTTAGAAACTTCCAAGCATTTGCTATTACTCCATCCACAAGTATTTTTGTCTGCTTGGTGAAAAAACTTGGAGAGTGTACAAAATTATTTCTTTATTTCATTCTAAACAAGGCTTCTCTTATATATAGCATACACTCCTCTTGAAACCTGTTTAGAAATTTACTGGGATCCATAGAATTTAAGATATCTTACATTGTTCTAAAAAGAATGTGCACTCACATTTTGACATCTCCATGAAATCTAACTAAATTAGAGATTAAGTACAACTCTGAGGCGTCCGCCAGGCTCATTCCAAGGCGCACATTTTTGTAGTCCATTAGTAGGTTTCCAAATGACGCCCACCCGGTGCTCCCTTGGACTATCACAGGGTTTATCACTTAAGCCCTAATGAGTCTATATCACAACGGAAGAGTTCCAGTTGAACCCACCAGGATCGACCTAAATTTTTGAGTTCCTAAAATCAAATGGGTCTCCTAACAACCAGCTAGTGTCAGTAATTTTGAGTTCCCACTTCCTACATGATTACTCAAACTGAAGCAGACTTGCCATTACACTTGGTTCAAAGAGAATGGGAGACGAAGGGGAGTGTGGTATGTCGACCCTCCTGCCCATAAGGCAAAATCCCATTCCAACCCCCTAAAACAATGCAAGTTGATTCTACCTAGTGACTAGTTGGTCAATTTATCGTCTTCCTATTTCTATTGACGATTTAGAAAAGTTCCCAGAGCTAAGTGGCACCACGACGGACCCGTTAGTGGTCACGCCCACCCACTTTCCTTTCATTATGGTATCATCTTTAGTTTTTTAATTACCCACAACACATTTTTTAAAACATATATAACCAACTTCTTTAATTAGTCCATTAAATCATAGGTTCCTTCACGTAATTTATCTCCCGAATACGCATACAATTCAAACAAACCTTGAGTTTAAAAAAATATTTATTATATTGGAATTTTATTACAATTTCCATCTCTTGATCCTACAAAAGATATACAAAATTCCACGAGGGTATTCTGCCCACCAAGATTCCTTCCTTGTAACTAGTATTAGGATTCCAAGATCCCATCCTAGGTCACGAAGGGGCTCATCAGATTCTAAGAGTAATGTGGAATTTACGACCAGAGTCCCCCCCATGGCATCCACATCTCCTACTGCTTGAGACTATCCCTACGGATAGACCTTTGCACTGCGAAGCCGGTCTAAGCCTCTCGAAGTGATAACCATGACCCCCTTGGAGTAGGGTCTCGCAGCTAGCTTGGGGGTAGCTTAGTGTGATCTTTCCTTTTATTCTATTTGTCAATGTTTTTAATCAGAGATCTAGATTCTAGCAAACACAAATAATCCTTTCAAACATATAATGATGTAGTGACAATCACACCATCGTGCAGCTCACAGCTTCACATAGCCAAGGTCGATCCTTAACCTAAGGTAACCTTACAATCTAATGAGTATTCTCCTCCCCATAAAGAAGTGATGAGTACAATTCTTTCAACTTTGTTAAGCAAGACATGAATTTTCTATCTAACTTACCCACCATAAGCGATACCATTGCACAAACTATTTATCTTATTTACATTGATATATCCTAAATATAGTAAATTTCTTATTAAAAATATAGCTATGAAGATGATTTACACAGCTTTTAAATAGACCTTCACAAGTGTTAATCAATACTTAACCTTGTTGTGTTTGATAGTAGATATATCGAGTTATTTTATTTATCTAATCTTGCATGCATATATAATCCTTTACTTATTTCATGCAACATCCACTTACAATTATTTCCATCATAATTCTATAGATTATAATCTCGATTAATCTAACTAAAAATTATAGATAACAATTAACATTTTATGCTTGTATTAATTACTCTCTCTAAATGAAAGCTGTCATTTCGTGTAAGTGAAAATATAGAAACTAATATTTTATGTACTTAATTTTTACATAGATGATGCCCATGCAATTTAACAAGTATTTCTTGTACCATTAAAAGTAAAAACTAATATTTTATGAAAAAATTCAACAAAAACCTTATTATTTTATGTGGTGATATGAAAATAATAACCTAGTTCTAAGTTGTGAATAACCTGGTTTGGTATGACTGCATTGGGAATTCCATCTTTGCTTCCACTTGCGTTCGCCACACCCGATGTTCCATGGTAGTGGCAACTATGATAACCTCGGGGACTTCCGTATATTTGGTAATAACCGTTCTTTGACCGTTTGCAATGGATCTCATGGTCTTTGCGCCTCTTGCTTTTGAGCCATTGTTCGCAAGTGAGTTCGAGAGATAGAGAATGAGGAATGCATTCGGGATATGAGAGTGTAAGAGAAGATTGCCTAGTTGAAGAGCGAGACAGGGGGGTTGAGTTAACTCTTTCCCTCTCCAACCCTCTCTCTAATTCCCTTCCTTGCAACCTCTCGGGGTATCTCTCTCTCTCTCTCTCTCTCTCTCTCTCTTTCTCTCTCTCTCTCTCTCTCTCTCTCTCTCTCTCTCTCTCTCTCTCTCTAGCTTCCTCTTGTTCGTAGCCTCTTGGGGAGGGGGGGATGGGGGCGATATCCCACCCCTAAACTGAGTAGAGGACATGCCTTTATATAGGCAGAATGGAGTGCATGCTGCCTCTCCCTTCCCCTCTCTTTCTCCTCTCTTTGTGTTAAGATAGCTCATTCACTCAAAGTGAGAGCTTCTATCTCTTTCTTTATTATTTTATTTTTTATTTAATTAATTTAAAAAAAGGAGATCGTGAGACTATCGATGTTGTTTTTGGTGATAAAGAAGATGATTATGATGATGATGATGACGATGAAGAAGATGAAAATGCCAATGATGATGATGATGATAACGATGATCATAAGACCCATAGCCTGTTCGACGAGGCGTCCCTTCTTTCTAGCGGCAATCGGTTTGATTATCTTTTTTGAAACGTTAATTTTTTTAACATTAGTAACTATAATATATATATAAGCTGCATAGCTTACTAACTATTGATCTTACTAACTAATGGATAAACTAACTACCTAACTTACTAACTAATTGACTTTACTAACTTATATTTGCACAGAAATATTACATCATCCTCCCCTTAGAGGAATCGAGATGTCCTCATCTTGAGAGAAACTATGGGTATTGTTGATAAAGAACATTCTCATCTATCCATGTAGTATCTTCTTCAAGATAATCTTTCCACAATACAAGGTATTCTCTAAGGGTTCTACTTCTCAATTTTTTCTCTCTTATATCAATTACTCTATCGAGTTGTAGCTCAAGGACTCCTTGGCTAGGTATTACGACTTGTTGATCATCAAGGATATGGTTACGGTTAGCTACATATGCTTTCAATAAGCTAACATGAAACACATTGTGGATTTTTTAATTCTTAGGGAGTTGTATTTTGTAAGCGCTTGGTCCTAAGCACTTGAGAACCTTGTAGGGTCCAGAATATTTTGGACTTAGCTTCTTAAATTCTCCTAAAGACAAGGTACTCTTCTTTGGATGGACACGAACGAAGACCATGTCTCCTTTGAAGATTCATTCTTGGCTTCCAAGATCAGCATATACCTTTTGTCAGTCCTTGGCTGCTTGAATATCTTGTCTGATATTCTTGATTTGATCATCCATTTCTTCTATTATTTTTCTCGAAGCTTCTACCCTTAGAGTAGGATCAGAAAAATTAAGTGTCATACAGCAATCTTGACCATATAGTGCCTGAAATGGAATCATTTGAATACTTCGATGATGGGAGGCATTATAAGTAATTTCCACTAAGGGTAGATACTAAATCCACCTTTTAAGTTCCTTGCTACAATATGCGCACAGAATATCCTCAATCACCTGGTTAACTCGTTCTGTTTGCCCATCAATTTGTGGATGATAAGCAAAGCTGAAACAAAGTTGGGTTTCAATGGATTCAAACTACAAAGTCCATGCTAATAAGCTCCCATTTCATCTGGGAAATGTCAAGTGGCTAGAGTTTTCCTAGTAACTTGACACGTTCAGATTTTACCATTTGGCAATTTAGACATTCAGTGACATACTTAAGTACATCACCCTTGAGTCTTTGCTAGTAATAGCTTTTCCTGACAGCATTAAGAGTTTTTGCATACCCCGCATGTCCTGAAAAAGGAGAGTCATGTGCTTCCCAAAGTATTCTTCTCTTAAGAGTTTGACTTGAAGGAATGAATAATCTCATTTTGAAATAAACAAGTCCTTCTTCTTCATCTATAGAGAATTATTGATACTTAGTCTTCAATTTGGGATCTTGTTTCTTATTTTGAACTTTCCAAAACAATTGTTGATAGTCTGGGTCCTTATTTGCTTCATCCTTAGTCAACTTGATGATAGGATTAGTCGGCATTGATACCATTGTAGCTAGAGTTTCTGCCCTAGATGGTTCTTCCGCGCGATAAGAGCATTAAGGAAGGCTTTATGAATAAAGGCATCTGCTACTACATTTTCTTTACTAGGTTTAAAGTTAATTTCAAAGTTGTACTCCTGCAAAATTTCAATCCACCATTGTTGCCTCATATTAAGATCACGCTGAGTAAAAATCCACTTAAGACTTTTATTATGTGTGACTAAGGAAAACTTATTTCCAAGCAAGTAATGTCTCCATAATTTGAGAGCGTGAATCACAGCTAACAACTCCAGGTCATGAGTAGCATAACTCTTTTCATGGGCTTTCAACTTTCTCGAAGAGTAAGCTCTACAGAGGATGACCTTCCTGCATTAGTGCACATCCCAATGCAAGAGAGTTGGCATCTGTGACAACTTCAAATTCCTTGCTTAAGTTAGGTAGCCTTAAGATAGGAGCAGTTATCAAACTATGCTTTAGTTGCTCAAAGCTAGATTGTTCAATTGGCATCATCCAGATAATAGCAACTTGCTTTTCGAGTAGTCTATAAGAGGTGTTGCAATTTGGGCATAGTTTCTGATGAATATCATATCCCATCTTGTTAGACCTAGAAAACTTCTCATATCCTTGATAGTGGTTGGGGGTGCCCAATCTTGAACATCTTTGACCTTGGCAACATCTATTGATATACCTTCAACAAACACTATGAATCCCAAGTATTCAATCTTCCTTTTGAAGAAGGCGCACTTCTTCTTCTTGGTATACAATTTGTGTGTTCTCATTGTCTCTAGGACAATGTGAAGATATGGTTCATGATCTTCTTCCTCCTTAGAATAAGTTAGGACACCATCAAAGAATACAAGAACAAAATTATTGAGATGAGGCCTAAAAATGTCTTGCATCAATCTGTTGAAGGTGGCTAGGGCATTTGTCAACCCAAATGATATCACAATGAATTCGAAATGGTTGTATCTTGTGTTGAAGGTGGTTTTAGGAATATCTTCATTCTTGATTCTGATCAAATAATATCATGTCCAAAGATTGATCTTAGAAAAGATCCTTGCTCCTTGTAAACGATCAAGAAGCTCATCTATCCTCGGGATCGAGTACTTATTATTCACTGTTACCTCATTTAGCCCTCGATAGTTAATAAAAATATGGAGAGTTTCATCTTTCTTCTTTTGGAATAATACTCGGGCTCCCCATGGTGAACTACTTGGTCGAATATACCCTTGTTCTAGCAATTGTTTGAGTTGCTCTTTTAGTTCGATGGCTTTAGAAATAGACATTTTGTAAGGTCTTTTTACAACTGGGGCAACTCCTAGAACAAGTTTGATCTCTTGATTGACTTCTCTTTCAGAGGTAACTCAGTTAGCTCTTCACGAAATATGTCAGCGTATTCTTTTAACTAGGTTGGTTCTTTTGTCTGACCATCTTAATTTACCTTGTTAAGCTTGATCAAGTAAACATGTAATCCTTTCTTTAGGCCTTTCACAATTCGAGAAGCTTTTGCTAATTGAACCTTAGGTTTCCCTGTTTCACCTTGTGTAGTTACTATTTCACCGTTCAAATCCTGAAATGTGACTTTACCTTTTCCACAATGGATATGAGCATCATTGGGAATTAGCCTATACATTCCCAATAAGCATTCATAAGCTCCTAAGTTCATTAATCTGAACCTCATACTTGAAAGGTTTCCTCCTAGGTTAAACACTACCTTGGCAGTTTGTTGTGTAGAAAGTATTTCCTTTCCATTTGCTAATTCAACAAGCAATTTTAATGCATTTACTATACCTATTCCTAACTTCTTAGCACACTTGGGTGAAATAAACAAGTGTGTACTTCCGCAATCAATAAAAACTTTAAATAATTTACCACGGTGACTAGCTAGTGTCTCTATTATCAAATATTGATGCTTTTGATCCTTCTTGTGGAATGCAACACGAACAGTTGCTTTTTCAATATCTTTTTCCATAGTAGGTCTTCCTCCTTATTAATCTCTTTAAGGGTAATATTTGATGTTCTTCCTCTTGCCATAGTTAGTTGACCACGGCCTTAGGCAGCTTTGCCTTGACCTCGAAATTGGCCTTGACAATGGTTTTCACCAAGCTTTGGATATTATCTCCTGAAATGTCCTGGCTCATTACAGTGGAAGTACCTAAGACCATCCCTGTTTCCCTAGGTAGGAACAAAATTTCCAAGTGCATTGGATTTTGCATTTTTCTTCTAACCTTGGTGAAATTGACCTTGGGTTCTTTTTGCTTGACCTTTGAATCCTCCTTTGTTTTGGCTATTGTAGCTCGAGAACTTATTATTTTTAGGTTTTGATTGTACTTCCTGCACAATAGAAGTAGCCCTAATCAAAGCATCTTGAAGGTCTGTTGGGCGCATTGATTCCAAACAAGTGTTCAGAGAAGAATTTAGTCAATTGCAAAACTTGGACACTTGTTGAGAAATATCCATGGAGAGTGCATATTTAAGAAGTGAAACAAACTTGGAGTAATATACCTCTAAGGTTAGTCCCATTTGCTTCAAATTAAAGAACTCATTCATCTTCTGGGCGTGATAAGCTAGAGGTAAATACCTTCCTCTTACAGCTTCTTTCAGTAAATCCTAAGTAATTGTATTTTTAGGGACACCTTGATCTCGGCACCATTGCTTCCACCAGAGTCGAGCTTTGCTAATAATTTTAGCTTACTATCATGGCTTGGTTGGCTGTGACAATTCCAGCACCAATAAAATAATCTTCCATGGATTCAATCCAAATTTTTGCATCAGCTTCTACATTCTTGCCTCTCCCATCAAATTTTGAAGGTCTAACTTGCTTCAAAAGATTCCTTTTTTCCCAGGCTTCATTGGAAATTATTGTGGACACGAGATTTTGGAAAATTTTCAACAATTCCTAAGTTAAACTTTACGAAATTTATATAGCATTAATATTAGATTTTGATACTCAAATTATTTATCACTTAATTTATTGAAAAATTTTCAAATAAAACTATTTTCCCATTGCTAAAGTTAACCTACAATTTCAAAGGTTCCAAGGGAAAAGTAGGGATCCATTATTTCTCTTATTGATAAAGTATCAATCAATCTTTATTACAATGGATGTACAAGGTAATCAAATGAAAAGAAATACATTATTCAGATAGCTCACATGCTCATCTTTTTTTTTTCAGAAAAGGATTCCCTACTACAATCTAAGCATGATACTATGATATATCCTTTATGAAGTAACTTGGATTCTGAGAGCAGATATCTAGGAATCTATATTTTTTAGGGAGCAAGAAATCTGTCATTTTCGTAGTTGTGGCAGCTAGAGTGACCTATGACTTTTATTCTGTCGGCTGGAAGAATCTTTGTAACTTCCTCATCGATATACGAGTTTAGTTTGATCTTCTTGCCCCTAGTATACAAGGTTGAGTTTACACTAGCTTCACAAAATAGATAGATCTTGACAACTGTAAGATCTTCCATCCATTTCACCCTTTTCAGATTATTCTGAAGATAAGCTAGACGGCTTGCATCGATATAGCAGTATCCTCTGTTAATCATCCACCGTCTTTTGCGATATAGAGGTGAGGGGTTATACAATTGATCTAATATCTGTATGGTCTGATTCCTCCATGCAAGACTAGATGAATGCATAGATGTCATAAACATTAGTCAAAAGATCAAGAATTATTTTCAAGATTCGTTACTCTGCTATAATTCAAAAACATGCATTAACGAAGAGAAGAAAATATGTTCTAGGCTATATTTACAATCCAAAAAATAAATAAATCTTAAGCTTACGTCGTATTCTATACTAACGAGCGCTCTGATACCAATTATGAGGTATTGATCAGGCTCACTCCAAGGCACACCTTTTTGTAGTCTATCAATAAGTTTTCCAAATGATGCATGCCAGCGCTCCCTTGGAGAATCACGAGGTTTGTCACTTAGACCCTACTAAGTCTACATCGCAACAGAAGAGTTTCAACTAAACCCACTAGGATTGACTTGAATTTTCGAGTTTCTAAAATCATAGGGTCTCCTAATAGCCATCTAGTGTTTGTAATTTCGAGTTCCCACTTCCTACAGGATCACTCGAACTGAAGCGGACTTGTCATTGCACTTGGTTCAAAGAGAATAGGAGACGAAGGGGAGTGTGGTACGTCAACCCTCCTACCCATAAGACAAAATCCCATTCCGACCCCCTAAAACAATGTTTGTCAATTGTTCTACCTAGCGACTAGTTGGTCAATTTATCGTCTTCCTATTTCTATCACCGATTTGAAAAAGCCCCCAGCTAGCTAGAACCACCCTACAACGGACCCGTCGAGGGTCATGCCCACCCCCTTTCCTTTCATGATGGTGTCATCTTTAGTTTTTTAATTACCCACAATACATTTATTAAAACATATACAACCAGCTTCTTTAATTAGTCCATTAAATCACACGTTCCTTCACGTAATTTATCTCACGAACACGCATATAATTCAAACAAACCTTGAGTTTAAAAAAATTCTTTATTATATTGGAAGTTTATTATAATTTTCATCTTTTTTATCCTACAAAAAATATACAAAATTCCACAAGAGAATTCTACCCACAAATTCCTCCCTTGTAAGTAGTATTAGGGATCCATGATCCCATCCTAGGTAACGAAGAGGCTCGTCAGATTCTAGGAGTAATGTGAAATTTATAGCCAGAGCCCCCCCGGCATCCACATCTCCTTCTGCTCGCTCGAGACTATCCCTAGGGACAGACCTTTCCGCTACAGAGTCGGTCTAAGCCTCTCGAAGTGATAACCATGACCCCCTTGGAGTAGGGTCTTGCAACAAGCTTGGAGGTAGCTTAGTCCGATTTTTCCTTTTATCCTATTTGTCAATGTTCTTAATTAGAGATCTAGATCCTAGCAAACACAAAAAATCCTTTCAAATATATAATAATGCAATGACAATCAGACCATCGTGCAGCTCATAGCTTCACATAGCCAAGGTCAATCCTTAACCTAAGGTAACCTTACAATCTAATAAGTATCCTCCTCCCCAGAAAGAAGCAATGAGTATAATTCTTTCAACTTTGTTAGGAAAGTCATGAACTTCTCATTTAGGCTAACTCACCCACCATAAGCGATACCATTGCACAAACTATTTATGAAGAATATGAGATATCCTTCTATTTCAATTTTTGAGAGCTTGTGGGTAATACAATAGACTGGGAGGGTCTAAGTTGTTCTTCACATTTTTAGATTCTGTCCCATATCTTCTTAGCATTGATCTGTCCTAAATATAGTGAATTTCCTAGTAAAAATATGGCTATGAGATGATTTATAGGGCTTTTAAATAGACCTTTGCAAGCATTAATCAATACTTAACCTTGTCACGTTTGATAGTAGATATATCGAGTTATTTTATTTAACTAATCTTGCATGCGTATATAATCCTTTACTTATTTCGTACAACATCCACTTATAATTATTTCTATCATAATTCTACAAATTATAATCTCGATTAATCTAACTACAAATTATAGATAACAATTAACAGTTTATGCTTGTATTAATTACGCTCTCTAGATAAAAGCTATCATTTTGTGTAAGTGAAAATATGAAAACTAATATTTTATGTAATTAATTTGTATATGAATACTATCCATGCAATTTAGCAAGTAGTTATTGTACCATTTAATGAAATGAAGGTCATCAGGCTGTCGATGCCATTTTTTGTGATAAAGAAGAAGAAGAAGAAGAAGAAGAAGAAGATGATGATGATGATGATGATGATGATGATCACAAGGCCCGCGGCCTATTCGACGAGGTGTCCTTCTTTCCGACGGCGATCAGTTTGATTCTCTTTTTTTATCTTTTTGAAACGTTAATTTTTTAAATGTTAGTAACTATAATATATATAAGCTATATAACTTACTAATTATTAACCTTACTAACTAATGTATAAACTAACTAACTTACTTGCTAACTAATTGACTTTGCTAACTTATATTTGCACGGAAATATTACAACAACAACACTCTAGTAAGATCTCCATAGACAACCAAGTTCATGCTAGCAAAAGAATTTAAATAATTTAACAACATATACTATTTAGCATGTACTTATTGAAAAATCTTACCCCTCATGATAGGATATTATGACATAATAAACTCTTTGAAAATCATCTTTATGCTTAAAGATATCAAAAGTGTCATCAAAAATTTTTTGAGCATCTAGAATGATATTTTATACAAGGATAATGGAAAACACTACAAAAAATGGTCAGAACCTATGGCACACTAAAAGGTAATCTCATACTTCCACATTGCCATCTAGCGCATCACAGGGTCCATTGACCCAAAAACTTTTTAAACAATGCCAAAGACTCAATAAGACTTAAAGGTTATGGGCCATTAATTTACTAGGATGAAGCGGTCTTGAAGATAAAGACAACTTGAGATACTTTAAGTGAAAACTTATTATGATTAGCATTTCTTAAGGTGTCTAAGTATAGTAATGATATATTTGTAGACACCTCTAATATCAATTATTTTAGAAAAAAAGATAGTTGTTTGAGCCAATATAATAACTTCTAAACATATGATAGTAGTAAGTACATTGAGAAAATGATAGTTTGAGCTAATATATGGTAATATTATCATGTGACACATGACACCATGTTGATGTCCTACATGTATATTAGAGGTGATCTATTGATCACGAATGATGAGAATCCCTCTTGGTATGTATGGGATGTAGTCCTTCATGCAACTTTATATGTTCATTCCCTTGAGATTAAGATGGATGAAGCTTTTCAGGGATACCCATCTAAAGTGACCAAATGTTTTGAGACTTCTTGGCATTCTACAATGAACTCCATTGTCTTAAATCAGACACGAATGAAAGTCCCTATGTTAACCTTGGCTCGAGACGGAAGAAAAAGAAGCAAAATACAAAGGCAAGGGAAGAAGTAGGAGAACAAGCAAAGGTGCAAGGATAGCCTCTAAAATCAAGCTAAATGCAAATGTGCATTTTTAAGTGAAAGGAACCCCAACAGTGAATGAGAGCTCATTCATTGGTGTGTGGCAACAAGAGACTCTTCTTCTTCTCTTCTCCTCTCCTCTTGCTTGTTTGTGTGTGCTTGAGAGAGGGAGTGTGAGAAAGTGAGAGAGTGAGTGTGTGAGGGTGAGGGATCAAGGAGGTGAAACTCTCCACCATCTCCTCTCTTCTTCTTCTCTTCTCTTCTCTTTTCTTGTTTGTGCATGAGAGAGGGAGTGTGAGAGAGTGAGGGAGTGAGTGTGTGAGGGTGAGGGATCAAGGAGGTGAAGCTCTCCACCATCTCCTCTCTTCTTCTTCGCTTCTCTTCTATTTTCTTGTCTTATGTGTGGCTATGGAGGATAGATCTTGGAGGTGGAGGCTTGAGAATGCTTGAGCTTGCATCAAGAGTCATGAAGCTATTGGTGTGGTTGAGGGAGGAGGCAACTCATTCGAGCATCGAGGTAAGCTCAATACACTTGTAGAGAGAGAGTGTGTGTGTTGGCTATGTAAGAGGTAGCTATTAGTGCTCGCTTGAAATGCTTGAATGAATAAGCGGCCTAAGGGTCTTGGCGGTTGAGCGTGAGCTCTCAATATTTTGGTTTTATTGCCAGGACCAATGGATTCAATCTTGAGCACTTTTGCACTTCAAATCGAGTGCCAAAGTAAGGGTTTCATCCTTGAACTGAAGCTTGAGATAGGTAGGAAGTTTAGGGTTTTTTTAATCTTCACAACAAGTAAGTAGTTTGGTTATTTTGATTGTTAGATGAATATGAGAATAGGAGAAATCAATTCAGTACTTTGCTTTTGATTCTTGTTGCATTTAGAGTAGGTTAATATTAAGAGATTTGCTGTTATAAAACAGGCCCGAACAGGGCACAAATCAAGAAAAACAGGAAAGAAGAAAGAGTGCTCAAGGGGATTAAGGTTGACGAGTGAGGGAGCAGGAGTGGCAAGAACTTTTCTAGGAAGGGGTTTAATAGCCAAGAGGCCAAGGGAGAGCTCATTTGAAACCTTGGTTGAGAGAGAGAGAGAGAGAGAGAGAGAGAGAGAGAGAGAGAGAGAGAGAGAGAGAGAGAGAGAGAGAGAGAGAGAGAGAGAAAGAGAGCCCCATTGCATGGATCCACTTCGATTTTGCCACCGACAAGTTTGTTGCCCACTACAAGTATACCCACACCTTCTCCTTCATACATAGATAGGATCTGGAAGTGCTTGGCAAGTGTGAAGCTCAAAATCACTCGGCGCCACAAATTTTTCGTCGTTCAAAAAAAACGCACTGCGTTCAGCCCACCGTCTGAGTCACTCGACACTAGACTGAGTCCCAGAATCGGCCCTCGGCCCACTTGTCTTCGACATTTGGCCCGTTCGAGTCATCCTGGTACATTCGAACACGTATTCAGTTGGCCCATTCCAGTCCGAGTCATCCACTTGCCTAGACTAGGCAATCGGCCCTTGGCCATTCGGCCCAATTTCACTCGGCCCTCAACCGCTCAACATATCCGAGTCAGTCACTCGGCCCCTACAATTCGGACCTATTGGGTCGAACCTGAATTTTTCCAAAATTTTTAAAATTTGGACCAAACCCACATAAACATCGGCCGTGCGAACCTCAGAAGGACACAAACATTTGAAACATGTTTTTGACGTAAGAAATAGGGAAACTAGTGAAACACAAACGTAAGAGCAACGCTAGTCAACTATCTAGCAACCTAGTGCATTAGTAGCATTAAGTGGAGTCATAGACCCTAAATGAATCTTGACTAAGTGGGAAGTGTAGCAAAAACCTTATAAACTGACGAGGATGGCCAAAAAATGAACATACAAGCCTATCAAGCCAAACCCATAAGCGAGAGTGCAAGAGCTACTTAGATACTTTGCTTTTCCACTCGCTCTAATTTCCAGCACTCGAAAAGCTAAAATCCTAATTGCGCATAGTGCACAGAAAAGAAGACATACACACACACACACAGTGAGGGTAAGTCGAGGACTGTTTGTAACTAACAAGGAATTCACTTAGACATAAAAAACTTGAAGAAACCCACTAGTAAGAGAAGATCCCAAGACTTAGACGGGTGATCGAATCCCTAAACATTAGGACCAAGAGAAGGACACAACTAAAAAGCCGAACATAGCAAGGATCGACACTATCGAGGAAGTGGATCTAACCGACCTCATCAATCTGATTGACAACTTGGTAGAACAGGAAGTCTTAGACATGGAAGAGGTTAGCTCAGGCCATAAAAGCAATGAAGAACTTGACCACCACGGCAAACCTGTAAAGGACATCATAGCAAATCTTGAGGAGGAGAGGAAGCTAGCACGTAAGGTTCTGCAAGCCATAGTCGCATACAACCAAGATCAACAAACTAGGAGTTTACGCCAAAGCATGGAAATGCAAGAGATGCAGAGAGTGCTAGCCCTAGCAGGCAGCAAAAATTGGACAGAGAGCGCTAGAATGAGACCTTACGCTAAGTAAGCTTCTGATGAAGCAACTGTTAGATAACACACAATGGAGCAGAGCGTTGTAGCATTAGCAACATCGCTACTGGCAGGGTTAGGAGTCAACCCAGGCTCTAAGAGCCAATCAAAAATTCCCGTGGTAGTAAGGAAGCAAGGGGATAAATACTAAGCAAATGACGACCGGTACAGCTTTGTGGAGTATTTTGAGCATGTCTGTGAGGCCAACAGCCTCACTGATCCTACTCAACACTCACAAGCTTTTGGTCTGTTGCGAAGCGTGCCAATTTCAATGGCCTGAAAAATCTCTTTATTAAGAGATTTTTTGAACCTGGATAACCTACTAGTGCGACTTATGAACGTCAAACAGAGAGAGAAAGAGGACATCCGAGATTATGTGATCCATGTGAGGAGCCTCTTCAAGAGAATCCCTATGGGCGAGAGACCAACCGAGAAAGCAGTATCCATGGTATTCATTAACGAAATACGAAGTGAAGAGCTCTACAAAGCCTTGGTTGAAAACTCCTGCGTGCAGTGAGACGCATTGACAAGGGTCTTTAAAGAAGCTATTAGAGTGGATGACCAGCTCAAGGAGAGAAGCTCTAGGTGCTCAAATTGAGAAGAGTACAGTGCCACGAATTCTGAGAGGGCATCAACACCGAGTGAGAGATCAGGCCCAAGTGCTTAGGATAAAGGGAAGGGCACTTATTCAAGACGAAAGCCAGCAGAGATGAAGATGGAAATAGCCAAATTGCAGGAGATGATGAGACGACCAATGCACCCACATGTCCAATGCGTGCATTGTGGTAGAAACCACTGACGGTCGAGTGTCAATTGAGTGTCAAGTCCCTAGGTCACGACCTTACACTAATTGTGGTAGGTTCGGCCATGATGCCATGCATTGTCGACTGCCTTGGAGACTCCCATACTTGCAGCCTTACGGTCAACCCTACCTTGTGAATAGGCTACCGAACTTCTTTGGAAGGGGAGCCCCACTGATCCTCCCGGCACCTAATGATGCTAAGCTGACCATCCCTAGGATGGAGATAAACCCTACAGATATCCCTAGACCCCTAGAACCTACGTAACCCATCCACCAAGTGATACTCCAGTCCACTACATGGAGGAGCCAAACAGCGATAAGCCTTATGTAAACCCTTATCTATCGTATGATAAAGAAGGCAATGAAGTCCTTATGGACTATCGACCAATACCGGGCGGTGATGGCATTAGGTAGAGGGAGAGGGAGAGGCAAAGGCCTAGGAGGGCAAACACAAGAGCCAATTGTGTGTTAGACTTGCAGTCTCATGACATGTTTATTTGGATTGCCTCGAGAATGAGCAAGCTAATAGAGACAAGGCTGACTTAAGATGTGTTGAGTGTGGAATCACTCATCTCTTTGTTGATTGTCCTAGATAGAAACCATCCTCTAGTTCAGCAAACGAGCTATCAATTCCATTGGGGTTGTTCGATGTCAAGATGCTCAATGGGGAGGCCATGCCTATCCCATTGCATGTCATGACCCTCACATAGACAAAGCAATCCGGCATATCATTGCCAGGGCCTAGCAACCTCGATGCAACCTCAATCAAAAGGAAGAGTCAAAGATGGAGGAAGAAGAGATCGAACGCTAAGGTCACGCTCAAAATGAAAAGTGCCACCACCCTATTTGTCAAATAGAAGGTCACTGGCACAAAGGTAGAAACTTCAACTCCAAAGACAGCTGCGATGGGAAGTGCTAGGGTCGGGGAGTATCCCAACCCAAAGTGCCAGCTTGAAGCCATCGAGAAGGTGAAAGAGTGGGTGAATGAAGCCCAGGAGCACCCAAAAGACGCTAACCCCATACTAGAAGACGAGATCGATGATCTCTCAAGCATGAGTATGGCAATCTCACCCCCACAACCAAAATCAAGGGATGTGACGGCACCACAAGAAGTGTTGCTTAGTCAAAGTCTAAATGCTACGGACCAGCGAATTAGTCAAGGCCATTGGCCAGACACCATGGGGTCAGGAGAGAGACAAGCAACTAACAACCTTCTTAATACATTGGTGACCACCCCTGTGACTCTAAGCTTAGGAAACTTGCTTAGGCAGCATGCAATGCTATTGTAAGAGCTAAAACAATGGGTTGAAGAATCAAATGAATGAGCTTCCACATATTTGCATGAGCACGATATGAAAACAAAAATACCTAGCCCAACGCTGCACTCCATACCTAAGTCCTTGCACATGAATTCCTTTTGGGAAGGCACAGAGATGCATGTAGTCCTACCAGTCTTAGCTCTTGGAGATGTCACAAGAAAGGGAATCATGGACACGGAAGTGAGAGTTAGTGTGCTAAGCCATGCGATGCTCTAAACTTGGGGTAATCCACTGGTCGAGGCTGCTAGGTTCAACATTACACTAGCTAACGGAATGAAGGTAAAACCATTCAGTGTGTTAAAGAATTGGCCAGTAAAGATTGCATGAGTCCAGTTCTCTGTTGAAGTTATAGTCATGAAGGGAGTGGACTATGACATCATGCTAGGCCAGCCCTAGATACACAATGCCAGAGTCATAGAAGACTGGGGCAACGGTCTCATCTCCTTAGGCAATCGAATGAAGGCTATAAGAGTAGAGATGGACACTTGGAAGGCTATGCTAGTTGACCTAGATGCCATCTCCACCATGCTAAAGGGTGGCGGCCAGATTAGGAAATTCTATGGGGCCTTAACCAAGTATATCCCATGCCCTGAGGATGAGCCAGACTAGATGCATGTTCTTGCTACCATTGACCTGCCATTCTCGGCGGACAATGAGGAGTATAAACAAGCCATAAAGACAATTGGAAATCCCAAGGATGCACCCTCAGTACCAATCTGTATGATGGCTGGAAACCTACGTGGAAGACCCAACCCTATTACATTCCAAGTCCCAAACACTAAACGAGAGCTCCTAGAGATCCGAGGATATCTGACCGACAAGTTGGCTAGCAATCCAGCAACACATCTCAAGCCACTCCAAGATCTCTTGGACGAGCGTGAATGGCAATGGTCCAAGGTGAATGATTTGAACTTGAGGTACAATTGGGCTTTAGTCCCCAACCAACTAGAAGAGACATATTAGGACTTGGGGACAAAGACAGCTTTGACGACGAATATGCAGACTGTTGCTCCTTCAGTGATGAGAGAGAAGGGAAAATAGATACTATAGAATATGACAGTGGGGGATGTATAATCGAACAAATATGAGTTGACTCCAGACCATGCAAGCAGAACGCCTTCACGAAAGGCAGAGGAGTCATGCACATGGACTATGACCAAACCTGGTTGGAGCACATAGGCACAATTGACTATGAGCAGGAAAGCCTACTCGATGGCTACTTTTGCTTTTAGAATTTGACTTCTCCATGGTGGTACGTAAAGGAAAGCAACACTACATGGTGGCTGACCATATGTCTCAGATTCCCATGGGAGAAGCTACTGGACAAGGCATTGTGGACAAACTACCAGACGTGCATCTATTCCGCTTATCCAGTGAAAAAGATTTGTTTAGGATCGACATGATGCTGTATTGGGCAGATGACATAGTCCAAGTACTTGAGCACGGGGACTACCGAAATGACCGATAGAAAAGGCCCACCGACTTAGGCGGCTCATCCTGAAGATCCAACCCTATCAGCTGATAGCATGCCAACTCTATAGGTTGGGGCAAGATGGGTTACTGCAAAGATGTGTGTGTGAGCATGAAATGCATGACATACTCACAGAGGCACACAGTGGAATTGCAGGAGGACACTTCAATGGAGACATGACAGCCCACAAGGTATTGCAATCCCAACTGTGGTGGTCCACTCTTTTTTGAGATGCAAGTGCCAACAAACTAAGGTCCCTATTCATAAGGATCACATGGAGCTAACCCCCATCATTGCACAACAACCCTTCGAGAAATGGAAAATTGACTTCATCAGACCTATTAGTCCTGCCACACAGTATTCACAAGATAAATACATCATTGTCACCATCGATTATCTAACAAAATGGGCAGAAGCAGATGCTACGAGAAAAAATGACGCTTGGACTACTGCCAAGTTCTTATGGGAGCAAGTGATCTCTCGATTCAATTGCCTCATTGAACTTGTTAGTGACCAAGGCACACACTTTATCAACAAAGTGATAGCTCATCTCTTATCCACCTTCTTAATTATCCATCGGAATTCTTCACCTTATTACCCTCATGCAAACGGCCAAGCTAAATCCACAAATAAAATCTTGGTAAATGTCTTGACTAAGGTAGTCTTTGCTTCGCGTAGCGACTGGGATAACAAGTTGATGGTGACCTTATGGACCTACTGCATAGCTTATAGAACGGCTATGGATTAGACTCCCTTTTAGGTTGACCTATGGAACTGAGGCAGTTCTACCCTTAGAGTTCTTCATTCCTAGCCTGGTGAGGATAGCCCTTCAAGAATGATGGGATGGGAAGGAGGCATGGATGGAATGCCCAGTTAAGCTCGAACACTTATCGAAAACTCGGCTTCTAGTCCCTCACACTGTCGGAGGGGTTTTTGTCGAAAGGTTGAATCCACTGAGGATCAGAAGTAGAAGGAAGTAGAGATAGGAGATGGAAGAGAAGATAGAGACTACCCAAGTGGTAAACACGACAAAAACAAATCACAATGTTTGAATCAATATGTATTGAAAGAACCTGGAATCTTCGCACTACTCAGAAGCAATCTTCAAGCATTAGTTCTCCTAGAGCTCCTTCGTAGACAAAAAACGTGGATCAGAAAAATCAGCTCTTTCTCTACTACCTGGAACCCAAATCTGATGGCTCTATTGGATCCGAAAGGGAGGTAAAACCGTAGGACACCTAGGACACTTGGTTACGGATCTCCCAGATCACTCCTTCTTTCAGTTCAATCTGCAGTTTTCAGCCTATTTATAGCAATCGCGATGCGCACGATTTCGTCAATTTGTCCTTTTTATGAAAAATCTCCTAATTGGCTGAAAAAGCAACTAACTTTTTTCATGCCATCCTAATCTAGAATGTTTTTCTAACTTTGTCAGATTTTTACAATAAATAATATCAAAAATAGACTAAAATTATCCAAAAATCTAGTATTTTCAGATAATCCATGCAACTCACACTAGTACTAATGGCTCAGATCACATTGACTCTCTAGATCAATAGAGAAGTCGGATGATGATGCATTCCATATTTTTTTACACTGTATCCTCATAACATCATGACAATGCGCTAATATGTGAAAAGGCAAGACGCAAAAGCTAGTTTGACAAGCATGTCAAGCATCGAGACTCTTGAACATGGCAACTTAGTACTCATGTATTCAGTCAAGGGATATAAACAGAAAATGAAGTTTCAGGGGCTAGGCCCTTTCAAAGTCCAAACCATTAGCCAAACTAGTAACGTAGGACTTGAAACCCTAGAAGGTGAGGGCATAGGTTTCTTCAATGACATCCGCATAAAGAAGTACATTCCTCCCACGCACCCACTGCACAAGCCTCCAATGCTAGCGCCCCCTGTCAAAGTACGAGTAGCCACTATCATTAAGATGGATGATGAGGATGAGGACATTGTAGAACCAGCTTATCTAAGCATAATGATCATTTCTAAGCACACATGCACCATCAATGCATTGATCAATGAGGGAGTTGACTTTAATGTATTAACTCATGATCATTGGACCCAAATTGGCAAACCGCAATTACAGCCCACTAACGTTAAGCTTAGCCCGTATGGGGCCCGATCATATGCACTCTTAGGAAAGTGCCAAGATGCAGTTTCTATCGAGTCTGAAAGCATGCCAATGATCTTCTATGTGTTGCCTGACACTAAAGATGCAGGTACAGAGTCACTATTAGGATGAACCTTTAAGAAGCAAGTTCATTGCAATGTCGACTACGAGTCACAGCGTATCCACCTAGCCATGGGCAACATCCGCATAGTTACAACTTTCAGCAAGGGTGGCATGAATCCTTCTAAGTCTACAAAGCCACTGGTAAAGAAACCCACCATCAAATCTAAGGAGGGGGGTCGTGACTCATCACAACCCTCCAAGCCTCAATGCCAGCAAACCACTGAACCCAACGTTGAAGCCCATGAACCCCAGTTCAAATGGGTACCTAAACATCAAGGACTGCCACACCTAGAAACAAAAACCCACAGTCGTACAAGGCTAATGACCCACACTCAAAACCTAGAAGGCCATGATGAAACTATAAATATCGACGTAAGGTCAATGGGTCCCCAAGACTTTATTGCAAGCGCAAGGCTACTATGAAGGTAACACTTGGATTTGGCTACCTAAAGCCAAAATAACCAAAGTCCCTACTCAAACACCACCCTTAAGCTTGACCACACGAAACATTAAGCCAAAGACACTCAAGCCACAAGAGAATTAGGCCACTGAGTCCATAGTACCTCCAAAGCCTAGATCAGCAGGGCCTAAACCAATCTATTGCACAAAACCGCAGTCTGCCTACTAACAAACCGCCCAAATCTAGCACCGATGGTGTCCTTCAGACTTTAGAAGCATCTAATAGCGTGACAACTATAGCTACAACCAAACCCATCGAACATGAGGCCAAGCTATAGCCTCAGAAGCAAACCAAGCAACAACCATTAGTTGCTAAACTCTCTAGCTCTATAAAACCTCGACCACCTATACCGGCCTTAGACCCTCTTATGAGTGGCGATCAATTCTAACCTTGGCCACAGACTTAGCTAAAAATATAAAGGATGACTTGGTTTCTTGCCTTAGATACTTAGATGCGACTTTCATGGCACTAGCTAAAAGCTATGATCTCGACTAGACTTAGGCCTCTTGGAGGAACCTGTAGCAACAAAAGTGCAAACACTCCCTTGCTCTTGGGAGGAGTCGGAATTTGTATTCATTAAGGCTTTCAAATCAGATGAGGAGTTAGTTGCAACTAAGATATCCAAGGAATAGGCAATCAAACAGCATCTCATTACATTGTATATCAAGAACACGATCATGGCCATAGACCGAGAAATCAAGAAGTTAAAACAGCTTGCTAACAACGACTCCTCTTTCTTGTGAAAATGGTACTCTCTTCGATTGCAATGGGAACTAGAGGGATGCCAAATAATGACAAACATTGAGCAGCAGCACGCAATCAAGGCATCGGAATACGACCCAACATATGTAGTTCCAACTTCATATAGGGTGTTGACTACCCTCCGTAATCAACTTCTCTCAAAGAACACATTGAGGGACATCCTTATTTAGATCGCATCCTCACTATGAGGAGGAGCTGCATGTTGCTAGTTGAGTGGACTCCAACAACTTCTTGCTTCATGTTCTCACTTGCATTATGCATCTAGGCATTTGCCCTTTGGACATGGACAGCTATGCTACTTTAGAATATAACCCGAATTTCTATGCTTGGCTCATGCAATAGTAAAACACTAAGATTATGTGATAAAGGCCCTTCATCATCTAAACCTTTAATCCTAGGAAGGATTCTTCTCATTTCAAAAGGGGGAGGCGGTAAGATTAATCAAACCAAACATAGAAGGAAAAAAATAAAGGAAAAGCGCACATAAGGGACCTCAATGGTAGGATGAAACAACTCATGATTGAGAAAAATGCTGATAAAATTTGAAATCAATAGACTACTTGGAGGAAAAAGTTTAATTATGTACTAAAAACACTTTAATTTGCCAAGCATGAAATTTTTTCTTCCAACTAGTGAGTATTTTGAAAAGCAATAATGACAAACCATGGCTTATGATAGAAGCTGAAGATGTCGCAGCAAGACTGAGACCATCACCTTACCTTCACAGAAGAGGAAAGAGCAAAGTATGGCCTCTCCCTTTAAAACCAGGCATATAGCCAACTCAGATTTAGGAGCATTCACAACATCGAAGAGGTGGTGACCAGTGAGGAGGCTGTTAGGAGGATCGTAGACCAGTGCAACCTCACCAAGTACATCAAAAAGTTCTAACCACACTAAATGCGTGGAATTCTTGAGGACATATAACCCTGACAAGGAGTGTGGGACAGTATCCGTGGGAAGCATAGAAGGAATCAAGTAGGTGCAGGTCCCGCTCAGTAGGGCCTTGGTGGAAAAGGTGTTGGGATTGGAACCGAAGGTGGAGAAGAGGCAGAGAAGAGACGTCTATGCCATGCTGGGGATGAGAAAGGAGAGTGTCTTAACGAATGATGGCCTAAGCATCTTGGACATTCCTGATGCGGAAGTCAGATTGCAAGTCAAGGTGATCCACTCCCTCTTCTCCAGCCAAATGTACAACTCACTCATGCATAGGATCAATGTGCCCACGCTGGAGAGCATGGCATCTCATTCGCTAGATGAGGTAGATTGGAATGGCTACATGCAGAATAACATAGACTAATCTGCTAAAGCACTAGCCCTTGGAAGCAGAACAACAGTTAGAGAGTCCTCAGCATCGAAAGGAACCGATAGTAAGAAGCCTTCAGCCAAAGCCTTAATTATAGGGTATGGAGCAATTTTGACCGCCCTTATCCAAGCGGCGATAAAAGAGGCACAAGACGGAGAAGAGGGAGTGGATGAAACACCAGATAGGTCATCCCTTTTTCACGACCAAGAACAATCAAGTGAGAGGACAATTAGTGAGAAGGAGGAGAGCAAGCATCTCAATCCAGCAAAAGGAAAGCAAGGACACCTAAGAAGAAGACGACACAGAAAAAACAGAGGAAGAAAGGAAGAAAAAGAAGGAAGCGGACCTACAGAAAGCCAAGACGAAGTCACACAGAGCCGAGGAAGAGAGGAGGAGAAAGGCCATTGAATATGAGGAGGAGTTGAGGAAGAAGAAGAGGAAGACATTGAGCTGGCCAAACGCATGTCAATGGAGCAACAAGATGAACAAGGTGAGATGGACACCTTGAGCCCGAGAAGAGAGGAGGACTTGGGTTCAAGCACTCAGGTACTTGAAGGCACACCAACCACATCGCAGGAGGGCAAGGGCAAAGCTCCCATCCATCCCATTCCACCCCTCATGGAGCCTACCCCCGCAACAAGAACACCCACCCAGAGCACCCCGATCTTATGTTCTAGGTGCAATATTTCATCAACAAGGAACTGGCTCAAGCAAAGATCATGGAAACCCCAATTGTGGGACCAAAAAAGATTGGCGGAAGCAAGAGATGCCGAGTCAAGGGAGGACCCTAAGTGGCAAAAGGTGGGAGCCTCCACGACTCCCATCCCCACAACTATGATGCCACCCACTAACTACGACGATTATGTTGCAAAGCTACTTTCTCAATTGGAGAAGGCCAAGGAAAAGAGAGTAGCGGTGGGTGATGGCTGAATTGGAAGCCGACAAAGAGTCGGTGGCGGCCTTCCATAGCTGGAAAAAACTTAGCAGGTGGCCATGTGTCAAAAAGAAATTAGTGAGCTAAAGACCAAGCTCAATGCCAATGAAGAAAATGAGAAAGCCTAGAGGTAGTAGCTCAAAGACAAGAACCAGGAGCTGGTTGCGCTACAATGCGAATACAAAATCTTGATCCTGCAATGCCAGAACGTGGAAGTTCAACGACAAAGAGTCCAATCGGGCATGGAAGAGCTTGCTGAAAGAGAAGCAGAAAGGAAGCAGGAACAGGAGAAGCATCACCAAGAGGTTGAAGACCTCGTAGTCATGGTGTTCCTAGAAATAGATGAACAGAAGATGCTAGAGAGAGAAATTGAACACTTGGAAAAAGAGGAGGGGCTCACCTACAAGGGGAAAAAACAAGAGTGATCGTAACAACCCTAATACAAAGACAGGGGGAGACCACCGAGGAGATGACAAAGAGAGTCGAAGAGTGGGCAACCCGCAATGAGAGGAGGGTGAGAACCTTGGCACGCTATCCGAATCAAGTGGAGAAAGACAAAATACTTGCTGAGAGCAAGGCAGAGGCCGCCCATGTGAGCTTCCAAACATAGCAATGCGCCTGGGCCTGAATACCCTATTGGACATCACCCAAGCAGAGGAGGGAGAGTGTGTGAAAGCCATCAAGAAGAAGGTGGGAATGGTACACAAGGCCCTGAGAACAGGCTTGCAGGTGCCGCCACAACCTGGGGGAGTTGGCCCAAGCCTAGAAAAGCAACGTCACTATCTCCTGTCGGTAGGCCTAACCCCACAAGAAGTGGACATGCTTGGATTCACTGAAGAAGAACACCAGGAGCCAAGGAAGGAGGAGGAGGAGGTGGACATGAACCTTGAAATGGGGCCGCACGAGGAAGAGCTTGTCTCACCACCTCCTTCCCCGCGGTCTAATGAGCAGCAATATGTAGATATCTCCACAAAAAGAAAGGCGGCATTGAGGAAAAGAAGAAAACAATTGGTGGAGGAAACAAGAAGAAAATGGAATGCCAAAGGAGTGAGGGCACCCCAGGCACCTATCCCACAATGTGAGGATAATTCCCCAGCAAGCTTCCACGCCGACCTTGTAATCTGGGAGAGGTAAGAAATGGTAAGGAACCCCTTCGACTTTAGTTTTCAATTCCCCACCGCCCTACCTAGAGTTTTGCCCATCAAAGTGGTGGAGGAGGTGATTAACATCGGAGGCAGGCTTGGACAGAAGTGGCTGAAGGAGAGATAGCAGAACCCCACACTATGGGGCACTGAAGATGCAAAATTTTAATAAAATAAAGTTTTTGAAGTGCCAAGGTCTATGCCTGGCTACGAATGCCAACCTACATGGAGAAGAAGGGTCTGCGGCGCCAACATGGACACTTGGATGGCCTTTTGCAACACTCAACCCTTCGAGCGGAGTGACCCAACTTTTATAACCTACCCTCGAAGGGTGGGAGTGGATTTTGACTCCAGTGTCCACGAACACTATGATTTCCCAATTAATTATAATCCACATTGTACTACATATGAAGATGCCCTCATCTACACATCAGAAAATTTGTATGATATCCTAATCCACTTCACCAACAAATTCTCTTCATGCCCTGACCCTACCTTTATTACCACTTGTAATTACCTTAGATTGCTTAGGATACTCATTAGGCAAGACCCCGCTCCACAAGAGTGCAGCCTACCAGTCCTCCATTTTGATCCTAATGCTATAGATAGTAGCTGCTTTACTACCTTTATTTTGCTTAGCTCTTCTAGAGGATATGAATGATAGTCGCTTCACCCGTTGCAATCATCCATTCCTCTCCACCACCACCCTTCGAGTCTGCCTAAACCTCAAGGGATATCTCCAAAGCCACCAATTCCTTAACAAATCTATTAAGCCCTCTTCTCCACCTCACTCAAATGACAAAGACTAACGTCTATCATGACTATGTAACTTACAAAAAAAAAGGGGAAGATAAACCACCCAAAGACACAGCAAGCTGCACATAGATCACAGTCACTGTACCTTGGGGTTCTTAAGTCATGCAAGTCCAGTGGCCTCGGTTGGCCGTCTCCATGTCTAACCCCATGGCCCTTCTTGATTCCCCACTACATATGCTTAGGGCACATCAAGGGTAGGACATATCAAGGGAGGTAGCACTCGCCTATGGTTAGACCTGTCACCCTAAGCTACACACACTGCACCTCTCTTATACACAAACTAAGTCCTCAAGTGAGGGACAGCACCTAGGCTTGCTCCTAGTCCCACTAGCATGAGCACAATGCACCACACACGGAAAACTGAGCATACCCCCAGGTAGTGCACCTTCTTTTCTTTTCAAGTACAAACAAAGGCCCCAACCATTAGCTCTGAAAATCCCATCATCCATGCAATATGCCCATGACCCCCACCACCTTCACTAGGTAATCCATTCTTCCCAAGCCCAATTCCCCTGGGACCCCCATCAACATCGACTTACACATCCACACTTTCTCATCGATCCCTCGCCAACTCAAAAAGGCAAGTGTCCTTGAACCAACACCCTCTTACAAATGAGGCCATCTTCTGCAAGAATATCACCATGTAGGTGAAACAAAACAGAGACAGACTGAGGTAGCCCCAGTCAAAAAGGGAATGAAGAAGCTCATTTGGAACAGTGCAGGAGAAGGCAACTGTGGAGGACCAAAAGACGAATCCATCTAAAACCATCTTCAATTTTGAAAATGGATCCGCCCATCAACCTCTCTCCACACAGGGATCCGTTCAACACGATATTCAATTTCAAACAACATGTCCCCTCAACACCAGCAGCAAAAAAGAACCCACCCCAACTTCATCTTCAATTTCAAGGGTTGGTCCACCCAACCCTTGCATGAGCTTGTATACCAACTCAAAACAGCCACCCGGCTACACCCATCCCTCCTACCAACCACTCCACATTAGTGCCATGGGATTGGCACTAAGCTAGGAGGGGGGTAATGTTAACCCCAACTCGAGATGGAAGAAAAGGAGTAAAATACAAAGGCAAGGAAAGAAGCAAGACACAAAGAACAAGAAAAGACCCAAGGATGGCCTCTAAAATCAAATTAAAGGCAAAAGTGCATTTTTAAGTGAAAGGCGCCCCAAAACTTTTGTAAAAGAGCACCAAGCTCCCTCCTCCTGTGCAATTGTAAAAGGATAGATGGGCATAAACTAAAGAAATAGGCCAAGTAGAAGGGAATGGCTGGCCAATCATGTAAAAAAAAAGGGGGATGGGTGCCCATGGGATCTTAGGGCATGTATATAAAGTTCAAAAAGTGAATGAGAGCTCATTCTTTGGTGTATAGCAACAAGAGACTCTTCTTCTTCTCTTCTCCTCTCCTCCTACTTGCTTATGTGTGCTTGAGAGAGGGAGTGTGAGACAGTGAGGGAGTGAGTGTGTGAGGGTGAGGGATCAAGGAGGTGAAGCTCTCCACCATCTCCTCTCTTCTTCTTCTCTTCTCTTCTATTTTCTTGTCTTATGTGTGGCTATGGAGGATAGATCTTGGAGGTGGAGGCTTGAGGATGCTTGAGCTCGCATCAAGAGTCATGGAGCTATCAGTGTGCTTGAGGGAGGAGGAAACTCATTCCAGCATCGAGGTAATCTCACTACACTCGTAGAGAGAGAGAGAGAGCGTGTTGGCTATGTGAGAGGTAGCCATTAGTGCTCGCTTGAAATGCTTAAATGAATAAGCAATCTGAGGGTCTTGGTGGTTTATTGTAAGCTCCAACCACCCTACTTTGGTACAAAATACTAATAAATTGAGGTCGGATCTTATTTCCTACATTGCCCAAAATCTACCTTTCAAAACTTCTTTCTTTGATACTTATTCCCATCGTTTAGCTTTAGGACCTTTCGTTCCCTCCTTAATGTGCTATCAACAATTCTCCCATAAATTCAAATCCTTCCCTTGTCATCCATCTTCTATTATTTCCTCTCTTTTATTTCAACCCTCTTTTAATCCTCATATTCCTATCTTTACACATTTTCTGTACATTATTGATTGTATGTTTTCTCCCACTCATTCCTTTCAGTCATCTTCTACTTTTGTCCTTTCTACCTTTCCATCTTATGCTCTTACTCAATTTTTGTCAAATTCTGTTTGTTTCCCTAAAACACTATCTCTATCACTTCCTTCCTTCTATGACTTTGCTTATCCTCTCCTTCATCCATTGACTCTTGTTCCCATTCCTTCCTCCACTTCTCTTGTTAAGATCCACCTCAATTGTTTAGTGGATACTCCATGTTTGATTCACAAGTGTCTGGAAGAATACAATGGAGTCAGAAAGATTGTTTAATCGGTTAAATTAATGGGCATGTGATTCCAAGAGAATTGGATGTTCCTTCAAAAGCATTTCATAATTATGTTCAATTTTCCAAGACGCATTGCCAATCAATAGATCCTTCAGTTCTTCATGCAATTGCTCATTTTTCGTAATATTTGGCTTTTATGCATAAACACTCTCATAATGATCCAAAGCCAATGCCACAGCTATACCTTAATCCCAATGTTGATATTGAATTTTAACAATTGGATATTTTGTATTTTCATGCTCATTCTTTTGCTAGCCATTACATTGTACTTCTAGAGAGAATGTGTTGTTTGTAGCTTTTGCAAAACCATCCTAGGACATTTGTTGATGAGGCATATTCCTTGGATAGGTTTAGAAATCATCAAGCATTTAAAAGAGAACATCTTCATTGATGGTTTTTTCTTAGATGTGTTTAGTGGATAATCTTTAACAAAATCTCTTTTCATTCTCCCTTATTGGGGTGTCATTTAGACTTATATGTTAGGTTTTTGTGAGTGGGTCTGTTTAATTGTATCCCTATGAAGACATGGTTCTAGCGAGCTAATGAGATTCAAAGACACTAATTTTTTAATATGGCCAAAGTTTTGAAAAACTACAATGGAATTGAAGAGCCTCTTCTATCCTTTACTAGTTTTTTTTATTATCTTTTGCAAGATAAAAATTGGTTCAAGATTCAAGATGTTTTCCTTTCATCGGCCTTTTTAAGAGATCCAGGTTATTTTGAAGCCTAATGGGGTCAAGGTTGGTTCATGTATGCTGATTGATTGATGTTGTAGATCAAAGTATTTAGCTAGATTTTGAGCTTAGTATTATTCCTTTTCCAAGCTCGTAAGGAGGCTCCCTATCTAAGTGTGGAGATATGTCGAGGGCTAAAGTGACTAGGTTTTTTGGGCTATTTTTTGTGTTTTTTTAATACTAAATGGTTGGCTTTGTGGTCAATTGATTATTTTTTATGATTTTGAAAGTGTTTTGGAGTGCTTGTGGATGGGTTGAGTAGGTTTGAGAAGCTTATGATGCTTTTTAGTTGAGTTATGATGTTCTGATTGGTTATGTAGTTGTGTCTAGTTGGTGTTGTTAGGTCTATTTTTTTCTTCTTTGTTTTGATTTGTTTCTTTTTTGTTTGAGAGATTGAGATAGTAGACAAGTGGTTTAAAGAATGATTAAGAGTGTGTTGGATGGTTTTTTAATGAATTGGATGGGTTTTATTATGAGCTCTATGCTTTTTATGCTTTCTCTTGACCTTTTGTAGTGTTTTGGTAAGCTTCTATATGCCTTCTATTGTCTTCTGTTTGCTTATGTATGTGTCATGTTGAACAAATGTTTACCTTGGGGATGTTTTCTAATCTTGGAAGGGGAAGAGTATAAGCTCAAATTAGCTAGTTCAAGTGGAAAAAGTAGTTGTTGAAGACTTGAAGTGAAGAATGAAGTGATAATGACATTGATGAGCTTTGAAGGGTCATCGTGGTGGCCCTAATGCCTCTTCATATCAAGCATACCTCTTGGGAGGTGTATCCACAACCAAGAGAGAATTATTGAGAGTTATTCTTTTTTATTCTCATGTACTATTGAGAGAGAGAATATGTGAGAGAGAACGTGTATGGAAGATAGCCAATTTCTATGGAGAAACCTTGTATCTATATGAGAGAGATTGAGAAAAAGATTATAAAGACTATGAAATATGAATATTATGTGATCAATTCCATTCAAGATTGAATATGTTAAGTCTTATTATGATAAATCCATGGGAGATATTACATATGATTATGCATGAATATTTGTTGTTCCTAGTATTCTTTTCCTTCATGTGGTTTCTTGAAAGTATGAAGAACAGCTTGTTGGTGTGACAAGATAGATTTTCTTGCAATACTTAACATGTTTCTATGATGTTCTCTAGAGAGCTCCAATTTCTCACTTGTGTATTTCGTTTTCTTGGCTTATAATTTGGTATCAACATAATAATGTAGAAAATTGGAAGATAAGATTGTGAAATACAATTTTTTAAATTACAATACTAAAAGTAAAGGTTATATAAGTTATCCCATCCACACATTAAGCATATTTTGGTCTATCGAGATGTTATCCTTGTGGAAGATGCTATTCAGCCTTTACATTCATGTACCAAAGAGGTATGCTTACAAGGTAACTACACTTTGTTGCCTCCTTTGACTGGTGTGTATTTTCAAATCTAGTACCAAATGAGACTAGTTTTTAGCCTATTTAGGCCGCTCATGATTTCATAAATTAACAAATTTCTAATGCAAATGTGAATGATTCATTTCTAGATGATCACATGTGGATTTTAGAATAGTTCAACTGAGAGCACTTGATATGTTAGACATGACGGTGTCATACCTCTAAGTATTGTGGTTTATGTCAATGACATGCTATACATGGGTCCTAATGAGACATATATTGTTGATCTTAAGGCTGGATTGAATTTAGCTTTTGCACTGTCAAATTTGGGCATTCAAGTTAAGTAGTATGATGGAGGTGGTGCTTTGTGTTAAACAAAGTATGTTTAGATATTACTATATAAATTTAGTCTCCTTTTGGACTTACTCCTCCTTGTAAAGCTTTGGACTTACTCCTCCTTGTGGATTGATTAAGCTCCACTAAAATTGGTACTTTTCCATACATGACTGTGAGGTTTATACTTAGAATAGTTTGGGGTACTTTTTTCCTCTCTAGATGGTTTTTTTTTTTACTCAAGCCTTGTATATATGCCTATTCACTTTAGGGTGTACTTAATCTTGCAAACCTTCTCAATTGATACGCTCTTAATTAACATTGTATTGTGCTTTCTCAAGCTTCTTCTTCTCCAAGTTGTGTCTTACCAATAGAGTACATAAGAAGCTTGAATTTTGGAAAATTTTATTACAAATGACCTCAAGAGCCTCAAAAACCTATAATTTTTTATTTTTTTCCTCTTAATATAAATTATTGATTAGTTTTTATATTTGAATACATTGACAATGTTCTAGAATTTTACTAGTTATGGCTTTTAGTAGGATAATCATATCTAAGTTTGTGGGCTTAAATGGAGTTGGTTATGGTTTTTAGAGTCGAAACATACTCATGACCTACTCCTGAAGTCTAAGACCACCTATTTTGAATGTTTAGAGATTGATTGAAAGTACTTGGAATGAGTACCTAGTAGGCACTTAGACATGCACTTAGATTATCGAGTATTCTCTTACTTTCTAGATGAGTCTCATGTGGATGTATCTTTCTAATTAGATCTTATTTTACTTTGAATTTTGGGCATGAGATCTTGGTGCCATTCCTTGAGCCATAAAGTAGGAATTTTGGATTTTTGAGCCCCCATGTAAGTCCACCTCATAGGTGGATCATTAGAGACAAGCTAAAACCTTGAGTAGAAGCTGACTCTTATGTTGCTCTCAAGAAATACTCATTTTCCTTAAAGAATTACCCTCAAGTTGACTCTTGTGTTTCGCTCAAAAAATAATCATTTTCCTTAAAGGATTACCCTCGACATATTTTCCCTCGATGATATGTTCCATGGTCTTGGGCTCTAAACACCTCTTCCAAAGCAAGTTCAACCTCATGACATTAAGCTTTTATCTAGTAGAGACTACCTCTAACAAAAAAAAGTGTTAAGCTTTCAAATGACCCCTTGAAAAGCTCTCAAAAAGCTCAATTTTTTTGTTATCCTCTCTTGGGAAACTTGGATCTCTTTTCAACCTTGAAACATATCTAATCTTGCAAACAATCCACATTAGAACTTGTGTGGGTGATTCCTTGGCTTGGATGCATCGAACGGAATTGACATTGTGATGGCTAAAAATCCTTCGAAAGACTTATTTATTTTTATCTCAAGTGTGTCCACAAGGATTGGTTTAAACCACTTTTCACTTGGGAATTTCATCCTTAATCATACTCTTAATTATTCTTGCTCTTTAACCGTGAGGCTTCCTAGTGGCTAGAAATTGGTTCATTTTCATAAGAACCTTTCAAAAGTTCACTTTTCATCAAGAAACACCCCTCCAAGAGAAGTTACATGTCCTTGGTAATCAAATTTGAATTTCTATACTATACTAGAAAGTCTACTATTGAACTTTATTAAACACTTAAGGATGAAAGGGTACACCTGGACTTCTTGGGTGATAAGAGTGTCCATTGAGGTTAAAGAAATCGTCAAGGATGGGATGGCAATTGTGGAAGTTGCATTATAGCTACCAATTTCCTATGAGCCAAGGAGGTAGTAAATCTACATGATAATCCAAGAGTCAAGGAGGTGGCAAGGCAATAGATAGAGACATGGTGGTCATCAAAGGAAATGTCTAGGATGTGATGAAAGTGACTTCGAGGTGGTGGTGAAGGGACTAATTGTTAGCTAGGTAACATAAGCTCTCTCTCTCTCTCTATATATATATATATATATATATATGCTTGTGAGGAGGTACCTATGCTCTATGTGAGAGGTGATAGGTAGAGTACGTGCATTAGGGGAGATTCGAACTTAAGTTTGGGCTTTGTAAGAAAATTCGCCTTAGCGTAGAGAGAGATAATTCAAAAATCATCAAAAATGACAAAAAGTAAACAATTTCAAAGTTTTCTCCTCTTTTTCAAAATACACAAATCAGCATGTAGCCTTTAAGTCATTAATTAGCCCTAATTAAAATTCTAGAGGTCAGTACTTGGAATTAAGTGCCAAATGCTCAAAATTGCAATGGCATTAAGAAAAGGATACACGTATTGAAGTAAATAAGTTGTTTGTTACTTCGTTCTCCATCTCTTAAAGTATTTGTCATGTATTTTATGATAACTAAATTTTTAATTTTGAATACAGAGACATCCTACAACCCAATGAAGAAAATGATTTAAGCATGGAGGTATGAATTACACACATTAAAGTGCTTCTCAATAAGGAAGCTATCAAAACCATCCCAAAGAATCCAAATTATCAAAGGCTTACAAAATAAGAGATTGAGGCCTTCTTAAAAGGAAACCAACTTAACTCAAGTGATTTACAGGTCTTGTTGAATGAGGCATGTATATACATCAAGGGATATATAGCTATTTACAAATCCATTCAATCAAAGATGAAGAAATCTAAGTTGTACATATCATTATTGCCAGACCCAAAATCACTCAAAAGAATGCAAAAACAATTAAATTATGAAGTTCTATAGGTCTAAGAGCTCCATTTCATATCAAATATCCATACTATGGAGCAACATGGGAGGCTATGGTTTATAAAAAATATATTTTACAACTTGGAGCATTATTGTCATACTCTGTTCAATTATTTAACGTAACTCTAGATGAATGTGATGGTGTCCTAAAATCTATACTCAAGCTTGATGAGTGCCAAATTGTGAAAGATACAAAGCTAGAATGGGTCACCATCATCTAGATGAGCAAGGCAGTTGATCCAAACATTCTATAGTAAAATTCAAATTGGTTTGGTATCCAATCTAAGATTTCAACTATGCTTTCAATAGGTTGCCAATCTTCAAGGTTTGATATATATTTGCAAACATAGATAAAATTTAGCAAATTCCTAAAACATAAAACCTAGTTTGAAGCCTATTGAAATATTTCAATAAACTTACAATTTTGTCTATGGCATGGCATGTCAATGGGCCAATTTTGTGGAGTTCTAAGTGCATACATGTATCTTGTATAAGCACCATTTTTATTTTTTTTCCTAGTCCTTCGAGCTTGAAATCCTTGACTCACCATGGGGTATCCATTTGGGGCCCAAGCCTTTATGATATAAGGAGACAACCGTAGGTAGATTATGATGGACCAAAGAGGGAGTTTTATGATGGATGGGAACATATGGAGGGACTATTTTTCATGATAATATCACAATATGATATGAGCAAAGAGCTCAACCCCACACGAGATCATCAAAGTAGAGATAGGGATAGCACATATGGTGGTTGAAAATCTAGTCTAGGTAGTGACTTTCTCAATATGATACAAGCAAAGAGCTCAACCACACACAAGATCATCAAGTAGAGATGGGGACAACACATATGGTGGTTGAGGATCTAGTCCAAGTAGTGACTTTCTTATAGATTATGGGTTCCCTCCTTAGGATAGATGCCCACCACTTCCCTAGGATAGATACCCATAGCTAGCATTGGCTTCATCTAGATAGTTAGCTACGAAGGGTGACAAACATTGTTGGTAGGCCTAGATGGGTACGTGGATGAGTCTGCATGCTTTGCAAATTGATAGATTAGCCCCCTATAATTATAGCTTGAACTACCCTACACTTAAGCTTAGCCAATATGAGCTAAACCAATGTCATTAGAGCAAACATATTGAGACTAGATACATGAAGGACTTGGATTGCTCCCCTTATATGGATGCTTACTACCACATGGGAGGGTATGGAGATAGCGGACCTCATATGCCAAATTTGCGATAGAGAGGTAGAGACTACACAGCATTAGATCTATCAATGTACAATATCGTTACACTAATTGAGGTAGATACCATTATCTGTTTTGAGATCATTTTGGCCCTTTGCAACAAATGACGTAGTTTGAGGATCAGATGTGGAACCAAACACGCATAATTTTTTCCTCAAAATTAGTGTCATAATGTTTCTTGCTCCCCAGTATAAAAACGTTGAAGAACTTGAATCGCATTAAAGCCTTTTTTGAAATAATGAAAAAAAGACTCATGTGATGGTGACTAATCTTACTAGTTATTTTAATCAACACATATAGGGCTGTACTGAACTCTATCTCCACCTTGTTATTGGAAATATGACTAAAATGTTGCTCAAGCGACATCCGTAATTTCTTCCTCAAAATTATAATGTGTCTTTCTCCCTAGTAATGGAAGCTTTAAAGAACTTTAATCACATTAAAGTCCATTTTGAAATAATGAGAAAAGGCACATATGATGGTGTCTAATCATACTAGTTATTTCAATCAACACATACAGGTCTGTACTACACTCTATCTCCACCATATTATTGGCAATATGAGCTATGTTAAGTCATGCAAGTCTATTGTTCAAGTGGTGTAAGATGTACAAAGGCCTTGTAACATTAGTATAATTAGTAATATAAGGTCCTAAAACATTAGTATAATCAATATTATAAGTGTGTAGATAAAAAATTAACAAATTAATCCTTGTGCACATGTTAAAGCACCTAAGTGTTCCTACATCATCAAATACACCATGATACTTTACTCATGAGGCTTACTCCTTATGTCATAGCTAATGACTAATAACTAAGATGCTATTATGATCAAAGTACATGTACATTTTATAGAGCTATAGCCACATTCACTTATGCATTCTCATGTTGTATGTAAGCACCTAAAATCAATAGGTCTACCATACGAACTGATTAGTCGTTGTCATATGATAGGCTTACCCTTCAGATTTTCATGATACTATTATGTTGTTTGGATTATATCAATTCATTATGAATATATTGGTCATAATGGTAGCCCTATTATTATTCACTAATTGATTGCATATGCAAAACTAACTTCCAATTTCCGATTGTGAGGTGGCCCCACTAAGTTGATTGTGATGTACTCAAGGTGTATATCTAGCCTTGGGGTAGGATTTCCATGGGTGGATGGACCATGTAGCCACCACTGGTCACTAAGTCGTGTATAAAAAAAATAGCCTAGCATCATGAGCTTGAGATAGGTAATAATAAAGCCTAGCCTTGGAGTGTGACACCCCTCAGTTGTCTAGAAGGGTTGAGTGTTAGATTTGATGGGGTGAGTTACAAGCTAGCTCATCATCTTACCAATTTCCTAGGATGAGATGTGTGGTCCCTTAGGGCATTCCTAGTTGTGGGCTAAAAGGCTAGTTGATGGACTAGTAGGTCACATCCTAGGTTACCAATAGTTTTGTTTTGACCAATGATTATCTTATAAAAGATTATTGTGATAATAAAACATTCATTTTTTCTATATATTTTTTGAATTAAGGGTATTGCTTTAATGCTAAGTTTACGATGAAGGAATGCATATATTAAACATGGTCTAATTATACTCAAATAACTAAAGAATGGTGAGTGAGTGGGTGGAAAGCAAGAGGATGGAGGTCATGATTACTCTATCCTATGGACAAGTGCACTTGATTAAGAGATGGTTTTCTACATTATTTTTAGGATTAAAGCCAAATGATTGTGACTACCTGTGTAAAAGGCTAGAATCCAAGCTAACATTGTTTTAAGGGAATAATGTGGTAGAGTACTAGTCCTTGAAGCTATGGAAGTGTAAAAGACTACCAATGTTGAACTAAGTCTAGTGTTAGCTACTCTCATTTTTTATCAGTTCAAAAGTGACCTTAGATAGGTGTTAGATTGCTATTAGGTGATCATCGTCGATGTTTTTTGTTGGGGGTAAAGGCGCCTCTGCCTAGCCGCTCGTGTATTACTACACTAACAGTCACTGACACTGCACACTGCAGGTGGCGGGCGCCCGTCACTATCACTTTATTCTTTATTCTTTTAGTGTGACAGTTTGAATAAAGGAAGGCCCGGTCACACATTATGACTATTGGAGTTCCCATTTCTTGTCTCTCTCTTACTTGCTCTTGCTCTCCCGCCATAGCTCTCGAGTCCAATCTTCGATCATTCTCTCCTTTCAACTGGTATTAGAGCATGGGTGCTTTTGCATTCCGACTTGGTTCGTGACTCCATTCGCATTCATTCGAATACCTACAACATTGGGTCTCCTTTCCGACAGCCATAGCCGACTCTCTCGAGCTCCCGTCACTCCCCGGCTTCCTGAGCTTCTTCCCCATTGTTGGGCACCTTTAGGGCATTACATCAGAGGTATTGCTTCATTTTCTTCAGGGTTTCATTGAGTTCACAAGTCAAACAATGGACAGCAAGAAAAGGGCAGCCATTGGTTGAGCCTCTCATTGGAGTTGAAGCTCTCTCTACCACTTAGGCTTGATTCAAGCCCTTCATTAGCCCCTTTGGGCCCCTTGAGGCCCACCCTACCGGCCCCTTGAGCCCAAGAGGGCCTGTAAATCTGCCCACGCTGGCTGAATAGTTTGCGCCACCAGTCCAGGCCATTCCCACAGCATGTTTTCAGCCCTTGGCTTTGTTGTAGGCTCTTGGGTAGCCTTCTATCTATTGGGCTTTACCCTTTGACTCCTTGTGTGGGCCCCCCTTCACTTGGCATTGAGCTTTAAGCTCCCTACATTCAGATCTTGGCTGAGCTTCACACTGTTTACAGGTATACCTGCTGTAATACAGAGCAGCCAACCTGCATCTCATGCCTATGTATGCCATTGGATGCCTACATATTGTTGGTGGATGCTATGTTGATGGTTTGCCATCAGTTTGGCACTCATTTGGGTCTACAAATACTCAGTTTTGAGTAATGAATCACTGATGTAATAAAATGGGCTGAAGCTATTACACATGCCTTGGGTTATGCCTATTGGTTCAGGCCTATGTCTTGGATATATGCCATGAAGTATTGATCTTCGGGGTACGACTTCGAGCTTGGATTTCATTCCGGATGCTTTTGGAAGAGCTTTGACATTACGCACTCATTGACATGGTTCATGCTTGACAGTGGTATATGCTTTGACAGTGATGCTCCTTGGATTTATGCATAACCGTTGCCTACGGCTTGATGCTCATGTCCCAATTGATTACCCTATGCATACGTTGAGCTTGAGTGCTCATTGAAGCTCTACCTTGGATGCATTTTGGATTATCTGGAGTTGCCTTGGATATTACTTGGCTTGTTAGAGTTTAGATTGGGATGTATTTGATGTCTTACATCCTTATGGATGCTACATACGGATGCTCTACCACCTACATGTTCGGGATGTACTATTGATGTATTGTCTTGGACTTATATCATTGGCACTGTTTCTTGCCTTGGTTTGAGCTCTTGAGCTCGTACATATGGCTTTTGTACCAGTGGGAGCATTCTTAAATGCTTATCAGACATTGAGCAGCTGGTGCTTTTATGCATTGAGCAGTTATAGACACTTGAGGCTTTGGGATTTCTTACCCTTTGGGATGATACATTATATGTCTTGGTTCACTGTATGCTTATGAGCTGAGTCTCAGATTTGGATCCTCTTTGTGAGCTGACACCTACTTGTGTCAAGTTTTGGTAGTGACAGGAACACTTTGCCTGGTTGACTGGGGGGTGTGCCTATTCACTGGCAGATGTTTGTATAACATACTTGGGTGTTGGATTCATGCTTATTGACCGTCATATGCTTATGTTATGCCCGCATGATACCGACTTTGATCTTGGCAGTATCTGATTGCCTTGGGATCCGATTTTGGCATTGTTAGCTCTCATTTACTGAAATCTGTAATTTATTACAGCAAGCATATATGTATGGACTGACATGAATTTTTCATGCTAAAATATTCTGAAATGATATACTTTCACTAGTACTTGGTGGACAGCAACTTTGGTTACACTTTTCTCGCCATTTTCTCTCGATTTTAGTGATTTTTTTGTCATTTTCTGCAGTAAACATCAAGCAGTTTTGAACTGTCTACACTCTTCCAACCTGCATTATGGCGAGTTCGTCCACTGATCATGCTATTTTCAACATCACTAAGCTTAATGATACGAATTACTCTTATTGGAAGAGCCAGATTTGACAAGTGTTGGTGCAGAAATAGCAGATCAAACCTTTGAGGTTGAGCGGGCATCCGCCTGCAACTATGCCACATGAGGAATGGCTTGAGCTTGATGAGTTATGCAAGTCCACTATTGTATTATCTCTCACAAAACAGGTTCACTACAATGTATTTGAGGAAGAACAGAGTGCTTGGCAGTTGTGGGATAAAATCAAGAATCTCTATGACAAGAAAAGTCCAGCGACTCAGATGTACTGGCTGAAGCAACTTATGGATCTGCGCCGCATGAAGGAGAATGTGACCATGTCTGCTCACTTGAGCCAGTTCCATGCTATACTCAAGAACTTGACTTCGCAGGACATCACTTTTGCAGAGGATATCACTCCTCTTTTCTTGCTTGGTACTCTTAATGAGTCATGGGATGTATTCCGCACTGCATTATGTGCCTCTACTGCTACCTTGAAATTATCTGATGTTGAGAGTGCTCTTCTGCAGGAAGAGGTTAACCGTAAGAATTTGGATGCCTCTCGTGTGTCGCATGCTATGACAGTTATATGCTAATAGCAGGAAAAGCTCATGATAAGCTAGATGCTCTTAAGGCTCAGCTCAAGAAGAGCTTTGAGATGAAAAATCTGGGACAAGCTGCTCACATACTTGGTATGCGCATTAGATGTGACAGGCATCAAGGACTCTTCTACTTGTCACAGAGGGAGTGCATTCATAAAGTCCTTCAGTGTTTCCACATACAGGACGTAAAGCCTATTAGCTGTCCATTGCCTTCTTATGTGAAGGTATCACAAACTGATTGTCCGCAGACAGATGAGCAGAGAGCCGAGATGGCCAAGATTCCCTATGCATCCGCAGTGGGCAGTCTTATGTATGCCATGATAGCCACTCGTCCAGATATTGCCTTTGCAGTTGTGGCACGCTATATGGCTACACCTGGCAAGAAGCATTGGGATGCCGTGAAGGGTATCATGAGGTACCTAAAGGGCACTGCAGATATGTGCATATGCTATGGCAGCCAGGATACAGGAGTCGTGGGGTACACTGACTCTGATTATGCAAGACATGCAAATAGTAGAAAGTCCACTTCTGACTATGTATTCACCTATGCTGGAGGTGCTGTTTCTTGGATGTCCAGGGTACAGAAATGCACGGCCCTTTCTACTACAGAGGCCAAGTATGTTGCAACCACTGAGGCTTGCAAGGAGGCCATTTGGTTGGGTTGTTTGGTTGCTGACCTTTGTATTGATGCTATCCCTACACTGCATTCAAATTCTATGAGTGCTATTTAGTTAGCCAAGAATCCAGTCTTCCATGCGAAGACGAAACACATTGAGGTGAGGTATCACTTCATACGTGGGGTCGTTGAGGACAAGTCTGTTGATCTTGTCAAGATCTCGACTAACCAGAATCCTACAGATCTGCTCACAAAAAGCCTCTCTACAGAGCGCTTTGCCTTCCTCAAGAGGTTGACGGGCGTGGGATGAGATGACATCTTTCCTCATCCTGTTGTACATGTGTACATGTTGTAATGTCTTTTTCTTTTTCTTTTCACTCCTCACTAGGGCAGATTCGCCTTTAAGTGGGAGGTTGTTGGGAGTAAAGGCGCCTCTGCCTAGCCGCCCGTGTATTACTACACTGACAATCACCGCCACTGCACACTGCAGGTGGCGGACGCCGATCACGTTCACTTTATTCTTTATTCTTTTAATGACAATTTAAATAAAGGAAGGCCCGGTCACACATTGTGACTGTTGGAGTTCCCATTTCTTGTCTCTCTCTTATTTGCTCTTGCTCTCCCGCCATAGCCCTCGAGTCCAAGCTTCGATCCTTCTCTCCTTTCATTTTTCTTATGGAGTAGAGCCATAACTTTCACATTCAACAAAGTTTGTTGTTCCCAAAAGGGGTACTAGATAGTGTTGCTCATGGTACTAAGGGTCCCTCTAAGGTTTCAATGAGGGATACCTTACATTACTTATCAACAATGTTGTGATTGTATATATAGGGGATTTCATGTGTTGTCTAGAGAAGAAATGGAGGCATTAATAATATTTGTAGAAGCATCTTAAATGTGTTTACATATTAGATTTTTTAGCAAATATGATTCTTGTTGCATTCGTGAACTAAAGCCAACAAAACTTGAATATCATAATGACTGTCAACTAGAGATCACGCTATTAGAAGCAGCCATAAATCCTTGAAGTAAATATTGTATTGCCCCATTGTTCCATGCTTCTATGATGGGCCTTCCTACATTACACAAGCATGATGAAGGAATTTAGTTTAAATAATAATAACAATACAAATTTTCACCACAGCTTCAGCATGCTAGCCAAGTTTATGTATCTTTTGACATATGAAACCATCACATATGAAACCATCCTTTTCTAAATAATAAGTAATTTATTGATTAATATTTAATCGCAACAAATAATATAAACTTGACCTATAATAATTTGGTTTTGAGGCATGAGAATTTTCTTGCCAAACAAAAAGCCATAATTGTCATCTCTTCACTCAAGTTTGTATATGTATTGTTACTTGCATCTAGAGCAATGATGGTGACAACATTTGAACAATATTTTAGAACCATGAAGTCACTAGTTGTTGAGTTTAGCTAGCATTAGTGGTACATCTAGAGATTAGACTCCTCACTCCATAAAGAGTTTTGACTAAGGAGATAGTGTAACAGGGCAAGAGTGGGCAATTCTTGTTTTGCTCGTTGTAGGAGTGTCCTTATCTCCATCTCCTATCATGATAGTTCTAGTCAAGGTGCTCCTCTCGTTCTTGTGCCTCTCATGCTTAAGTGGAGGTGAGTTGCATGTGTTGTATGTTATGTGTTGTTATGGGGTTGTGAGTTGTGTCCTAGCGAATCATGGGGTGTTTTAAATGGCTCTTAGAGCCCACATGCTAAGGAAAATTTCAAGGGAGGAGAAGGGAGGGGATAAGATTTTTCTTTTTCAATACAAACATCTGCAAAGTAATGGTTATGTTTTGATCAATGACTATTTTAACAAGCTAAGCATACTATTTATTATTAATATCATCTATGTTTTAAAAGCAATGTTTTTCTTTACTTGATGGCATTCGAGTAGGATTCATGTATTTGATAGTATTTTGCTTTTTCTTATTTATTAATATTTTCAATTTTTAAGCCTAAAATTGATGCATAAAGCAATGTTGTGCTTTTGATTTTGACTTATTTGTGAGCTCTTAGATTTGACAATATTTGTAGCAATATCATCCATTGATCTTGCAACATCAATGATGTTTATTTCAACTTTGAGGTGATTCACAAGTTGCAACATTTCATTGAAAGGAAATGGAAATATTATATCCACTCCCCTTGAAGAACTTCAGATGTCTTGATGCATAAAGCGATGTGCTTTTGAGTTTGATTGATTCATGAGCTCTCAAATTTGATGGTATTTATGGCAATGTCACCCTTGATCCTATAATGTGCCTCTACAACATCGACAATGTCTATTTTAGCTTTGAATTGGTTTAACTTTTAGGCACTTAAGGGTGATTCACAACTGCAACATCTCATTGAGAGAAAATGGGAATATCATATCCCACTCCCCTTGAAGAACTTGATATGAACTCATCTCAATAGGAATTGGGGGTATTCTTATGCAAGGGAGGTTTTATCAACACATGGTGCCTCCTCTTCTAAGTGGTCCTTCCATTGCTCCAAAACTATTTGGTGATGGTACAATTGCAAAGATATTTGCTCTTGGAGTCTAAGGACCTATTGGATTGCATTTCAAGAACTCCTTACTTGGATATTACTACTTCTTGATCATCTAGATGTGATTAGCATTAGGTATATATGGCTTCAATAAGCTTAAATGGAATACATTATGAATCATTATATAGGATGAAAGCACCAACTTATAGACATGGGTCCCTAAACATTTGACAATCTTGTAATGTTCACAATATCAAGGGCACACTTCTTGTTCTTTCCAAGTAGTAAAGAACCCTTATTAAGCAGTGCACGAAGGAAAACCATGTGTCCCTCCTTGAAAACCCTTTCGAATCTCTATGAATCGTCATAGTACATCTAGAAATCCTGCAAGGCCACATTATATTGGATGATAGCCCTTGTCTACTCTAGTTCTTCAAGTATAGATTTACAAACCTCCACCCTAATGATAGAGATAGAGAAGTTTAAAGGGGATAAGCATTCCTAACATATAATGCCTTGAACAATGATATTATTATGCTATGGCAAAGGAGGAAAATTCCACCAAGATAAGCATTAAATCCAATCTTTGCAATTCTCTTTCATAGTAAGCCCTAAGTATATCCTCAGTGACATGGTTCACCCACTCTATTTGTCTATCCTTTTGAGGATGATAGGTGGTACTATAGCAAAATTGTATCCCTATCACTTGGAATAGGGAATTTTCAAAATTTGGAGGTGAAATGTCTCCATAACTAGAAATAGTGCACACCACTACTAATTCCAAGTCATGAGTAGCATAATTCACTTCATATGACTTTAACTTACAAGAGGCATAGGCTACTAGTCTCCTCGCTTGCACTAGGATACCACCAAGCACAAGCTTACTTGCATCACAAACGACTCTAAACCTTTAATAAAGTCAACGAATTTAAGAAGCACTGCCTTGGTGAGAATACAATTGAGCTTATCAGAGTTGGCCTATTGCAATGATGTCCATATTATCTTGTTATTTTCTTTAAAAGTTCTAGTCAATGGTACTACTATAAGGGCATGGACTTGAATGAAAATTCAATATCATAGGAACTTCCTTGGTAATCTTAGTTACTAGCAATTGTACTATAGCTTTAACCTTAACATGATCTATTGATGTATAATCCTTGGAAATAATGAATCTTAGATACTCAATTCAAAGAAGTCAAGAAGGAACACTTGCTCCCTTTGCCAAAGCTTATAAGCATGGTGAAAGGGTAATACCTTTTTTGGTTTTGCTTTCGCATGGGGCAACAACTACATTACATCATCGATATCCTCCATTATTAACATTTGGTCAACCTCCATTTCCATACCCTCCTCTTGAGTTTTCTTGGAAAAGAGTCTTGAGCCTTGGGCAGTTATTCTTGAGGTTTCATGCTTCGCTAGGATTAAAGCACGTAGGTGGTAATCTCACATTAAGCTTCAAACAATTTGTTGTGTAGTGTCTAGATTCATTGCCCATGAAGGACCTTTATTTTATCCTAAGCAATGCAATAATAAACATGAAAGCTAGGGAGCCTTCCTACCCTTCTCACAACCTTGCCTTGGTTTCCATAATATTGCTTCATAAAATACTCGCACTTGGAAGATATCTCAAGGTTGCCTCTCTTCTCAATTGAATTTCCACCTCTCTCTCTCTTCTCGATTGAATTTGCACCTCTCTGGAGACAAAGAGGTTTAGTCATAATAAGAGCATCTTGAAGGAAAGAGGGGCATATTGTCTCCAAGCAAGTACCCAAGGGTGCGTTGAGGCCTTGACAAAACCAAGCCACTTCTTGTTCAACGTCAAGATGGGTACATACTACCTTAAGGTTATAACTTGGATAGTAATGTTCCAATGATAACCTATTTTTCTTTAAGATAAAAATTTGTTCATCTTGATTGATTGGTGAGAAGTGGAAGGTAGCATCCCCTTACCACTATCTTTATATCCTCCTAAGTCTGAGAATCTTTCATTATGCCATCATCCTTGTAACATTGTTTCTACTAGAGCTTTGCATCACATGTAAGGTGAAATCTAGCAAGCATGGATTTATTGGTCATAAAGCTAGTTATGGTGGAAAAATTAGCATTTATGGCATCTAGCCAACTTCCACATTTTTTTTCTACATTGGATCCTTCCCCATTAAAGGAAGGTGCCTACATCAACTTGAGAAGCAGCTTCTTCTCTTGAATCTCCATATAGAAGGTATTAGTTTGTCAAAAAATCATAGCATTAGTTTGTGAAAAAATCATAGATAATATTTAGATTGCATACAATACAAGTCTTATTTAACTAAGGAAACTTATCTTGGCTTAATTGGATTGGTGAGATAGATATCTCTACAACTTGTAAACCAAGTCCTCATTTCAGCTTTTCCATTAATAATAATTCTATCTTTTTCTACAATAAGATTGAATGACCTTAGAATATATGGATATTCACCCCACCCAAAAGCTTCCTCTATGATCTTTCTGAGAAATCTAAGGCAATTTCTTATCAATGTCCAACACTAGGGCATATGAGGAACGATCTAGATAACCTTTTAAGTGATAGTCGTTGCGCTTCCTTCCCGTGAACACAATCCTATTAGCAAGTATGATACTCATCACTTGGTTGTATAGTCAACGATGCAATAACATAGTTTCTCCTCAAATTGTGACTGTCACATTAGTGTTAAGGCCATTGAAGAGAAAAAGCTCTACCAACTTTATAACTCTTTCAACCCATCAAATTCTCTTGAGATCCATAGTGAGGTTAACTTCTTGTGTATCAATGTAGAAATAGGAGTACATACCCCTCCATGGAAAAAATCCCTTGTAGAAATAGGAGTACATACCCCTCCATGGAAATATCCCTAGACCATCCACTTTAGATATATGAGGGATGGTGATCCATCATGCCCTCTAGGATTTTTTTCATATTCACAAGAAATCTCCTAGCAAAGATTTGCATGGAATATGATACACGATCTCAAAAAACTATAAAATTCTTATACTAGTATCTCACTTCATGCTGGCATATACACAATTATTAAGTTAGGTGAATCTAGAATTTGATACTAATAATCTCCACACAAAAAAATTATCCGTGGGATGTAAGGATTACAAAAGCCTTGACTTATCAATTAGGTGAATCTAACATTTGATACACACCCATGGATTTAAAAAACTTTTATTTGTGAAATATAAGAATTACAAAAGCCTCAACTAAGACAAGAAGTTACCATGAGTATAAAATCTTATTGCATCTAATGATCATGATTCTCAACAAGAATATCAATAAATATGATTGGAATGGAAAGGTATCAAGAGTTCCCATATTTGTTTGGCAACACAAGAAATTCATAAGTTCATAATGGTGTCTCTTCAATTTTCTAGACACAACTAGCCTATCTACATGGATCACCATAATAACTTGCTAATACATCCAAGTAATTATTTAATTCTATTTGCCCATTTTGTGGTTTTGAAAAATCCTTTGAGAGAGTAAAAATCACACAAGTTTCCCCAATCAATGTTTGTCTTTTAAGGTCGAGTTTTATATACTCAATCCAACTTGGATAATGTAAGCATATGTAGTCAATCAATGCCATGTCATGCTTAGAGAAGCACCACTTGGTGCACACATGGGAGATATATCTTGTCCATTATCCCTAATATCATTTCTCTAAATCCATTATCAGAAGAGCAACAAGCATTCCAATGCATAACTAGGAACACCATGGTTTTTTGGTACTCAATATCTAGATCATATAGGCATGTAAAATCGAAGTGTCAATAAACTAATAGTCTCAAATAATTCTATGGATATTTTGAATTTTTTCCAGCTCTTGATTTCTCATAGCCTTCTATTAACCCATTGCTTGCTTTGATTTTTTTAGCTTTGATACCATACATAAGGTACACCTCATTGTATCCTTGCAGGAGCTATTTTGTGGTCACGCTAATCTCCTAGTTCCATGAGCAACATCATCCAACCCCCCTTCAAGGAATGATAGAGTTAGTTGAACAGTCGTACTCAATATGGAAAAAGTTGGATGGTCACCTCATCTAAAAGCAATCCAACACTAATCTAAGGTTACTACCCAACCAATAAAAGATGACAGTAGTTTCGATGGGGAGGCAATGTAGCAAGATGAAAGTGGACTCACTGATCGTAGGAGCATCCTCGTCTCACTTTCCTCTCGCAACCAACACCTAGCAAGGTGCTCCTTTCTTGCATCTCTAATTTAAGGTCAGATTGTGTGTGTTGTGGAGTTGAGAGTTAAAGGGAATCGCGATGTTTATCCGTACAACCGTCTTTTCTTGAGGGAGGAGGGATAAGCTTTTCCCTTCGGAACACAGAGGCTTAAAACAGTTAATACTATGCGTGGATCAAGTTTTAAAGCAGCGGTTTGCCTTACTTGATGGTAGACTTCAACTGGAGGCACGTTTTTGCAACATCTACAGGGTTTTATTTCAGCTCCGAACCGTTTTAAGGAAGGTTAATAACTTTCCTTAATACCGAGGACAATCAAGAGGGTTGGGTGTGTGTAATAATATACATCTCCTAGGCAACTTACAACCATAGCCACTAGGAATAGGAAATGGCATAGGGGAGGTTCCATTCCAAGAAAGAGTAAAACCAACATGAATGACACCACCATACATGGTTCTAATATTGGTTGATGCTAATGACACCATTTGCGCTTAGATGTTCATTAGAGTTTGATTCAATAACACTCTTACGGCTGCAAAATACTATTTACCAAAACTCGTAAACTATAGTAGATTTCTTTATTCCCTTCTTCTTTTGGATATATGATACAAGTGGGATCGTTTCTCTATGGGTACTACCAAACAAAGACTACTAGGATAGTAGTGTGAACCACCTCTACCCCAAAACGGCGAGGGCTTGGGTGACATCCTTCCAAGGATTTGGGAACCTGTTTCACCACAATCATTTAACTCCCATGTGGCATCTCTCCTTCGGTCTACACCATGCCTAGTTAAGCTCTCCACCTAGATGTGGCATAGCCCCTAGTACTGCACCCAAATATAATCTTTAAACGTCCCTATAAAACCCACTACACACAGAGTACTATTGTACAAAATACAAACTAACCATCCAAGCTGGGAAATAAGTTAGATCATCGAGAGACTTAGTCTCGTTCTATAATCCAACACACATCTCCGAAAAATGTAAAAGGTAAAATAAGTCAGGAGAGTCTATACTACAGCTTAGAGACATATATGTGCTGCTACCGTCTTATCTTGGAGAGTAACCCGTGTATTTACCCAAACCATACCTTCTAGAAACAGAAAACTACCATTATTTTTAATCTAAGAGGTACGAATATGCACTATAGATTAGCAAAGAGTTGCTGTTCAAAACATCAGTTCAGTGTGGCAATAAAATCGACAAACCAACTATTTAACTTAAAACCACCTTTGCAGAAGTCAAAAGCTGACTCGAACAATGGACTTCTACTACCCAAACTTGGAAGGTGCCAGTATGCTAAGTAACAGTTCTTGCTAACCAACTTCAATGTGCAGGCCAACAAGCTGTTTGTACAGACATCTAACATACCCATCAAGCCCTCTGCTCCAAAGGAATATATACATATACAGTTTTTTGTCTGGATCACCATCATGCTTTCTGCTCCCACGTTTAGGATCATATCCCTACTACTCATTGTTAACGGTTGCCAGTATATCTGATTTCCAAATCTAAGAATCTATGCCCAGTTTTGTAGGGAGGTAGCACATAACCCATGCCAAGCAAACCTGGAACCAAATTTCAGTCAGAAAATGCTAACGCTATTTTGAGATAAACAATTGTATGAGGCTGCTCCTCATCAGGGCTGTTATTGGTCATTGGTTGCTGTTACAGAACAGTTGGAAACATATGATTTGGCTGACTTGCTTTTGACCAGCCAACAAACAGCTGAAATCCCATTGAAAAACGCCATGTCTCAATTCACACAGTTGATCAATGATAAATGACTGAGCTGTCACACCTCAATGTAGAACAAGCACACCCCTTCCCAAAAAAGACTTAAAGAATTACCATCAATTAGATGAATATTCTTAGTATTTCAGACCTTATGCCCTATTAGAAATCAGAACATATTCCATCAGAACACTTGGAACATGCTGGCCTGGTCCTGATAAGATGCTTGACGAACACGATTATCACCCTCACTTTTATTTACAGACTTGAAGAAGGATATGTTTTGAGGGAAGCTTGTTACTCCAGATCTTGTCACCTTCAGAATTTGTCACCTCTTATGTTTTGAGCAAGGCTATCTTGTCACCTTTTAATAATAATATATGTATATACATAAATTTGTGTACATAATACATATGTATGCATATGTACATGCATGGATCATGCTCGTGACTCATGAGTGTTACTTTTCCCACAAACCCAGGTTCCAATCTCCCCTTTCATATGTTAGCAGTATAGTCAGCTCATGTGTGAGTCTGGAATGTGCCAGGCATTATTGAGCTATTTAGGTATTTTTTAGTGGTCATTCAGGTGATTCTTTTAGCATTTTATGCTGGCTGACCTGATGCCATTTTTGGCATTCTTTTCTACTATATGTGTTTGCTCCCTCCAACACAGTCAGTCAATTATCACTTGCAGATTCCAATGCATGCTCTATTGGAGAGAGGGAACCAATGCCAATGCCCACACAGCCAATAACTCACTGTTGACGTTTTGTCTCGTGTTTGGTATATGAATTCCATTTCCCGAGCACATCTCTGAGTTCTCTTTTGCAATGTTCTTGTGTGTTCTCTCCTCTCTTCTGTCTTGTGTTCAGCAGTTTATTCCAGCATTCTTTCATGCTTCCATGCTGCATCCACTTCTGACACGGTATCAAATTTCTTCTTAGTGATTCTTTTAGCATTTTATGCTGGCTGACCTGATGCCATTTTTGGCATTCTTTTCTACTATATGTGTTTGCTCCCTCCAACACAGTCAGTCAATTATCACTTGCAGATTCCAATGCATGCTCTATTGGAGAGAGGGAACCAATGCCAATGCCCACACAGCCAATAACTCACTGTTGACGTTTTGTCTCGTGTTTGGTATATGAATTCCATTTCCCGAGCACATCTCTGAGTTCTCTTTTGCAATGTTCTTGAGTGTTCTCTCCTCTCTTCTGTCTTGTGTTCAGCAGTTTATTCCAGCATTCTTTCATGCTTCCATGCTGCATCCACTTCTGACACGGTATCAAATTTCAGAATCTCTGTTCTTAGTGCTGTTTTCTGCTGACCACTGATTTCCCCTAACTGTTGCCACCTCCTTACAGCCGGACAACACCTATCTGCTGACAAACGCCTTGTCCCCTACCCTCTGCTGGCTGCATTTTTGGTTCAGCTAACAAGTCTGTGTTTTTCTGTACAGCTACTGCCTTTACTGCATTTAATGCCTTGCAAGCTGAGCGACAGCAGTATCCAGCCTTTAACACTGTTTGTTGGCTGTAATCCATCTCTCTTCCCTGTTTTTGCAGTCAGCTCATGTGTGAGTCTGGGATCTGCCAAGGATTACTAAGTTATTTAGGCATTTTTTGATCATTTCAACACTACCTGCCTAGTCTATCTACATTTGCAAGCTCCCGTCGATGAACTCTTTCAACACATTTTTCTTCTCTCTTCAAAATATTCTCTCCTCGACATGCCCTTCTTTCACCAACATCAACATCATTTTTTTACTTCGACATGACCTTTCTACTCAACATCACAATCACTAAAAATGTAAAAGAATTAAACTTTTTAACACTTATCTGTTCAAGAGGGTCCTCAACTCTTGACAATGTTATGCTGTGGCCATGGGGCTGTAACTCCTCAAGCCCCAATTGCTAATACACATAACATGTCCAAGAACTTAAGACAAAAAAAAGACCATTCACATCATCCCCAGCATGAGTACCAGACAAGAACAACTTCTCATCACATCTACCACATGCAACACATGCCTCCCATGTTCACCCATCTTGCTAGTAGCATCCCATACCACACTATTTGAGACAAAAGCGTACCTATGAGAACACAGACCATCATGGTCCTTTGAGCAAGGAAGGTTTTGTGCATGTCATTGAATCTTGCACTAGAGAGCACGTTGCCACTTTGATAGCAATGACCCATCAATAAACAAGCCATGCCAGCAATGTGTGAACCATAAGCAAATGGAGAATCAAACTCACCTTCGAACTGTGCAGCCAAACAAGCTCACACCTAGCCTGGGACCAGCAGCATACGAGCCACACTTGCATCCCAAGAGCTGGTGCCCATATCTGACAGCTCCATCAAACTCTGACAGAGCTCATAACCAGGAGATCACAGCAGAAACACGTTGACTGCTAGCAGGAATGCGAGGAAGGATCGCAGGTATCATGCCAAATAACAGCTTGACTTGAAAAATCAAAGCTTCCACCATAGAGACAAATACAATACATCTACAAAGTGCAAAAAGACAATGGGGAAAGGCAAAATATATTGCTAAAAATTAGAAGCTTCTGCAGTTCCCAAGACACAATTCCCTATAAGACAGATACACATTCAGAAATACATCATATTGACTACAGCAATTATCATACAACATGGCAACCAGCTTGACGAACCGGTATCAATCATGATCATTCTTAGCAGATGATCAGATTAGTAAAATGAAACACCTGTATCAAAATGTGGTACTTGACAAGAACAGAATATAACAAGAATCATTTTGCGCTAAAATAGATACAAAATGAGAGAACTGGACGTATCTCAACGATAACATGATTCACGATCACTAAGTACAACCTTTGAAAGTAAGACCATATCAAGGAGACAAACATCAGATTCCAGTGGCCTTATCATGGATCTGACAACGCAGTGTAGGATTTCAGCATGTTCGCCCTGGAATAGAACTACATCTATTGACATGTCTTGGGTACATACCTTTGGCTTGAGAGTAAAGCGGGAACTGCACGTTTAAGTAACACTGAACTTCCGCGCAAGATGATCACGGTATTAAAGACTCACATGAAGGTAAAAGCCTGTAGCATAAATCCTCGAGGAAGTACCTGCCAGCATCTCAATCTTGCTGCAAGGACAGTAAAGAAAGCTGCTCGTCCAAAGTTCCTTCGACTAAGCAGGATGTGCGGCATCGCAAGGGTATCAGGACAAGGCCAAGGCTGCGCTGCTGGTCGGATGGAGGCGGCAAAGGAACCGAGGATGACGACGGAGGAGGGGAATCCGTGTCCCTGTACTCGATCGCATCGTAGAGGATGATGTTGCCTTGCTTGTCGAGGCAATGGAACTTGCCAATGAAGATGCGGCCATCGGAGACACCGACTCGCATGCGGCGGTGCAGGAGGAGGTGGCACCGCCTGACAAGTGGCTTAAGGGGAGGGGGAGGAGGAGCTGCAGGCGCGTCCACGGCCATGTCGTCCAAGGCCGCCATGGCCAGATTCGCAAGCTCCTCGGCCATTCCCATGTTTTGCTCTGTCGTTATAATCAGTTTTAAGTACGGGGGTTAAACGAGTCAGATTGCAGAGTCTCGAGGTATGATATCTTTACCGGGGTGCCCCTCTTATTGTATAGGGTAGAGGGCGATTGTGGAAGGGGTAAGTGGAATAGGGTAAGGGGCAATTGTGAAATGGGTAAGTGGTATTGCTATAACAAAAAAAAACTAGGTACGATAAAGGAGCCAGAATAGTGTCACGAAACAATGACCTCTTCGATCTTCTTCATTGCAAGATGTAACTAGATTTCGGCGCAAAATACAATCCCTAAACATGAGAGAAGTAGCAAAAATTTTCCTTTGAAAAATGGTGGAAGGAATCAAAGGTCTCCCATTCAAAAATTCTGGGTTGCCCACAAGGACTAGAAAGTGAACGCAAAAGGTAGTCTTTATGGGGGCCGCTACCTTATTGGCCCCCTTACCCTATACACATGCATCCAAACTTACATAGTAGTCTTTTTTTCCGTGTAAGTGGTTGTTTTTGAGTGATGTAGAGGAGTTTCTTTTCTTTTTTATAGTTTGGTAATAAGACGACCATATGCTTGCTCTGCTCGTTATTTGCATGGCATGATCCACATTTTGTTATTATAACATCGATCCTATGGCACTAACATGCAAGGATAAGGATTGTACTCGACATAGCAATCATAATGTGCATTTGTATGTACATTTATCACTCCTTTTTGAAATGGTGTCCTAATGTTTTCATTGCAATTACTCTATAAGTTGTGCATATTGTGAGTGTGCCAATGATGCTTACACATTTGATTTCCCAAGTCGATTTGTATATATCATACCAACTTGCGGCACATGGTTTTAGTGATGTCTTTCTTGAAGCTATAGTTTTCCTTTTCCTAAAAGAGCCTTGTGATTTGGTATCCCTCTTGGCAATGCTAATAATCTCAACAAGGGTAAATTCAACTTTGCTATTTAGGATGAGCTCCTCAAGTACCTTTTTCAGATTTGCTGGAGTTTCAATATTTGATTGCAATTTGTATCCTAGCTATTTCCTATTAGGGATCACATTTTCCTGCTTTTTCTCTTTTGTAATATCTTCCATACATGCAAGAAAGTGTAGGAGGTGGATGAATTAGACCTACCATTCCCTTTGGTAACCCTTTTAGAAGTACCGGGATTACCATCATCCCACTTTCTTTTCTATTCTACAATTAGATCAATATATGATGATCTAGAAAGATATACATAAATAGAGAAAGAGTCTACCAGTGTATCTTAACTAGTCATCTCATGGATACGTTTTCCTACATCATTTAATTCAATCCTATGGGTTTTTTCCTTTCTATTGCATGCATTGTATGAGACCAAGTTTTGGCTTTTCTTAGCAAATCCACTAACTTTTTCATCCCACCCTTCCCAAATTTTGAAAAGTAAGTGGTAGACAAGCCTCATGAAAAGTGGATCTTACCATCTTTAAAGAAAATCAAGTTTTTTTCCCGTGCATCCTTGAAATTTTTGTAATCCCTATGCTCCTATTCTATACTATCACACAAAATACATCGACATACAAATCCCTCTTGCACTAAGGATCTTGATGCAACACACCAACCCTTTTCTTTTATGTTTGCAAATTTCAACTATAGGTTGCACATGTGCTTAACCAATTCATCCATAACATCCTCCTTGATTGGAGTAGTCATAGAAACAAATTACTTTCTAGCAAGGTCTATAACCTTACTAGTGGCCATAAACATAGGCCCAACATGTGGAGCTCATCTCCTTTATCTCTTAACTAGCATAGAGACATCATCCTTAACTTCATGTCAACCAATCTTTAAGCCCTTTTTAGTAGTCTCGTCTTCCAAAAGTTCTTCTAAGCTTAACTGCAAAGCGAAATCTGCAACATGTATGTAATAACAACTTTGTCTTCTTAATTTCAAGAGCTTGCTACTTTATGTATCCAACCATCCAAATCTACACTCAAATTCCCATAAAAGCTCTGTAGAGCTATAAGTCCTTTATTGAGTTCCATAACCCACTCCCTAAAAGTCATTTGAGTCACCAAACCTCTGTCTTCAATAAAAAACTAAACTTTTAAAGCTTTCTTGAACCCATCCCAATTGGCATCTTTCACATAAATTTCATTTATGTGTGCCTTTAGTTCATGCACTTCAAGTTGTAGAAAGTATTGGCTCATATGTGTGGAGCAATCCCATAAAATCCATATCTTTTGCATAGACCTTCAGATAATTGGAAACATTTTTGCCATCAAACAATTTCAGCTAGCTTTCCACAACCTGCAAGTTTTAATGACAATAGATATATGCTTGGAAACAAAATCCAATTTTTGCTACAAATAGGCAATAAAAGTCTACAAGAATCACCTAACATAACGTCATTTGTAGAACTTAAAGCATCACCCATCTTGCTAAAATCTTATGCAAGCTTTCCCATCAAGTTCACCAAAGATGTTGAGAGAATAAATGTGATCAGCCTAATCCATTGGGGTTCTGGCAAGAAGAGTTCACAAAAGGAAAGCAAGAAAATCCACAAAAGAACAAGACAAGAAACAATTGAAATAATTGAAACATAAGGAATTATCAAGATCTCAATTGTAATCTATACTTATGATATTCAAGCTTTGGCTTGAATTCAATACAACATATAAAATCTCTTACAGATGATTGATGTGAGATGGTAGCTCAAAGGAACCTAACTTAATTCAACCTAAAAGATCTATAGTTTGCTATACATTAATCCAAGCTCAAAACAATGTATATCTATCCCAAAAGGCTTCAGACATGCATAAATTAGACCTGAACCATTGGAGCCATCATTTGTCAAAATATCCTATTCTTCCCTTCAAAAGATTCCCTATTTTCAGCATAGAATCCTTGTTTTCATTTACCTATGGTAGTGGGAAAAAAAAAACTCGATATTTTCCACGAAAGCCCTCAATCAAGAGTATAACATACAATAGAATCATCCTGAATCACAATGAACTAAGTAGTGAATATCAATGAATAGCTTGAAATCTCTAAATAGAGCAATCCATAGTAGTTCAAAAAATCCCATATCAATCCTTCTACATGCATCAACCATCCACAATTAGTCTTGCCTTGATCACATTTAGTTATGCCATGTTTTCTTTAGTTATCTTCCACAAAAAAACTAATTCTTTTCCTAATGATCTTACTCAAGCTGAAGGTTCCTAGTTCAAGCCCACTTTTTGCATCACATTTTATGGGGCTACCCTATAGGGTGCTCTTGCCACATCCAAGTGACACTAAACTTTGTCTAGGGTTATTGGATATGATCACTTGTTCAAAAAGGTCCTATCACTTGGTAATGAACATTTAGGTGTAAATTGACTTCAATCAAACTGAAATCTAACCATAGTCAAGGTAAATTTCAGCATATACATTGATAGACTAGTCCCATTGGCTCACATGTGAAATCTAGTCACCAACAATCATCATATAAGATTCCTATACATAGACATGGAACTACGTGACACCATACATGCATTAGAATAGTCTGGCACCTATGCAACCCATGTAGACCTATAATACCCTACTTTGGAGCTTCGAAATATCATTCTTTTAGACCAAATATTATGTCTTTCAACTTGCTATAGTTGTAGGCCAAGAAACATCAAAACAATCTTCAATATCCCTCTATTCGAGACAGCCAAGAGCAATTTTCAAACACAAATTCAAGGTAGATCAAAGAAAAAAATTCAACAATATATCACATCTTACAAGAAGAACCTACATACAACACTCTTATCTTTTGTCCTCAGCCTTCAATTTTATTTGTAAGATCCTCTCATGCAAGTACAATATATCTGATCCTCCATAATCCCATTGGCATGATCACTAAATTCACAACCCACTTGTAATACATAGGGAGAGGGTAAGTAGGATGTAAACCATCATTGTGTCTCATAGAAGAATACATCTGACATATACTACAAGTCTCAACAAAGTGTAAGACATCCTTGTACATCACTTTTCACTAATATCTCTCTTTTATCTTTTCGAATATAGCCCAAAGTCCTCTATAACTAGCCCATAAGCTCTCATGAAACTCTCATATAAAGTATAGCTAAGTATCCATGTCGCACATCACTCAGTGAGATACCTCTTTTATACTTTAGGTGTTTCTAAAGAAGCCATTATTTAGAGAGTAGCCATATGTATTTCTTTTGATCCTCTTGAACTCATCATTTGACTATCCTTCCCTTCTTGTCAAGGTACTCAAATATTTTTCAATCTACAGCCATTCTCCTTCATGCAACTGCTTTGAAAGAGTTTCTACTAAAGAGATAGAACATTCATGATAGAGTTGTAGTGGGAGCTCACGCTCAACCGCCAAGACTCACGGACCGCTTATTGCTTCAAGCGTTTCAAGCAAGCTCTAATGGCTATCTCTCACCTAGCCAACGCGCCGTCGATCCTACGAGTGTAATGAGCTTACCTTGATACCAATGTGAGTAGCCTCCTCCCCCACACACCTCGGTAGCTCCACGATTCTTGATGCTAGCTCAAGCATCCTCAAGCCTCCTCCGTCTCCAAGCTCCATCCTCCATAGCCGTGCGCACGAGTGAAGAGAAGAGAAAGAAGAGAAGAGGAGATGGTGAAGAGCTTCACCCTCTTGATCCCTCACTCCCACACACTCACTCCCTCACACTCTCACACTCCCTCTCTCAAGAGCACACACAAGCAAGAAGAAGAAGAGAAGAAGAAGAGAGCTCTTGTAGCCACACACCAAAGAATAAGCTTCCATTCACTTTTTGAACTTTATATACAAACCCTAAAATCCCATGGACACCCATCCCCTTTTTTACATGACCGGCCATTGTGGCAAGGTCTTTTTTCCATTTCCCTCTTCTAGCCTTAGGTCTCTAGCCTATGCCCATCTAATATTTTACAATTGGCACAGGAGGGAGCCTGGCGCTCTTTTATAAGAGTTTTCCAAGTTTTTTGAGGCGCCTTTCATTTAAAATTGCGCCTTTGGTCTCGGCTGTCGCCTGCGTGTCTTTGCTATTCTTCCATGCTTTTTTCGCTTTTTCCTTCATTTTCCGCCATTTTCCGCCATCTCAACTTGGGGTTAACATTACCCCCCTCCGAGACGGGTGCCAGCCCCATGGCACTTCTGTGTTGTTGTAAGGTGGTAGGCACTTGGGCAATGGTGGTGTAAAGAGAAGGGCCACATGTAGATTCAGGTGCATGTGGAAACTGATGTTTGGCTAGGGGGTTAGGAGCGGAGCCGGCCGACCGAAGCCATCAAGCACGCCTAACTTGAGAACCCTTAGGTGCAGTGATAGTGCTCGATGTGGTGTTTAAGTGCTTCTGCAACAAGTGAGTGCTTGTGTGCTTTTCCTTTCAAATATTCTTTTCTTTGCTTTGATTTTTTTTTTTTAACAGTTGTGGAATGACAGCCAGGCCTAATTGTCTTCATTTGAATAAGGAGGGGAAGGGGGTCGGATGGATTTGCTCAAAAACGGGTGGCTTTGCATGTATCCTTTCAGATTCATGCGGATGTGGAGAGAAGTGGTGGAGAGGAAAGGGTGATTGCACCTAGTGAATTGCCTGTCATTCATATCTTCTAGGAGGGCTAGGCAAAAAGAGGGGAGGAGACTAGCCCTCATCATAAGACGAGCCATGGTGCAGCTGTCAATAGCATTATGGTCAAAGAAGAGGGGAGGTAGGCCGCACTCTTGTGGAGTCGGGTTCTGCTTAGGAGTAGCTTAAGTAACCTAAGATAATTACAAGTTGTTACAAAGGCAGGGTCAGGGCATGAGGAGAAATCCGCAAGAAAGTGTGTCATAGAATCATCTAGGCTTTCGGAGGTAAAGAGAAGGGCATGCTCGAAGGATACTACATTAGAGTTATAAATAATAGGGAAGTCGTACCGCCCGTGGAGGGTGGCATCAAAATCCACACCTACCCTTCGAGGGTATGCCATGTAGGTGGGGTTGTTCCGCTCGAATGGCAGGGTGTTACAAAATGCCATCCAGGATAGCATATTGATATCGCATACTCGCCTCCTCCACAGGGGTTGGCTTTTGTAGCCCTGTACAGTGTGTGGGACTTCAAAAACTTAGTTCTGCTAGTAATCAGCTGCTTTTGTGCCCTAAGAGGTTGGGGTTTTTTCTTGCTCTTCTAGCCATCTTTGCCCCAACCGGCAACCGATCGCGATCACCTCATCCATCACCTTGAGCGGCAAGAACCTTCGCAGACTGTTGGGTAGGAGAAAACTAAAGGTGAATGGATCCCTTCCTTGTTCTTGTATCTCCCACAGCACCAGTTCTGCGTGGAATCCCGTGAGGATATCATCAGGGCAAGGTGGGACGGCAGCACGGCTGGTTTGGCTCTCAGCTGTTTCCTGGCTTCCTCTACTAGCTTTCTGTGTCTTTCCTAGATGCGGCTTGTCTTTCCGCAGATGGGTCCTCTTGTGGTGGCTCTTGAGACTGCGGCGAGGGGGGTTGTGGGACTACATTCTCCCTGAATCAGTTCATGTCAATTTCAAGTTCTGCTTCCTCCCCCTGCCATTCTCCCTGTGGTGCTTCCTCTTCGAATCCAAGGGCGTTGATTTCCTGGGGGGTTAGGCCGGCCAGCAATAGGTATTTTCGTTGCTCGTCCAAGCTCAGCCTAACCTCCGTAGGTAGGGGTGGCATCTGCAATCCAGCAAGTAAGGCTTTGTGTGCGATGTTGAGCTTTCTTTGCGTCACCTCCAACAACTCTCCTTGTGCTGAGCGGGTGGTGTCCATGATGGTGTCGAGGAAGGCTTTTTGTTGGGCACCGAAGGCCACTTGGGCGGCTTCTGCCTTGCTCTTTGCAATGATTTTCTCCTTCTCTACTAGAGCAAGGTGCCGTGCCAGTGTCTTCATCCTCTTTTCATTGTGCACAGCCCACTCCTCTGCTCTTTTATTCATTTCTTCCAAGCTCTCTCCTTGCTTTAGGGTTAGTATCATGAGTTTCTGCTCTTGGTCCTCCAACTCCCTGACCAGCCTCTCTTGCTCTTCTTTTTCAGAGTTTAGTTGATCTGTCAGGCGCTCAATCTCCTCTTGCTGCTCCTCTATGTCTTGTTTTCTCTCCTCATCTCTAGCATTCAGCTCGGCCACAAGCGCATCAACCTGAGCAGATTTCGTAACGAGCTCCTGGTATTATACTATCAGGAGCTTGTGCTCTCTTTGCATCTTCACTAGCTCTTATGTTTCATTTTCAAGCTGCTGTCTCCAGTGCTCCTCCCTGTCATCCTTAGCCTTCATTTCTTGCTTGAGATCTGCGATCTCCCTTTACTGCATGGCTATCATCCTCGTTTTATCCAGCTGGAAGGCAGCTATTGATGCCAACTCAGCCAGCTATCTTGGGTTCCTCCTTAGCTTTCTCCAATTGGGAGAGCAGCTCGACGACGTACTCGTCGTAGTTAGTCGATGGCGTCATCGTTGTGTGGATGGGTGAGGTTGAGGCTTCTACCTTCTGCCTTTTAGGATCTTGCCTGGATTCCGCATCAGTAGCTGGCCTCTTTTGTCCTGTGGCCATGGGTCCTGTGCTCTGTCCCTGGGCCATCTCTTTGTTGATGAAGTATTGCATCCATGCCACGAAATTTGACACGTCAGCACTGGTCGGGATGCTAGGGGTGATGGTGGTGGGTTCAGTGGAAGGCACAAGGAGGGTAGGAATTGGATGAATTGGGGCTTTGCCCTTGCCCTCAGTGACTGCAGGTGGCAGGATCTCCGGCACCTGAGTGCTAGACCCTGGCCTTTCTTCTCTATGTGGGCTCCAGTTCCCCAATTCATCAGCTCAGCTTTGTTGCTTGATGGACCAGCGTGTGGCTTCAGCCAGATCCTCTTCCTCCTTCCTTCTTAGTTCTTCCTCTTCCTCATCCGCCTTTCTTCTCCTTTCCTCCTCTGCTTTTCTCTGCTCTTCCTTCTTTTTCTCTTTTTCTTCTTTTTCCTTTCTTTTCTTCTCCTCTGCTTCCTGTTTCGATGCCTTCTTTGTTTCTGTAATTCTTTTTTTTCCTTCTCTTCCTCCTATCTCTTCTTCCTCTCTCTCTCCTTGGCCTCTTTTAGGGACTCTTTCTTTGCCCTTTCCAAGTCTTCTCTCTCCTTCTTTCTGCCTTCGTCATCCTTCTTCTTTCTCTGCGTTGTCTTCTTCTTGGGCTTCTTGGTTGTCTTTTTGCTTGTCTGTCCTTCCCCTTCTTCTTTTGTCTCAGTTCTATCGGTGGACCTATCCTTGTCCTGGTGAGGAGGCGACCTTTCTAGCGTTTCTCCTTCTCCTTCTTCTACATCATGTGCTTCCTTCACTGTCTCCTAGATGAGCGCAGTCAAGACATCTCCATACCCGATGAAGGAGGCTTTGGAGGAGGCTTTCTTTCTTTCTGTAGCTTTAGAGGCTGGAGATTCTCCTCCTACTGGCACACTTCCTAGGGCCAATGCTTTGGCTACCTGGTCGATCGTTTTTCGCACATACCCGTTCCAGTCCACTTCATCTAGGGTACGGGCTGCTACATTCTCTAGCACAGGTACGCTAATTCGATGCATCAATGAATTGTAGCACTGGCTGGAGAAGAGCACATGTATCAGCTTGGCTTGCATCCTGGCTTCCGCGTTGGGGATATCTTGGATGCTTATGCCGTCAATTGTGAGCACATCTTCCTTCTTCATTTTAAGCATGGCATAAACATCCCTTTTCTATTTCCTCTCCGTCTTTGGCACCAACCCCAAAGCCTTCTCCACCAAGGCTGGGTCTAAGCGGACATGTACCTGCTTTGCATTTTCTCCTCTGCCCACTGTCACAGTGCCACATTCTTGATCTGGGTTGTACGTTTTGAGGAACTCCACGCACTGCAGGTGGTCCGGCTCCTGTGAGAACTTTTCAAGATACTTCATGAGGTTGCATTGTTCAACCACCCTCCTAGCTGCTTCCTCCTTGGCCACCACAACTTCTATGTTGTGGATGGTTCGAAATTTAAGCTGATTGAAGGCGCGGTTATCTAGGTGGATGCGGTATTGCTCCCTTTCCTCGTCTGTGAACGGGAGTCGGTGGGCGCGGTCTTGCTGCGACATTTTATGTTCCTGCCATAAATCGTAACTTTCATTAGTGCTTTCCACATATTAGTTTGCTGATTGCTAGAAAAGAAAAACTCTATGCTTTTTGGATGAATTCATTAAGAAGTAATGTAGATTTTCCTTTTTAGACTTGGACTTTTTGCCCTTTACTTCAAAGTTTTCATGCCCATTTTCCTTTTCATGCCCATTTTCCTACCCCATCCGTTTTTTCATAATATATGTTTATGTTTTTCACTAATTTTGCTTTGATTTACCCCCTTTGATTCATTTCTCATCTGATTCATTTCACCTTACCCCCTCCCCTTCCATCTTGAGAAGAATCCTTCCTAGGATTGAGGGTCAAAAGGTTAAGGGCTTTCGGCATGTTGGTGTAGGAGTTACTTGTGAAGGAGCCAAGTATAGAAATTTGAATTGTACTCCAATTGAGCTTCGCAGTCCAAATCAAAGGGTCGAATTCCCACGTGCGTGATGTATGTGAGAACATCTGTGAGGAAGTCACCAGAGTCGATACGGCTAGTAATGTGTAGCTCTTCCTCAGTCAACAAGCGATCGAGGTAGGGGTGTCCTTTGAGGTGTTCTTCCATGGGTCAGCCCCGAAGAGTGGTTAACACTCTATATGAGGTGGGCGCGACATAAGTGGGATCATACTCTGCTGTTTTGATGGCACCGCGTTGCTCAGCGTTGGTCATTATGCGACATCCATTAACTTCCCATTGCAACCTAAGAGCGTACCATTGCCTCAAGAAGGGTGAGCCAGTATCAGCGAGTTGTGATAACTCTGCGATTTCTTGGTCAGTGATAGGCAGAAGTGGTTTGTGGATCGTATGACGTGATAAGGTGCTATTTGATGGCTTGCTCCTTAGAGATTTCACTGTTAAGCAACTCAGCTGCGAAGCGAGAAGCTTTTGCGAACGCGAATTCAAAGGTTTCCCAAGAGCAAGGCATATTTTGCACTTCAGTTGCAAAGGGTTCTTCTAATAGACCTAAGTCCAAGCGGTCGTAGCTTAGCGCGAGCGACACAAAAGTGTCATCTAGTCTTTTGATACAATCCACCACGTCATCCCCGGTGTCCTCAGCGAGGTCAGCGGCTAGTGCTAAAAAGGATTTTCGTTCATAGGAGGGCGTAAGGCCGACAGGTGGTTGAGGTTTGACAGAACAAGAGCTTTTGACAGCGAAGATGGGCAATTGGGAGGGTTCGTGAGTTTGTGGTTGGGCCGCTTGGATGTTGAGTGGATTAGGAGCAGCCACGACGGATGGGCTGCTGCATTCAAGTTGGAGTTGGGGAGGCCGATTGACTTCGGCAAGTGATGACTCTTGTGATGGAGCTTGCGGTTTGGGCCGATAGGCTTGTGGGACTCTCTTGGGCCTAGGCGTGGATGAGGCGGATGGTTATGGTTCAGGAGAGCACTGCGGCTTGTGGTTTTGAGGGTTGATGGAACGTGGTTTGATCAAGCTTGAGGGCGGTGTATGAATGGTTCCCTTGGCCGTGTGGGCCTTAGGGATCCACAGCCAGGTATTTCCCTTGTAGTAGCCTTGCGCACGTAAGAGGGCTTTAGGGACCCATCTTTGCTTGATCATGTAGCGCTTTCTGTGACTGTGTCTTGGCCTCCTAGGTTTAGAGTTTTTGGTCGTATGAGGATAGGGGCGTCGACTCCTAGGCGGTGTTGCGTCTAGCGTCATGGGTATGTTGTGAGTCACGACACTCGGATCTACCCCCTTAAGCTCTTCCAAGGACCAGGCGAATACGTCTATGTACTCTCACAAGAGAGCGACAAGACTAGTTTCTTCTTCCTCAGTCAAGTCGTCAGTAATGAAGACTGGTCAGGGTGTTTCCCCTTCCTGGCCCAGATTCACCTCCTTGACCTTGGCTAGTCCCTCAATTGGTTCATTGGTTTGTCCTTGACGTTTGGCACCTAACATAACTACTATCCTATTCCCTTTTTTGAATTTCGTGAAGCGCTTAGGGAGGTCCTGCGGTTTTCGCTGTTCTTCCATTCGCATATCCCTGGGTTGTTTTGCCTTTTCCTGCCTTAACCATCTGCGCCTCAGGTGGACGGGTAGGTTCCCCTTTGTGCGTCTAGTCGTGGGCGGCCTAGGGATTTCTAGATCACTGTCCGAACTAACCTCCGACTAAGAGTCGAACTCCCCGTCTTCGCTAGAAGAGGTACTCTCCCCTGGTGGATGTAGATCAGATGGTGATTTTGTCCTTAGGACTGGTGTCGTCCCTGGCTAGGCTAAGCCTGTCAAGATTGTGGGAGAGAAGGAAGGAGTCTCACTTGTAGCTTTCTTGCTTGCACAATGGGGGAATACACACACAGGTGGAGGCTGAAAACAATTTTCCTCTTCTTAGTTGTGTAAGCCAAAAAAGAACTCTAGTACAAAGAAATAGAAGAACCCTATATATGGGTCTCAAACCAAACTCAACTAAATAAGGTGGCATACGAACTGAGCCACGAACTAGAGTAGATAAGGATAGCTATCATCTAGCTATTATTCATGGGCGGTGTACCAACCGCATCTGCAACTAACAAGTCGGTGACATAAATGCACAACGGTCACCCTGGCATATCACGAGTGGAGCTCAATATCTCAACATTCCCCCTCGAGCTCAATCCCAATTCATGCACACCAAGCAGGTCTCTGAGCTTGCGCAGCTTCTTTGCGCCCAATGCCTTCGTGAATATGTCAGCTACCTGATCCTCTGTGCTGACATAAACTAGATCAATAAGACCTAGTAAAACCCTCTCCCGCACATAGTGATTATGCACCTCAATGTGCTTTGTTCTAGCATGATAGACTGGGTTATTTGCCAAGTGTATACTGCTCATATTGTCACAATAAATGACAACTGGCCCATTTGTAGGCTGATGCATATCATAAAGTAGCTTATGCAACCAAGCTACCTCACATGCAGCCATTGCTGCACCCCTGTACTCAGCCTCTGTGCTCGACAAGGCAAGTGTAGGCTGTTTCTTGCTGCTCCAAGTGACTGTAGCACTCCCAAAAGAGAATACATATCCACTAGTAGATCGTCTATCAGAAATGCTACCAGCCCAATCAGCATCAGTGTATCCATGCAACTGTATCTGAATCCCAGTCTCATAAAATAGTCCATACTGTAATGTGGACTTCACATACCTGAGTATGCATCTAGCCGCATCCAAATGCGGTTTCCTTGGAGCCTGCATAAACTGACTTACCAATCCAATAGCATAGCTCAAATCTGGCCTGGTAATAGTCATATAAATCAAACTTCCTACTATTCGTCTGTACATAGTAGGGTCTTCCAGAAGCTCACCTGCATTTGTGCTCAGCTTCACATTCTGCTCCAAAGGAACTGAAATAGGCTTACAGCATGCTATCCCATATTTGGACAGCATGTCCAATCCATACTGCCTCTGCAAGAGCCGTATCCCACTTGGTGATCTAACCACCTCAATGCCCAAGAAAAAACGCAGCTCTCCCAAATCCTTCATCTCAAAATTCTGCTTCAGTAGCATTTTCACATGAAGGATATCTTCATCACTATCACCTGTCTCATAATCAAATCATCAACATAAATGACAAGTAGCATAATACATTTCTCTGTTTTTCTCACATAAAGTGAGAAATCTGCCTTGAAAATCTGAAAGCCAATAGTGACAAGATACTGTCCTATCTTGTTAGACCATGCTCTAGGTGCTTGCTTCAAGCCATACAAGGCTTTCTTCAACCTGCAAACAAACTCAGGATGAACAACATGCACATAACCTGGTGGCTGCTCTATATAGACATCTTCTTGCAAATCACCATGCAAGAAGGCATTCTTTACATCCATCTGATGTAAAGACCATCCCTTTGATGCAGCCATAGCAATGACTGCTCTTACGGTTGCCATCCTTGCAACCGGACTAAATGTTTCTTTATAATCAATGCCATATGTTTGTGCATACCCCTTGACTACTAATCTTGCCTTGTATCTGTTCACAAAACCATCTGCATTGTGCTTCACCTTATAAACCCACTTACAATCAATTGCATTCTTATCTTTAGGCAAAGGTACCAATTCCCATGTAGCATTTGCTTCCAAGGCATCCATTTCTTCATCCATGGCTTTCTCCCATTTTTCTTTTCCCATGGCTTGCTCAAAAGAAGTAGGTTCTGGTTCTTGTATCACTTTGACCATATAGGCATAGTGAATGGCTGTAAATCCATCATATTTCAGCCTATCCACAGGATACCTAGCTCTGGTAGACCTGCGCAAAGTAGGTTCACTCCCAAGTGCTCTCAAAACTGTTAGATATGATCAATGCCCTACCCTCATTAGGTGCTACCAATGATCCATGGTGCTCAAAGTTGTAAGGCCCCCATTATGAGGAGAAGCCAAATGTGAGCCCAGACATTGGTTGAGTCCTGACTTGTATATCAGATGAGGTCTATGTGACTGGATGGCAAAAGGTGACCATTGTGGGTCTAATCTTTGGGTTAGACGGAGTGGTTAAGCTGGTGGCAACTCGAGGCGCATTGCATCGAGTTGCGGTGTAAGGGAGTTAAAAGGGGCCCCTATTGTGGGGTCCGGGGGCTGCGGAAGCGGCCCCTGGCTGGGGGGTCCCTGGAATATTCCCTGGCCGACTAGTGAAAGCTCATATGGTAGGTCGGTCAGCAGGCCGACCTAACGACCTTCGCCGGCTATAAAAGCTAAACCCCTTCGCAGCCATCTCACACTCATCTTTCACCCAGTCAGAGTTGTTGTTCCAGCTAGCCTTAAGCTCTTCACCTATCTTCTGTCTAGATCGCCATCTAAGCTTCACATAGTGGAAGCGCACGGGTGGACAGAGCCATCTTTGTATCAGTTGTTTGGAGTTAAAGAATTTACTGATTCTTCTCTTATCTATTGTGTACTCTCTATCTCTTTCTCAGATTCTATTCGCTGCGCCGTGTAATATTTTACATGGTATCAGAGCCCAGGGGGCTCTAGAGATCGGAGAGTGTGCAAGAGGCAAAGGCTTCAACAGCAAAGAGAAACTATGTCGACTTTCGGAAGCGGTGCAGGAGGTGGTGTTGCTCTACCGGCTATTCAAACTAGATGGTACAAACTACACCTTGTGGAAGTTCAAAATTACAACTATCCTTGATTCTTATGAGCTTCTGGAGACTGTGCTGGGGACTGACGCAGAACCATAGCCTACCCCCGACCCATCAAATCCTGGTGTGATGATTCCTCCGAATGCAGATCTTCTACGAGCTTGGAAACGAAGGAATGCAGATGCATTGTGTGCCTTAGTTACAAGCTGTTCTGACAGTGTTCTGACTTTGATTCAGCATACAACCAAAGCGTCAGAGGCTTGGAATGTACTAAGGAGTCAGTATGAAACATGAAACCAAACAAAGATTCAAAACTTGGAGAATCAATTAGCAGCGGAGAAGTTTGCTGAAGGAGAGACGGTTGAAGCATTCATCACTCGGATTAAGAATCTGCACAACCAGATGGCTGGCGTTGGGATACAAAAGACTAGCGAAGAGCTAGCTCGGAGGTGTCTTTGGATTTGTCCACAAAAGTTTGATGGACTAGTAACTGCCCTTAATACTCAGGTGAGACCTCAAGCTTTCACTTTTGAGGAGTTTTGTGCATTATTAATGGAGGAGGAGTTGAGGCTGAAAGCCCGAGAAGGAAGCAACAATGGAGATGCTGCATTCTCTGCCAATGCAAAAGGCAAAGGTGGTTCCTTCACCAAAAATGATGGTGACAAAAAGAAGAAGGGCGGAAAGAAGAAGTTTCAAGGAGAGTGCTTCTACTGCAAGAAGAAAGGACATGCAATTGCAGATTGTCGTATCAAGAAGGCAGATGAAAAGAATGGTACCCTTAAAAGTAAAGGGAAAGAGACAGCCAATACGACTGAAGCAGAGTTGGAATTATTCATGGCGACCATTGAGAAAGTATGCTCCTCAGCGCAAGAAGAATCTACCACTGACTCATGGGTGTTGGATAGTGGGGCCTCCCGTCACATGACCAACAAGAAAGGTCTATACAGTTCTATGCAGCCTCTACAAGAATCCATCACTGTGACGGTTGGAAATGATGCTAAATGCCCTGCTGCGGGCACAGGTACTATTTCTTTTGTTGCTGCAAATGGTGAAGTCAAAAAGCTTTCAAATGTGTTGTATGTTCCCGAAATCAGGAGAAATCTCTTATCAGTTGGCTGCCATAACTGATCTTGGTCATGAAGTAAGGTTCAAGAAGACAGGTGCAGAAATTATTGATAGTGCTGGCACAATTGTTGGCAAAGGAGAAAGAAGGAACAACTTGTATGAGCTAAGTGCTCTTACAGCCACCGCTGGAGTGGGCACAAGTAAGCTTTGGCATGAAAGGTTTGGACACATCGGATTTGCAGTATTGAAGGAGATGCAAAAGCAAGGTATGGTTGCTCACCTACCTACAATAACTGAATTTAAGGAACCATGTGAAGCTTGTATGATGGGCAAGCAACAGAGAAAGGCATTTCCACAAGAAAGCAAGAATAGAGCACAGGCTCCTCTAGAGTTGGTGGATGCTGACTTGTGTGGTAAGATGCCTACACAGGCCTTGGGGGGATCTTCTTATTTTATGTTGATTGTCGACGACTACAGTATGAAGATGTGGGTGTACTTCCTTCGTGATAAGGCTCAAGCTTTTGGTAAGTTTAAAGAATGGCTAATACTTGTTGAGAATGAAACAGGGAAAAGTGTGAAGAAATTTAAAACAGATGGTGGTGGTGAGTTCAACTCAAAGGAGTTTGAAGGCTTTTGCAAGAGCAAAGGGATCAAGCATCAATTGACGACGCTTCACACACCTCAGCAGAACGGTGTTGTGGAACACAGGAATCGCACCATTGTGGAGATGGCGCCAAGATGCATGCTAAAGGGCAAGGGATTGCCTAACCATTTTTGGACTGAAGCTGTTAATACTGCAGTCTAAATTCTAAATCGGAGCTATACAAAGTCTCTCAAGGGAAAAACACCTCATGAGGCTTACACTGGTAAGAAACCATCTGTCTCACATTTCAGAATTTTTGGATGTGAATGTTATGCACATGTTCCAGATGAGAAGAGAAACAAGTTACAACCAAAAAGCAGAAAATGTATCTTCTTGGGTTATAGTGATGAGCAGAAGGCTTACAAGTTATATGACCAAGAGGCAAAGAAGATCATCGCGAGTCGTGATGTAGTGTTCAAGGAGGAGCCGCATACATTGGAGGAGGAGAAGGCAAGTTCTTCCACTTTATCATCAAGCAAAGAAGTAGTCCACTATGAACCTATCCCGAGAGCTATCCCTATCCTTAAGGAGGAGGAAGCATCATCTTCAGATGATGAGGAAAAAGTTCACCAACCTGACATCACCCCACCGAAAAAGCCATTGCCACACTGGGTGAAGCAGCTCTATGACCATAATAATCCTATGCCTGCATCTGTTGAGGAGAAGGCAGACGGACCAAGGAGGTCTCAGAGAATAGAGGAGCAAAGGAGGGCTTCTGCTCACATAGTCAATATGGCCTTGATGGTTGAGATTATGAGAGAAGTAAAGGAGCCAACTAACTTAGAAGAAGCACTTGCAGATCCATCATGGAAGGCTGCTATGCAGGCGAAGTATGACAGCATAATGAAGAATGACACTTGGAAGCTAGTGGATCGACCAGCAAAGCGGAAGGTTATTGGCACACCAAGTGGATCTGGAAGGTAAAGTACAAGGCTGATGGTACCTTAGAAAAGCACATAGCTAGACTGGTTGCCCAAGGATTTTCACAAGTTGAAGGGTTTGATTTTCAAGAGTCATTTGCCCCGACTGCCAGAATGACCACTATTCGCACGGTACTTGCAGTGGCTGCCCACAAGAAGTGGCCAGTGTACCAAATGGATGTTAAGTCAGCGTTCTTAAATGGTGACCTCAAGGAGGAGGTGTACGTGGCTCAGCCACCAGGGTTTGAGGCCCCCCATTCTGAGAACAAAGTGTGTAAGCTGAAGAAGGCATTATATGGGCTGAAACAAGCCCCCAGAGCATGGTACCAGCGGATAGATAGGTTCTTTTTAAACCTAAACTTCAAAAGATGTGCCGCAGATGCCAACTTGTATGTTTACAGGGATGGTAAAAAGTCTGTAGTGATTGTCCTATATGTGGATGACCTTCTTATTATAGGTGACTATGAAGATATGATCAACCAAACTCGAAAGGCTTTGAGTTCTGAGTTTGAAATGACAAACTTGGGCTTGCTGCACTATTGTTTGGGGATTGAAGTCTGGCAAGAGCCAAGAAAGATCTTCATCTCTCAGAAGAAGTATGCATGGGAGATCTTGAAGGCATTTGGCATGACCGAGTGCAAGGAGATAGCTACACCTATGGAGGTGAATGCAAAGTTATCCGTCGAGGATACATCAGCACTAGCAGACATTGGGAGGTATAGGAGGTTGATCTACTTGTGTAACACCAGACCAGATATTAGTTTTGCTATTGGTGTTTTGAGCAGGTTCTCAAACAAACCTCATGAGAGTCATTGGAAGGCTGGGATGCGGGTGCTTAGATACTTGAAGGAAACTCTTGACTATGGTATCACATACAGTTTCGGAACTTCTCTTGTGGGGAACTGTGACTTGGATTGGGCAAGAGACATTGATTCCAGGAAGTTAGTTTCTGGTTATTGTTTCTCTTTGGGTTCAGGAATTTTCTCTTGGATTAGTAAGAAGCAACCAACAGTGGCATTGTCTTCTACCGAAGCAGAGTACAAGGCAGCTTGTTTTGCTGCATGTGAAGCCGTATGGTTGAGAAGGATTCTATGGCATATGGGAGTGCAGGATGAAGAACTGCCTGTGCTGAGATGTGACAATCAGAGTTGCATCGCCATTGCTAAAAATCCAGTGTTTCATGCGTGCACCAAGCATATAGAGATCCAGTATCACTATGTGCGTGATTTGATAGAGGATGGGATAGTGGAACTGGTCTACTATCCAACAGAAGAGAATGGAGCAGATATCTTCACCAAAGCACTTACGAAAGATCTGCTTCAAGTTCATCTTCAGAGACTCGGCATTGGGCCGAGGAGATAGTTCACCTATGGGTGGACATTGGGGGGGGTGTTAGATATGATCAATGCCTACCCTCATTAGGTGCTACCAATGATCCATGGTGCTCAAAGTTGTAAGGCCCCCATTATGAGGAGAAGCCAAATGTGAGCCCAGACATTGGTTGAGTCCTGACTTGTATATCAGATGAGGTCTATGTGATCGGATGGCAAAAGGTGACCATTGTGGGTCTAATCTTTGGGTTAGATGGAGTGGTTAAGCTGGTAGCAACTCGAGGCGCATTGCATCGAGTTGCGGTGTAAGGGAGTTAAAAGGGGCCCCTATTGTGGGGTCCGGGAACAGCGCCCCCGGCCCGATGGTAAAGGGAATATTCCCTGGCCGACTAGTGGAGACTCATATGGTAGGTCGGCCGATCTAACGACCTTCGCCGGCTATAAAAGCTAAACCCCTTCGCAGCCATCTCACACTCATCTTTCACCCAGTCAGAGTTGTTGTTCCAACTAGCCTTAAGCTCTTCACCTATCTTCTGTCTAGATCGCCATCTAAGCTTCACACAGTGGAAGCGTACGGGTGGACAGAGCCATCTTTGTATCAGTTGTTTGGAGTTAAAGAATTTACTGATTCTTCTCTTATCTATTGTGTACTCTCTATCTCTTTCTCAGATTCTGTTCGCTGCGCCGTGTAATTTTTTACAAAAACATCCCTGGTCTTCCTTACTCCAGGTGTAACAATAGAAGGAATACCCAACTCATCATCAATGCTTTGTTCTGAGCCACTAGATTCACCATCCACATAAGAGTGACCTGCATTCACATCAAACATGGGCTGATCTACCTTCTCTTTTCCTTTTTGTGATACCTGCATACCACTATCTGCATTGCTTTGAGAAGATTCTCCTGATCTCAATCTGCTTGTCCATGGCGAAGAATGTGAACCACTGCTAGAGGACACTCCAGGTCCACTAATATCTTGTGACTGCTGTTGTGAATTCTGTGCAGCATTACCATTTTGTGCATCTACATTATCAATCACATTTACTGGTTTATACCAGCTACTCATCTCATAAAAAACAACATCTCTGCTCACTGTAAACTTACGAGTAGAAGGGTTATAGCATCTATATCCTTTCTGCTGCAGAGAGTAACCAATAAAGATGCACTTCTCAGCTTTTGGATCCAACTTGGATCTCAACTCATCTGGCACATGAACGTAGGCAATGCAACAAAAAATTTTCAAATGAGAAATATCTGGTTTCCTACCAGTATACCTCTCCTCTGGAGTCATCCCATGTATTGTTGCAGTGGGAGTCCTGTTCATTATGTAGACTGCTATAGCAACTGCTTTAGCCCAGTAAAAATCTGGCAAGTCTTTTTCGTTGAGCATGGCATGAGATACCTCTCCAATATGCCTGTTTTTCCTTTCTGCAATTCCATTTTGTTGTGGGGTATGACTGCATGAATATTGCTGCTTTATGCCATGCTCCTGTAGGAACCTTGCAAACTCATTTGAGAGGTACTCTCCCCCTCCATCTGACCTTAGGCATTTTATTTGCAGGCGTGTTTCTTTTTCAACCATAGCTTTAAGAGTTTTGAAATGGCCAAACACTTCACTTTTCTTTTTCATAAAATACACCCAAATTTTTCTGCTATAGTCATCAATAAAAGTGACAAAATAATGACAGCCTCCAATAGATGCAGCTTTAGTAGTCCACACATCAGAGTGGATTAATTCCAATGGCTTATTACTCTCTTGAATATGTCTAGGAAATGGTTTCCTTGCCTGTTTTCCAAATTGATAGGCTTCACATACCTTATGCATTTCTGCAACCTTGAATTTAGGCAATCCTGCAACAATATTTTGGGCTTGCATTAATTTAAGTCGATGTATATTAACATGACTAATGCGTTTATACCAGATATCAATATCTGCAACTACACCGATCCCATGTGCAAACATTGCTGCACTCAATCCAGGCATGTCTGCTTCCAACGTAAACATTCTGCCCTTCTTCTTTCCTTTTGCTATCAAACGACGTTTATTTTTCATATCGTCAACAAAGCATCCATGAGAATTAAATCTGACCTGCAAGCCCTGCTCAACCATTTGACCAACAGAAACCAGGTTCTTGGTTATATTCGGGACATGAACTACATCCGACAGGTATTTCTTTTTCCCATCCTGCATAGACAAATGAATTTTTCCAATCTGCACAATAGGATGTGCAGTATCATCGCCAGTCTCCACAAATCCTGGTTTTTCCATTTTCCTTGCATCCTGCATCCATTCTGCATGACCTGTCATGTGGTTTGATGCACCTGAGTCAACATACCACACATCGTTGCTTTCTTCTACACTTGTCACAGAATTGGTCATGTGCTGCACCATAAACAAGTGCTCATTTCTGTCATCACCCTGTCTACTAGAAGATGCATAATTCCCTTGTAAATTTCCATTCATGATATCATTCTGCTTTTTATAGTAGTCTTTAGCCATATGACCCATTTTACCACAGTAGTAGCATTCAACATTGCTGTTTGCATTTTGGCCTCTTTGCCATCCACCACAACCTCTTTGGCTCCCCCTGCCTCTAGAGTTACCACGTCCTCCTCCATAGGACTGGTTTTCTTGAGTTTGCTGCATATTTTGATTTCTACTACACGGCCTCCAGATCGGCCTCCTCTACCTCTGCCTCTACCTCTTTCAGCACTTGAGTAGAAGACAGCTTCTTTTGAAGTTCCTCCTGAAGAAGATGCACCACAATTTCTCTGCTCCTCAGAAATTAGAAGAGCAATCAACTCCTCAAAATCGGGAAATCTTTCACGGACGGAAGTGGATGTTCGGAACTGTGCATAATCCTTTCCTAGACCATTCAAGGTCACAGAAACTAAATCATCATCTTCCACTGGCGACCCAATGGAAGCAAGTGCATCTGCAATCTTCTTCACCTTCATGTGGTAGTCATTGATGCTCATATTGTCTCTTTGCACATTATGCAACTCTTGCTTGAGCTGCATTTTCCTGGCTTGCGTATTTGTGCTATACATTTTTGACAGAGTATCCCATGCCTCCTTTGGCGTACTTGCATCCTAAATATGCACAATCATAGAGTCTGAAATACTGATAGACAGCCAGTACATAACTTTTCTGGCTCTCTCATGCCATCCTTTAAATGCCTGCATTTGTTGTTGATTGGGAACATCAGGAAGAACTGGTTTTTCTTCATTTCCTGCAACGAATTCCCAATATCCTTTTCCCATAAGGAAATTTGTCATTCTAAACTTCCATGCTTGGAAGTTGTTCTTGTCAAGCTTTTCAGTGACAATCTGTGAAAGAGAATCAGACGCCATTACAGAACACTGCAAAAAATTCTGTCGCTGCAGAAAACACAGCTTCAGCCTCACAAGGGCAAATCTGCAAAACTGACGAAAGTGGTATTTGACCACACAGTCACTTCCTAGTGACGATTTTGCATCAGCAGGCAACAATGATGACTCTGTAACTCCCAATGTCTCTACGCATAGGCATACGATGCAATTTCTACAGTAACTTTTCACAGACCTGTAGAACAATGGTCGTACAGCAAAAAACAGGGCCTTTTCCTGAGTGCGTGTGAAAAACTTCCGCCTCCAAAATAGGCTCCGAAATGGCCTTGAATCAAAAAAACAGGGCAACCAAGGGCTAAAGCCCTTGCCCGCAGCATATATTGCCCTCTTGCTACACCGCGAAGGGCGTCTCAATCTGAGACAATGCACTCTTGCACTTTCCGGCTCTGCTACCTCTGCAGAGACTTGCTCCCAAACTCAAAAAATGAAAGCAACACTGGTCCTCTTACCAGAACACCATGAACTTGGTTTGCTTTCTTGAGCTCCTTACCACGAACTAGGCTCTGATACCATGTCAAGATTGTGGGAGAGAAGGAAGGAGTCTCACTTGTAGCTTTCTTACTTGCACAATGGGGGAATACACACACATGTGGAGGCTGAAAACAGTTTTTCTCTTCTTAGTTGTGTAAGCCAAAAAAGAACTCTAGTACAAAGAAATAGAAGAACCCTATATATGGGTCTCAAACCAAACTCAACTAACTAAGGTGGCATACTAACTGAGCCACGAACTAGAGTAGATAAGGATAGCTATCATCTAGCTATTATTCATGGGCGGTGTACCAACCGCATCTGTAACTAACAAGTCGGTGACATAAATGCACAACGGTCACCCTGGCATATCACGAGTGGAGCTCGATATCTCAACAAAGCCTGCTTGTTCAAGGTCTATGGCTCCTACGTGTTTCAACCAGGCGTAGTCACATTCCAATGGCATGACCCCTCGCTCTATCCCAAAGATATTTCTTTTCTGCGGCTTGGAGTCTGCTCATATTTGCTCTATTTCTTGTCCTTCAGTGTCGTATTCTACGGTATCTACTTCACCCTCAGTTCCATCACTGAAGGATTGGCAGTCTTCGTATTCGTCGTTAGAATTCCCTTCATCAGATTATTCATCATCTCCTAGGGCTTGATATACCTCTTGTCGTTGGCTAGGGAGTAAGGCCCAGTTATACATGAGGTTTAAGTCATGCACTCTGGTCCATTGCCACTTGGATTCACCTAAGAGATCGTGTAGTGGTTTGAAGTTTGCAGCTGAATTGTCAGCTAGCTTGTCTGACAAGTATTCTAGCATCTCCTGGAGTTTCCTTTTGTTAGTCGGGACTTGGAAGTTGACAGCCTTAGGCTTTCCCCAAAGGGTTCCTGTCATCATGCAGATTGGTACAGAGAGTGTGTTGCTAGGCTTGCCGATCATTTTCATGGTTTGCTCATATGCCTCATGGTTTGAGAATGGCAGGTCGATTGTAGCAAGAATATGCATCCAATCCCGCTCATCCTCTGGGTGTGGAATATACTTGGTCAAGGGCCCATAGGACTCCTTGACCTGAGTGTTAACCTTGAGCATAGCAGAGATGGCGTCTAGGTCGACTGGTGAGGTCTTCCAAGTATCCATCTCTATCCTTACGGCATCCGTTCTGTTGCCAAGGAAGATCAAGCCGTTATCCCAATCTTCGATGACTCTAGCGTTGCGCATCTAGGGTCGGCCTAATAGGATATCGTAGTCCACTCCCTTCATGACTATAAAGTCAACAGAGAACTAGACGCCTGCAATCTTTACTGGCCAATTCTTAAGTACCCCGAATGGCTTTACTCTCATACCATTTTCTAGTGTGACATTAAACCTAGCAGTTTCGACAGGCGGGTTTCCCCAAGTCTAAAGCACTGCATGGCTAAGCACACTAACCCCAGCTCTCGTGTCTACGATTCCCTTTCTTATTGTGTCGCCTAGGGCCAGGACCAGTAAGACTGCGTGCATCTCAAAACCTTCCTAGAAGGCATTGACGTGCAAGGATTTAAGCACAGAGTGCAGCGTCAAACTCGGTATTTGCATTTCTGCATCATGGTCTTGAGGGTCTACCGTGACCTGCTCTCGTGACCCTTCGACCCACTGCTTAAGATCTTGCCATAGGGTAGGATTCTGCCTAAGCAGATCTCCCAGGCTAAGTGTTACAGGGGTAGTCATTAGCGTGGTCAGGAGATCGTCTCTCCCCTAACCTGGATTGTTCTGGCCAATGGCCGCGACTGATCTGAGGCTTTGTAGCATCAAGGCTTGGTCTTAGCGGCACTGCTTGTGGTGCGGTTGCTTCTGCCGACTTAGGTTGAGGCGGTGATATTGGCGTGCTTACACTGGAGAGATCATCGATCTCATCCTCCATGATGGGCTCAGCGTCCTTGAGATGCTCTTGAGCCTCCTTCACCCATTCCTTTACCTTTTCTATGGCCTCTAACTGTCGCTTCGGATGCGGGTATTCCCCTACCTTAGCGCTCCCCTTTTCGACCATCTTAGGGGTTGAAGTCTCTGCCTCTACGTCTGAAACCTTCTTTCCAGTAGGCAGAGTCATAGCACTCTCGGTTTTTAGTGCGACTTTAGCTTCCGATCTCTTCTTTTTCCGCCTGCGGCTTTTCTTCCCTATAGAGGCTACGTCAAGATTGCTAAGTCCTGGCAGAGAGATGCCAGCCTGCTTCGTTTGGGCTCGGGTCGTAACCCGCAATGGGATAGGTGTGGCCTCCCCATCGAGGTTCTCGACACCAAACAACCCCAATGGGACAGATGGTACGTTGGCTGAGCTAGAAGATGGCTTTCGCTTTGGGCAATCTATGAAGAGATGGGTGATTTCACACTCTGCGCACCTTTGGTCAGCCTTGTCTCTGTTTTGCTGCTCTCTTTCAGGGCAGCATGATGAGACATGACCGGGGTGACCACAAGTCCAACAGATGACTGGATCCTGCGTCTGCCCTCCTAGGCCTCTACCTCGTCCTTTTCCTAACACCATCACCGACACGGGTCGATAGTCCATGAGGATAGCGTTGCCCTCATCGTCATGCAAGATGTAAGGGTATATGTAAGTTTCTTCCTCACTTGGCTCTTCCACGTAGTGGACTGGAGCATCGCTCGATGGATGGGTCACGTAAGGACCAGGCGGTCTAGGGATGCCCGTAGGATTTATTTCCATCCTAGGAACAGCTGGCTTCATATTGTTAGGCGCGGAAAGGACCAGTGGGGCTCCCCTTCCAAAGAATGGCTGCGGCCTGTTCGCTAGGTAAGGCTGGCCGTAGGATTGCGAGTACGGAAGTCTTCTTGGTAATCTACAATGCGCGATGTCATGGCCAAACCTACCGCAGTTAGCACAAGGTCTTGACCTAGGGTCTTGACACTCGACCGGTACGTGGTTTCCGCCATAGTACACACATTGGACGTGCGGGCGCGTTGGTTGTTTCAACATGTTTGCAACTTGGCTAATTCCATCTTGACATCAGCCAAGCCTTGGTTTGTCTCGGTGGCCTTCCCCTTATCTTGGGATGATGGGATTGATCGCTCACTAAAGGCTGACGCTCTCTCTGAACCTCACGAGTTGGTCTCCTCTAAGTTCGAGCTCCTGGAGCTCTGCTCTTTCAGCTGATCATCGACTCTGATGGCTTCCTCAAACACTCTAGTTACCGCGTCTCGCTGCAAGCTTGAATTGCCTGCCAAAGCCTTATATAACTCCTCGTCTCGAATTCTGCTGATGAATACAGTCGAAACTGCTCTTTCAGTCTCGCTCGCCCAGAGGGATTCTCTTGAAGAGACTCCTCACGTGGGTTACATAGTCATGGATGTCCTCCTTCTCTTTCTGCTTGACGTTCATCAAGCGTACTAGTAGGTTATCGGAGTATCCAGGCTCGGTGAATCTCTTGATGATAGGGTTTATTGTTTCAAAACAAGGCAAAACAGGGCAAAAATCGTGCAAAAATTGGTAAAACGCTCGCTACTGATGCCTAAGATCGGCAAGTGAGTGATTGGGGGCATCAACACCACACCCGGGAAGGGGTATAAGAGCCAAGAGGCCAAGGGAGAGCTCATTTGTGCCATTTCAGAGAGAGAGAGAGAGAGAGAGAGAGAGAGAGATAGAGAGCTCCAGCCCGCATCGATTCGATTGCATCACCGACGCACTTACCGGCCCGTTCAGGTATATGAATCTCTCCCTCTACTCCCCTAGATAGGATCTGGAAGTGCATGGCCATTATGCTTGCTTACATCTTGTGAATCGATCAAATTTGTGTTTGCCCCAGAATTGGCCCTCGGCCCTTGTCACTCGGCCCACTTGGCCCAAACCCTAGTCGGCCCTCGGACCCGACCATCTGAATCAAAACCGTCCGAGCCCACCCATTCGGCCCGTCCGAGTCAGACTTTCAGCCACGTGGCACATTCGGCCTCAGCTCGTCCGAACAACCCATCCGAGTCTCAAATTCGGCCCTCGGCCACTTTCCACATTCGGCCCTCGGCCCAAGTGCCATTCGTCCCGTCCGAATCACCTTGTCCGAATTTGCCATTCGGCCATTGAATCAAAACCGTCCGAGTCAAACCCTAAAATTCGGCCCTCGGCCCTCGGCCTTGGGCCTCGACCCGTTCGAGTGACCTACTCGAACCCTGCAATTCGGACCGGTTGGTCCGAGTGCAACTTTTTATCAAAATTTTCAGAAATTTGATCTGACCCGACAAATACGCAGCAGCACAAACTGTCGAAACCCTTCGGATGCTCAGAACTTGATTCTGGCACACGTAATCGGAAAAAATCATAGCGCGCAGCCGCTTAGCAGCTAGAAGTGGGCAGTTGCGAGACCCAAGGACTTAGACGCGAACCGCTGAGCTGTAAAACTTGATTGACCGAAAACGAGCAAGGCGACATGCGAGAAAAATCCTAAACCCTGACAAAATGACCGAAAAATTGATCTACAAGCTTATCAGGCCCGAAACAAGGGGGAGTGCGTAAGACGCTTAGGAATTGCTTGCTGCACTCACATTGAATTTCCGCACCTGAAGTACACTTAAGAAAGATGAAAGCCTGATTGAGCACAAGTGCATGAGAAACGACACATGCACTGAGTAATCATAAATTGAGGTTTGTATTCTATAACTAAAGGAACTCACTCAGATAAACCACTCAAGGAGCCCAGCAATAGGAGAGGACCCAAGACATAGATAAACCATCAAAGAGCAAATCAGGACCAAGCAAGGGGCGCCGACGATGTGGATTTAACGAGCCTACTGAACCTGATCGACAGCTTGGTGGAGCAAGACAACTCGACGATGGCAGAGGAAAGCTTAGACCGCTGGTCTAATGAGGAACTCGATTTGAACATCTTCCTAGATGCTATTCAGCAGAGCTGGTAAGTAGTTACGACGCACACGCCCGGTATGAGCACCGCGGTAGGACAGCAGACACTATCATCGTGGATCTAGAAGAGGAGAGAAAGCTAGCCCGCAAAGCATTGCAAGGCATAGCCAAATACAATGGGGATCAGCAGGCTAGAAGCCAAAGGCAAAGTACAGAGTTGCACAAGGTGCAGCGAGTGTTGAACTTAGCAGGTAGGAACTGAATAGATCACGAGAGAGCCCTAGAGGGGGACTTGACATTGAGCGAGCTTCTCATGAAGCGACTGCTAGATAACACGACTGCAGAACAAAGTGCCACGGCACTAGCGGCATCGCTGCTTGCAGGAATAGGGGCGAACCAAGGCTCAAAGAGCCAGTCCAAAATACCGATCGTTGCCAAGCAACTCGACAAGTACCAACCCTAGGACGACCCATACAGCTTTGTTGAGCAGTTTGAGCAAGTCTGCGAAGCCAACAGCCTCAACGACCTAACTCAACGCTCGCAAGCGTTCGGGCTTTGCCTAGGCAGCAAGGGTAGGACGTGGTATACGAGCCTAGATGCTGTAGAGCGAGCCAACTTTAATGGCCTCAAGGATATCTTCCTTCTCCGGTTCGATTTCCTAATTCTAACCTACGCTAAATGCAACAAAAATCGAAGACAAAAAACTGAAGTAGATTCTCCATGTTTTCCAATCATTAAACAACCAAAATATCCCAAAATACTTACTTGTTTTGAAGATTAAAAACACCCAAACTTCCTACCTATCTCAAGCTCCGTTTCAGGGATGAATCCCCTACTTCGATGCTCGATATGAGGCGCGCAAGTGCTCAAACTTGAATCCGTTTGTCCCAGCAACAACGGAACCAAAATGTAATGGGAGCTCACGCTCAACCGCCAAGACCCACGGACCGCTTATTGCTTCAAGCATTTCAAGCGAGCTCTAATGGCTATCTCTCACCTAGCCGACGTGCCGTCGATCCTACGAGTGTAGTGAGCTTACCTTGATGCCGATGTGAGTAGCCTCCTCCCTCACACACCTCGGTAACTCCACGATTCTTGATGCTAGCTCAAGCATCCTCAAGCCTCCTCCATCTCCAAGCTCCATCCTCCATAGCTGCGCGCGCGAGTGAAGAGAAGAGAAGAGAAGAGAAGAAGAGAAGAGGAGATGGTGAAGAGCTTCACCCTCTTGATCCCTCTCCCACACACTCACTCCCTCACACTCTCACACTCCCTCTCTCAAGAGCACACACAAGCAAGAAGAAGAAGAGAAGAAGAAGAGAGCTCTTGTAGCCACACACCAAAGAATAAGCTTCCATTCACTTTTTGAACTTTATATACAAACCCTAAAATCCCATGGGCACCCATCCCCTTTTTTACATGACCGGCCATTGTGGCAAGGTCTTTTTTCCATTTCCCTCTTCTAGCCTTACGCCTCTAGTCTATACCCGTCTAATATTTTACAATTGGCACAGAAGGGAGCCTGGAGCTCTTTTACAAGAGTTTTTCAAGTTTTTTGAGGCGCCTTTCATTTAAAATTGCGCCTTTGACCTCGGCTTAGCTTTTAGAGGTCGCCTTCATGTCTTTGCTCTTCTTCCATGCTTTTTCCACTTTTTCCTTCAATTTTCAAAATTTTTCGCCATCTCGACTTGAGGTTAACAAGAGTGTTGCTCCTACAATTTGAGCCTCTTCATCATTTGCCATCATATCCTTTTCATCGTCATACATCACTATTGACAACATATCAACCACCACTAGGTTATCCTTTCTTATTATATGTCCAAATTTAAGATTCATGGATTAAATGTAGACAATCCACTAGGCAACAACATTGTTAGGAGAGGAACAACTATTGATAATCCTGAGAAGAGGTAAACAATCTATTTCCACAATCAATGGTGATCCAATCAGATACTACTTGTTGCATTTAGTTGTAACCACTCCTCGGGATTCTCTTTCTTTCATTCATCACTTTAGCCCCAAATCTGATTGCATACCTACTTCCCTCATCATAATGCCTATAGGACTCATATTAGCAATGATGATAATGGGCCATCAACCTACATAATCAAAATTTCTCGAGGCAGGTGCAATCTTCAATAATCTCTTTAGCTCTCATAGCCTTTGTGTTTGAGCTTTGTGTGTATTCCATCCCACTAGAATTTTTTTCCTTTTCTCTATAGAGCATATGGAATATGTGCAAAGTGAGGAATCCAAATAAGGTTAAATACATAGGCTCTAAAAATCTCCTCACCTTTCAATTCGATGAGCAAGTCTCTTCCATCTTGTCAATAGCGTCCACTTTCGCTAGATATGGCCGTTTGCCATATGGACCACTAAATGTCACACAATCAAAACCTCATTCACCCCAAAGATCGACTTCTACCGTGCAAGAGTGAGACTCACCTCTTCTAGTGTAGTTAAGATGTCTTCACAACAATTGGCGATGTACTCTATAACAAATCTCATGCATCCTTGTTCATCCATTTCTTCATCTTTAGCCTCTTCTATGCACCCTTTTATTGGCATGTCATCATTGCATTCATCATGTGAGTAAGTGAATTTGTTACCCCTTGTGGTAAATTGCACATTCACACTAATCCCAATGGTGTTTTCATAGTAGGGAGATCTCTACTTTCTATTGCCAATTGGAACTAATCATAACCAGAATATAAGTCACCTAAAGAGTATACAGCTCTTCAAGTAAAAACCTCTGCAAACTCATCCATAATAGAACCTACCCCTACATTCTTTATGGTCGCTTCACTAACCAGCTACATAGCCTAAATGAATCTCAATATTCCATTTTTCATGGATGTTATAAACCATCTATTTGAATAAGGAACTAAGGCAAGCTCCAAAATCCCCATCATAATCTTTTCATTCAATAAATCAATTAGCTTACGTAGATGAGTCGTTGGCACTTGAATTGGTTGTAAATTCCATGGTACACGTAGAATAGTGAAAATGACCATAGGTGCAACACTATGTGGATCCACACAACCAATCTCATGTGGCTGAAATGTAAAAGCTCTACCATGTGTAGGTAACATATCCATAAAACATTGCTTCTCTATAGTAGGTGAAAGAAAGTCCTCACATCCAATCTTGAGCTCCTTCAGAGACTTTGTAGTAAATCGATGCCTAATCCTTTTCAAGCTCTCAAAATTGGTTGATGAGAAGCTAACTCACTCTATAGTGATGTCTAACATTGATGTATGAGCTTAGATATGGTTATGACATGCTTTGGTACTTGGATTTGAGCTACATTTGATATACTTGGGCTGTTTATTACTTTGAGCTTTTATGCTTACTCACTTACATGTATTGAAGCTTCATTGGACACTTATGCTCCTAGATATACTTGTGATGTGCTTGGGCATCCCAAATGCTTTGATGCATTTGCTTCCAGTGGAAGATGCTTGCACTTACTTGGCAAAGCTTGGTCCTTTAAGATAGTGGGACTCTTCATTCATGTATATGCTCTCATATGCTATTGGATGAAGTTACCTCCACTTTTGGGTTGATTTGACTCTCAATGTTTTGGAAATCGGCGCTTATGTCTATCAATAGTTTGTCAATGATGTATATGCTTATGGGATTCATAGCTTACTGACACCCTTGAGTTTATGATAGACTTTAGCATTGATTGTATTCCTATTCACTATTAGTTGCTTTTACATATTCCAATTGTTATAGGGATATTCCTAGAAGTGGAAGCTTGGCCTTTTGTGATTATTTACCCATAGTTGTCTTTGTCATATAGCTGCATTTATTACAACATAGTTTTCAACATTGTTCTAGAGAGTAGACATTATACTTTGGTTGTCTATTGCTTGCAATTGATGGATAGCTCTATACTTTGATATTCCCTCTTGTTTTGCCCTTAATTTGGCTAAGTTTTGGAGGTTGATTTACAATCATTCACATTAGCCCATTCTCTTGGATTTTATATTATTATATTATCATTATGGCTAGTTCTTCAAATGATAGTGTTATTTTCAATATCGAAAAGCTTGATGGCATAAATTTCACCTAGTGGAAGATGCAAATATGGCAAGTTAGTTCAAAAGAAGTAAGTTAGGCCCAATAGTGTAAAACTTGAAGGCTGGATCAAGATAATTGGGATGGGTTGGATGAGCTATGTAAATCCACTCTTATACTGCCATTATCTAAACAAGTTTATTTCAATATTATTGCACTTGAGGATAATGTCTAGAAATTATGGGAAATGACAAGCAAAGTCCTACATCATAGATGAATTGGTTCAAATAGTAGCTCATGGATCTTTACATGAAGGAAGGGACTAGTGTGTCCATGCATTTTAATGAAATTCATTCAATTTTCAACAAGTTGACTTTGTAGGGCATTGTGTTCAAGGATAATTTCCTTCCCTTATTTTTACTTGTTACACTTCTTGAGTCATGGGACACTTTTTGTACTACCATTTGTGCTAATATGCCTAAGGATGGCTTGAAATTGGTGCGCAGATCAGATGCTAGATGTGTATGTAGTGAGTGCCGAAGGTCCCCAAGAACAAATGAACTCTACTTTAGCACAAAAAGCAAGAAGACAGGCTTGCACGACATGAGGTAAAAAGACCAATTAGGTACAATCTCCCCCCATGCCTTGTGTGAGCACTCCACAAGGCATGTATTTATAAATTTATTCATCTCAAAGCTCAAAAATAGCCCAATTTACAATTAGCATGCTTTAACTTTTGTGTTTTCTTTTGTACAAATAAAGAATAAAGCGGTTGGGCGCCCCAAGAGTTGGGTTGTGTCCAAATACAATGTTCAATAATGAAATATTTAAATCGTGCATCCATGCGCATACAAAATAATAAATATCTATCAAGCGCTTAAATAAATAAGCGCACCTAAATAAATATTAGGGCCATACCTTTAATGATAAGGCATGCACCCATTAAAAATGATAATTTATTCTAAGTAATCTAAATACATGCAACCGCCCAGTGCTTCCCAACGCCACCGTGCCTGCTCTACACATCAACTGAAGCATTCACAATTGTTAGAAAATAATAAAATTAAATCGACAAAAGTGAATACCTAGCAGTCTTCAGCTACAAAATAAATAAATAGGTTGGAACTCTATCCTAACCTTAATTTAAAAAGAGTGCACTCTAAACTCATAAACACCCATTAAAAATATGTATTTTGTGGAATCACCCCCTGTGAAATCACCCACGTGCACATTAAATTAACATGATGCCCAAAAAGGACAGGCATCCCTATCAACTTCTCACACAAGGAATCCACCTTGTGTACAAGCCCCGGCAAATAAATATAATTTTACGGAATCCATCGCAAAACCTCATGGAATCCACCGTGGTCTAAAAACTCACGGAATCCACCGTGGAATATGCCTCGTGGTATCATACCCTCGGGGTGGGATAGCAATTGTCCTCAATTGCTATTAGCTCAATGTGGAGCCAATAGTGAGGGGTAAGCACTTAGGTCGTAGGCATACATCCATTGGGCCTCTTCAACAGGATGATTTTTAAACTTAACCAAATATGTAGAATATCTATGGCCAGTTCTAGTGGTCATAAAGTCAGTGTCTAGAATAGTTTGAGGTTCAAGGATTTCGGTTTCTTCTTTTAACAAAGGAGGGTTTTCATAGACAAGGTGAACAGGTAATTGGCCTCTAAAAGGTCGTAATAAACTGATATGAAAAGTATCGTGGATTTTCCAGTATTGGGGTAATTCTAATTTAAATGCATTGTCATTGATTTTGTGAATGATCTTGAAAGGTCCATAAAATCTAGGATCTAACTTTACAACAGGGTGTTTCTCAACACTTTGTAATCTTCTCTTTTCAATGCGTAACCAAACATAATCATAAACTTTGAAACTCAATATAGCTTTTCTTTTCTTGTTAGCTTGTCTAGTATATGATTGCTGGGCTTTCGCAATCATATCTTTAACTTCATAAAAAATAGTAGCATGCATATTGACAATATCATCAGCAGCTTTAACTTTGTTTGACAATGATGTAACATGTGTAAGCAATCTATGTCCATAAATGATTTCAAAAGGTGCTTTCTGTGTAGCTGTATGTGGTGTATTATTGTATGCAAAGTGAAGTAAATGCAAGTTGTATCACATGTTTGTGGTTTTGAAATTGTGTGTGCACGCAAAAGATCAAAAACTGTAATGTTAGTAGCTTCTATCCCATTGGTTTCATGATGACATGCAGATGAAAAATCAATATTTGTACCTAAATTAGCAAACAAAGTAGTCCAAAAATTATTGTAGAATCTAGAATCACAGTCAGAAATAATAACTTTTGGCAAACCATGGTTAGTGAAAACAAATTTCAAAAACAATTGAGCAGCTTGAGATGCAGTTAATGTTTTCTTGCATGGAATGAAATACGCTTGTTTGCTAAATCGATAGCAATAATCAAAATCATATCATGATTAGCTTGGGTGTTAGGCAAACCAGTTATAAAATCCATTGAAATATGTTCCCATGGTCGTTCAGGAATTGGTAAAGGCATTAACAAATCTTATCACTTACCATGGTGTTGCTTAACTCTTTGACAAATTAAACATTCAGATACAAAGTTAGAGACATCAGATTTCATCTGTGGCCAGTAAAAATCTTCAACCAATGTACGCAAAGTAGAAATAATACCTCTATGGCCTTGATATGGGGGACAATGAATTTCATGCAACACAAATGATCTAAATGGAACAGCTACACACAACCTTTTCTCATAAAATAGAAATCCATCAGTATAAGACAATGAATCTATTGGAATCCAGTTATTTGCAATTAATTTATTCCAATCAATTTGAAAACTCGGATCTTGATCATAGGTATCTTTTATAGAAATTAGGGAATCAAAAGATATAATAGAGATATTATGAATAGTTGGTCTTCTACTCAAGGCATTAGCAACAACATTCTCTTTTCCAGGTTGATATTGAATAAGTGGATGAAAACTTTGAATAAAAGCGGCCCATTTAATATGATGGTCAGAGATTTGTGGCTAACTAAGAAGATGTTTGATACTTTGTTGGTCAGTTTTGGTCATGAATTCAGATCCCATTAAATAGTGTTTTCATTGTCGTAAAGCTTGTACTACTACTAGCAATTCCTTATTATAGGTAGAATACTTGAGTTCAGAGGGTTTAATGTGAATCTTGCATAAGGACAACTCCTATTCCAGATCCACTAGCGTCAGTGACTACTAGGAAAAATGGTCTATTAAAGTCAGGTAGTTGCAATATAGGAGCATGTGTTAAGGCATGTTTCAGTAAATCAAAAGACTTTTGCTGATTTTCAGACCAATGATACACAATACCTTTTTTTAATAATTTTGTCAAAGGTAATGCAAGCAATGAAAAATTTCTCACAAATTTTCTGTAAAAGCTAGCAAGACCTAAGAAAGAATGTAATTCATGCACATTTTTAGGTATCGACCAATTCAAAATTGCTTCTATATTTTTAGGGTCAACTTAATACCTTCAAATGAAACAATATGTCCCAAGTATTCAATGTGGGCTTGGAAATTTTCACTCTTTTCAGGATTAGCATATAATTGATTCTCTTTCAATAATTTGAAAACCAAGGATAAATGTTCATAATGCTCATTTTCATTCTTGCTAAAAACCAATATTTCATCAAAGAAAACAATGACACAATGTTGATGCTTCAAAAATATGTGATTTATCATACGATTGAATGTGGCTGGTGCATTAGTTAAACCAAAAGGCATAATAAGGAATCCATAATGTCCAAATTGAGTCCTAAATGCAGTTTTGAAAATATCAGATGTGTCCAGTCGTACTTGATGGTACCCAGATTTAAGATCTATTTTACTAAATATTATAGTCCCTTGTAGTTTATCCATAAGGTCGTCTATCCTAGGGATCGAATATCTATTCTTGATAGTGATCTTGTTTAGGGCATAATAATCAATGCACATCCTATAGGTGTTATTTTTCTTTTTAACTAATAGGAAAGGTTCACTAAAAGGAAAACTACTGGGCCTAATGAGTCCTTAGGTTAAATAATTCTTCAACTTGGGTTTGAATTTCTTTCTGCTCAATTTGATTATATCGATAAGGTGCTTTATATGGTGGTTGTGATCCAGGAATTAAGTCTATTTTATGATCTTCAAGACGTGTGGGTGGTAATCTAGGGGGTAAGTCTGCATCAAAACAATCTTTAAATTGTGAAAGAAATTGTGTGTGCCTAGGATGCATCTGATTTTCTTTAACTTCAATTTCATTCACCCATATTAAGTAGGATTTGCTACCTTCTCTTAATACACGTTTAGCCTGTGTATAACTAAGCAATGGAAAATTATCAAGAGTGTATATACCAGGCAATGTGATTTATTTCCCATTAGAATGAATCTTCATTGAATGCGTGGAATAATCTATATCGAGATTATATTGATGACGCCAAGGCATTCCTAAGATAATGTCACTAGATTGCAAAGGCACAACTAAGAAATTTCTGCGTTCAGCATAATCACCAATTTTAATTTCTAGGTCATGCACTTCTTGTCTTCCACTGTATCTAGTGCCTAAGAATGCAGCCTTGATGCGATAGTGAGTCGAAATAGTATGTAAATTCAATTCTTTGACCAATTTTGCAGAAATAAGATTGTGTGTGCTCCCATCATCATGTAAAATAATCTCTTCTCTACCATACACAAGACATTTCATTGTTAATAAAGAATGGGGATTTGGCATACCTGGTAAAATATCTGAAGTAGTACCGATATCGTCATCGTCTTCCGTGAAATCTGGCATTTATTCATGATCTTCATCTTCAGTCGCTCCCAAATAGTTGATGTGAATAGTTGGCTTTTTGGATTGACAATTCACCGCTAGATGTCCAGGTTGATGGCACTTATAGCAGACTATGGGTTTGGCTTTGGAAGCATTATTAATAATAGCGGGGAGTTTAGAAATGTTGGGATTTGGCTGGAGAGATGGCTTAGGATTTGGATTTATGTTTGATTAAAGCAGGGGGTCATGTCCAAGATTTACGGAAAGAAGATGGAACAAAGCGATTTTGATTGAATCTTCGAATGTTAGAATTGAATTGCTTTGTACCGTAGTTACCGTTATTTAAGAATTGTTGTGGTCACTTCTCTTGTCCTTGAATTTTGTCTTCAGCATCATGGGCCAAGGAAATTGCATCCTCGAGAGTCGTTGGCTTGAACATATTTACTTCTGCATAGAAGTGACCAAGCAGACCATGCATAAACTTGCGCTTATGGGTCGCCTCAGGTACATCTTCAAGCATTCTAAGTTGCAACAAGGCATTCAGGAAACGCTCGGTATATTGTGAAATAGGCTCGTGATCTCTTTGTTGTAGAATATCCCACTGTTTGATTGCTTTTTCGTGGAATTGAGATGGAAGAAAATTCTGCAAAAAATTCTTTTGAAAAGTCTCCCAAGTAGTAGGACAGTGTCACTAAATGATTAGTGATACACTTGAGTTTGTCTTTCTCAGCATATTGTTCTTTATGGAAATAATCATCAAACTGACTAATAAAAGTGAGAACAAAACCCATTAAAAGTACGGAATTTGAAAATTCTTTTACTTATCTTGGCTTCTTTCCGGATAGATTGTGCTTCAAGTGTCGCATCGATCGTACGTCGTATAACATCTTCGGGTTGCGGTCCATCTTGATCGGTAGTAGATTGTTGAAGAGTGGCCAGTTGAGCTTGCAACGTTTGACGTGCTCTTCATTCCTCTTGAAGTTGCATCATAATTAGGTCCAATTTTTGCTCCATCGTTGGTTTCGGTAAATCATCTTTGGCCATAAAATCTTCCATATTTTGATCGGACATCCTGTAAAATTTCAAACAACCTCACACACTCAAAATCTTGTTAGTGGGATGAGCGTAGCTCAAAGTCGGGTTTACAAGGCTTGTTTTTTTAAAAATTTTATATATGGCTTTTAGCGATCTTTCTTCTTTGCGGATGCGAAAGTTGATGAAGTTCTTTTTTGACGAATTCTTTGCTTGTGAAGACTACGTATAGCAATTTGCTTGCTGGAAATTATCTCTGTCACAGCACGGGTCTGAATAGAGGCTTGCAAGGAGGTTGAAATGAGTTTGGTATAAGATGAGTGTGAATGACCGCTTAAGAGGAGATTGAAACTTGAAAATTTTAAGCCTTAGTAGCTTAAAAGAAACTTAAGCTTTAATTAAAAAGCTTGATCAAACGATTTTCTCACGACCAGGACGACGGTGGCTTTTTGCTGACGTTGACTACAATGAGTACGTCCTCTCGCTGTCGACGCTGAGATTTGTGGGCTTAAGCTTTTTATTAATAAGCTTATTAACCTTGTAACCTCCAACTAAGCAAAATTTGACTTATCTTCTTCTCTGAGAAAAAACGACTTGATGAAGGAGCTTGGGAAGTGGTCCTTTGCCATCAAAGACTGGTCCTTCGCGATCTAACAATGTAGCATGGGGGTCTTCACTGCCAGGAACACACTAGTATTGATGGATTGTCGTGAGACTAGCTGTAGAGCCCGTTTGTTCTAGGAGCTTCGCCTTCGCGCAAGATGGTAAACGATTGGAAGCCCTTGATCTCAGCTTTGCTCTGATACCATTGGTGCGTAGATTAGATGCTAGATGTACGTAGCGAGCGCCGAAAGGCCCCCAAGAACAAAAGAACTCTACTTTAGCACAAAAAGCAAGAAGATAGACTTGCACGACATGAGGTAAAAAGACCAATTGGATATAATCTCCCCCCATGCCTTGTGTGAGCGCTCCACAAGGCATGTATTTATAAATTTATTCATCTCAAAGCTAAAAAATAGCCCAATTTACAATTAGCATGCTTTAGCTTTTGTGTTTGCTTTTGTACAAATAAAGAATAAAGCAGTTGGGTGCCCCAAGTGTCCGCACTGTGCCCAAATACAATGTCCAATAATGAAATATTTAAATCGTGCGCCCATGCGCATACAAAATAATAAATGTCTATCAAGCGTTAAATAAATAAGCACGCCTAAATAAATATTAGGGCCACACCTTTAATGATAAGGTGTGTGTCCATCAAAAATGATAATTTCTTCTAAGTAATCTGGATGCACACAATCGCCCAGTGCTTCCCAATGCAACCGCTGCTTGCTCTACACATCAATTGAAGCATTCACAATTGTTAAAAAATAATAAAATTAAACTGACAAAAGTGAATACCTAGAAGTCTTCAGCTACAAAATAAATAAATAGGTTGGAACTCTGTCCTAACCTTAATTTAATAAGAGTGCACTCTAAACTCATAAACATCCATTAATTTTAATATGTATTTTGCGGAATCACCCACTATGGAATCACCCACGTGCACATTAAATTAACACGACGCCCGAAAAGGATAGGCATCCCCGTCAACTTCTCGCACAAGGAATCCACCTTGTGTACGAGCCCCGGCAAATAAATATAGTTTTATGGAATCCACCGCAAAATCTCACAGAATCCACAGTGGTCTAAAAACTCACGGAATCCACCGTGGTGTCGCGGAATCCACTTTGGTATATGCCTCCTGGCATTAGAAACACTAAGATATTGAGGGTGCTCTACTCCACAAAGGAGATAAATAGAAAGAATATAGATGCAACCCATACTTATCATGCATTGAATGTTAGGGATAGATAGGATGGTAAGAGCGGTAATGACTGCCATGATAGAGATTTATAAAGGTCTCAGTCTCGTGGATAATCTTGTAGTAAGTATTGTGTTCATAAGTCCTCTATTACATGTCATTACTGTGGGAAACAAGGTCATACTTTTAGCCATAGTGCCATAATATGCACGATGATAAGCAAAAAGAGAAAGGAAAGGGTAAAGTATAAGAAAAGTTTGATGATTATAACATTTTTACTAGTAAGCCTAGTGTAAATATTGAAGAGATAAATGTAGTACTAGTGGCCCATGGCCATGATATTAGGCAGGATGTATAAGCCCCATATCATGTTTTGAGATAGTCTATTAGAGATAGATGTCATCTTGATTATTTTGCACCCTCTATGGATTATGTTATGATGAGAGATTTTGGTGAGTCTCTTACTTATGAGAAGGCAGTGTGCATAGAGATGATAATCACTCTTGGGAGAGATCCATGTAGTCTGAGTTTAATTCACTGCAAAAAAAACCATACATGGGATTTGGTTCCTTTGCTGAGTGGAAAACATGCATTGCCATGCAAGTGGGTGTACAAGTTGAAAAGTACCCTTGGATGTCCTAAGCTAGCATATAAGGCCAAATTGGTTACCAAGGATTTTAAGCAAGAGTATGATATTGACATTGATAAAGTATTTTCTCCTATAGTCAAGATGACTACTCTATATTTGGTCTTGGCCTTGGTTGTGCAATTAGATATGCACCTTTGTCATAAGGATGTGAAAACAAATTTTCTACATGGGGACTTGCATGAGGATATCTATATGCAACAACTTAAGGGCTTTATGTAAAAGGGCAAGGAATACTTAGTATGTAAGTTGAGGAAGAGCTTTTGTGGCCTTAAATAGGCACCTAGGGAATGGTACCATAAGTTCAATGCTATCATGTATTCACGGGGATACACTCATAGTGATATAGATACGTGTCTTTACATAAAGAAGGTTTGGGATGATAGCCTTATTATTGGTACTTTATGTCGATGACATATTGATTGCTGGGAGAGCTCGTGAGATGAGTTGGATGCTTTAAGAACTCAACTCAAGAAGAGCTTTGAGATGAAGGACATGGGGTAGGCCTCAAATATTCTGGGTATGTGTATCACGTGTGACCACCCTAAGGGATCCTTTACCTGTTACAACAAGCATAAATATAGAAGATGCTTGAGCGAATCCATATGTAGAATGTTAAGCCTATTGGTTGTTCTTTGCCTTTCCATGTGAATATCAATCAGGTTAGTTGTGCTCACTCAGATGAGCAAAAGGCCGAGATGGTCAAGATCCCTTATGCATCCACAAATGGGTAGTTTGATGTATGCCATGATAACCACTAGCCTTGATATGGCTACACTTGGCCGGTAGCATTGGAATACCATGAAGGATACCATGAGGTACCTAAAAGGTACTACTACATATTTGAGCATTTGCTATGGTGGCCAGGATACTATTCCAACTATGCATGACATATAAATAATAGAAAGTCCACCTCTGGATATGCCTTCACTTTTGCTAGAGGCACAGTTTCTTGGATGTCTAGGCTATAGAAATGCATGGCCTTATCTACTAGTAAGGTAGAGTATGTTGCACCCACCAAGACTTGCAAGCAGGCCCTATGGTTAGACCATCTAAGGGCAAACATTTATGTTACCATTACTCATACACTACATTCGGATTCTATGAGAACCAAATCCAAAATCAAGTGTATGATAGTCATCTTAATGACAAGAGAGAAGACTTCATCAAAGCCAATACCATGCTCCTACTTAAAACCCTTAGTAACCAATCTAGTTGTATAGGCTAGCTTAGGGTATCCATGAATACTCTTCAACTTGCACACCCACTTGCATGGCAAAGTACATTTTGTACTAGGAAAAGGAACCGAATCCTATGTATTATTTTTTTGTAGTGAGTCATACTTTGACTACATGGTCCTCTCCCAAGAGTGACTATCACCTTTGGATATGGCGTCATCATAGATAAGAGGCTCACCAGCATCAGTCACCATAGCATAATCCATAGAGGGTATAAATCAATTAGATTGATGTTTATCGCTAGAGTAGATGGCCGCAAAATAGATAGTGGACCTTGTACCTCTTGTCTAGCATCATGGTCTTGGGCCACTGAAGCATCAATTTACTGCAAGCTATCTAGTTGGTTGTATAGTAATAGGAGGCTCCTCTTGAAATATCACCTTGCATATCTCAATGACCTACTCATGCTACTTATGCATTTTCTTCTAATGAAAAACAATATCATGGTTAGTAGATGACCTTCTGAGCCTGCGGATTCCATAGGCAATAGCCTATCTCACCTGCATTTCCATAACCGAAAAAGATAATTTCATAGACTTAGGATCCAGATTATTGCATTTATCCATGGAAACATAGCAAAAAGCCTCATATCCAAAGACACGCAAATGAGCATATGATGGAGGTTTTGTAGACTATACCTCCTTTTCAACCTGACAACCAATGGCAATGCATGGGGATCGATTAATGAAATGTATGGCAATGGTAACTGTCTTAGTCTAAAACTACTAAGGCTAGCTTGCTAGCTAGGAATACTATGGACTCGCTCTTGAATCCGCCTATTCATGTGCTTAGCCATATCATTTTGGGGTGGGGTGTACGGGGTGATCAACTGACACTCAATACCCCTCTTGTTACAAAATTGGCCAAAGGCTTTAGATACATACTCTTCCCCATTATCAGATCATAGGCATTTTAGTCTATACCCAGACTGTTTCTCAACAAAAGCAAGCCAACACAAAAATATAGCCAAGACTTTTGATTTTTGCTTTATGGAATATGCCCAAAGCTTATGTGAGTAATGTCAAAAAGAGAGATCTAGAGCATGGCAAGAGCTATGGAGGTTGGAAGATGAATACAAGACTCATAGTGACATGGACAACCAACTGTTACACAAGTGAATCAAGTTCAAGATGGAAGCTTGGACTCAAACATAATCTTGTGAAAGAGACTGACAATGACACTAATTGAAAGTACAAAGCATCATGATATTGCATTTTGATTCAAGGCATCTCTTCTTGGAGCATACGCCATTTGTCATATCTTTCAACACCTCCCCTCAAATGATGAGTTCCTACACTTGCTGGCTTTTGTCCCCCCTACATGATGACATGGCTCGAGAGACTAGCTCATAGACAGCCTAGTCAAGTTAAAGCTTGAAACTTTACATCTTTGGCAAGGTTTTTTTTTACAAAGCAAATCCACTAAGGGAAACAAAATCCACCATGGGTAAACAAAAGATCCACTATGGGAACTATAATTTTTTCAAAACAATATATTTGTTTGATAGTGGAAGCATCTTCTTCATCTTCTTCATTCATGAACTGATTTTGATGGTACTATTTTGCACCTATTGTGCTCTTTTTATGTGGAAACATTCACTGGCCATGTGCCCAGTCTTATCACAATAATGACATGTGACCTGATCCTTGTTGTTGGTGTTGTGAATCCTCGTCCATCTCCTTTTGCTCCATACGTTCCCTTGGTGTACAAGAGATTGTCCTTTGAGATGATTTCTTTTACATCCTTGTTTTTAAGTTTACTTTCTCCATCAAGTAGAGAATGCTCAATGTCTTTGAGTGAGAGATTAGGAACACTACTTAGGGTAGACACAAGGTTCCCATATGGTTCTTGATTTACACTTGCTAGTAGCATTGTTATGGCTTCATTCTCATCTATGTTCTTCTTTAAAGTTACAAGTTAAGTTTTTAGGCTCTTAAAATTGTTAATGTGCATGGTCGTAGAATAACTATCCTTTACATCTAGCTTATAGAATTGCACGAGTAATTTTACTTTTGAGTTTTTAGCTTGAGTTCCAAAGATCCTATCAAGCTCATCCCATGCCTTTTTTGCATCTTTGATGCCGAAGATATGGTGAAATACATCATTAGATAGTCCCCACGTAATGATACCTAAAGCCTTGTTGTTCATCTTTTTCCACTCTTTTGTATTGAGCTAGACTTCTTCAACGAACCCGTCTTCATCATCTTTCTTCTTGCCATCTACATCTCCTGTATCATCCTCAAATAGATCCTAGAGGTCTTTCCTCATGAGATGGTACATTGTCTTTTCTTTCCAGAAGTGAAAGCCTTCACCCTTGAATTTGGCTATTTGCTTAAGTTTAAACAATTTGAGGGAGGTCTTACTGCGAGTATACTCGAGCAATGTTTATTCTTTTACAATGAGATTGAGGCTTACAAGGGATTTAATCAATTGGGCATTCCATATTAAAAATCTTCATGTCTATCATTGCAAGAATTGGGGTAAAACCAAAAAATGAGTTATTCTTGAATGTGCTAAGAACACAAGTGCTAAGAAGCACTAGGTTAGTATCAAGAGATACTAGCTTGATGTTAGGCTTTATGATGCTTGATTTCAGGTAGTCTTCTTGACCTTCAGGTGGATTGCTTGAGTTCAGGTGGGTTGCTCCAAATCTTCTGCACTTGCTGGAAACTAACTAGATTTGAATGAGCTAGGAACAATGAGAAATCAGAAAGAAAAAGAGCTTGAGCTTGGTGGCTATGCAATCTCCATTTAGGGTTTGCAGGCAGGCTGACTAGCTTTTTTTAAAAAATTTCAGCATGCCTAAGCAATCATTGTAGGAGATGTTTGGTGGGTAGAAGGCATATGAGGTGGGCTTCAAAAGCCCTATGGTTGTAGGGAGAAACATGTTGCGTGCAAGGAGAACAACTGTATGGACTGAAAATGGCACAGAATAGGCAACGATCTCCAATTTTTTGTAATACTGGTGCATAGAGTAGCCAATGCTAGGCTATGACATGCCATCATGCAGTTGCACCCCAAGCATAGGGACAAATCCTCAGAAGAAGATGTGATTACTCCAAGTGCTGCTGGTCCAGTCTAGCTATGGCAGATAAGAAGGTAAAGTGGAGATGGAGGTGAGAAATGAAACTATGAGCTAATAATGTACTGACCAGAGGTAAAAAGAGACTAGAGGAACATAGTAGAGCTAAGCCATGCTCAGCTAAGCTCTGATACCATGTCAAAAAGACGGATCTAGAGTATGGTAGGAGCTATGGAGGTTGGAAGATGAATACAAGACTCATAGTGACATGGACAATGAATAAACCAACTGTTACACAAGTGAATTAGATTCCAAGATGGAAGCTTGGACTCATAAACACAATCTTGTGCAAGAGGCTGACAATGACAATGATACTAAAACTGAAAGTAAAAAGCATCATGATATTGCATTCAACTCTTGAAAGTGATAGTCAAGTACAATACTTTATAGTAGTTGGATAGTAGCATTTTGCATAAGGGATTCAAGGCATCTCTTCCTCGAGCATATATCATTTGTCATATTTTTCAACAAGTAATCATCACAATAAAAGTAATGAAATAACGTGTGCCACCTAAAGACTTGTAGGGGATAGATCCACAAGCATCAGAATGAGAACAAGAGCTAGAGGCTCATCCATATGCATAATGCTAGACTTCTTATGCAAACTATGGGTCTGCGTACCATAAGGACAATGATCAGAAGAATCAAAACACTGATAGCCAAGGGGTAGAAGATATTGCAAATGGGTAAGTATTTTCATTCCCTTTAAGGATACATGTCCAAGGCAACGATACCATAATGATATATGTGGTGCTATAGCCACTGCAAAACATGGATAATAGACCCATATACAAGTAAGGGATAAAGAGTGCCAGACTCCTCATGCCAATACAAGATTTCCACGAGTAATCTTCCATGAGGAATCACTAAAAGAGATAGCATAATTGTATCATCAAATTTTCCAATCAAAGTAGACTCTTAGTCAAAGTTAAAACATAGTATATATCATGCAAAGTAAACATATTGCTTGAAGAAAACTATAGTTGGACATTTGTACTACCAACAATATCCAACACTAAGTCTCTACAGTAGGAGTGAAACCACTCTCGATGAGGGATGTCATGAAATAAAGCCCATGAATCAATCAACCAACACTAAGAATAAGTGGACGAGGCATTAGCCAACTATGGAACATCAAGAGAAGAAGTTGCAAGTATGTAGTCATAATCAAAATTAGTTTGTATGACATTAATCTTTTCAATCTTGACACTACACTTGCTAGGGACAATGTTGCGATCATAATTCTTTTCCTTTTCCTTACACTTGTCATCATGCATTTTATGACACTATCGCGGCCAAATATAATCCTAATTTCCACAATAGTGATCATCAATGTGAATTTATGGTCATGAGACTTATTGTAAGAATGTCCACATGACTTAGAATGAGACTTCTAAGAGTCTCTTCTATGACGATCACATTACCGCTCCTACTATTATTGCCTTTGATTGTTAAAGTATGAGAGGTGCAGAAAGTGTTAAAGAAAAAGGTGGAAAATCCAGAAAATCTAAAGCAGAAGACAAGGCCAAGGCAAAAGTGAAACGGAAGATGAAGGAATGCCAAGAAGAATCTGGAAACACAAGAAGTGTAGGAAAGTCCTAAATCAAGGGGAAAGGTGCACAAGAAAAAGGGCATGTCAACACTTTTGTAAAAGAGTGCAAGGAGCACCATGATTTATTTTAAGAGCACAGGGCTCTCACCTGTGCAATTTGTAAAGGTAGAAGGGTGGTAGGAAAGAAGCTAGGAAGATAGGAGGACAATGGGAGAAAGGGCCTAGTGGCCATGTAAAAAAGGGGATAAGGGGATGACCACCCAAAAGGGATTTAGAGTTTTGTATATAAAGTTGAAAAGTGAATGAGAAGCTCATTCTTGTGTGTGACCAAAAGTAGCTCTCTTCTTCTTCTTCTTCTTCTTCTTGTTGTTCTTGCTTGCTTGAGCTTGTGCTTGAGAGAGGAAGTGTGAGAATGTGAGGGAGTGAGTGTGTGAGGGTGAGGGACCGTGGTGGAGAAGCTCTCCATCTTCTCCTCTCTTCTTCTCTTCTCTTCTCTTCTCTTGTCTTGCTCGCGGCAATGGAACTTGTGAGGATGGAGCTTGCTTGAAGCTTGCACTTGGATCGTGGAGCTATCGGAGTGCTCGAGAGGAGGCAACTCAATCAAGCATGGAGGTAAGCTCACTACACTTGTAGAGATGGACAGTGCGTTGGCTATGTGAGAGGTAGTCATTAGTGCTCGGCTTGGAACGCTTGAAGAATAAGCGGTCCGTGGGTCTTGGAGGTTGAGCTTGCGCTTGCCTCTACATTTTGGTTCCATTGCCGGGACCAACGGATTCAAGCCTTGAGTGCTTCCACGCTTCGAATCGAGCATTGAAGTAGGGTTTTCCCCGAATCAGTGCTTGAGGTAGATAGGTAGGAAGCGAGGGAGTTTGAAGAGGTATTCGATCTTCTTAGGAAGTAGGTTTTTGGTTTTTTGGATTTGGAAAAGCATGTTGGAGCAGTATAGGTGTTTTCTTTGTGATTTGGATGCATTAGGATAGAAAAAAACAAAGAAAAAAAAGAAAAACAGGCATTGGGTTTCTACTGTATAATAGGCTGAAACAGGAAAAAGAAGGGAAAAAAAATGAAGTTCTGGGTTAAATGCTGGTAAGAGGAGCAAGACTAAGGTGAATGTAGACCTAGGCAGGACAATAAGAGGCCAGGAGTGGTAAGGGAGACTTCATTTTGCATTTCAGTGATTAGGGAGAGCTAGAGTGAGAGCTTGTAGGTCCAAGCCTACATTAGATCGATCGGAGCATATCAAGACTTTTAGAGAGATTCAGGTATGGAATGCCCTTGGCCCACACTCCTCCTTGATTGCTGGAAGCTCTGGTAGCCTACTAGCAACATCTATATTCAAATTTTTGGCAAATAAGTGATCGACATGTGTTTTGGCCAGCGGAATTGGATGCCCACCACAGTGTCTGATTCTCAGACTCAGACACTCGGACAAACCCACCTTGTCCGATTGGACACTCTATCAAATTTTGAAAATCGGACAACCCATAATCAGGCCACTTGGACTTGAACCATCCGATCGGCCGATCAAACCAACCCTAATTGGACCATCCAGAATCGGATGCTCTAAAATCGGGCATGAGAATTAAACTATCCAGAACTGGATACCTGTCAAATGGGATATAAGATCCCTAGAATCGGACTCCCAGAATCGGACACTTGTCAAATCAGACGTCCGATTCCCAGAATCGGATGCACAAAAATTCGGACACACGAGAATCGAACTGAGAATTGAACCAACCATCCGATTGGATACCCAACTATCCAATCAGACAACCTTTCCCAACTGGATCGCCGTCTGTCTAGTCGGACACCCCATTTGTCCAATCAAATGTGCACAACAATTGGATCACTTTATAGTCGGGACCAACCATAGGACTCGGACCCAACTACCAATCGGACCACTCTTCGGAATCAGACCCAGTTCAGTCAGACCGTCCGAATCTGAAAGTCGAACCACCCAAAATCGAACAGTCCGATTTTGGGAATCGGACCAACAAACCAAAACAGGAAAATACAGACCTAGAGACCATATAAAGCCAAAAGCACATTATAGATCTATCACTGGGTTGAAATCTAGAGCAAGTGGTTCAAAACTTGGCTACAAACGGTCCTTCAAAACACGCATGGTGTTTAATGTAATGGCCTTGCGGGCTAGGGGGGCATGCACCCCCAAACCCCCGCCCCGCAGAGGGGGCTCTGCCCCCTCTACACCTCCCCCAAGTAGGGTTGAGAGAAAACATGTGCCATGAAAGGCCCTCCAAATTAGATCCTACTGTAGTGATGGCTCTACACAAGCATAGATTCTCACTTACAAAACAACAACCAAAAGCCCATACCCAAATAAAGACAAGCAGAGACCCTAGAACCTCAATGGGCTAATCTAGCCAACAAGGGCAAAAAGGCCATACCACAAAATCATGTATATGTTGCATTCAGACTGCATCTAGTCAAAGCGGAACAGAACAACATCAAGCTACAACTAGGAGGATGACTAGAAATGAAAGTCCTAATGATAGATGCACCTTGAATGGCACTGCAAAGATGACCCAAGATATCAATAGAGAATCCACATCTAGTTCTGCACTTGGGGACTCAAGGGCATGTATCAAAAGGCTTGAATTTATAAGCCAAGACCCGGATGATGAAGACATAGTACTGCCTGCTTATCTTATGATCAAACTCACCACAAAAAGAGAGCATAATGTCGATGCTCTCATCAATGAAGGAGCTGATTTTAATATCTTGACCTATGAAGCATGGACCCTACTAGGCCAATCAAAGCTCACACCGACTAATGCAACTCTTGGTCCTTACAGGGGACACCCACAAGCACTTGTAGGGAAGTGCAAAGTCCTTGTAACTATTGAGACGGAAAGCTTGCCTATCCTATTTCATGTTCCTCTAAATAGTGCAAACTGTGAAAAGGAAACCCTCCTAGGAAGACCCTTCAAAAGGGCGATAAAGTGTGAGGCTGATTATGTAGCACAGAGGATACACTTCGCACTACCAGGTGTGAGGATAATCACAACCTTTAGTAAGGGTGAATTCATCAAACCTTGGGGGAAAGACAAGGAACATCCCGACATACCAGGCAAGCCTAGTAACGAGAGCGAGGACTTGTTGAAAGAGTTGATACAAGCGAATGTTGAATAGAGAGAATGAGTAAGTGAGGCCATGCTTGAAACAAGAAGGTTAGGAGACAATGCCAAGGATAGGCTTTGGACTTACAAATAATGTAGAAGACCACAAAAGAAGCCCAAGCCTTATAGAAGAAGGTATCAATGGAGAGCCAACACAACGCCGCAATGGATATCCAAAGTGTTGCTACGTGCTCAAGGGTATTACGTAGGTAACCAATGGATCTGGGTACCAAAACCCCTTGCTAAACCGCCTCTATCAGCTGAAGGCCAGACCGTATCAAAAGCGAAGAAGCGCAGGAGGAAATCTAAACGAAAAACCAAGTCTCGAGGCAAGAAACCAAACATGACTATTCAAAAGGTAGATCCTCAGCCTCGCATGCATAACAAGCAGATGTCATGTATAACCATTGAGTGTGTACAAAGACTACTAGTGCCCAAGGAGCCTTTGATTTCCCAAGAGGATAAGGAGCACCACATGCACAATGCTGCTTATGATAAGGCTGATTTCTCAGCAAAGAAAATGGCAGAATCATCTAACAACCGTGAGCAAATCCAGCCAGTGCCAAGTCCATCTAGGAGTCCCAAATCTCCTACACCTTCTTTCCCTAAAAGAACAAAGGAAGCACAACAATAGTTGTCAAGTACAATTGCTCAATCCTGATCTCTATCTCCATCTGAGCTTCCAAATGTCCAAGATGCGGGACATGACACCATCCTTAGCTCTAAGCCTAAGGATATGCCTGTGCAATCCACTGTGACTTGCTCATCGATTTGCACAAGTGAATGCTCAAAGGGCAACAAAAGACATGACCACTTCCAATCTGCCTAAGGACTTGACATTGCAGTCGATTAATAGTAGCCGGTCCACTGAAGTAGTTACTACTACTTCCAATTAGGAATACATCAGTCACAACCTTTGGCCATGACGATGCTCCTTGCGAAGCGTATCCTTAGCAACTCACCTGTGGAAGGGGTATCATAACCAACATCCTTAACACCTCCAGCACCTTCGAAGCACCTAAAGCCTAGGCTTGAGGAGAAATCTCTTGGAGATTTGGCCAAGGAGATGGCACATTTGACCAATGAACCAGAGATGAAGTGCATGATGAAGCTTGATTACAAGCTAATAGCCATCACACATTACGTGCATGTGGACATTGGAAGACCAACATCAGAGCATATAAAGCTCATAGCTGAACCCCTGACTTGGTACGAGCAACAATATGTTTGCTCCCGCTATGTAGCTGTTGTTGAGGAAGTCGTAAAGGACATCCCAAAGGCCACAACTAGAGAATTGCGCTTGATACCCTCACTCAATACTACTCAATGTGAGACAAATAAGGAAAAGCTCAAAGCAATCAAACGAAAAGGGAAAGGACAAGGCAACTTTATGCAGAAATGGTACTCCAACGGTAGCCAAAATTGGCCACCGACTAATGACACTCGTTGAGCAAAGGAAAGCCCTTTGGACATCAATACATGATCCCACGTATGTTGCCCCAACTTCATTAAGAGTGTTGGAAATGGTCCATGAGGTCCATCTTTCTGCCACTGTCCAAAAAACATCCCTTGTATAATAAACTGCTTGTAGAAGAAGATCTACACATGGCTAGCAGGCTGGGAGTAGGAAGCATGGTACTTGATGTTAGAGCATACGTCTTTTGCCTCACTCAAGTCCCTGCAATCCTAGATCTCTATGCTTCCCATCAATACAACCCTGGCTTCTTTAGTTGGTTTTGTCCAAGCTTACATGACAGGAATCCTAAACTGTCTCTTGGTTCTACACTAAAGTCACCCAAACCTCCTGAGCAAGAGGAAAAAAGCTCTAAACACAACACTGGCACTGATAAGAAGCGATGGAGGCATGTTCCAATGGGTAAGGACAAGAGTCTAGAGCAAATGCCCAACCAAGAGCAATTGCCAATGCAATCAAATGAGTAGCTAAACGGAGGGGAATTAGCTGAAGAGCTAGACTCTCCAAAAAGAGAGATAGTTGTACCTTCACAACCTAGCGAGGTTGTTTAGTAGGCTACAACTATGTCCCATGAGGACACACTAGAGAAAGAGAATGCTGAGGCCCAACCAAGCACTTCAACAACTGACCTAGTTCAAGGTCCCAAGTCTTCAAGGGATACACCTCAATTTCCTAAGAAAAAGAGGAGAAAATAACGAAAAAAACAATAGCAGTTGCAAGTGGTTGTAGATGCCAAGAAGATTGAGACCAAGAGTGCCGAAGAGCTGAGGAGTAAAGCATCGAGTCCACCCACCAAGAAACCCATTTCCATGTCTCCTAACAATGGTAAAAACTCAGACACATCCATGTGTTCTGATAAATCAAAGCAACCATTACCATCAAGGTTGTTGGCAACACTCAATCCACTGACAATAAAACTTGCATTGACCAATCAAGAGTGGATACAACACTGTCACAACAAGTTGACAAAACTATATCAGTCACATCCGAGGAGAACCGTGACACAATAACAGCAAAGCCTCAGGAGAAACATGAAAATCCTGAGGACATAAGCAACCCTAGCATTGACCAATCTTGCTCATCTAGGCCTGAGCCCCCAACTATGCTAAAGCCTAGGGAAACTCCTAGAACCTTGCATGAGATAGCAACCGAGCATGCCTTCATAGAACATAAAAGTGTCACAGAGTGCTTGATGGAGTTGGATGCTAAACTCAAATTATTCACACGTGTCTACGTCCTTGCAAACATGGGGACATTCCCTAGGGAGCAGCTTGAGGAATACTTGCCATATCCGCTATCTTGGGAAGAGCAAGAATATCTTAACGAGCACTATGACAAGCTCTTATATGAATGCATGCAACTAATCATAACGAGAAAGCCGACGAACTACGCTTAACTATGACATTCAAGGAAGTGCTTTGCCAACCAAATCTCTTTGAGATAGAGTAGCTAAAGTGACAATCAGAGGGTCAAAGTCAATTTGAAAAGCATTGGTTTGAAAACCGCGCTACAATGGCCAAACTTAGAGCCCAGATTATGACAATCTTAGAGGAGCGATTGGCCAAATGGAAGTCTCAAAGAGGCCCAACCTATGTGGCGCCAACTTCCTTTAGAGTGCTAACTGCCGTTTGGGATATGAACTTAGCCAGAGCTAGCCAAGAGAACTCTCTGATTGATAAAATTCTCACTGAGGAGGAGCTACATATTGCAAGTAGACTTGGACAAGGTTGGTGCTACTTGATGTTGCAAAATATCTGTTGTTATTGAGTAGATTGCCACGAGTACTGGATGCGTGTGCCACACTCCAGTACAATCTTGAGTTCTGCAATTGGTTTTTATTCTCACGAAGTGACATGGATTCATAAATGTGTACATAAATAAACAATGAGTTTTGTGACTGTGTATAGATAATACAAAAATAAAGAGCGCACACAAGCAATGATAATCAAGCGTAGGACAAAAATTTTGGGCTTGACAGGCTGAACTCCTCAGGTCCTCCTCTCACCATGCATCTAGAAGTCGCGTGACCATTCCCGCCTCCAGGCGGAGGGCATGTAGCCCTCATGCCACCATTGGAAGCCCTGGCCAACACCTCAAGGGTGTGGATGGGGCGTTGTCCCCCCTACGGATTTTTTCCCTTTTTGGTCTATTCCTTTGGGGATGAGCCCTGATCCATTCCATCACAGCCAGTCCACACAACTTGGCATGAGCAAAGATTTGCTACTAGCTAGAATCCATCCCACACTTGAGACATGATGAGTATCATCACAGGGGCCATCCCCTCTACAGCAACTACTACATGTCTTGCCTCACCCCTCCTCATCATATACTCATGTTAACTCACTGTTCAATCTCTCTCATGCAAGTAGCTCTGTTCTGCCTCGGGATCTAACCCTTGGTTCACATTTTGTAGGTTCCTCAATAGTGGCCAGTCATGGAGTACCCCATGCCCCTGGCCTGCAAGGAAGCTCTTCTCCGCACAGAAGGGAGCACATGGCGCAAGCTTCGCTATTGGAACGTTATGTGCCCACCCTGAAGAAGTATTTTCCGAGATGAGGCCCAAAATGAAAATGCCCAGGACGCAAGCCGAACGTAAGAACTCCTCCCCAAACCAAGAAGAGGAAGGTTCAAAGGAACACCCAGAGGGTACCAGATGGTGTGTCTAGTCCATTAAGGCTTCGTGATTCTTTCTTTTCTTTTTGCACATAACTATCATGATCATCATAATCATCTAATGCATCACCATTGGATGTATACGAAGTGCACATAACTATCATGATCATCATAATCATCCAATGCATCACCATTAGATGTATACCAACTGCTCATCTCATAAAAAATAACATCCTGCTCACTATGAACTCACATCATTCAATACATCACTATTAGATGCATACCAATTGCTCATCTTATAAAAAATAACATCCTTGCTCACTATGAACTCACCTATTATGACAGGGTTATAACAACAATACCTTTTTTGCTCTGAAGAGTACGCAATAAAAATACATTTTTCAGCCTTTGGATCAAGCTTCTTGCGTAGCTTATCTCACACATAAACATATGCAATACAAGCAAACACTTTCAAGTGTGACACATCAAGCTTCTTGCTCGTAAAGCATTCTTTAGGGATCATTGAGGGAGTTCTATTCATAGTATAGACATCAATATGAACAACTTCAGACCAAAAATATTTTGGCATATTCTTTTTAGCCATCAATGCCTGTGCAACTTCTGCAATATGTCTATTTTTCCTTTCTACAACCCCATTTTTCTATAGGGTATACTTACAAGTAAACTATCTCTTTATCCCATGAGACCTCAAAAAAGTTACTAAACTCATTAGAGAGATACCCTCCCCCTCCATCTGATCTCAAGCATTTAACTTTCAAATATGTTTCTGTTTCAATAGCAGCCTTGAAAGTTTTGAAGTGCTCAAATATATCACTCTTTTTCTTCATGAAATATACCCATAGCTTCCTTGAACAATCATCAATAAATGTAACAAAAATGTTTGCAATCACCAAGAGATATGTTTTGTGTAGGTCCCCAAACATCTGTATTTATACAATATCAAGTATGTTTCTGCTCACATCTTTGTCATGTAAAAAAGTTTGTCAAACTGATATGCTTCAAACATTTACAAAATTCTACAACTCTAAAAGCAAGCAACCCTATAAGCAATCCTTTGGACTGCATTAATTTCAGCATTTTCACATTTACATGTCCAATATATTTATGCCATATTTCAATGTCTCTAACCACTCCTTTTCCTTTAGCATACATAGCAGCATTCATAGTAGGAATTCTAGCATCTAAAGTGAACATCCAACTAACTCTACCGCCTTTTGTGCGACCAACCTACACTTATCATTAAAATTTTCTACAAAGCAATATTTTGTATTAAATCAAACCTATAACCCTTGCTCTACCATTTGGCCAATAAACACTAAACTCTTTGTGATTAATGGCACATGTAATAGATCTGATAGACTCTTTGTTTGGCCATGCAAGGACAAGAAAACCTTTTCAGTGTGAAATTGAGTGGCATGAGTCATCACACTAGTCTGCACATAACCTGGATTTTGTAAGTCCATCTCTCCAAACCATTCAACATGACTAGTCATATGATTAGATGCACTTAAATTGACATACCCTATATTATCATGTGTCCCCTATATTGTAATAGCATTCATTATATATTGTATAACAAACATATACTTATTTTTGTCTTCATTCTGTCATGAAGACGATGAATAGTTTTCTTGCTGTAATTTATAACTTTTGCCACAATAATGACAAAAAATACTAGAATTGTCAAAACCTCTATTTTGCCATTGATCTCTTCCTCTAGAGCTCCTCTCACCTCTAAAGTTTCCATGGCCTCTTGAAACTTGCATTTCATCGTAATGTTGATTTAACCAATTTTTCTAGTTCTCATTAGCACATTCCATATCACGGCCTCTTGAAGAGGATATGCCATGTTTCCTTTCCAAACTTGAGTAAAAAGCTTGGACATGTTCACCACTTCCTTTAGATGATTCACCCTGCATGTTGATCTCTTTCATGATTATGATAGAGACCAACTCATTAAAATCAGGAAATGGCTTCCATACATATATAGAAGTGACAAATGATTTGTAAGCCTTCTCATTATTAAGGCCACCCAAAGTAGATAAAACCAAATCATCATCACTAGGCATTGTATCAATCCCCACCAAAGTATCTACAATGCTCCTCACCTTCAAAACATACTCATTGATAGGCATTTTCCCTTTCTTCAAAGTATTCAACTCTTGCTTGTCTTGAATCTTTCGTATCTTTGTATTTACTGAAAACATATTCTCAAAAGTTGCTCAAGCTACATGTAAAGTTTCTGCATTGTTTATGTGCCCTAGCATAGTATCATTAATGATTGTAGATAGTCAATATATCACCTTTTTTCCCTTTGCATTCCATTCTTTCCACACCTTTAATTCATCTTTAGCAGTCATAAGGTTATTCAGCTTTCTTTCGCTCCTTTTTTCCACTAGAAACGAACTTGTAAAGGCCTTTTCTGCAATAGGAATGTTCGTCACACAAATATTCAATGATAGATAATTGTTCTTATCTAGCTTCTCAATGAGGGGATTTCCATTGTTCTTTGCTATTATCACAAAAATAATACAAAATAACAAGCATGTATTATGCAACCTTTCATAACAAGTACACAACAATACATCAAGCAATCTTTTTCATTGACTACTCAACAATACATGTAATCTATAACCTATTTGTAGATAAAACTTATGTTTGCTTCCTAGCAAACACCTCAAAACTTGCAAATTTAAAATTTGTAATTTATACACCCACTTTTGATTGACACAGTTGAAATTACAGTGTCGTGCCGCTATGCACACACCGTGTAAAAAAAAAATCTAGAGTGTGGCTTTCTTATTGATTTAGAGAGCCAATGCCATTTTAGACATTAGTGTTAGTATCCATGGTTCAAAATTTTTAGATTTTTTGACTAGTTTTAGCTAATTTTTGATATTCTAGATATTTTCTCTTGTAAAAATCCATAAAACTATAGACAACTTCTAGATTAGGATGACATGTAAAAGAAAGCATGTAGCTTTCAGCTAATTTGAGAGGATTTTATGTAAAAAGAGAGATTAGCGAAATCGTCCAACATGCGATTGCTATCTTCAGGCCAAAGTGGGAGATGAAGGAGTGATCTGATAGACTTCTGGCCAGGTGTGCTGGTACTTTACCCCCCTTTTTGAGCCAATGAAAGCATCAGATTGGCGATCTGAGCAGCATAGAGGAAGGTATTATTTTATACACGTTTTTATCTATTAGAGTTATGTCTTCTCATAATGTTGAAAGAAACTGACAGGCTTCATCTTTGTTAGTATTCTTCTATATTTTCTAATTTTTTTTCGGAGTATTCTTCTACGTCTTCAATTTCTTCGAACTCCTTCTCTTTCGTCTACTCCTCTCCTTGAATCTACCTTCACCCTGCTGTCTCTTACCCCCATGGTTGACTCTCGACACCAAACGCACTGACACCGTGTTAGGGGAAGTTTATGCTATCATCAGAGGTGAATTCCGAAAGATATTTGGGCTGATATCTTCAGCCAAATTCAGAGAATTAGCTACATTAGTCTTTTTTAAATTCATTTCTTACTCTACAGAAGTAATCTTGTCAAAATATGCAAGTATTATGTGCCCCTATGGGCCGCTTTGAGTCGAATTATGAGGAGCTTTTTCTCTTATTTCTTGGCTGTGGTAACTTATCCTTATTAGAGACTCAATTTGAAGCTCTCTTGAAGCAAGTCTCTTTGCCCTACAAGCCTTGTAATTGACTCATAAGCTTTTGTCCCTAACAGTCTACATTGAATTCTACATTGAATGTAATCATGCAAAGTTGATTCATGCTATGGCATCATGTATGAATGATGGGATGCAGAGTTGTTTATGATACATGACAGCATATTGCACTTGATTTTATAATTTGTGATTTCTCTTACAATCAAGAAAACAAGCTTGATTTGAGTTAGAACTTATCAGATAATACTCTTATGATCTTTGCTAAGAACATGTAGTTGGAAGCTCTATCAACATCTTCAAGAACTTGGCTTGAAACCTTCAACCCTTCTCTTATCTCTACCATCTTCGGAATCTAAGCTCTTGAACCCCCATACATTCTTCTTTCTCAAACCCCTGTGATTGACCGTGAAGTACCTCTTGAACCTTTAATTATTCACTATAATTGTGACATGCCCACCCCTCAAATTGCGGGACACGTCTTAGCAGCCTATCGAGAGGTCAATCTAGAAGACGCCGCCCGGCACTCCCAAGGAATGACACGGGGTTTGCGATCTAGGTCTTCCTGAGTTTGCCCCGAGTGGAAGTGTCCGGCCGTTCCCACTTAGGATACTTGAAGTCAGGGTTCCTTTCCTATCAGCAAGGTCTCTAGGAAGTGGCTAGTGTCGAGCTCCAAATGAACCACTTTGCGTAGGAACAACAGAGTCGAAGTGGATTCATGCTGCACTTGGTTCATGGAGAATGGGAAACGAGAGGGATGTGAAGCTCAACCTCTCTACCATAAGGCATAGTCCCATTCCTTTCCCCTAAAACAGCATAAATCGGGATTCTAACTCTACTGATGCCAGGTCTTCATAGTCTCGTTATCTCGTCTTTTGAGAAAAGTTCCCAGCTAACCGGGACCATCCTTCCGTAGGACGGACCCAAGTCACGTCCACCGCACTTTCCTCCGTTTGCTTAGTTATCTAATTACCTACCACATTATGTTTGACAAGCAAAAGCAGCTTCCTTAATTAATCAATTTAATCACTGGTTCCTTCACATAACTTAGGCACTGACACAAAAACAATGTCAAGCAAGTTCCTTTTTTTCAAATATCTGATCTTTATTTATCATAATCCCGGAGTACATCAAGTATCATGCCCGAAGGCTATCCCAGCAATCTACAGGATTGCTACTCCAAGTTCCACCCGTAGACTAGTACACAGGCCTCGAGATCCCATCTCGAGTCACGTCGACCTCTTGTGCGGATCTGGAGGCAAGGAATTTACAGCCAGAGCCTCCCCTGGCACCCAAGCGTCCTCCCGCTCCAAGCAACACCCACGGAGAGACCTCTCGCGGCAGGTTAGGTCCATATACCTGACGCGGCTAACAACCCCCTTCGATAGGGCCAGACAGACAGTTGGAGGTAACTGTTCATGCCTCTCCCTCCAAGATTTTAACGTGAAGCACTAAGTGTTTTTCCTTGAATTAGTTCCTTGAGCAAGGAGTTCAAACAATGTACCTAAGTGTACAATTACGATCATTTCGGAGGCCGTTTGTACGACCAACTGCTAAGGTGTGATTTCTTTTTCCCGGATGCTCCCAGCATCCGATCCTGGATCGTTCGCGACTTGGCGAGATCCCAATAATCTCAAACAAGATCATGCAAGAAAATGTTCTTGGTAAGTTAACTTATTTTGACTTACTCTTCCCCTTGGGATTTTACCTTATGGTATCTTAACCCTAACTCAAAGCATTAACTGGTCAACCAAGGCAACGGACATGCCTTATTCGCAACCCGACCAAGGGTATTTTATTCTTCCAGTTCTTTACTCGTCTCCCTCCAACCAAGTTCAGTTAACACACTTGGCAACGTAAGACTCTTCATCTAGGCCTTCAGGATATAGTCTAGATGCATGCGTCCCTTCCATCTCTCTTGGTGCGGTACTATGCAGAATTTTCCAATCAAACTTACCCATCATGCACATGGTGCATTTAATATATTAGTACATCCTAAACGACCTTTAACTCTCTTCATACATGGCAATGAATACTTATTCCTAATGCACCGGATCTCATGTGACTTGCGTATATGAAAGTCTAGGTTTCTATCCATCGGTGCAATTGCATCTTATGAATAGAAACTAACATTCCATGCGTTTAATTTAATCACGATTGCGAAGCATGAATTCTAGATGACTATTCATGCACTGCACCAGTTTAAAAAATATTATTTTATGTGAAATAATGCGAAAACCTTATCATTTTATGTGTGTAAAAGCTATCATTCTATGCATATAAACTTATGCGAACTCCATGCTCTACCATTTCATGCATGCAGCCTATCACTTGGAGTAAAAAAATCCTAAGGCTTGTTCTTGTTCCATGCATGTAACTACCCCTTTTATCTCTTCTTCTTGAAATAATACAGAATTAATCATAAAGGTTAGGATATCAAAAGAACCTGGGTTTGATTCGTGATCGTAGGGGCATTTGTTGCGTTGGTCGCTCCGCTCACCTCTCCTACATTACCGGTACCATTGGTAGCTCTGGCACTTACACTTCCCGCAACTCTCTTTTTGGGAGCCATTTACCACGCGGAATTTGGATAGTCCTGACCTTAACAGGCCTTCAAAATGATAGGCTTGGGAAAGGAAAGGTCATGAGTAAGGTGACCTTCGTCGATGGGGGGGCTTGAAAAGTGGCTTCTCAAACACGGCTCCTCAAACACGGCCCTCGACACCTTCTCTACTCACCAACTCTCTCTCTCTCTCTCTCTCTCTCTCTCTCTCTCTCTCTCTCTCTCTCTCTCTCTCTCTCTCTCTCTCTCTCTCTCTCTCTCTCTCTCCTTCTCCTCTTCTCCTTCTCTCTCTCTCCCTCTTCTTCTTCTTTTCTTCTCTCCTTCTCCTACTCTCTCTCTCCCTCTTCTTCTTCTTCTTCTCTCTCTCTCTTCTTCCTCTTCTTCTTCTTTTCCTCTTCTCCTTCTCTCTCTCTCCCTCTTCTTCTTCTTTTCTTCTCTCCTTCTCCTACTCTCTCTCTCCCTCTTCTTCTTCTCTTCTTCTTCTCCTTCTCTCTCTCCCTCTCATTCTCTTCTTCTCTCTCTCTCTTCTTCCTCTTCTTCTTCTTTTCCTCTTCTCCTTCTCTCTCTCTCCCTCTTCTTCTTCTTTTCTTCTCTCCTTCTCCTACTCTCTCTCTCCCTCTTCTTCTTCTTCTTCTCCTTCTCTCTCTCCCTCTCCTTATCTTCTTCTCTCTCTCACTTCTTCCTATTCTTCTTCTTTTTCTCTTCTTCTCCTTCCCTCTCTCCCTCTCCTTCTCTTCTTCTCTCTCTCTCTTCTTCCTCTTCTTCTTCTTTTTCTCTTCTTCTCCTTCCCTCTCTCCCTCTCCTTCTCTTCTTCACTCTCTCTCTTCTTCCTCTTTTTCTTTTTCTCTTCTTCTCCTTCCCTCTCTCCCTCCTTCTCTTCTTCTCTCTCTCTCTCTTCTTCCTCTTCTTTCCCCAACGTGCTGTCGGCGGGGAGAGAGAGGGATTAAAAAAATTGCTTTGAAATTTTAAAAAAATTTAAGGGGGGGTTATATTACAGTAATCTACTTATCTCTTGAAGACACATCTCCATCTATCTTGTCCAGTTTTCTTGCCAAACCCTTATGGTGACCTTCAACCCTACGCACTGCGACAACAGTATGCCCTAAAACTACAGTATCATGGTCGACAGATGATGGGAGTTGGATAGATATAGGTTTCAGCTTTGTACATACTTAGACTTAGCTGATTCTTTTCTCTACCTTCAGGCACGTTGCCTCTAGGGGGGAGGTTGTTGGGAATAAAGGGCCTTCATGCCCAAACCCACAATAGGTGTGAATGTATTCTTCAGGGTTGTACCATATTCATATACATATTTGAAAAATCATTATCATTATGTCCACATTCTGTGTTTATGTATTCTTCTCTCTTTCTCTCTCTCTATTAGATGGGGAGTTTAAATCATAGTCCTTTTTATATTTTGATTGAAGGTCCACAACAAATTGAGAACTATCATATAAACTCCTAGTTGTTATCATCAAAGGAGATGCCGACCTTGTTATGAAGCAATGGGCCATCATCTAGGATTTTCTCTTTGCCTTCGGGAGAAATTTCCTTTTGGAAAGTATAGTTCTCAAGATTAGCTAGTAATATTATCAATCTTGATTTGAGAGGAAATCTTCTTTTTCAAATCTTGTGAAGCGCTTCCCTTGTCATTTTCATAGTTTTATCCATATTCCACAAAGTATTGGGAGGCTCTTGGATCCATAGCTAATAGAGGATAAGAAGATGCACTAGTTCATCAATGAATGTACATAGTGGTAGAGGTCTAGATATAAGGTGACTCATAAACTCCATTTTCAATATCTTAGGATACTAATCTAACAGAGAAATGGGTTCTAAAGGAGACGATCTTTAATTTTATATCAAAGTGATGGATAGTGCTTCTCTCAAACACCAAGAGGGTTGATGTGGATGAACCCTAGATCCAAAACAATTAAATGTAGTTGCAAGTTTCAATTGCATCAACACACAAAATATGACAAAACAATAATTTAGCTTGATTTGAAGGCTTGTACATGTTACAACCGAAAAGTTCATGTGTCTCTATGAACTCTTCATCCAATGGAGAATGGTCTAAAGTCATTAGCCACTTGAGAACATGCTACCATAACATCAAGGGAACCATTTATGACCATCATCCTCTTTATAACAAATAGAGAAGAGCTATTTAAGCCAATTGTCCCAATGTATCGACAAAATAATGCTAGTTACCAATAAATATTGTGATGTCACATTATTTTATTGCAAGGTTTAATTATTTCATATTATCTTTACTAGAGACTCACCACAATTAGCATTACCATGAATTTGAATTTGTATATTTTGCCATAAGTTAGATATAACAAATACTACCCATAAATACAAACCAATTAATTAACACTTAGTAATTAGTTAATTAATTAAAATTAGTGATTTTGATATTAGTTTGTTAATCAAATATTAAATACATATTATCGAGTGATAAATATATAATTATTAAAACTTAGTTATTTATCATTAATTAATTTGTTATGCGTCATTGATTGTGCAATGTATAGTTATTTAATTCCTTAATATTTATTTAGTTATAGTTAAATGTTAGTTAAAACTTATTTTTAAATACAAGTTTTATTATTTTCATATTTAAAACTACTAATAGCTAATCAATAATTGATTAAAGCTAGTACTTAGAATTAATATAGTTTGCTTATTTAAATCTCTCTCAACATTATAGACTTGAGTTTAGTAAAAGGCAACTACAATCTTTATAAGTAGAATCGTATACAAAGTTAGAATCTACCCTTTTTTTGTGATAATGAGCAGTAAAGAAACTAAACAAATGCAAAGAAAAGTCCATATCTACTCAAAAGACAAGAAATGATACATTCCTCCATAATTATAAAACAATGAAAGAGACCTATGCTAACACTTCCATATATTATTTGTATTGCATGTTCATGTGTTTTTTGGTGTTGCTATGCTTTTATGGAATTATAAGTCGATTCTTAACCCAAAAAATAGTGAAATATCAAAGCTACTGCATCTCAAACCCTGACCAAGTAAGTTTCTAGCTTTTGGTTTTATGTTTTGCGAGGTATTCATTATCAACACAATGTCTCTTGCTATACAATAGGTTTCCAAACCAAATCTAATTAACTTCCAAAACTTATAAGTATTGTTAATCCCATGCATAGTTTAAAAGATAAGTATTCATTTTGTCTAGATATGGTTAAAAACACATTCAATAAATGAATTCTATAGGATCAATTATTTACAAACAATGCAAATAAAAGACTACCAAAATATTCAAGAACAAGGAGTTGGACAATTTACGCATAGAATCCTATTACCTAAACCTGACTGCATGTGTCTCACTGGTTTTCTAACCCATCTTGGCTCAAAACATGGAAACCTCCAGTAAGAGAGTCCTGATTACAGAGATCACTCAATATCTAATACAATCCTGCATCCATGCAACATAATGTTTTCATCCAACAAGGGAAACTTTATGAAACATCAAACAACAAAAGAGACATTTCATACAGAACATAGATCTGTGGTAGTCAGCACCCTTCCTCAACTTGGTATGTGTATATGATATGTGTATATGTCGAGGAGAGACAGTCTTGCAATCGTTTTACAAGGAGTTGAAAGGGCTGTACTCAAGAGGTGACTACACCTTTGAAGCTGCTGAAAGAGACATACAAGAGGCTATTGACCCTACCACCAAGGAAATTTTCAGGCCAGGCTTCACTGCTGTGTGGATATAAGCTTCTACAGCTGGTTGATCACACTTGGAGCTCTGCCCCAACATGCTTGGCAGATTCCACTAGTTTCTTCCAGATCAAGGGTGAGCATGCTACCACACAGACACCAGATAGCAAGGGCTTCCATGAGAACTAACAAAGCCTGCAAGAACCACATTGATACTAGAGACCTAAATTTTGCTCGAAAACGCTTCCTTTTGGAGAATATTGTTTTTCAAAAATGAGCCCTGGGTTTGTGTGTAGTTCCCAAATGGATGGATACATATACGATGCTCACCATACTTCTGAATTGACTGATAAATGTATGATTCCCATAATGCCCTAATTTATTCTATATGTGATTGCAGTGTATTGTGATGTTTTCCATAATAAAATATGCCATAAACCCTTTTCTCTGCAGTGACATATAAATACACCAAATCCTAGGAGCAGACCTGGGAACAGTCTGTCAGACAAAAAATGCAGACTCTTTTCCAAAAATACGCAAACAAAACTGCACTTCTCCCTTTTTCCAGGGGAAGTATGATAATTTCTAATTTTGCAGGTTGTCACATAATGTTAAAAGTGACGAATCATAATCCTCCTGTCAGAGCATCACCTATTCCGTTTAGCTTTTACAATTCAGCTGATGTCTCTGCATCAGATACTGTATCAGCATCAGCCACATTTTGCTCCATGGTTTGACTTTTCTGGGTAGGGTTTGAATCTGCTTTGTGTCCAAACACAATTTCTGTCACTTCTCTTGCCTCTTCATCAAGTGCTGGCCATTCTGTAACAATCCTTCGTGCACCCTGGAGTTTAGGCTCTTTGGTCATTGGATTGTTGCACAAGTCAATAGTCTTGGCCTTCGCTTTTGTTGCATCACCACACCAAGACTCACACCATAGCCATTCTTGAGGTAGAGAAAATATGGGAACTTGATGTTGCGCATAATTAGGTAAGTCCTGATCTAGGTTTGAAAGGCTTCCTGGGTCCTTGCTCAAGGTTTCGTATATCACCCGCAAGTTATCTCCTGCAGCTGTTTGACGGAATTTAGCAAGGTCCACAACATACAGCGCACTGATATGGTAGGGTTTACCCCTTAAATGGTCCTTCCAAAAACCCTGATTCCAGAAGCGATAGCCATCCATTTCCTTGTTGTTGTCACAGAAAGGAGTGTAAGCCAGTGGCCTCCCTTTCAAATCCATGTCATAGAGCTCCCCCATATCAGCACGAACAATCTGATCAGCATCCACAAAAATGACCTTCCTCAGAGAGAGGGGAAAAATGACATCCAAGAAAAGAATTTTGTAAGCCCAGATAATTCTTTGTTTCTCTGTCTGCTTATGGAGCCAGGTGGGCCATTTATAAGTCACAAGGTCATACTCAAACCCATACTCTTTTGCCATAAATGGAATGAAATCCTTGAATTGGGGAGAAAGATAGTTTTTAATAAACCAGAACTTTACTGGCCGCTTCGTATTCTTTAGCACGCTGAGCATCATGATCTTCAAGAATCGCTCATAGAGATGTCCTGAGGCTATTGAGAAGATATTGATTGGTTCACCTTTCCTTTCTATTCTTCTTCCTTGACCTCCTTCCTGGATATGTGTTGTTGATTGTTGCTTGCCACCTCCAATAAAACTGGAGGCCCACTTGAACAGATTCTGGTTCCAGCCCTTCTTTCCTTTCCTTACTCCGTGCTCATCATCTGTGTCCTCATCTGCACTCAACACTGTTTCATCTTCTTTCCCCTTTCTTTTGACAACCTCGAGATACAGTAACTCTCCTCCAAGGTCTTTAATCACAACTTGCTTTGATACTGGTCCATCATCCTCCCCCTCACCAGGTCCACGGAATGTATAAAGCTCCATGGACTTCCCTGGTGCAAGACTTAAAGTCCAGACTCCCGGGGCAGCCTTTAACTGCCAGTAACCCAGATTTGCCATCACTATAGTATCAACCATGTGAGGTTTCAACTTTGTGCCTAGAATAAGCTGGAGACCACGAGGAGGATCATTATTCTGTTCATGACAATGTCCCGTGAGCATCAAGGCTTCCAGTTCAAACACTGCATTCATGGTCCTGGATTCCCCAAGCTTCTCAAGCACAATGTTATCTAGGTCATAGACTGCTTCAACAGGCTCTACAAGCCATGGTTCTGGCACATCCAGGTTCATTGTTAATGTTCTTGTTGGTGGCATGTTGGAGAACATAGCAACAGGGCCAGATGTTAAACTGCCATCTGCATTGAAAGGCTGTCTGCTAGGAACCACAAACCGGTAAAAGTTTTTCAGAGGCAAGTCAGCAAGAGAGTTCATTGGATTCAAGAAAATACGCATGCTAGCCTGGAACCAATTCTGTAACAATAATAGAAGAGGACTCAGCTTTTGCCCTGTGGAGCTCAAGGGGTCCACAATGGCATCAATATGGACTATTGCACTTTCTGACTGGTGAATGATAGCAGAATATTGTGACTGCAGCATGTCAAACCGCACTGCATCAGATCCTCGAGATCGGACTGCCATTGCTGACGAGATGATCATGATGACTGAGCTTAAAAAGTCACTTGTCAAGTCATCTGGCTCAATGTTCTCCCATTCCACCTTCTCAATGGCCTCATGCAGAGGTTTAACTCTCCTGTCAAATTCTACAGATTCCAGAAGTAAAAAGTCATCCGCAATAAATGTACCCCTTTTACTCTGAGCAAAAAGCTTGCCATTTGTTACAATGGCATTCATGCCAGGCTGCAGCCCAAAATGTGTGGAAATGAAGTTGGTCTCCTCTATAAGTTGTTTCAGGCAAGATTCAATGCAACCTGGGTCGAACAGAGAATCTTCAGAAAGGTCTAATTTCAAACCAGCTGCCTGAGCAAGACGCAATGCATTTTCAAGAATCAGGTTCAATTTGGAATTGTCATTTTCCAGATCAGATCTCTGCAAATTATACCAAGAAAGAAAGTCGTGAAAAAATGGGATGGATTTTTTCAAACTCCCTGGTGATTCCAGAACTGTCCTTAAGATTCTGATGAAAAAAAGAGATGCAGGCGAATTTCGCAAGGTAGGCACACCAGGAATGTTGAGTAGCAGAGCTACTCGGCCTCTCTTAGATCCATTGATTAGATGCCGGACAACCTGCTGTAACAGCTGGAACCCAACATCACTTAAAGGATTAACAGACAGCAAATGAGTGATAGGCTTAATGTCATCCTCTGTGCCTGGAGAATGCAAATAACGTATTCTGGTCCAGACTGTATCATCTGCTGCTGCAGCTTTAGCTAAAGATACATACTTCAGATCTTCCTTTTTGGTGTCAATAATATCTGGATTATACCGAGAGTAACCTTTCTCAGATAGAAACTTCTCCAGCACATCAGTTTGAGAGCTGATATGACCATAATAAACACCCTCTTGTATTTTGTAAAGCTCCTCGTTCATGGCTTTAAAAATTCCATTTTGCAAGTCTGCCCCAGCATGCACAACACCATTCATCAATAAGCATGGATGTACTTGATGCAATCCAAGCTTGTAACCAAAAAGAGTGCTCTGCATGACCTGCCCAGTGTATTCTGATCCCTTTTCAAGCTTCAGCAAAATTTCCTGGGGTGGAGACTTTGCCCTTCCCCTGACAGTGTCAAAGAAAGCTTCCTCGATGTGAGTGAGCTCAACAGGACCACTCGCATCAGAATCCCCTCTGGCTTCATTAACCTGGCTTAGGAACCGGAAGGCAGCTAAGGCTCCATGATTTTCTTTGATATAAAGAAAAAGTTCTCCTGCCAAGCTGGACAAATCAGTTGGTGCACCACTCTGTTTTCCAATTTCTGGCAGGTCACCTCCACTCTCAGTAATGCTCTTAGCTACATGGGGAGAGATCAGGATGACACCAAATCGAACTGGTACACTGTTTTCATAGTAAAAGAGCATCAAATCCACCACTTTCAAACCTGTGACAGAGGCTGGGTCAATGATGTAAACAGCATGAAACAAATTTTTCCTAATGTAACGCATCTGTCCAGGGAAAGCTGGCATTAGAAGCTCCTGCATGTTATTTCGCCATCGCCTGTACATGGGATCCTCCTCAATGTTGTTAAGGTAATGCACATGTTCTGAACGAAAATCTACACGAAAAGAACTGAGCTCTGATGGATCAGGTATCTGCATAAGGGTCTTGGTATACTTTAAGGGAACCTTTACTTTTGAGATCACATCAGCAAGAGAAAGTTCTCCCAACACCAACTCTATTAAAGAATATATGTCAAGATTCTCCACATTAACAACTGCTCCATTAAGTGCAAAGAAGTTTCTCCCTGGATTGACCATCTTTTGATTTGCAGTTATCTCATCCTTAATGGTTTGGTTGAGCTTCAATCTTGAGATGGAGGACACCAGATTTGGAAAATTCTGATTTATGTCTTGCATAACTGCAAGAGAATCTGCAGCATTGATAATCCTCTGGGCTGTTTGATAGCCAAGGTCCTTGAGCTCCCATACATTCATGGTATCAGATACACTTGAGGACAGTAAATAATCCCGAAATGTCAGCAATTCATCCGAAAGCTCTGGTTTCCTTTCCAGCAGCTTTGAGAAAATGAAGCCACGAACCTCTTGTGACAGATCATCAGTCCGAGCTTCCTCCATGACATCATTTTTCTTCAAATCACTGTCATCAATTGCCTTGTACTCCATGTTCTTCAGCGCCAGCTCAACTCCATAGCCTCCTAGGTGCAGCGCTCCGCTGGATCCAACAAGAGCGCATTTCTCTGCATTCTGCTCACAACCAGCTGCAAGCACAGGACGGAATACATATCTGATATGGCCAAGCTTTGCAGCATCAGCCAGGATGGTGTGGATCTTCTTGAAACAATGCGTCCCTAGTGCACCATACAGAACGGCAGCTGGACTGTTAGTGGATGATCCAGGAAATATGTGATCAAAGTCAAAAAGCTCGACAGTGCCAGTATCCTGTTTGTTGGACTGGGGGCTCTCCAGCCAAGAAAGAATCGGCCCCTCTTCCAAGAAGAGATGTGATCCGGTATCCACAAAGCAGCAAGCGCCACGAGGCACCTTCGGGTTCTCGCTGCTGGACCAGCGATCCAGATGTGCACAATTGGCAGGGCACCAATCCTGTACTGACCCATGGCGCTGGAGAGATTCCTGAGCCAATTGGCGGTAAACGGCCATCTTTGGCGACGCCGACCTCAGGAACAGGGACAGATGAAACACCGACTGCAGGGGGCCATCGAGGACGGTGCGGCCGGTTTCAATGATCCGACCGAGGCAAGCCTGGTCTGTGGGAGAGGACGGATTATCCTCTAAAGCCAGCCATTGATCCACAAAAGACCAGAAGAAGTCGTCGCGGCACTTGGCCATGAGCTCTGCAGCCTCCAGTAGGAACGGAGTGCTGCTCCATTTGGCCCTCAGGGCCACATTCACGTTCTTAGGGCGAGGGACGGCGGCCGAGGAGCCACCTGCGTGCAGGAGGAGGAGCAGCAGGAGGATCGGGGCGAGAGCATTCATTTGCCCTTGTGCAGCTGCTCGGCTATGGCGGGAGAAGGTTCCTGCATAATATCGCAGGAGTAGAAAAGGAGACATGTGAATGTCCCCTTAACAAATAATAAGGACCGTTCACATCCTTCCACGGACACACGGGAGACCGTCTAGCTGATGCAGACAAGCTTGACCCAACCTCCCGAGTCCTTATTAATCCTTGAGTCCTTCACTCAAAAGCCCTCTTGACACAAAACGGAGGTTTAATGTAAAATGAATTGCCAAAATCTTTAAAAAATACCTCCCCAAATTTCAGAAGAGGGCTTAATCCCTTGAAGAAATTCTTTATTATCATTATGATGACAAATCATATCTGTTTGTTTTGAGCATATTCCAAAATTCTGAATTAAAGGTTTTTGAATAAACTATTTTTTGTGGACGCTATGGGTCAAAAGCTAACTTTAGGGTATTGTCATGCCCTGCTCACACCACACTTTGTAGGAGTCTTACAAGTAAAGCGAACATGGTGTGACATGTTTTGCCTCCTTACTAAAAATATGGCTACCTTTACTTTGAAAGTCTAGTCCAAACTTTAGCTGTCACATTATGCTTATGTGGTCTTGTAGCGACTTGTGAAAAGTGTTAAAAGCAACTCACTAGCATCCATAATCTACACACATGGTATTTAGTGCACATGCACAATCAATCCAAGCTGCACTCTTCTCACGATTAAAGGTGTAGAAGGAGCCACACATTAAGAGTGATTATGCTATAACTACGTGAAATTTATCATCGAATACTACCTTGCATAACTCCCCCTTCTTAGCTCATTGTAGATAGCCATTTGGCAAGTCTCTTACAGAAATTAGCACATATGCTAGACATAGAACCCCCCTTTTTTATGTGTTGCATCTTATCATTAACACCTATGCTTGCCCTAGTAGAATTGAAAACATCCCCACCACCAAAATTTGGTGCACTAATCACTAGTAATAAAGTTGTGTTGCAATGGGAGGCATGTATCATAACTAGCCCGCTAGTGCACCCCAATAATTATGGCCTCTTGCTCTGGCAACCGATATCAAATTCCATCAGATCGACTTGCTTCTACACTCTAGCAACATTAACACATGCCATGCCAACTTGAATTCATAGACCTCACTTTTGAACAAGGACATGTTGGCCAACAATGTGTCTCAATAAGCTTAATGCTTGCCCTTCTTACACTACTTCTTCTACCTTTGTATGGTCATCATACCCCATGCATGTTCTTCTCTTTTAACATGTGCTATTATGGATACATGGTATTTGTGCAAGGCCATGATGATGGCGACAATGGTGCACAAGTGTAGCACAACCCCCATCATATAACAGGGCATTGTGTGTTAATGCAATCCTTTACTTTTTGAAGGTTGCTTGCATGGGTGAGGTTCAACTTCATATGGCCTATATACATTGAGAATACTTCTAGAATTAGATGTCTCCACTTACTTCAAATTCCACTATTCTCAAATGGGAGTGCTCCCATAGGCAATCAAAATGTTGATAACCATGAACTTGTTAGAAATCAAGCTCACCAAGCTCACCGTCAGTGTGTCTTCATCTATGACCGACATCTGTGACAGCTAGTGTGTACAGCTGTCTACATGTGACTATATTAAATAAGTCGGGTTAGTAGTCAGTTAGTGACCTGACTAGAGTTAGTCAGTCTAGTCTACATTTACACTAGGTCATTTTATCTTGTGTGTGTGTGCCTTTCAGTTTTAGTGTGTGGAAATGAAGAAATGAGCTTTGGAGCCTGAAGGCTCATGGATATGGAGTTTCTCCCTTTCTCTCTCTCTCCTCTTTGAACATGGTATCAGAGCATTGCCAGGTTGAGCTCTCTGGAGCAGGAGGAAGTCAAGAAGACTTGAAGAAGCTGAAGAACAAGGCCTTTTGAAAAGAGGAACAGGCTGCCATTACTCTGTCAAGGTATGCATTTGCTCATCTTGGACTCCATGCTTTATCATTGTGGTTGAGGTCTTCCTGGGAGCCTTGGTGGGCATCTTTGAGCATCTGCAAGTGGTCATTGAGCCTCATGATGAGGAGGACCAGCTGGAAACAAGGCCATGAATTCTGCGTGATCTGCGCCTGCTGATCTGAGTGGACAACAACCTGTCAATCTTCAGTGGGGCACCTGGACAAGGTTCATAGAGCATGTATGCTCACTATTGAAGGTATTTGAAGTGTGCAAGAAGTAAATGCTTGTGTGGGAGCTCTGTTATGAGCTGGAGTGACAGACACAGACCTGTAATCATTTCTGAACTGCTGTAAACATGAATGGACAGCATGCATTCAGTCATTACTGACACACAGGAGCCTTGTACTACACTCAGAAGGCATCTTTGGAGCACAAGAATGTGTCAAAGCATGTATACATTGGATCAAATGTCTTGGAGCTGAGATCTTTTGCTCAGAATACTCAGATCTGAAAATCATTGACAGGCTGAAAACTGTCATACACAGTCAATGACAAGTATTGTGCATTACTGAAGCAATACAAGTCATCTTGGGGGTTCCATCATATATATGAACTGGCCTATACATGCTGAATGCATGGAGAATTGAAGCAAGCAATGAGCATCATTGAAAACTGAATTTTGAAGCTGAAGTAAATGCAGTTACACTGTCCTGGTTAATTACAAACAGCTCATGAGGTTTATGCCATTGGTCAATGAAGACAGGTTGTCTATGCCTACTCAGATGCTCATGTATTGAACTTGCCACTACAAAGTAAATGTATGACATCATCAAAAGACATTTTGGAGCTTGGTATGCTGAATTCTGGTTGACTGCAACTTGCAACTGAATTTGTTGACACTTGTATGTCCTGGTTATGCACTGTTATGTGCCCTTATGATCATGTCTTGACTGCCAAATGTACTAGCAGCTACCTGGGAGATTTTGGAACATGTATGACATGATTACCACTCAGTTTTGGACTTGAAATTGCTGCTGGTTACTCACAGTTTACAGTTTTCAGACTGCATGTATGTACCCTGGTAGTGAGGTTACAGAAGCTTAAGTTGAAGCAAACACATAGCTTATGTATTGACAGTTATATCTACAGTTGAGACCACTTGTTTGTGGGTTGTTTTGGGGTGTCAGTGGGCTGAAATACCCTGGTTTTTTTCTGCAATTTAGTGCAGAAAACTGTCATAAACTGTTATGGACAGTCATACTTATTGGACTGCAGGGAGTCAGGCACTTGATAGACAGTCTATTGCATCATGGCTAATGCACATGGGACTGACAATATCACTCAGATAGTTGGAGAGAAGTTGGATAATAAGAACTTTACATTATGGAAATTCAGAATGAAAAACTTTCTGGTTGGCAGAGGTTATTGGGATTTATGTACAGGAGATGAAGTTACTCCTGAGTTGCCTGCACACAATCCAACAAATGAACAGAAAAGAGCCTACAGGCTATGGAATGAAAGAGCATGCAAGGTGCTGCATTGGTTTTCCTTATGTATACCTGATGCTATGGTAATTCAAATCACTGGATGTGAGACTCTGAAGGATGTTTGGGACATACTGATGAAAAATTATGGAACCATGGCACATGCAAGAAAGATCCAGTTGAAACAGCAGTTCAACAACATGTCTAGGAATGGCAAGAGCATCCAGATGTATACCACGGAGATTAAGACCATAGCTGATCAACTTGCTACTATTGGCTCAAGTGTATCAGAAGATGATATGATTGATGTTGCTTTGAATGGCTTAGGCAAAGAGTACAAAGCTTTTGACACTTCCATTTCTGTCAGAGAAGAGCCCCCTAGCTGGGAAGAGCTAGTTGCTTTGTTGCTGCATGAAGAAGTCAAACTTGGTTTGAATACAGGTTCTAGTGCATCTCAGAGTAGAGACACTGTGTTGTACTCTAGCCAGCATGGCAGAGGATCTAGAGGTCGTGGTTCATTTCGAGGTCGTGGTGACACTCGTAATACTTATGGACAGCAGCAGCAGCAGAGTAATTGGCATGGTGCAAATACACAAGGCCAGCGTGGATCTGGTGGGTTTAGAGGCAGGGGGAGATCACCCCGAGGTAGAGGTGGTGGTTTTGGTTCATGGCAGTCGTCTGATCAGTCCGACAGGGACAAGGACTGCCATTATTGTGGCCGGTATGGGTATATTGCAAAGGATTGTTACAAGAAGCAAGGAGATATGAAGGCAAAGGGCAGACAGCATGGGCACTATGCATCTTCCAGTGGTGCTCATGATGAGCCAGTTGATAGACTCTTTGCCATGCAGCATGTATCTAAAAATGCATCGAGACATGATAGAGATGACAGATGGTACATTGACTCTGGAGCATCAAACCACATGACCCCGCATGGAGAGTGGTTTGATGAGATGGTTGCAGGTACACATGGTCATGTATGTACTGGGGATGACACCCAACATGACATAAAGCATAAAGGGATTGTTCCTCTTATGATGCCTGATGGCAAGAAGAAAGGCTTGCATGATGTATTACATGTATCAACCATAACAAAGAATCTGTTGTCTGTGGGTCAAATGGTAGAACATAATTTGCAAGTGAGGTTCAACAAAGATGGGTGTTTCATTGAGGAGTATGGAAATGGTTGCAAGTTAATTGCCAAGGGCAGAAGGGATGGTAGGATGTTTACATTGGATGCGACCATTCCGGGACTCAAGGCAGCCATGTTTGCACATGATGAGAGTGCCATTCGGGATGTAGAGATTTGGCACAAGCGGATTGGACATGTCAATGTACAAAAGCTGAAATCTATGCAGCAGAAAGAAGTAGTACTTGGATTACCTAAATTCAAGTATAATGATTTTGGTCATGTATGCCCTGCATGTCAGTTTGGGAAGCAGGCACGGTTTCCTTTCATGAGACATGTAAAAAACAGCATTAGGCCTTTACAGTTGGTACACTCTGATGTCTGGGGTCCTTCACATAATGCTTCTTTTGGTGGTGCACGATATTATGTCTCATTTATTGATGATTTCAGCAGGTACACTTGGCTTTATATCTTGAAACATAAGGATGATGTGTTTGATGCATTCAAAGACTTCAAGAAACATGTTGAAAATGAATTGGGCTGTTACATATCATGTTTGAGATCAGATGGAGGAGGTGAATATGTCTCAAACTACTTTGACAGATATCTTGCCAAACATGGGATCAGAAGACAGCTCACATGCAGTTATACACTGCAGCAAAACGGTATTGCAGAGAGGAAAAACAGGGTTTTGATGGAGTCAGCTAGAGCTATGCTGAATGAAAAATGTCTGCCAAATGGTTATTGGGCTGAAGCAGTGGTGACTGCTATATATGTGCTGAATCGAACCCCTACAGCAGGGATTCATGATGTCACTCCGTATGAACGGCTATATGGTCATAAACCTGATATTTCCCACTTGAAGGTATTTGGCAGGATTGCATATGTGCATATACCGGATGAGAAGAGGAAGAAATTGGATCCTAAGGCAGTGAAAAGTGTGTTTATTGGATATGCACAGGAATGGAAAGCTTATAAGTGTTATGTACCTTCTACGCATGAGACACTCATAAGCAGAGATGTGGTATTTGATGAGTTAGCATCTTGGTATGGGAATCCTATTGCAGTGCCTACTGATGGCTCACCCAGTATGAGTCATGCTGAAAATACTCCTACAGAGAGTACTTCCATGACTGGTCAGATAGGTGATGTATCATCTACAGTGAGTCCTTGGACAGGACGGTTACGGAGTCGCACTACTGCATCCATTGACACGGATATGTCAGTGAGCGGGAGAACAGATAAGGGAAAAGAAAAGGTTTTTGAAGATGTAACAGGTCCACTCACTGCAGGTTATGATTCATCTAGCAGTGATAGCTTAGACAGTGACTTGGGGATTCCGTCTGTTATGATGCCAGGTGCTAGGCAGAGCCGTTATGTGCCGCCTCATGAGAGGCAAGCTCACAGTGAGCCACAGCTCAGGAGATCAGAGAGGGTCAGACGACCTGTTGACATGTATACTTACACTGGATATTCAGCCCGTCATTATGCTTATATGACGAAAGTAACAAGTTTTAGAGAACCAAGTAAGTTTGATGAGGCAGTTGCATATGAGAATTTGCGTGCTGCTATGGATGAGGAATATTCAGCCTTGGCTGAAAATGGTACATGGGATTTGGTACAGTTGCATGAGGGCAAAACACCTATTGGATGCAAGTGGGTGTATAAGGTAAAATGTAAATCAGATGGATCATTGGAAAGATATGAGGCCAGGCTGGTTGCAAAAGGGTATGCGCAGCAGTATGGTCTTGATTATGAGGAGACTTTCAGTCCTGTAGCAAAGATGGCTACAGTTAGAACTGTGATTGCTTTGGCAGCAGCTAGAGGCTGGAAACTATGGCAGATGGATGTAAAGAATGCATTTCTCAATGGAGAATTACAGGAAGAGGTTTACATGGAACAGCTTGAAGGCTATGTATATCCAGAATTTCCAGCACATGTATGTCGGCTGAAAAAGGCATTATATGGGTTGAAACAGGCACCCAGAGCATGGAATGCTCGCATCAGCAGTTATTTACAGCACCATGGTTTCCGATTGGGAGATGCTGATCATAGTCTGTTTGCGAAGAAGACAGATAGTGGCTATGTTTTCCTAGTTGTCTATGTTGATGACTTAATCATTACATGAGATGATGAAAATGGGATTGCTGAAATAAAGACGTGTTTACAGGCTGAATTTAAGGTCAAGGACCTTGGAGAGCTGAAATACTTTTTGGGGATTGAGGTTGTTTCTACACCTCAAGGCATATGGCTGCTACAGAAGCAGTATGCTCGTGACATGTTACAGAAATATGGTATGGCTGATTGCAAGCCTATGGATACGCCTTTGGAGCAGAATGTCAAGCTGCAGATTGATGTTGGAACAAATATTGAGAATGTTACTATGTACAGACAGATGGTAGGCAGCTTGATCTATCTCATGATCACTAGACCTGACTTGAGTTATGCTGTGGGGCTAATCAGTCAATTCATGCAGAAGCCTCGCAAACCACACTTGGATGCAGTTAGAAGAATTCTGAGATATGTAAAGAGTACCACAGATCATGGGCTGTTTTATACATATGGGAAACCCCTTGACTTGATGGGGTACACTGATGCTGACTGGGCTGGTTGCACGTATGACAGGAGGTCAACCAGCGGCTATGCATTTGGATTGGGAAGTAGCATGATCAGTTGGCAGAGTAAGAAACAGCCTATTGTTGCACTATCTAGTACAGAAGCAGAGTATCGTGGTATGGCCTTAGCGGCCTGTGAAGCTAAGTGGTTACAGAAGTTGCTAAATGACTTGGGAGTACACTTGGACAGTAAAGTCAAGCTGTACTGTGACAATTTGAGCAGTGTTATGTTAGCAAGCAATCCTGTTTATCATGCAAGATCAAAACACATTGAGGTTCACTACCATTTCATCAGGGAAATGGTTTTAGCAGATCAGATTGACTTGGAGCATGTGAAGACTGAAGACCAAGTAGCAGACATCTTTACCAAATCACTTGGTAAAGATAAGTTCATTCACTTTAGACAGCTACTTGGAGTGATGCAGATGATTTGAGTTTTGTTTTTGAGCTTGAGGGGGAGTGTTAGAAATCAAGCTCATCGAGCTCACCATCAGTGTGTTTTCATCTATGACCGACATCTATGACAGCTAGTGTGTACAGCTGTCTACATGTGACTATATTAAATAAGTCGGGTTAGTAGTCAGTTAGTGACCTGACTAGTCTAGTCTACATTTACACTAGGTCACTTTATCTTGTGTGTGTGTGTCTTTCAGTTTTAGTGTGTGGAAATGAAGAAATGAGCTTTGGAGCCTGAAGGCTCATGGATATGGAGTTTCTCCCTTTCTCTCTCTCTCCTCTTTGAACAGAACTCTCATGGTATCCAACTTATCTCAACTGGGATGTTCTCTTTTACTATCTCACTACCAACCCTCATTCCCTTAAATACTCTTACGTGCTTTCAATGAATACTCTAATTTGCTTTCACTTTTGATTTTGTCGAATAAGCATATGTAATCCAATGTTTAAATATAGCCTTCTATGCAACTAACAATGTACTATACCTTTGTTTCTTCTAAGCTCTAAAACACGACACCCAAATGGAAACCTAGTCAACACTTGTCCTTAAGACCCAAATATTGTTCCATGGTTAGGATAGCTAAAAGCATTACCCATTTGGTGTGAACAAGGTATATGGTTGTATATGGTGAAAGGAATGACAATTAGGTTGTACTTCAACACCTGCAACACAGGTTTGTTTGTTTTAGTTCTTACTACTCATCTACCTTGCCAACTTGCAAGAAACAAGTGCAACCCCTTCATGTCTCATTATGTGCTAGGCTTAGTTAGTGGCTCTTCTTATTTCATTGATCAATATTCATGCCTAGCTTATATGCATTTTGTTTCCTTATGCAATGCAATATTCAAAGTATGAATCCCCTATTAATAAGATATATTTTGAAAAGAACGCTAAATTGCTCATAGTTTGTATTGCTACTATTTTGTTGTAACACACATGAGGTTGGATATTTGAGCTGAAGAGTGCTTTGACCAAGAAAATTGAGAAAAAATGGTGATGGAAGTTAGCAAAGCAACAAAACATAGCCTTTGTAACTAAAACTCGTTCACATAAGATACCATGCATTGGAAAATGGTCACCAATAGTACACTAATAAACATAATCTCTTCTCAACACCCAACCCAACCAACCTAGGATACAAAAACGAGCACCACCCTTGATGACTTGCAAGGGACGAGATGTTATAAGAAACAAGGTTTAAAACAATAACAAGTACCATCCTTAATAACTAACAACGGGCCAGATGTTATGAAAAACTAGGTTTAAGACAACTCCCACTAATAAGGTAAAGGTACATGGTTGATCTTTCTTATCTTAAAGGACATAATTTTATTATCATTCATGAGTTACTATGCAAAAAACATGTATTTTACAAAACAATAACTATAAAAGGCTAATAAAATACATTTGGCAAGTGGAGAATCCCTCACTAATCAAATAAGCTCCAATAATAATTATCATCGAGAGATCAAGTAAGCACATGATAAGCTTCTTCTCTAGCATACATAGCGATAGCTTAACAAAACTATTTATGAGACCATAGGCCTACTGTTAAATCTTGGTGTCGAGCATCACTCAAAGCCCATCACATTTAATCGTTAAACAAAATATAAAAGTTGATCATATCACCAAAATATCCACCACAAAAGCTATCAATGAAATGTGAAAGAGGTTGAGATATAACACTTGGTGAAGGGAGTGAGCCTTGAGTAGAAGCACACGAGTGAAAGCAAGAGCTATGGTGGTGAGAGAGAGAGAGAGAGAGAGAGAGAGAGAGAGAGAGAGAGAGAGAGAGAGAGAGAGAGAGAGAGGATGTGGGAACTCCAACAGTCCCAATGTGCAAGTGGTGGCCTTCTCTTTATTCAAATATCAATGAAAGAATAATTATCATCGAGAGATCAAGCACGCACATGACAAGCTTCTTCTCTAGCATACATAGCTTTTGGCAATAGCTTAACAAAACTATTTATGAGACCATAGGCCTATTGTTAAATCTTGGTATAGTGAGAGGTTGGGCATCACTCCAAAGCCCATCACATTTAATTGTTAAACAAAATATAAAAGTTGATCATATCACCAAAATATCCACCACAAAAGCCATCAATGCAACATGAAAGAGGCTGAGATATAACACTTAGTAAAGGGAGTGAGCTTGGAGTAGAAGCATGTGAGAAGAGCTATGGTGGAAGGAGAGAGAGAGAGAGAGAGAGAGAGAGAGAGAGAGAGAGAGAGAGAGAGAGAGAGAGAGAGAGAGAGAGAGAGAGAGGATGTGGAAACTCCAACAGAACAATGTGCGAGTGGCCTTCTCTTTATTCAAATATCACTAAAAGAATAAAGAATGAAGTGATAGTGATGGGCATCCACCACCTGTAGTGTATAGTTGTGCATGTACTGTTAGTGTAGTAATACATGGGCAGCTAGGCACACATGTGCCTTTACCCCCAACAAGCTCCCACTTAAAGGCGAATGTGCCGCTAGTAAGGAGAGAATAGGAAAAAGTGACAAAGTATAAATGTACATAAGTACAATAGGATGAGGAAACACATCATCTCATCCAATGCCCATCAACTTCCTAAGGAAGGCAAAACACTGTGCTGAGAGACTTTTCATGAATAGATTTACAAATTTTGGTTAGATAAGATCTTGACAAGGTTAACAAACTTGTCCTAAATGACCTCTCTGATAAAGTGGCAACACATCTCAATGTGCTTCGTCTTCACATGGAAGACCAGATTCTTGGCTAACTAGAAAGCACTCATAGAATTCGAATATAGTGTAGAGACTACATCAGTAATACCAAGGTTTGCTTCCAGAGAGCCTCACTAGAGAGCCTCCTTGCAAGCCTTAGTGGCTGCAATATACTCAGCCTTGATATAGAGAGCAGTGTGTATTTTTGCACCCTAGATATCCAAGAAACAACAACTCTAGCAAAGATGAAGACATAGCCAGAGATGGACTTCCTACTATTTGCATATCATGCTGCATAATTAGATTCAATGTACCCCACAACTCCCACGTCCTGGACACCATAACATATGTACATAGCTACCCCTCAAATACCTCATGATATCCTTGACAGCATCCCAATGTCATCTGCCAAATGTAGTCATATAGTATACCATAACTCCCATTGCAAATGATATATCAAGATGAGTGACTATCACGGCATAAATCAAATTTCCCATGGTGGATGCATAAGGGATCTTGGCCATCTCATCCTTTTGCTCATCAAATTGCAGACAATCGGCTTGACTAACCTTCACATGAAAAGGTAGAGGATAGCTAATAAACTTACCATCCTACATATAAAACCGCTCAAGGACTTTCTGGATATACTCCTCCTATGATAGATAGAGGAGCCTCTTAGAGCGATCACATGTGATATGCATCCCAAGAATATGTGAGGCATGTCCCATGTCCTTTATCTCAAAGCTCTTTTTGAGTTGAGTTTTCAAGGCATCTAACTCATCACACAAGCGCTCCCAGCAATAAGTATATCATCCACATAGAGGACCAAAATCATAAGGCTGCCATCGCAAGCCTTCTTCTTATATAAACACTGATCCAAAGCACTATGGCTATATTCGCATGAATACATAAAAGTATCAAACTTATGGTACCATTTCCTAGGTGCCTACTTAAGGCCATAAAGGCTCTTTCTCAACTTGCACACTAGGTGTTCCCTACCTTTTTCTTCAAAGCCCTTAGGCTGCTATGTATAAATCTCATCATGCAAGTCTCCATGTAAAAGAGCTATTTTTACATCCATATGATAAAGGTCCAAATCTAGTTGAGCAACAAATGCTAGTCGTCATTTTGACCACATGAGAAAATACTTCATCGAAGTCAATACCATATTCTTGCTTAAAACCCTTAGCTACCAATCTAGGCTTATAAGTGGGTTTGGGGCATCCATGGGATACTTTTCGGCTTGTATACCCACTTGCATGGAAATGCCTTCTTGCCAGTAGGCAAAGGAACCAAATCCCACATTTAGTTAGTTTATAAGGAGTCAAACTCCAACTACATAGCCATGTCGAGAGAGACTCATCTACATGTGTCACCATAACATAATCCGCAGAGGGCATAAAGTGCTAGTAGAGCGTCTCAAGGTAGGTTGATCCTGCACAGTAGATAGGGCTTGGGCCGCTAGAGCATTAATTGTTGTTGCAGGTTGTCTAGTTCGTTTTACGAGAGCAGCAGGCTCCTCCTGAAAGATCACCTTGCGTACCTCAACCACTTGCTTAGGCTACTTATGCATCTTCTCTTCATGGAAAACGACATCATGGTTATGGATAACCTTGCAAGCCTATGGACCCCATAGGTGATAGCCATCTCACTTGCATCCCCATAACCAAGGAAGATGCATTTCATAGTCTTAGGATCCAGGTTATTGTGCTTGTTTTTGGAAACATGGCAGAATGCCTCACAACCAAAGACACACAAATGAGCATATGATGGAGGTTTCCTAGTCTACACCTCCTATGCAACCTGGCAATTAATAGCAATGTAAGGGGACCGGTTGATCAAGTGTATGATAGTAGTAATGACCTCAACCCAAAAGTGCTGGGTTAAGCCTGTTTGGCTGAGCATACTACGAACTCTCTCTTGAATCGTCCTATTCATGCATTCGACAATACCATTTTGGGGAGGGTGTAGGGGGTGATCAACTGATGCTTAATATCCCACTCATTGCAAAGTTGCTCAAAAGCTTTTGAGACATACTCATCCCCATTATCTGACTTGAGACAACCCACAGATTGGCTCTCAACAAGAGTAAGCCAACGATGAAAGGTAGATAAGACATCCGATTTTTTCTTAATAGGGTAAGCCCGGACCTTATATGAGTAACCATCAATAAATGTGACAAAGTACTTTGCACGACCTAGTGAATTGATAAGGCATGGGACCACATTCATCTGAATGAACAAAAGCCAAAGGCTCACCCATGCGCTTAATGCCAGACTTTTTATGTGTACTACGTATTTGCCTATCATATAGATAATGACCATAAGACTCAAAACACTTATAGTCTAGGAGCAAAAGATACCACAAACAAGCATTTTCATTTCTTTCAAAGACATGTGTCCAAGGTGACGATGCCAAAGTGTGGAACTACAACAACAGCCAAAACATGGTCCCAAATATAAGCAAAGGATAGAGGGTACTAGACTTAGCACCATGTGCAATAAAGATCGATAAGATATTATCATATCAGAATCAAGGATGAAGATATTCCTAAAACTGCCTTCAATACAAGATACAGTCATTTCGAATTCATCGTGATGTCATTTGGGTTGACAAATGCCCCAGCTACCTTCAATAGGTTAATGCATGACATTTTCAAGCCTCATCTCGATGATTTTGTTCTTGTATTCTTTGATGACATCCTAACATATTCTGAGGAGGAAGAAGATCATGAACCACATCTTCACATTGTCCTAGAGACAATGAGAACACACAAGTTGTATGCCAAGAAGAAGTGTGCCTTCTTCAAAAGGAAGATTGAGTACTTTGGATTCATAGTGTCTGTTGAAGGTATATCAGTAGATTTTGCCAAGGTCAAAGATATTCAAGATTAGCCACCCCCAACCATTATCAAGGAAGTGAGAAGTTTTTTAGGTCTAACAGAATGGTATAGGATATTCATCATAAACTATGCCCAAATTGCAGTACCTCTTACTATTCAAAAAGCAAGTTGCCATTATCTGGACGCCAATTGAACAATCTAGCTTTGAGCAACTAAAGCATAGTTTGATAACTATTCCTATCTTAAGGCTACCTAACTTAAGCAAAGAATTTGAAGTTGTCACAGATGCCAGCTCTCTTGCATTGGGATGCGCACTAATGCAAGAAGGCCATCTTGTAGCTTACTCTTCGAGAAAATTGAAAGCCCATGAAAATAGATATGCTACTCACAACCCGAAGTTGTTAGTTGTGATCCAGGCTCTCAAATTATGGAGACATTACTTGCTTGGAAATAAGTTTTCCTTAGTCATAGATCATAAAAGTCTTACGTGGATTTTTATTCAGCCTGATCTTAATATGAGGCAACGACGGTGGATCGAAATTCTGTAAGAGTATGACTTTGAAATTAAGTTTAGACCTGGTAAAGAAAATGTAGTAGTAGATGCTCTTAGTCATAAAGCCTTCCTTAATGCTCTTATCATTGAAGAACCATCTAGTGTAGAAACTCTGGCTATAATGGTATCAATGCCAACTAATCCTATCATTGAGTTGACTAAGGATGAAGCAAATAAGGACCTAGACTATCAACAATTGTTTTGGGAAGTTTAGAATAAGAAACAAGATCCCAAATTCAAAACTAAGTATCAAGAATTCTCTACAGATGAAGATGAAGGACTCGTTTATTTCAAAATGAGACTATGTATTCCTTCAAGTCAGACTCTCAAGAGAAGGATACTCTAGGAAGCACATGACTCTCCTTTTTTAGAACACCCGAGGTATGCAAAAACTCTTAATGCTATCAGGAAAAGCTATTATTGGCAAAGACTTTAAGGGTGATGTACTTAAGTATGTCACTGAATGTCTTAATTGCCAAAGGGTAAAATCTGAACGTGCCAAGTTACCGAGAAAACTCCAGCCACTTGACATTCCCTAGATGAAATGTGAGTTTATTAGCATGGACTTTGTAGTTGGCTTACTTTCTGTGCAAGGAGGATATAACTCAATAATGGTAATAATGGACATGCAACAAAGGTCGCTCATCTTATTCCAGCAAAAACCAATTACAAAGCTTCAGATATTGTAAGAATTTTTGTAAAAGAAATTTTTAGGTTACATGGATTACCTTAAAGGGTCATCAATGATCATGATTCTCTTTTCACATCATGCAACTCTACTACCAAGAGCAGTGCTGCATGGAGATCTATTAATCAAGATAGTAGACCCTCCCAGCCAACTCACGTTTTTTTTGTGCCTGTTTCAAAATCTAGCCCAAAAATCACTCTTTTTGTCATATCTCGGGCCTTCGGAACCCGATTTAGGCAAGTATGATGATAGAATCTTCTGCAACAGATTTTAGATCTGAGACAACATGTATTTATATGCCTATGCTTGTTTGGGCATGACTACATAACCGGTTTGATGCCTATTGCATCCCAATTGATTGGGGGATTGAAGCTACATGTAATGCTATGATTTTGGTCTGATTTTGGGGCTGGAAATGCACAGTTTATAACAGTAAATGCATGCTGAATACTCTTGGGTTGAAGCTATCTTTCATGCTTTGACATATGCCTATTGGTTCCGGATGTATGTCTTGGGTTATGCTATGATGTATTGATCATCAAGGGATGACTTTGAGCTTGTCATTGAATCCGGATGCTTTTGGAAGCTTGAGCTTATTTCAGCCTGCACTTATTGACATTGGTATATGCTTTGATAGTGATGCTTCTTGGGTTTATGCATACCCGTTGTCTACGGCTTGATGCTCATGTCACGGTTGATAACCCTATGCATACGTTGAGATTGAGTGCTCATTGAAGCCCCACCTTGGTTGCATTTTAGATTATCTGGAGTAGTCTTGGATGTTACTTGGCTTGTCAGAGTTTGGATTGGGATGTATTTGATGTCTTACATGCTTACGGATGCTACATACGGATGCTCTACTGCCTACATGTTCGAGATGTACTATTGATGTATTGTCTTGGATTTATGTCATTGGCACTGTGTCTTGCCTTGGCTTGAGATCTTGAGCTTGTACATATGACTTTTGTGCCAGTGGGAGCATTCTTGAATGCTTATCAGATATTGAGTAGGTGGTACTTTTATGCATTGAGCCATTACATGCTATTGAGCAGTTATAGACAGTTGAGACTTTGGGACTTCTTACCTTTTGGGATGATACATCATATGTCTTGGTTCACTGTATGCTTATGAGCTAAGTCTCAGTTTTGGATCCGTATCTTTGTGAACTGACACCTACTTGTGTCAAGTTTTGGTAGTGGCAGGAACACTTTGCCCCGTTGCCTGGGGGGTGTGCCTACTCACTGGCAGATGCTTGTATGACATACTTGGGTGTTGGATTCATGCTTATCGACCGTCATATGCTTATGCTATGCCCGCATGATGCCGGCTTTAGTCTTGGCAGTATTTGATTGCCTTGGAATCCGATTTTGGCACTGTTAGCTCTCTTTTATTGAAATCTAAAATTTATTACAGCAAGCATATATGTATGGACTTACATGGATTTTTCATGTTGAAACACTCTGAAATGATGTACTTTCACTAGTACTTGGTGGGCAACAGCTTTGGTTCCACTTTTTTCTCCATTTTTCCTTGATTTTGGTGATTTTTTGGTCATTTTCTGCAGTAAACAACAAGCAGTTTTGAACTGTCTACAGTCTTCCAACCTACATTATGGCGAGTTCGTCCACTGATCATGCTATTTTCAACATCACTAAGCTTGATGGTACAAATTACTCTTATTGGAAGAGCCAGATTTGGCAGGTGTTGGTGCAAAAATCGCAGATCAAACCTTTGAGATTAAGCGGGCATCTGCCTGTAACTATGCCAGATGAGGAATGGCTTGAGCTTGATGAGTTATGCAAGTCCACTATTGTATTGTCTCTCATAGAACATGTTCACTATAATGTCTTTGAGGAAGAACAGAGTGCATGGCAGTTGTGGGAAAAGATAAAAAATCTCTATGACAAGAAAAGTCTAGCGAGTTAGATGTATTGGCTGAAGCAACTTATGGATCTGCCCATGAAGGAGAATGTGACTATGTCTGCTCACTTGAGCCAGTTCCATGCTATACTCAAGAACTTGACTTCGCAGGACATCACTTTTGCAGAGGATGTCACTTCTCTTTTCTTGCTTGGTACTCTTAATGAGTCATGGGATGTATTCCGCACTGCATTATGTGCCTCTACTGCTACCTTGAAATTATCTGATGTTGAGAGTGCTCTTCTACAGGACGAGGTTAACCGTAAGAATTTGGATGCCTCTTGTATGTCTCATGCTATGACAGTTAGAGGCAGGAATGATGGATATGGAAAGCATGGTAGTGGTAGTGGCCGTGGACGGGATTCTCAGAAATCTCGGTCCAAGTCTCGTAGGAAGTCACGTAGCAAATCCCGTGGCATGAATGCAGATGTTACTTGTCACCATTGTGGGAAAAAGGGCCATATTAGGCCACAATGCCATGAATTGCACAATGAAAGGCGCAAAGATAAGGGAAAAGACAAAGTGCAGGATAAGTCTTCTGATCGCAGCATAGTACTTGCAAAGTCCAGTGTTAAAATTGAAGAGATCAATGTTATGCAGCCTGAGAATGTTGATGATGATGATTATATCCTAGCAGCTTCTTCTGTGTGCTTGGGTGATGATAGCTCTCTTGATATTGTGGGCATTGGTGATGCTAGGCTGCAGTTTCCTTCTGGCAGCAGTTTTGTTATGCAGGATGTACATCATGTACCTGCTTTGACACACAGTCTCATGTCAGCTGGACAGCTTGATGATGCAGGATATCATGTATGTTTTGGAGACTCTGCATGGAAGATCACTCGTGGCAGACTTGTGATTGCAAGAGGTGCCAAGGCGGGTAGTCTCTACCCCTTGATTGTATCAGCTTTTTCCCTTGATCATGTTTTGTCTATGGGTTCTATCCCACATGTATCTCTTTGGCATGCCCATTTGGGCCATATGTCTTTGAACGGAATGAAAATGCTTTCTGGTTTGCAGTACTTACCGCTCCTTGATTATGCATGTTTTAATTCATGTGAGCATTGTCTTCATGGCAGGCAGACTAGGTCTACGCATAAGAAGTCTGTAGGCCACACATGAGTGAGCCCTTGGCATTGGTACATTCGGATGTCTGTGGGCCCATGCCTTGTCAGTCTATGGGTGGTGCAAAGTATTTTGTTACGTTCATAGATGATTTTTCATGGAAAGTTTGGGCTTATCCCATTAAGCTGAAATTCGATGTCTTGGCTGTGTTTCAGAGATGGCTTGCATTGGTTGAGAACCAGTCTGGGTATAGGCCAAAATGCCTAAGGACAGATAATGGGGGTGAGTATGTCTCACGTGCTTTTGAGCAGTTATGTGATGAGAGGGGTATTAAGCGTCAGTTGACCGCCCCCTACATCCCCCCCAGAATGGTTTGGCTGAGCGGATGAATAGAACCATCCAGGAGCGTGTACGCAGTATGCTTAGTCATGCAGGCCTACCACAAAGCTTTTGGGCTGAGGCAGTTAGTACAATTGTGCATGTCATAAATAGATCACCTTCTAGTGGTTTGGATTTCCAGGTTGTAGAGGAGGTATGGACTGGAAAACCCTTCTCTTATGTGCATCTCCGTGTCTTTGGATATGAGGCATTTTTCCATGTGCCCTTGCCATGTGCCTAGGGACAAGAGAAGTAAGCTGGATCCCGAGAGTGTCAAATGCATTTTCCTTGGTTATGGGGATGCAGGCGAGATGGGTTATCGTCTCTGGGATCCGCAGGCACAGAAAGTCATCCGCAGTCATAATGTAGTCTTCCATGAAGACAAGATGCATAGGCAGCTGGAGAGAGTTGTTGAGATCCGCAGGGTCATATTTCAGGAGGAGTCAAGAGCTCCCGCACAGCCTATAGCTGCAGTAGATGCTCATGGTCAGGGTGTTGGACAGGTAGCTGGGTAGGCAGCAGAGCCTGCCATGAGATGGTATACTAGAGACAGACGTCCACCAAATAGATTTTGGGGGTAAAGGCGCCTTTGCCTAGCGCTGGTGTATTACTACACTGACAGTCACCGCCACTGCACATTGCAGGTGGCGGGCGCCCGTCAATGTCACTTTATTCTTTATTCTTTTAGTGACAGTTTGAATAAAGGAAGGCCCGGTCACACATTGTGACTGTTGGAGTTCCCATTTCTAGTCTCTCCCTTTCTTGCTCTTGCTCTCCCACCATAGCTCTCGAGTCCAACCTTCGATCCGTCGCTCCCTTTCAGAGAGAGAGAGAGAGAGAGAGAGAGAGAGAGAGAGAGAGAGAGAGAGAGAGAGAAAGAAGAAGAAGAAGAAGAAGAAGAAGAAGAAGAAGAAGAAGAAGAAGAAGAAGAAGAAGAAGAAGACGAAAAAGAGGGAGAGAGAGAGGGAGAGAGAGGGATTGACAGAGAGAAAGAGAGAGAACCCCCCCAAGAAGGTTCTCCTCCCTTTCCCCTCCAAAGGGGGTGGCCACACATATTTTCCCCCCATTGCCGCAAACCTATACTTGTCGCATGAGATTATCCACCACTTGCAACCTCAATTCTCTCCCCAATCGGCCCCACTAATCGGGCATAAGGTGTGAAAGTCTTATGCGAATCGCAAAGATTGAGGATGTCTCCCAAGCAGAAAATGACGTGTGCGGATGGAAACCCCACAACGAGCAACGAAGCCTTAGGCAAGGACATCACTGCCTCTCCAACTATGCTATCAGTCGTAAGTAACGTATCTCCAAATTGATGAATGCTTGCTTTGATTCTCGCATGAAGTACATTAGGCCCCATACTACCTACACGAGAATAGGTCTTCAAAAAGGATAAATTTCGTTTCACGTATTCGATTGGTGGAGTTTGCAAAATGCATCTAGATGCTATGTGACAAATCCATACGTAGCATGATCAACATACAAGGTTCCAAGGTGTTGTCGACTGTCTTTTTCTGGAAAATAATAGTTAAGTATTTTACCACACTGAAAGTACATTGAGCTTGCATGCTTGACAGATCACATGCTAAGTAATCTATCCTGAATGTAATTCAATCTCAAAATTCTAATGCGTAGTTAACACAAACAATGATCATAAGGATTAGTATTAAGATGCCTTGAGACCTGTCTAATAGTGACTATGTTTATCAATTCAATTTGGAGATTGGGCTAGATGCAACAACAACTCTAGGGCAAGCGAAGAGCTCAAGGATTAGGAAACCCTAAGTTGAAGGAAAGACCGATGCTTTTGTACTTGTTGGGGAGAAAATTGGGTTATCAATCAATGTAAGTGATTAATAGAACTTAGATCTTGTACAGTGTTTGAAACCTTAACATATACCTTAGCCAAAAGAAGGGTGTGTTAAGTAAATCTTACGTGGAACCGCTCTTGATCCCAAGGGGGAGAGCGAATATGCGACTGAAGGTTATCGCGACAATTCCTGCAATGTTTGGAAAAGGATATCATTGTTTTTGTTGATCAATCAAACAACGTCCTAAATGTTTTTGCATTAAACTAATTGTTGGGATGTGATTTGGATGATTATTCCAAGTGCTTGTATTTGATGGTAAATGCATGGCAGGGGTTAGTGATGACAAGTTGCCATGGGGAAATAAAGGAATGTTTTCTTGGAAGATGGTATTAGGCTGATTGCCTGGATTGTGCTTGATTCTTAATTGGATTAATTAAGGAAGGATATTTTGCGTGGGTGGATCATCTCCAAGGTCACGCTGCATTTCAACCCGAGAGGTCACTGCTCAATCCACGGGCCGAAGGTCGAGTGGTGAAAAGGCCAACCACGAAAGTTGTGTCTCACTCCGAGGTCGTCAGTGGAGCTCTAGACACCCCTTGCCTAGTTCGGAATGGAGTTGAAGACTATCGTGAGCCCAACGTCTAGGGCATTGGGAGATCTTATTCTAGATACTGGATGGAAATTATGGTGCCATGTGATTTGGACCGGGTACTTCTGTTGGACAGAAGGGATACATAATTCCTCCTGTATGGGCAGGAGACAAAGATTAACGCGGAGATAACTTAAGGAATTTGTTTGTACTTGTTTGTCAAAGGATTGCTCGTTTTGTATTCGTGTTTGTACTGTAAATTACGCGAATGAACCTTGTTCCCTAAATGCTTAATTAAGGAAGTTGGTTTTAAATGTCACCTGTAACTGTGGTAGGACCTAAGTAGAAAACTAAAGCTATCAAGGGAAGTGGGTGGGTGGAACCCTGATGGGGGTAATACGGCAGGGTGGTTCCAGAGAATTGGGAGGCTTCTCACAAGGTCTTACCATTGTTCTCGACCTTTAGGTATTGTTAGGATAGAACCCGATTCACGCCATTTTAGGGGACCAGAATGGGACTATGCTCTACGAGCAGAGAGGTTGAGCGGCGCATCCCTCTCGTTTCCCATTCTCTTTGAACCAAGTGTGGCATGGGTTTGCTTCGGATTGGGTATCTCTACGTAAAGTAGGATGTTGAGAATCCAAAGCTAGAATACTGTCAAGAGATCTTGACTCCTAGGAGCCTAGATTTCAGGTTGATCCTAGTGGGTTCGACCATGAATGTTCTGTTGCGAGGCGGACTCGAGACACTCTAGGTGACAAACCTCGGAACATTCCATGGGAGTGTGGGCAGTGACACTTAGATTCGTTTCTCCATGGACTGCTAAGAACATGCTTGGACAGTCGATAAGCATGCACATTACATCGAATTGCTTTAGAAACTACTTCAGAGTTTGGGTAGGCCATTTTGGAGTTGCTTGCATATGCCATGTGTATAAAGGGGTTAGTGATGACTTCATAAAGCATTTAATAATAACCTTAATGAAAAAAAAGCGAGAAAATAATGGTTTCTTGGCAGCCATTAGAAAAAAACATGGGGGGAATGACCCCGGGGGCATCAATTGGCAAGGTGGTTGTTTGGGCAAAGATCTTGAAAGGGACACCATGATTTTGAGAGTGAGGAGGAGGGGAGAGGAGAGAGGGATCTTGACATTGATCATCACTTACAATCAGATCATGATCACCATAATAATTTTCCTCTTTTGGATCATTGCGGCCACCCTCTAAGCTATCGCGATCATCTTCTCTTATCATTGTGCCTTCTTTCCCATTCCCATCTTCCATTTTCTCAACCATTAAACCGTCTCTTAATTTCCTTTCCCTAACTCATCCTCTCTTCCTTCCTTTAGAATGATCATGGTGGTTGTTTCTTCATCAAATGGAGGAGAAATAATTTCTTATCTTCTTTCTAAACCTTTGCCATTACAAGTTTAGTTAAAAAACATATAAAGCTTAGTTTGTACAAGATAGTCAAGAATCATTTTTAGTGGACTGTAGGACTAAGCTTGAGCTAGAGAGACTGAAGAGGATTGATGAACAAAACACTAATAGATTGAAATCCATTGTTGGATTCTAGAGGTGTACCTTCAAAAATATAACTAGGAAACCCGGAATTTCCAAGTAAGTGCACTATTTCTTTATCAATTAAGAATATGGAAAAACCTCAATTCACTATGTTTGATATTTTTTATCTATGCATTGAAATCTAATTGTGCATCATCTATACTCCACATGATCTTTAGATCCTAATTGAAATTTTTTAAAAATGGAAAAAATTGAGAAAAATGCATCAAAGTAGGCTTAAAAAGATCGTCAAAACTTTATAGAAAAATACAAAATGTATATTAGTTTAATAGTGTATTTTTAAGTATTTCAAATAAAGTCAATTAAAATGTTTAATTTTTTAAAAATACAACTACTATTTTTAAAATAAAAAACTAAGTGTTTAAAGTAAAAATTACACTTTTTATTATATAAAAATAATAAAAATGACTCATGATTATGAAATTATGTGATTTTGTTTTTTATAATCTAATAAACATTAAAATTAAAAATTTTAAGCTAAATCAAATGCATTAATAATTAAAAAAAACATGTAGTTATTCCTGTATTGCGCTATTGTGTGTTCACACTAGAATCAAAGGGCTATAAAAGTCTAAAAAGAGTCACATACTTTATTAGATGATATTATTTATAAATAAATAATAAAAAATATTTTAAATATTAAATTTTTTTGTATGATTATTTGAAATCCATTTGTGAAAGACATAAAAATAGTGGCATGAGGATTAGTATTGTATTGATAAAGAAATACTATAAGTTAATTTATTTATCAGATAATCATGAAGATGAGAAAGAGAGGAGGACTAATATAATAAATTACTACTTAGAAAAAAAAATATGGGTTTAAAAATGAACTTAATGAGTAAACATGCAAGAGCAAAAAATGAGATTATATTTACTTTGTTTGCTATTTAGCTAAATGAATGAAAAGAAGGAACTTTTTATTGAGATTCAAACTAAATAAATGGTTTAAATATTAAAAGTGCGACGATGAGTTATCTTTTATAGAGAGGGATAACGTTTGTAAAAAGGGATTAAGAGTATGGATTTTTTGAATGTTAGAGTGATTTCTTTTGAATGTTTGCTTTTAATTAAATAATAGGAATTAATTTATAGGGGTAAATAAAAAATTAAAAAGGAATTTAAACAATGTATGATTATAGATCCAGTGGATCTATACTCTGAAATAACTTTTTCAAAGTTCAAAAAACAAAACTCCTAGATAAATTGTTGTGAAGTGACAAGAGCAAATTATGAGGAGCCACTACAAGGTGGGAAATCTAGTGTCTATTTATTGTCCTAGCTAAATGTTATTATGAAAAACTAAGTAGATTTACTTCTTGCATAAAAATTGCATATTATTGGTTGGACTACTATTAAAGAGTATGGTTAATGCTTGGAAGGTTAGTGAAAGTAGATAGTCATTCAATTCCACCTATCTAATGCAACAACTCATTGAAGTTGGCTTGAAAACTTGGTCAGAAGTGGCTTGGCCTTTAGCTAGTTAATTTTTGGTGTGTTTGTCGGGAGATAAGTGAATTTGTTAGGTGGTCAAGATCTTTACGTTAAACCAATCTTAGTTACGCACTCTTGGGATTAATGATCAAATATGAAGTCTCTTTTTTAAGAGAATACTTCCCTCATTTTCCCCAAGAATGTCAACAACAAATTTTAAATTGGGCAAGGGATACATATTTGTTTGATGGTGGTAGGTATTTTCTGCCACAATTATCAGTGACATCAAATAATTGTCGGCCTGGAGTTGGGGTTATAACCACTATCTCAAATAATTGCTTTGTTGACAACACATTTTAGTTTGGTTGACAAAGTGCAGTTAGACACAATCAACATATCCTAACATTTTGATTGGTATCATTGATCATCTTACACAACTTTTAGGAGAATTAATTGGGATGACGTACTACCTTGGTTTTGTGTATCTAGAGGCCTAAGTATAACTTTTGATACTAAAGATGTGAGAGAAGTTGCTGAAATTCTAGGTTTGATCCCAGAACAAGAGAAGAAATTACCTTATGATGAAGAGGATCAAGAATTACTGTCCATTCTTAAGTTATTGAGTACTCATGCTATAGTAAAAACCTTAAGCATGGAAGCTTCAAAAATTATATATATGAAAAATTAAACTATGGAGATGATAATAGCCTATATCCAATCTCAGTTAGTGTGAGATATGAAGGAGTTAGATTGTGGATGATTTTGGAGAAAAGAAGGAAATATCAAAACAAAGCTTGAGATCAATGAGCAAGGGAACACATAACTAAGCAAAAAGCTTGGTTGCTGGAGAGACTCGAAAGAGTTGTTACTGAACTTGGGGTATAGATATAACATCTAGTTCAAATGAAGAACCTTTTCGACCTAAAATCCAATAAAATAAAACACCTTTGAGAGGAAACAAAGTAGAGTCATATTATTGGGATAGGGTTGCTTCTAGTACAAACCGCCCAACTAAAAAGAGGATTGAACAAAGTGAATATCGAGGAAGCAAGACTAATGCTATAATCCCTAGCAATAAACTCTCTACTGATTGGGGCTTAGAGTTTACTTTTGGTTTAAATTAGTTATTTAAACAACCAATGGAGGCTTTGTGGTGGATAGAATGAGCATTAGATCTAGTATTACGATCCTTCTTTAGAGTTTCCCATCAAGGAGGACCATTTCAAGAAATGTATGACTTAGGGTTAAAATCCTTATTTAAGGAGCCTAAGGAATTTGCATGGGTTGACTTTACTCAAGACTTTGGGCTTGGAAACTTATTTAGGAAAATCATGGATCACAATTTTGTAAGATTAGTTAATTTTACCCAATATGGGGGGCTTTGGGTTAAAGACCCCGATGCGCATATACAAATGTTTGAGATAACGTTTGTAGCAAATGAGATAGTGGACGTTGATTAGAAGCTTCACATCCTTTCACTGAAATTTAAGGATGAAATAATGAGGTGGTACGAGAACCTAAGTGTTCAATATAAGGGGGCTTATGATGCCCTATCAAAAGCATTCATAGAAAAAATTTGGTGGCAAGGTTTCCAAGATTGATTACTCTTCAATTGGATTATTTGTCTCAAGGGATGACTGAAAGCGTTGAATATTATATTGAATGTATTGAAACAATTATATAAAAGATGAATCCAAGCCTTGATGCAAGCAAACCCAACATCAAAATTTGGTAGATGGTCTTAACCCAAATGTACATTAGCATGTGAGCTTGTATAGGCTTGCTACATTGGCAGAAGCAAAAATCCATGCTAGATGGTGGGAAGAAGTGTAGCTTAGTCATCAATGATAGAAGGACTTATTCAAGGAGCCTCGGATGGATTACCCTAGTACTTCAAGTGGATTATCCTAGTTTTAGTACATTGGAATTTGCAGGTGGATTTAATAGAATGGTCACATAGGACACACTCTTAGCCTATGATCTTTGGGAAGAATTGGAGCGAGTACACTTGAAAACTAACCTTCGATAATTGCTCAAAATAGTGCCGACATGCCAAATACAACTTTATCATAAATTAATTCAACATAGAAAAAAAAAGGCTCAACACTAACACTTCTAAAGTAAGTACAAACACATCCAAAAGGAAAACAACCAAGGAGGTAAAAATAGTAGATCTATTTGTGGATCCAGGAGTGCCAATAATAGATACTATCATTAATGGCCATTTATGGAATGAAGTACAACACTTGATTTGTATACTCCTTCACTGTGAGATTACATTGGTCAAGCTAATACCATCGTCTTGCCAATTTCTCTTTTTCCATTGGGGTTACAAAGATTTGAACCATATGCATCTTAAAGTCTTTCCAACTGAGAAACTAATGATTCTCACTGTGGATGATGTAGTGTCACCATGTGTGGGCAAATCCCTCTAGATGGAGAGAGGTGAAGAGAATTTTCTAATCATTAGTGCCTTGATAAATATTAAAGTATAACTCCAACTTTGAGGTTCATTCTTCCAAGTCCGAAGGGAATGGTGATTGCTCGTTGTACTTGGTAACAATGATCTTGTTATGGAGATCACTAGGGCATTATTGCCCACGATAGCCTTACTGTCCATATATACCATGCTATCCATACATACCATGATGTCCATAAATGCCATGTTGTGCATTTATCCCATGTTGCCCATGATGACCATGTAGTCCATTGGTGCCATACTAGCCATTAATACCATGTTGTCCATTATTGGGCTGTGCCATATACGTACCATTGGGACTCTTGACGAGAGTGAGGGAGCTTCTATCCATGGTGGGTGTTCATGTGCTCTACAACACCATTTTGGGATGGGATGTAAGGGGCTATCAATTGACACTTAATACCTTGCTCATCGTAAAACCAATCAAATGATTTAGAGTCATATTTATCCTCATTATTTTACCTTAGGTATTTCAGCCTATATTCAGATTGATTCTCAACAAGAGTAAGCCAATGTTGAAAGGTAGCAAATACATATGATTTTTGATTTATGGGATATGCCCAGACCTTATGTGAATAATCATCAATGAAAATTACAAAATACTTTGGGCCACCTTGACTGAAGGGGACATGGAATCTCATACATTAAAAGGAATAAGTGCTACAGGCTCATCCATATGTTTAATTCCAAACTTCTTATGAGAAATGTATGTATGCCTTCCATTAAAAAAATAATCACACAAATTAAAACGTTTATAGTCAAGGGACAAAAGATATTGCAAATGAGAAATCATTTTCATTCCTTTTAAGAACATGTGTCTAAGGCGATGATTCCATAAAGATACATGTGGTATATCAGCCCCCATGGTCAAAACATGGTCAATAGACCCAGATACAAGCAAGGGATAGAGATTACTAGCCTTAGAACCTCGAGCAAAGGAAAGTTTCCCACGAATAATATTTCACATGAAATCACCAAAATATACATGATATCATGCATCATCCAACTCTCCATTAGAGAGTAGACTATTAGCCAAAGTTGGAACATGGTGTACAACATGCAAAATAAAAGTGCTTCTTGAAGTAAATTATAGTCTAATATCACCAATGCCAAGTCATTTTGTAGCTCACAGAACCTGTCATGCTACAATAGGAATGAAACCAATCTCTATGCAGGGTAACATGGAAAGAAGCTCTTGAATCAAGTAGTCAACATTGAGAAAAAGTGGATAAGGTATCGACCAACTAAGTAGCATCAAGAGAATAAGCTATCAAGATATAATCATTATTAGACTCAAGCTCTAATGCATTTATCTTCTTAATTTTCATGCTGGACTTACTAGGAACAATGCTGTGATCATTAGATTTTTCTTATACTTTACTTTTTCCTTTCTCTTTATGCTTATCATCATGCATCTTATGGTATTGTAGTTGAATATGACATTGTTTCTTACAATAATGATATGTAAGAGAGCCCTTATGCCACATGACTTATTGTGAGACTGCTAAAGTAAGATTGAGACCTTTGTAAGTCTCTACCACGATGGTCATTGCCACTCTTACCATTGTGTCTACCCTTAATAGTCAATGCATGAGAAGTACATGATGCATCCATATTATTCTTATTTATCTTCTTTGTGAGTAAGATAGCCTCAACATCCTAGAGTTTTAAACCATCCTTAGGAATATTAGCATGTAGAATAGTACGAAAAGTGTCCCATGACTAGGGAAGTATCACAAGCAAGAATAACAGAGGGAGATTATCCTTGAACTTAATGACCTGAAAAGTCAAATGACTAAAAATAGAATGAAATTCATTCAAATGCATGAATATGCTAGTCCCTACCCTCATGCGAAGATTGATGAGTTTTTTCAACCAATACATATATGATACAAGACTTTGCTTGTCATAAAGATTGCATATATTTTTCCATAACTACCAAGCATTATCCGAATGTGCCGCAACATTGAAATAAACCTATTTTGATAATCACAATATAAGAGTGGATTTACATAGCTCATCTCACTCATCCCAAATACCATGATCAATGCCTTTGGGATTTACACTCTTGGTTTTCAAAGGCCTAACTTGCTTCTTTAGAACTAGAACTTTCCACATCTGTATCTTGCAATAGGTGAAATTTGTGCTATCAAGATTTTTTTAATATTAAAAATAAAACTACAATTCAAAGAACTAGTCATAATGATAACATATTGATATAAAATCCAACAGAATGGGCTATTGCAAATGACTACAAATCAGCCCACAAAACACATCCAAATTAAGGGCATAATAGGAGGGAATACCAAAGTATAGAGTTAACTGTTCACCAACTACAAGCAATATGTTGCCAAAGTACAATATTTGCTATCCAAAAGAATCCTAATAATTGTAATTATAGCAATGTTGAAATAAAGATAGCAATATATGTCAATCCAATAGCTAAGAAAGCAAGCTTTCACTACCAAGGATATCCAAGTAGCAAACCAGGATACAAAGAATGTAACTAGCAATGACTAAGCATAGACCATCAATACCAAAGATTGTCACAAACGCAGATTGTTAGTAAGTCATACATCCCATAAGCGTATACATCACTGATAAATTGTCGATAAAGGTAAGTGTTGGTGTCCAAAGCATACAGAATCAAATCAGCTCAAAAGCAGAGGTAACTGTGTCCAATAGCATAGAAGAGAGCATACACATGAACCAAGAGTCCCATTGTCTCAAAGAACCAAGATCTACCAAGTAAATACAAGAGTCTCCCAATGGAATCAGATCTATAATGAAAAGTGAGCAAGCAAAGATCAAGACATATACATCAAAGCATTCGGGAAGCCTAAGCACATCACAAATGCATTTGAGAGCATAAGTGTCTAATGAAGCTTCAATACCCATAAGTTAGTAAGCATAAAATCTCAAAGCAACTAACCAAAGCCCAAGTACATAAAATGCAACTCAAATCCAAGTGCCGAAGAATATCATAACTATATCTAGGCTCATACGTCAATGCTAGACATCATCGTAGACATGTAGCATATCCAAAATACTATGTAAGTATAATAGGTATTCAAAGCATGAAGTTTACTATTATATGCTTGCTACCCAAATCATTTTGATAGTAATAGACCTCTACAAAATTCAGCTAATAAGGCTCTAAATAATCCAAATAGCATTCCAAAGCATAATCATACCATATACAGGTATCAAAATAGCATCCCCGAAGCATAAACATGCATTATGAAATTTATTGTTTGTTGTCCCGACTAGAACTATTCTATTTTGTGTGAAATAGAGAACTAAAAATTGCATAGAATCAACTCTATGAGTGCTCAAATTTATAGCTATCATCATGCTCTTCGTTTCGAGCTATACAACACTTGAATTTTATGTCACATTCAAAAGTTATCTCCAAAACATGAAAGTGATGTCAAGTTATCATAACTATCCATGAATTTTGAAGCATTCTCTATATCCACTCAAAATGGATAGAATGATTTCTCCTTAGATAAATAAGCACTCAAAAAGACTCAGCTAAGCCTTGGGAAGCTCCTTGACAAGCTGGGAGCAAGTTGGAACAAGTTGAGAGAAGGGAAAACTTAATATATACTCAGGAGAAAGAAACAATGGCTAGTGTAAGAGAGGGGGATTTAATAATGGGGAAATACTAGCTACACTGGCTAGTATATAAGGTGTTAGGGACTTGATTTTTGACCATCAGATTATAATACAAGTCTCCTTTCATCTTCATCTCCTTCTCCAAGCTCTCATGGCTTCTTTCTCTCTCTTTTTGTCTTTCTCTCTCTTTTTCTAGTCTCTCTCCTTGTCACTCTCTTTCTCTCTCTTCTTGCAATCTTTTTCTCTCTTCTACACCCTCTCTCTCTCCTCTCCTTTTCTCTCTCTTGTCTCCTTCATTACAAGTGGTATCAGAGCTCTAGTTCTGATCCATTTAGTTACCTTACATGCTCAGTTACCATCTTTTTCAGTTTAAAAATCCAAGAAGCTTTAGGTACACAGTGACAAGCACATAAATGGAGGAGCACTGAAGAGCCACAGGTCAAGGACCAAGAGGACAGCAGTCAGGAGCATTAATGGAGTCCTTGGACCAAGATTGGAGGCTGAAACACCACATTTAGCAGGTCTTGGGCCATTGTGGGCCAAATTTGAAGGTAAATTTTTAGAAACAGTGGTCACAAGAAGTAGGGAAGAGTTAGTCTTGGTTACTTTTCATATGCAGTCTTCTCTCTCCTCATTCTCAAGCTCCTGCCAAGTGAAACACCATGGATCTTCTCAACCTCAACCCAGTGATCTTCATCACTTTTCCAGAGCCTCACAGGGATCCCAACCATCAATTCAAGCTGTCCAAGGACTGATTTAACCCTCCCTTTCTCTCCAAGAAGTAGCCTGTAAATTTTGGTGCAAATTTCGGGTAGCATCCTGAGCAAAATCAGCAGCATACCAGGCCTCTCCTTCATCTTAGCCTTCTTCCTCATCATCTGGCAGTTGATTCTTGCAAGATTGAAGCCAATTTTTCATCCTCTTGAACATCCTTCAACCTCTGAAACCCTAACAGGTGCAGGCCATGGACAGCCATGGATTCTCCTTCAGCATTCATTGATTCTTGAGGGCTTTTGCTTCCTTGGTCCCAGGAACTTGTGTCCACAGGAATCTTTGAAGAAGCAATCATCAAGAGGCCTATACTTGAAGATGGAGGCAAGAATGCAAGCTGGACATTTGGGGCAGCCATAGCCATAGACCACGACCTTCAATTTCTTCAAGTTCTCTTCAAGATTGGGTCCCGGGGCTTCAAGATTGGACTCAATGGAGCTTGTTTACCCAATGGGAAGAGCTTTGGGGCACGGGAAGGCATTATAGGGTGAGATTTTGGGGCATTCTTCTTCTATGATCATCAAGGCATGCTGAGAACTACTGAAGTTCAACCTTTCATTCCCCCATTGAAGAATCAAGCTTGAAGACTCAATTCTTGGCTGAAGTTGTCATCATGGTGCTAATGGGAGCATTGGAGACCAATCATGGGGACATTGGCCATTGATTCTTAGCCCGTCTTCACTAATCAAAGAGGTAATTGACTCTTGAGCTCTCTTCTAATTTCATCCTCTTACTGAGCCTAAAAAGCCTATTGTTGGAAGAGATTCAAGTAGTCAATCATGTATTTTCTTCAAGATTTCATTGCTTACATGCTGTCAATTTAATTTCACTCCTAACCTCTTGACTTGTGATGATTGCTTGAGCAAATATTAATCACTGAAATCCATTGTAAATGAGGTGAGTTAGCAGTGGGTCACTGCTCGGTAAGCCCTCTCCTTATTCCCAACTCAATTCCATGCATCTCATGAAAAGAATTACTTCCAAGCCACCCTGCATAGCATGCTGATTGCTTAATTAATAAATGTCTACCATGTATACTTTGGGTGAGGAAAAAGGCCGATGCCAGGCGAGGTGGCAAGACAAAAGAGGGGTGACACCCCCTTGCCATCAAAGACCTTGAAGGGGTGCACAACCCGGCTCAGGGGAGGGGGGGAACTTTGCCCACCTCCCGGTGATCCGGAGCCCAAAGTTGCTTGCAGGTGTAGGTGCCCACTTGAAGAACTGAGATATTGACTTGGCACTGATGTATGGATGTATTATTGGCTGCAAATGTATGGAAATTTTATTGAGGATGTATTTGCAGATATGAGAATACATATGCAGTCAATGGCAGTGAATGCAATGCTTGGGATGTATGAGAGATGCCTATGCATGGGAAAATTGTGCTAAGAGATGCTATGACATGCTCAGTTCTGGAATAAGGCTACAAACAGTGAATTTGGATGACTGGGCAATGTATTATGCCATGTGGGATGACCCTTCAGTCATGCATTGACAAGTTGATCCATTGCAAACCCTTTCTTAACCCTCATAGGGTGCTGTAAGCAATTTGCTTGCATTTACAGAGGTATACCTACTCCCAGAAACTGAGGTGTAGGTCTTGCAAAGTGCCCACAGGTAGTGGTAGCACTCATAGTTTCATTAATAGAGCAATCATGGACAGGTTGAAGTGTTTTTCCACTGATTTACAGTAGCTATTGAAGGTGCAATTTGCCAATGGGGATGAAGAAATTAGCACACAAGTATGCCCTGCTGTTCATATTCAGCTTGCTGAAAATTTTGGACAGCAATTGGATTTAATTGCATTGGAAATGGGGCCTATAGATGTTGTCTTGGGTTATGATTGGCTGAAAACTTTGGGCACTATAACCATGGAATTTTCCTTGCTGTATATGGAGTTTGTCAGTGCGGGATAGCTTATTCACTTGCAGGGAATTCAAAATGATAGTGAATTTCAGCTCTTTACCAGCAAACAACTCAACAAGAAACGGTCCCAAATCTTTGTATTGCAGTTAAATAAAGAAAATTCAGATCAGTCCGCTAAAACAATAAAGAATTCAACATTGAAAACTCTTTTAGAAGAGTACAAGGACCTCTTCCAAGTACCTACAACACTACCCCCTAATAGGGCGGTTGATCATCCCATAGATCTGGAGCCTCAGTCAAAGCCTATGAACAAACCACCTTACAGATTGTCTAGGTGCGAAAGAGAAGAAGTTGCCAAACAAGTCAAAGAATTATTGGACATGGGATTCATTGAGTCTAGCTCTTCACCATATGCTTCCCCTGTGTTATTGGTCAAAAAGAAGGATGGATCTTTCAGGATGTGCATAGACTATAGGGATCTTAATAAGATCACCGTGAAGAACAGGTACCCTATTCCACGCATAGATGACTTGCTAGATGAGCTCAAGGGGGCTAAGTACTTTATGAAGATAGATTTGAGGTCAGGCTATCAGTAGATCTGCATGAGGACATGGGATGAGGTCAAAAAAACATTTCGGACTGATCGGGGGCTTTATCATTTCTTGGTCATGCCTTTCGGGTTAACTAATGCACTGGCCACCTTTTAGAGCTTAATGAACAAAATACTTCAGCCCTTTCTTTTTAGATTTGTGTTGGTCTTCTTTGATGACATCCTCATCTATAGTAGATCACTGAAGGATCACCTTTGGCACATGAGGCAGGTGTTTGATGTATTGAGGCAGCATAGGCTCTTTGCCAAGGAGACAAAATGTTCTTTCATGTAGACGGAGGTGGAATACTTGGGGCACATTGTTAGTGAAGATGGAATTAGGGCTGATACTAAGAAAGTGCAATGTATAAAAGACTGGCCCACACTTGCAAATACCACTTCACTTAGAGGATGGTCTCTCATCATTCTATTGCAGATTCATAAAGCATTATGCCACTATTGCAGCTCCCTTGACGGATAGGCTTAAGAAAGAGGCCTTTTTCTGGGATGCCATAGCTGATAAGAGCTTTAATCAGCGCAAATAATTGCTTACCTCGGCGCCCATCTTAGTTTGCCCAGATTTTTCGAAAGAATTTACTATTCAGTGTGATGCCAGTGGCAGAGGCATAGGGGCTGTATTGTTACAGGAGCATGGGGTTATAGCATTTGAGAGCCGCAAACTTGCTGAAAATGAGATGACCATGAATGTATATGACCAAGAAATGCTAGCCATCCTTCATGCCATTAGGAAATGGCACTACTACTTGTATGGCAGCAGATTTAGGGTCAAGAGTGACCATAGGGTCCTCAAATACTTCCTCTCTTAGTCTAATCTTACCCCCAAACAATGCATATGGGTAGCTACATTGTAGAACTATGACTTTGACATTACACATACACGGGGGAAGGACAATGTAGTTGCTGATTCATTATCTAGAATGTGGGCTTGTAAAGTTTCAGCCATCATGGAACTTCATAGTGATTGGATAGAAGAGCTTCAGGAGGCCTATTTGTTAGATGCTGATTTCAGCCATATTTTCCAGAAATTACAGCAAGGGCATGTAGAAGAAAACTCTCCATATCAGCTTGGATTGCCATCCCATACTCTTCTCCATTCAAGCAAAAGATCATGCAAGAGATGCATTCTTCACCTACAGATGGTCACTTGGACATATTTAAAACTTATGACAAAATTACTAAAAGCTTTCATTGGAAGGGCCTATGGAAGGATGTAAAAGATTTTGTCTTGAGTTGCGTGCCATGTCAACAAAACAAGGACATCACCTTAAAACCAGCTGGTTTACTGTAGCCATTGCCTATGCCCGAAAGGCTAATGGACACACATCACTATGGACTTCATAACTGGCCTATCGGGGACCAAGAAGGGGTGGAACAATATCTATGTAGTTGTGGATAGACTCACCAAGGCAGCCCATTTCATTCCTACAAAGACTCAATATAATGTTTCTCAAGTAGCTAGCCAATTCATGGAACATGTTTTCAAATTACAAGGCTTACCACAGGTCATTGTGCATGACCGGGATGCTTAATTCATGAGCAACTTTTGGCAGGCAGTCTTCAGCTCTATGGGGACTCAGTTAGCCCCTTCCACTCCTTACCATCCAAGAGACTGATGACCAGACAGAGAGGGTTAACAAGTGGCTGGAAACTTACTTGAGGCATTTCTGTTATGATGTGCAGAATACTTGGGACTCATGGTTGCATCTGGCTGAGTTTGCCTATAATAACTCTATACACTCTAGCATTGGAGTTTCACCATTTGAGGCATTGTACGGCTATAAGGTGCCCCTCCCCACGGTTATCTTCAATGATAAAATAAACCCACAAAGCAAGGATGAATTGGATAAAATGTAGGCCTTACTTCAGCAGTGCAAAGTCAACTTGAAGAAAGCTCAGGATCAAATGAAGCTTTATTGACAAAAGAAGGGATGTTGAATTCCAAGAAGGGGATTTGGTGCTTTTGAAGGTGCCCAAGTCCAAATAACTATGGGTCCATCAATAAGTTGGCTTACAGGTTCTATGGGCCATACCAGATTGTCAAAAGAGAGGGAGACTTGGCATATCAGTTAGCACTACCCCCATCCACAAAAATTAATAATGTCTTCCATGTGAGCCAATTGAAGCCCTTTATTGGATCATCAGTGGATTATGTTGAGGAGTTACCGCCGATAGATGAAGAAGGCATCATTCAATACATACCCGAGCAAATCATAGGAAAAAGGGAAAAGAAGCTTCGCTCTCACTCCATCATGGAATACTTGATTAAGTGGCAAGGTTTACCACTTGAGGAAGCTTCTTGGAGGCCAGCTTCAGTTTTGGAAGAGTTCCCATACCTATTAGAAGCAGATTTGGCTGAAAACTAGCTAACTATGGCCCTTTTTTCTCTTAGATTAACTGCAGAAAGCTCTCTGTTTCAAAGCTGGTTTTACCTTGCACTATGGACAGCAATGGACACCATACATGTGCTGAAAGTACTCCTCGAGACTCCGTTTTGATATATGGCCCACCCTGATCGGAGTCTCCTACAGAAAGTTATGACAGATTTACTACAGCAGGGTCTTGTAGTAAACAACTTGCTGTCCACTGTCTGCAACTCACATTTACTCAAGATACTTGGGTCAAAATTCATTTTTATAACTTCCCAAAAAGACCCATGTAATGTACATACCCTAATGACCCAATATACGCAATATACCTCTTCATTCATTTGTATACCCCTGTAATAATGCAATAGAGTAGTACTCTGATCTGCTCCTGCCCAGTTATCATAAGTGCCCAAATTGTTTTTGAGGGCAAAAACCTTCGGGTGGGGATGGAATGTAAGAGAGGGGGATTCAATAATGGGAAAATACTAGCTACACTGGCTAGTGGCTTCTTTCTCTCTCTTTTTCTAGTCTTTTTCTCTCCTCGTCACTCTCTTTCTCTCTCTTCATGCAGTATTTCGCTCTCTTCTGCACCCTCTCTCTCTCCTCTCCTTCTCTCTCTCCTGCCTCCTTCATTACAACTAACATGAAATCTTGAGTTGAATCTTTGAGTCCACACTGAAGAAAAGGATAAAGAAGCTCCTTAAATGTCCAATTTGATACCAGTTGAAAGGTAGAGCCCAAGTGAAAGCACACAAGTGGAAGCAAGAGCTATTACGGATGGAGAGGAAGAGAGAGAGACACCGTATGTAGGCACTCCAACAATCAAATGTGTGAATAGCCTTCCCTTACTCAATAATCACTCAAAGAATAAAGAATAAAGTGATAGTGATAGGTGCCCACCATTACAATGCACAGGGTAATGATGTATGACGTAAATATAGGGTGGTGTAGGTATAGGCATCTTTATCCCCAATACATTCAATGGTAGTAGGTGGAGCTATAAGTGAGGTGAGAGAGCTCAAGTAGGACTTGATTGAAAATGCAAGGGAATTTCTTAGCCTCCATGAGATGGCCACTTCACTTAAATATCCATTGCATTTGTAAGGCTCTCCACGTCTCTTTCTCTCTCTACCTTCCTCCCATAATTCCGAAATGATGTAAGAGCCTCTCTCTCTCTCTCTCTCTCTCATGGAACCATATTCTCATAAACATATTTTCATAAGAACTTCATCTATAAGACTCTCACCCATAATAGTTCTATCGCACCTAGGTTTAGTAGGGGAGTTGAACTCCCACTATCCCTTACTAACCCTTGGTCAAAACCTAGGGTTTGGAGAGGGTGAGTGGGGTGAGCTTAATCCCATACTCACCTTGCTAGCACTTATAAATAATAGGGTGTGGACATAGGGTTGGTAGGGTGAACTCCCTTTGTGCTTTGCCATTGGTTGATCTAGAAGGTAGGTATATGAGTAGGGTGAACTCCCTTTGTGCTTGCCATTGGTTGATCTAGAAGGTAGATCTATGAGTAGTGTATTTTTTTAAAGAGCCCCTACTAAAAAATATACTCTAATATTTGGAAAGCGAAGATAATTTATAATCTAAATTTATCATGTTAGGTAAGCCATACATACGTATACACAAAGCATATACACATATATGCTCAGGTACTCGCTTATGTGATGTTTAATAACACATGAAATGCATTTTTCATGAGAAGGAGTTACGTGGAAGTAAACAAGTTTTTAATTTATTATGCCTCTTTACATTGCAATGTAGGTGAGCTTTGGCAAGAAAATACATTGGAAAATTTCACATTTAGCAATGTTTGGTGATAAATGGTGATTTTTTGCATGAATTTTAGCTAAAATTTGTGTTTTGGATCTCTTTAATAGCTAAATTTGTGAAATATTATTGCAAAAAAAAAAACATTGTAGATGAGCAGCCTACTCAGCATCACTCTCTTTTTGTTTTCCCCTAGAATGGTCCACTTGCTATTATAAGTTATATCCTGTGTTAAATTTATTCAATGCATTCACCCTATGATATGACCTCAATGTGATTGGAGTTAGTATTTCACATGTTTGCCTTCACTCAATCTAGGGTGACATGGCTCCACACACACACACACACACACACACACACACACACACACACACACACACACACACACACACACACACACACACACACACACACACACACACACACACACACACACACACACACACACACACACACACACACACACACACACACACACACACACACACACACACACACACACACACACACACACACACACACACACACACACACACACACACACACACACACACACACACACTCTCTCTCTCTCTCTCTCTCTCTCTCTCTCTCTCTCTCTCTCTCTCTCTCTCTCTCTCTCTCTCTCTCTCTCTCTCTCTCTCTCTCTCTCTCTCTCCCCCCCCCCCATATTTCTCAAATAAATATAAGCACCAACTATTTGTAGGCAATTAAAACAATTAATTATAGAAAGAATGAGTCTATCCTAAACACTATATAGGTAGTCTTCCTGAGTCCCACTTCAAGTTTCTTACTCTAAGCTATGTGTCTTGCTAATTACATGATGTTATAGGGTTTGAGGCCTTGGTCAAGCATAATAGCATACATCACCTTTCTCAATTGATTCTAGTTGACATGCTTATCAAACTAGGACTTTTGTTAGGCTTTTTTAGCTAGCAAGGCATGAGTTGATGTTAAGTCCAATTTCTATGAGGTATTCAAGATTAATAAGGTGTTGAGTCCAAGCTTTCTGTATTCCTAGTATTCTTGTACTATGACACAAAAACTCAAGCTAAAAAACTCAACTAGCATGATCATGTCAATCCCATAAATTAGCTTGATGGAGGTTTTCCTTGTGTCCATCTTGTAAGCTATTTTATAATCCCACAGTGCTACCATGAGCTTATGATCCTAGTCTCATCACAAAGTTGAGAGAGTCTTGGTTAGGATACTAATGAGGATCTTATTGCCACTCACTTGAGGGCACTAGAGGTTAGATTCCAATGCAACACCAAGAATGTGAACAAGAGATATTTAATGACCTAATTTAGAAAATGGATTCCTTGAATTGTGGACAATTGTCAATGGGGCAACCAAATTCATGACATGACTTGCTTTCATAAGAATTTTGTCATATGTGGATATCATTCTTGCAAGTGGTCCTAGTCTTTGCCCACTTAGTCATGTAATCAGTGGGGCCACACTGATGTAGCATGATTAGGAATATTAAGTAGTAATAGGATTGATGAGTCTCATGAAGTCTACATCCCACTTCTCAAAGGGTTAGTGGACAATCACAGGGAAGGGTTACATTTTATCTTTTTAAATTAGTACTTTGATTCTTGGACACTCTTTACAATATTTGATAAAATGGGCATCATCCTCGAAAAGAGTTGACTATCACAATTGGGAGTGGAAAACCTTTCTACCTATGATGTTTGCATTGAAATATCCATCTACAATCCCTCTATTTTCTTCTTGCATCACATCCTCAATTTTATACTCACATATACATCTTTTAAGAAGACCATTCTACCCTAGTCAATATAATACACCAACCAGATCACATATGTATTTGTGATTAGAATAGCATAAGCTTGGTCTAATTAAGCTAATGTATAAGCATGTAATGAGGATTGACTCACCTAGAGCACATTAAATGGATATGATGCCCAAAAGAGGGTACAAACCCTAATTCACAATTGTGGAAACCCTAAACCAAAAGGGGTGCAAACCCTAACCCTAACCCTAATCTTGTATCTATATAAGGGTGGGAGGTCTCAGTTGTATGGACCGTTTGGCACATCCATGATGCGGAAGCCCTATCAGTATGAGTACTCAAGCTTTTTATTCAATCTTTCTAGTCTATCATCTTGCGTCCATTGTGTTGAGAGTGACTAAGAGGGAGAGAGTGAGAGGTGTGTTGAACGAGGGACTGAGGGAAGGTGAAGATCTTTACCATCATCTTGCTTTTCTTGTATTCTCTACTAGCTCTTCGACTTGTTCGTGTGCTTGGTTGTGGATGTGAATGAGCAATGGCATTGGATCGTGTTGATCATGATCGTGGAACTATCTTTGAGCCTTCAAGTCATCAAATACCATAAACTAGATGAATTCGCTACAACTTGAGCTAGTTTTGTGTTCTTGCTTTCTTGGGTTGGAGAGGAGGATGATTGGTTAGTTAGAGTGGAGTGTTGAAAGACAAGGTGAGAGATTGTCACCGAAGTGAGTTGCAGCTTCTGAAATAATAGAAGCTTATTCAAAGTCCCGATTGTTAGTGCATTAGGGTCAACATTTTGATTCCATTGTTGTCGAGACCTAGGATGGTGCAACCATCGACATTCTCACACTCCTACCATGTGATGGAATAGGAGGCTTACATGGGTATGGATGGGATCAATTGGGTTCCAATCATCAGTATTTATGGCTAGCATTCCAAAACCCATGCGGCCAGGTTAGGAAGGACGAATTGGAAGGAACCAGTTCGTTCGATTGAGATTGAGAAGGTGTAAAAATTACACGGTGCAGCGAACAGAATTTGAGAAAGAGATAGAGAGTACACAACAGATAAGAGGAGAATCAGTAAATTCTTTAGCTCCAAACAACTGATACAAAGATGGCTCTGTCTACCCATGCGCTTCCACTGTGTGAAGCTTAGATGGCGATCTAGACAGAAGATAGGTGAAGAGCTTAAGGCTACCTGGAACAACAACTGTGACTGGGTGAAAGATGAATGATCGATGGCTATGAAGAGGTTTATCTTTTATAGCCTGCGAAGGTCGTTAGGTCGGACCGACCTACCATATGAGCCTCCACTAGTCGGCCAGGGAATATTCCCTTTACCATCGGGCCGGGGGCGCTGCCCTCGGACCCCCGCCAGGAGGGCCGCTGGCCCCCCTGGGATCCCCCAGCCAGGGGCCGCTTCCGCGGCACCCGAACCCCAAAATAGGGGCCCCTTTTAACTCCCTTACCCCGCAACTCGATGCAATGCGCTTTGAGTTGCTACCAGCTTAACCACTCCATTTTACCCAAAGATTAGACCCACAACGGTCACCTTTTTGCCATCCTGTCACATAGACCTCATCTAATATACAAGTCAGGACTCGAACAATGTCCGGGCTCACATTTGGCTTCTCCTCATAATGGGGGCCTTACAACTTTTAGCACCATGGATCATTGGTGGCACCTAATGAGGGTAGGGCATTGATCATATCTAACACCCCCCTCAATGTCAACCCATAGGTGAACTATCTCCTCAGCCCAATGCTGAGTCTCTAAAGATGAACTTGAAGCAGATCCTTCGTAAGTGCTTTGGTGAAGATATCTGCTCCATTCTCCTCTATTGGACAGTAGACCGGTTCCACTATCCCATCCTCTATCAAATCAAGCACATAGTGATACTGGATCTTTATATGTTTGGTGCGTACATGAAACACTGGATTTTTGGCAATGGCTATGCAACTTTGATTGTCACATCTCAGCACAGTTGGTTCTTCATCCTGCACTCCCATATGCCATAGAATCCTTCTCAACCATACTGCTTCACATGTAGCAAAACAAGCTACCTTGTACTCTGCTTCGGTAGAATACAATGCCACTGTTGGCTGCTTCTTACTAATCCAAGAGAAAATTCCTGAACCCAAAGAGAAACAATAACCAGAAACTGACTTCCTGGAATCACTGTCTCCTGCCCAATCTGAATCATAGTTCCCCACAAGAGAAGTTCCGAAACTGTATGTGATACCATAGTCAAGAGTTTCCTTCAAGTATCTGAGCACCCGCATCCCAGCCTTCCAATGACTCTCATGAGGTTTGTTTGAGAACCTGCTCAAAATACCAACAACAAAACTGATATCTGGTCCAGTGTTACACAAGTAGATCCAACCTCCTATACCTCCCAATGTCTGCTAGTACTGATGTATCCTCGACGGATAACTTTGCATTCACCTCCATAAGTGTAGCTATCTCCTTGCACTCGGTCATGCCAAATGCCTTCAAGATCTCCCATGCATACTTCTTCTGAGAGATGAAGATCTTTCCTGGCTCTTGCCAGACTTCAATCCCCAAACAATAGTGCAGCAAGCCCAAGTCTATCATTTCAAACTCAGAACTCAAAGCCTTTCGAGTTTGGTTGATCATATCTTCATAGTCACTTGTAATAAGAAGGTCGTCCACATATAGAACAATCACTACAGACTTTTTACCATCCCTGTAAACATACAAGTTAGCATCTGAGACACATCTTTTGAAGTTTAGGTTTAAAAGGAACTTATCTATCCGCTGGTACCATGCTCTGGGGGCTTGTTTCAGCCCCCCATACAATGCCTTCTTCAGATTACACACTTTGTTCTCTGAATGGGGGGCCTCAAACCCTGGTGGCTAAGCCATGTAAACCTCCTCCTTGAGGTCACCATTTAAGAACGCTGACTTAACATCCATTTGGTACACTGGCCACTTCTTGTGGGAAGCCACTGCAAGTACCGTGCGAATAGTGGTCATTCTGGTAGTTGGGGCAAATGACTCTTGAAAATCAAACCCTTCAACTTGTGAAAATCCTTGGGTAACCAGTTTAGCTTTGTACTTTTCTAAGGTACCATCAGCCTTGTACTTTACCTTCCAGATCCACTTGGTGCCAATAACCTTCCGCTTTGCTGGTCGATCCACTAGCTCCGAAGTGTCATTCTTCATTATGCTGTCATACTCCGCCTGCATAGCAGCCTTCCATGATGGATCTGCAAGTGCTTCTTCTAAGTCAGTTGGCTCCTTTACTTCTCTCATAATCTCAACCATCAAGGCCATATTGACTATGTGAGCAGAAGCCCTCCTTTGCTCCTCTATTCTCTGAGACCTCCTTGGTCCGTCTACCTTCTCCTCAATAGATGCATGCATAGGATTATTGTGGTCATAGAGCTGCTTCACCCAGCGCGGCAATGGCTTTTTCGATGGGGTGATGTCAGGTTGGTGAACTTTTTCCTCATCATCTAAAGATGATGCTTCCTCCTCCTTAAGGATAGGGTTAGCTCTTGGGACAGGTTCATAGTGGACTACTTCTTCGCTTGATGATAAAGTGGAAGAACTTGCCTTCTCCTCCTCCACTGTATGCGGTTCCTCCTTGAACACCACATCATGGCTCACGATGATCTTCTTTGCCTCTTGGTCATATAATTTGTAAGCCTTCTGCTCATACTATAACCCAAGAAGATACATTTTCTGCTTTTTGGTTTTAACTTGTTTCTCTTCTCATCTGGAACATGTGCATAACATTCACATCCAAAAATTCTGAAATGTGAGACAGATGGTTTCTTACCAGTGTAAGTCTCATGAGGTGTTTTTCCCTTGAGAGCCTTTGTGTAGCTCCGATTTAGAATGTAGACTGTAGTATTAACAGCTTCAGCCCAAAAATGGTTAGGCAATCCCTTGCCCTTTAGCATGCATCTTGCCATCTCCACAATGGTGCGATTCCTGCGTTCCACAACACCGTTCTGTTGAGGTGTGTGAGGCGTCGTCAATTGACGCTTGATCCCTTTGCTCTTGCAAAAGCCTTCAAACTCCTTTGAGTTGAACTCACCACCACCATCTGTTCTAAATTTCTTCACACTTTTCCTTGTTTCATTCTCAACAAGTTTTAGCCATTCTTTAAACTTACCAAAAGCTTGAGCCTTCTCACGAAGGAAGTACATCCACATCTTCCTATTGTAGTCGTCGACAATCAACATAAAATAAGAAGATCCCCCAAGGCCTGTGTAGGTATCTTACTACACAAGTCAGCATGCACCAACTCTAGAGGAGCCTGTGCTCTATTCTTGCTTTCTTGTGGAAATGCCTTTCTCTGTTGCTTGCCCATCATACAAGCTTCACATGGTTCCTTCAATTCAGTTATTGTAGGTAGGTGAGCAACCATACCTTGCTTTTGCATCTCCTTCAACACTGCAAATCCGATGTGTCCAAACCTTTCATGCCAAAGCTTACTTGTGCCCACTCCAGCGGTGGCTGTAAGAGCACTTAGCTCATACAGGTTGTTCCTTCTTTCTCCTTTGCCAACAATTGTGCCAACACTATCAAGAATTTCCGTACCTGTCTTTTTGAACCTCACTTCATGACCAAGATCAGTTATGGCAGCAACTGATAAGAGATTTCCCCTGATTTTGGGAACATACAACACATTTGAAAGCTTTTTGACTTCACCATTTGTAGCAACAAAAGAAATAGTACCTGTGCCCGCAGCAGGGCATTTAGCATCATTTCCAACCATCACAGTAATGGATTCTTGTAGAGGTTGCATAGAACTGTATAGACCTTTCTTGTTGGTCATGTGACAGGAGGCCCCACTATCCAATACCCATGAGTCAGTGGTAGATTTTTCTTGCGCCGAGGAGCACACTTCCTCAATGGTCGCCATGAATAATTCTAACTCTGCTTCAGCCGTATTGGCTGTCTCTTTCCCTTTACTTTTAAGGATACCATTCTTTTCATCTGCCTTCTTGACACGACAATCTGCAATTGCATGTCCTTTCTTCTTGCAGTAGAAGCACTATCCTTGAAACTTCTTCTTGCCGCCCTTCTTCTTTTTGTCACCATCATTTTTGGTGGAGGAACCACCTTTGCCTTTTGCATTGGCAGAGAATGCAGCATCTCCATTGTTGCTTCCTTCTTGGCTTTCAGCCTCAACTCCTCCTCCGTCAATAATGCACAAGACTCCTCAAAAGTCAAAGCTTGAGGTCTTACTTGAGTATTAAGGGTAGTTACTAGTCCATCAAACTTTTGTGGACAAATCCAAAGACACCTCCGAGCTAGCTCCTCGCTAGTCTTTTGTATCCCAGTGCCAGCCATCTGATCGCGCAGATTCTTAATCCGAGTGATGAATGCTTCAACTGTCTCTCCTTCAGCAAACTTCTCTACTGCTAGTTGATTTTCCAAGATTTGAATCCTTGTTTGGTTTCGTGTTTCATACTGACTCCTTAGTACATTCCAAGCCTCTGACGCTTTGGTTGTATGCTGAATCAAAGTCAGAACACTGTCAGAACAGCTTGTAACTAAGGCACACAATGCATCTACATTCCTTCATTTCCAAGCTCGTAGAAGATCTGCATTTGGAGGAATCATCACACTAGAATTTGATGGGTCAGGGGTAGGCTACGGTTCTGCGCCACTCCCCAACACAGTCTCTAGAAGCTCATAAGAATCAAGGATAGTTGTAATTTTGAACTTCCACAAGGTGTAGTTTGTATCATCTAACTTGCCTTCACTGAAGGTTGGTGGACGAATCCTCAGTGTTTGAATAGCCGGCACAACATCACCACCTCCTGCACCGCTTCCTAATGTGCCAGAACCGCTTCCAGAAGTCGACATAGTTTCTCTTTGTTGTTGAAGCCTTTGCCTCTTGCACACTCTTCAATCTTTAGAGCCCCCTGGGCTCTGATACCATTTAAAAATTACACGGCGCAGTGAACAGAATCTGAGAAAGAGATAGAGAGTACATAACAGATAAGAGGAGAATCAATAAATTCTTTAGCTCCAAACAACTAATACAAAGATGGCTCTGTCCACCTGTGCGCTTCCACTGTGTGAAGCTTAGATGGCGATCTAGACAGAAGATAGGTGAAGAGCTTAAGGCTAGCTGGAACAACAACTTTGACTGGGTGAAAGATGAATGATCGATGGCTGTGAAGGGGTTTATCTTTTATAGCCTGCGAAGGTCGTTAGGTCGGTCTGCTGACCTAACGACCTACCATATGAGCCTCCACTAGTCGGCCAAGGAATATTCTAAGGAATATTCCCTTTACCATCGGGCTGGGGGCGCTGCCCCCAGACCCCCGCCAGGGGGGCCGCTGGCCCCCCTAGGACCCCCCCAGCCAGGGGTCGCTTCCGCAGCCCCCGGACCCCAAAATAGGGGCCCCTTTTAACTCCCTTACCCGCAACTCGATGCAATGCCCCTCGAGTTGCTACCAGCTTAACCACTCCATCTAACCCAAAGATTAGACCCACAACGGTCACCTTTTTGCCATCCGGTCATATAGACCTCATTTGATATACAAGTCAGGACTTAAGCAATGTCCGGGCTCACATTTGGCTTCTCCTCATAATGGGGGCCTTACAACTTTGAGCACCATGGATCATTGGTGGCACCTAATGAGGGTGGGGCATTGATCATATCTAACAGAAGGTAGGCATTGTTAGGGTAAAGAAAAAATACAAAACACAAACAAAAAAAGGACAAAAAACCCAAAACTCAAATCTCAAACACAAAACACAAACTCATACTCTGTTGGATTTATTGTGTGGCAAGGTTGCGCATATGCTATTAATTTTTATATCTTCTTGGAAAGCTTGTAGTTTTTCTAATGGTGGAAGAAGTATTAGAAGATAGAAAAGAAGTGTGAAGGAAGAAGTGATAGGAGAAGAAGAAGAAAAAAGAAAAAGAAGAAGAGATAGAAGTCAGAGAAGAGAAGAAAAGGAGGTGTAGAGGTTAAGAGAAACTTAAGTGAAGAAGAAGGAGACGAGGTTGAAGAAGAAGAAGAAAGAGAAGAGGAGTAAGGAGAAGAAGAGGAAGAGGACTAGAAGAAGAAGAAGAAGAGAGAAGAAGGAGTAAGAAGAAGAAAGGAAAGAAGGAGAAGAAGAAGAATAATATTTTTAATTTAAAAAAAAGAAAAACAAGAGAGATAGTCGACATCACACACACACACACACACACACATGTATGTATGTGTGTGTGTGTGTACACACACACACACACACACACACACACATGCATACATACATACATATGTACATACATACATACATACACCTACCTGTGTGTGTGTGTGTGTGGTGTGTGACGCAGGCTATCAAAAGGGCTAACAACAAGGTAAGTCATAAGTTTTTTAAAATTTTTAAATTTTCCATTTATTTATTTATTTATTCTTCCTTTCTTATCACTCCCTAACACACACACACACACACACACACACACACACACACACACACACACACACACACACACACACACACACTGATGACACCCAAAAGAAGCATAAAAACAAGGCACAAAAGAATCCAAGTATGCATCATATTTTCATTTTTTGTCAAGAGAATAATAGTAAGTTGTTGCAAAATCACAAAAAAGAGATAGAGACATGAGGGGGCCACATCTACATCCATCATTAATAAATGGTATACACAAAAGTGTGCATGCATTTACAAAAGGTTAGTAGAAAGAATTGAAATGTAAAGGCTAAAGCCTTACGAATGCAAATGTATTCAAAAAAATCAAAGAAATAATAAAAATATGAAGGGTTGTGTGTCTTTTGGGGAAAAGGTGGGGTGGAGTGTATGACTGATTATGTGCCTCTTTCTCTCCTTTCTTCCAAGACACACACATTCTCCTTTTGTATGGTGCCAATCTTTCTCTCTCCTCTCTCCTCTGTCTTTTGTGTAGAAATTCCTCTTTTCCCTTTTGCTCTTTCCTTTTGTGCATAATGGTTGAAGCTATGGACAAAGATGATGAAGATGACAAATTTTTTTATTATTAAGAGAGAGATTTATGGTTTCTTTTTAGTTTTGAGATCAATGGCAGAGCCATACACATAGATTTTGTATGCTGTTTCCTTGATTTTGTGGTTGTTTTTGTTCGTGGGAGGGTTACTTTCATTTTGTGCCAGCCGGGGAAGAAGCTGATCTCAACAACTATAGTCTCAAGAAGGAAGAAGCAATCTTTTTATTAAAAAAAATAGAGGAGGAAGAAGAAGCATAAAAAACAAGCTCATCTCATTCTATCTTCTTCATCTAGGCTGCTTCTACAGAAGAATATGAGAAGGGAAAGTGTAACAAGAATTGGCAGCCTATGGATAATTGGAATGAAAGAAAGAAGATAAGATTCATGAATGCTACATTTGTATCTTCTTTGAGGCCCATGATTTGCTCGCGAGAGGGAGTGGGTCTACCATGGATGAGAGAGTGGAGGAACAAGAGCAAGCTGAAGACTATGGATTTGTGAAACTCCACCCCTCATCCCCACCAATGCAAGCCACCCTCATCATTCAGTGGTGGCAATGGCCATTGAGCACCCCTTCAATGACCATCCAAGGACAAAAAAATAGAAAGTAGAATAAATTAAGAAAGAAAGGATTTGAGAGAGATTGACAAGAATAAGGGCAAGAATCCAATCAATGTATGTCAAAATTTGTAAGTTGTTTCTTCATTGTTCTCCTCTCTGGTGGAGGGTGGCTATGGTGATCAGAATTTGTCCAGCAGTGTTTTGCATAGGCATTTGTGGTGATGAGGAGGAAAATGAGAAAAAGAGCTTGGTGTCTTGAAAATGGTGCAGCATTGGCCACAACCAGAAACAACCACAACCTGCACAAACCCTCATCATCGATGTACCTGATGCATTGATTAAGCTACTTCTGATTAATGACCAAGCATCGAGGCCAACCAGCCATTGGCACCTCGAAAACATAGAAGAAGAAAAAGGAGAAGAAAGAGGGGAAATGAGATTTTAGAGAGAGTGAGAGAGAAAAATAATATGCAGAGTAGCATAAGGGTCTTGTAAGAAAAGGTAGCAAGTATTCGAGGGTCAAGGAAAGCAAGGTACACATTATTATTAGAAGAAGAAGAAGATGTTGAAGAATAGGTAGTGTGACTCTTCATCGGCTACTCTTCTTGTCTATGGGTCTTCTGACAAGAACCAAAATCACCCCACAGACAAAAAGAGAGAGAGAATGCAAGTATTCATGGCCACCCCTGCTGAGCGAGACAAAACCGTGGAGAAAAAGAAGAAAGGAGAAGCGAGAAAGAAAGAACTAGCATTAAGGCTGCCATGCCTGTCTGATCCTTTCCTCCTACTCCTTGAAAATTCCTGCATAACTACAGAAAATGGATAAAAAAGGACACGTTCTTGGAGAAGCCTCATTCATGGCTAAGAAATTCCATCAAGCGCATCTCAGCGATAGCGGCTAGTTGACCGCGCTTGTGCAAGCTTTGGATCTTTTGGCCAAATGATTTGGAATGTTCAGTGGCCATGTTCATATCATCGTAGGAGGAGATTCGGTGTGCCAACAAAAAGGAAAGGACACTGACATAAGAGAGGGAACGGAGACAGACATAGAGAGAGAGAGAAAGAGAGGTCTCTTTAGAATCAAACCATGGCTCCCTTGTGCCCTGCGGAAGAAAAAACCAATCTTTTGCCTCGCCTGCATCCCTCTCTCCTACCCATGTAACCCTAACCTCCTTGATCTTTTCTTCCTACCTCAACTTTGCATTTTCCAGCATCTCTCATGGGCCACGCCCCCAACCTCAGGGAAGTGGAAAAAGACATTCTAGACACATAGACAGAGAGAGTATGAGAATGGGCATGTGAGTAGCCAATCCTCACATCCACACTAATCCTGAGATCACACATGTCAATGAAGGTAGCAAATCACTCGACTAGATGATGATGACATGAAAGAAGAAGAAGAAGCTCAAATTGACAAGCAGGCGCACACCATCCCACATCGCAGCTTTGAGAAGAAAGAGGGCGAGTGAGCCCACCATGGCTTCCTCTTGGCCTTCACATTAGATGATTGGCCTTCACATTAAATGAAGATGAGAGGAAGAATAAGGAGTAGGAGGAGGATGCAGATTTCTTATGAAAAAGAAGAAGCGAATCTGTGGCAAAGTATTGGGTTTTGCACCTAATTATATATGATTCATCTACTTTCACCCCCTTTCCCTTCGCCATGGCGGAGGAGAGCAGCTCTACGCTAGTGCCGTTTGGCCTTGCAAAAGAAGAAGGAGAAGTGATAATGGATTTTGAAAGCGAGAAGCAAACACAAGCCTTGAGAATTGTCCAAAGCTAAGAAAGACTCAACCCTCCTCTATTATTTATTTCTCCCTTTATTCTTTTATGCAAGGCTTTTTCTATGCAAGCTGACTTCTGACTGCATTTTCCCATCACATAACATCTTCCTCCTACCAAAGGCCAAGTTGGCCCTCTCATGCCACCTACTTCTCCACCATCCCATACTCTACCACCTCTGATGGCCTCATCAAAACCTGATCCAGATCATCATCTACCCCTACTATAATTATTAGAAATACCCACAATAGGTGCACCCTAGTCAATTACTTTTTTTAAAACAATAAAAAAAAACATTAAAAGGAAAATAAAGTCTTTTAGCAAAGACTTGTTCCTACACTAATCATTCCTTCTCATATGTTCCCTCTTCACAACCCTCTTTATTCAGCTTCACTCACCTCCTCTTTGGAGACCCCTTCATGTTGTACCCTCATCCCCCTTCAATTACCCCATTGTCTTCTAATCCCATTCCCCTCCTTGATTTCCTTGATTTCCACCTTTCCCTTACCTCATCTCACACCACCATATGTAGGTTTAAGAAAACAAACAATTTTGAAACATAATAGCTAAAAAATAAATGTTTTTATAACATTAAAAGCTTACCATTAAGAGGGAATGTTTCCATACTTTCTACTTTCCCCTACCAAATTTTAACAACATTCTCATCTTAATAAAGTGCCTTTGGAGCTACGAGGGGAAGTCATTCTTCTTCCTCCATTGGGATGGAGGAGTTGTGCTCATGATCCCTTATTGAAGATTGAACCCTATCCTTGAACAAGTATGCCAGTTTTTCAATGTGGGAGTGTTTGAGGTAGGAGTTCCCTTACTCTGGTGGTCATGGCTTTGGAGTCCCATATCCTACCAAAGAATTGAAATGTAAAGGCTAAAGCCTTAAGAATGCAAATGTATTAAAAAAAATCAAAGAAATAATAAAAATATGAAGGGTTGTGTGTCTTTTGGGGAAAAGGTGGAGTGGTCACTTCCAATTATCTCTAGTCTCAAAGTCAAGCTTACCTAGCAGCCATTGACTCCTTAGGATGGCATGCCACCCTTATTCTTTGACATCAACACAGGGATTAACCGCATTGCTATGGCAAGACTTCTTCTTCAAGCCATACTATTCCCATCTAGCTGTATAGCCTTACTCAAGGATATGGTGGATAGTAGATTTTCCTAGTGTACGTACCCTTTTTACCTAGACTCAACCAGTGATCTTCGCAGCATTTTTACGCCATATCTTTTGAGCAAAGGGTGTCTTTCACTTACCTTGCTGCCACTCCCTGTGGAGTGAATCACTTGTACATTCACATGAAGAAAGGAAATTTAAATTAAAAAACCTTAAAAAAACAACAACAAAAATAAAAGGAGTCAAAAAAAAAGGGGAGAGAGAGAGAGAGAGAGAGAGAGAGAGAGAGAGAGAGAGAGAGAGAGAGAGAGAGAGAGAGAGAGAGAGAGAGAGAGAGAGAGAGAGAGAGAGAGAGAGAGAGAGAGAGAGAGAGAGAGAGAGAGAGAGAGAGAGAGAGAGAGAGAGAGAGAGAGAGAGAGAGAGAGAGAGAGAGAGAGAAGAAGAAGAAGAAGAAGAAGAAGAAGAAGAAGAAGAAGAAGAAGAAGAAGAAGAAGAAAAGAAAATAGAGCAAAAGCTCTATGCTTAGTTAGGTGCACTGACCTTTCACAGCACCTAGGGGCCCTCAAGTTCGATACGTCCAATGGCTTCAGTCTTGGTTGGCTCCATCTCTAACCCCCTAGGCCTTCCCTCACTACACAATCTCTGGGCACCTCAAGGGTAGGACATATTGGGCTTCCTTAGACGACTTGCCACCCCGAGTTTTGTATTGCACCATAACAGTTCACCAACTGGGTCTTCAAGTGTGGGACAACACTTCAGGATTGCTTGGAGTTTGACCCATCTCCTAGTTGCACTTGCACATGCACAAATCATTGCATATGTAAGTTAGACACATCCCTTAGGGAGAGCACAAGTTGTCTTGTAGGTTTTTTTGTGAAGGAATACTTGAAGAACTTAAGAACCATCAATATCAATGGCCTCTCCATCCTTACCATTCCATGATTTCATCTTCAATAGAGCCATCCTTGATCATCCATGCTACCATCATTTTCCTCCATTGGGATACATCTTCTGGACATCATCTACATCATTAGCACAGGGCATAATTTTTTTAGCACTAGTTGTTTTCCATATTCTTCTTCATCGGGCACATTCTTCTTCATTAGCAACATCCATTTCTCCACCATCATGACCCCTACTTCTTCATCAGGACTATTTCCACCATTTTGCACCTTCGGTGAAAGCTACAACATGCTACCTATGACGTGAGTGCCATGGGACTGGCATTCATCTGGGGGGGAATATTGTTAATGGTATTTTGAGAAGACTTCAAGTGGAACCATCTTCGAGCCTTTGGAGGCATCAAAAGCAAGAAGGCAAGTTAGGTGAGTTCATTACAACTTGAGCTAGTCTTGTATTCTTGCTTTCTTGGGTTAGAGAGGAGGGTGCTTGCTAGCTAGAGTGGAGTGCTGAGAGACAATGTGAGAGATTGTCGCCGAAGTGAGTTGCAGCTTTTTTGAAATGATAGAAGTCTATCCAAGTCCCAATTGTTGGTGTGTTAGGCTCAACATTTTTAGTAGAGGGGAAATAGTGTTAATAGTATTTTGAGAAGACTACAAAAGTGGAAGTGCTAGCTATTATTTTTTAGTGGATATTATTTTTGTGGAGCTTCAATGCATTATTTTTTGGAACTTGGATTATATTTGTACTTCATGAAGATCATCACATTATCATGGATATATTATTTTGTGAGAGTCGAGTTCACTCCCATACACATTGTATTTACCACCCAGAGTAGTGTTTATCGCACCTCCAAGTGTTGCATGGGTTGCACACATGTATTTGTGATTAGAATAGCATAGGCTTGGTCTAATTAGGCTAAGGCACAAGCATCTAATGAGGATTGACCGGCCTAGAGCCCATTAAATGGGTAGGATGACCAAAAGAGGGTGCAAATCCTAAACGCAAAAGGGGTGCAAACCCTAACTCTAACCATATTCTTGTATCTATATAAGGGTGGGACACCTTAGTTATATGGACCCTTTGGCACATCCATGCTATGGAAGCTCTATCAGTGTGACTACTCAAGCTTTCTATTCAATCTTTCGAGTTTATCATCTTGCTTCCATTTTGTTGAGAGTGACCGAGAGGGAGAGACTGAGAGGTGTGTTGAGCAAGGGACTGAGGGAAAGTGAAGCTCTTTGCCATCATCTTGCTTTTTTAATTTTCTCTACTAGCTCTTCGACTTGTTGGTGTGCTTGTTTGTGGATGTAAAGGAGTGATGGCATTGGATTGTGTTGATTGTGGTCGTGGAACCTTCATCGAGACTTCGAGTCATCAAATGCAAGAATGTAAGTTAGATGAGTTTATTATGACTTGAGCTAGTCTTGTGTTCTTGCTTTCTTGGATTGGAGAGGAGGGTATTTGGTTAGTTAGAGTGGAGTGTTGAGAGACAAGGTGAGAGATTGTTACAGAAGTGAGTTGTAGCTTCTGAAACAATAGAAGTCCGTTCAAAGTCCCAGTTGTTGGTGTGTTAGGCTTAACAAATAGGTTGTTATGGTAGGCCATTATTTGAAATGTGAATAATATCATCCATCAAATGGAGTGTGAGGTCTGTTGTCTTAAATAGTGGGGCTTCTTGTTGAATGTGGAACAAATAGAAATCATGGAGATTATCATCCAATCCAATTTATTCCTCTCCACTAGTAATGAAAGATATATGATTTGTAATGAAAGGAGATTATCATCCAATCCAATTTCTTCCTCTTTATTAGTGATGTGAGATATGTGATTGGCAATGAAATGTCGCTTCCTTTTGTGTACGAAAATGGCAAAATCAAATTCTAATAGAAGTAGAAGCCATCAAGCGATGCAACATGTAGCGCATGATTTATTCACTAAATATAAAAGTGCTTGATGGTATATAAAATTGGTGATTGATAGAGCCAAAAAGTAACAAAAAAACTTCTTGATGGGATACACCATTGCTAACCCTTACCTTGCTAACATAAAAAAATTCATTTTTGCTTTCATGAGTTGTTTGCTAACAAAACTCACAAGGAAGTCCATGTTATGTTCATTGACTTGGCACAAAAGAACTCCAATCATGTTTTTGAAGCGTCAATATGCACATGAAAGATTATCATTCGATTTGAGGTTTGTAAGAGCGGGCTTCTTCAATGTTTCATATGAAGCTTTGCATTCATCAATCCATTTCTAGATAGCCAATAGCTTGTGATTTTACTATTGAGGTGTACTTAAACATAAAGTGTTGGTACCTACCACTAGCATGTCCTGGAGAACATTGAATGCCCTTGTGGCTAGTGGGTGGTAGGAGATCTATTATCACCTTGATATTTGTAGTGTTAGTTGCATGGCCCAAGATGATGCCATGCTTAACCGAGAATTCACATTTCAATGGATTGAGGGAGAGCTGATATTGCCGATATCTTTCAAAGACCAAGTGAAGTTGGATGCTCCTTCCAACTAGAGTGGACCCAAAGGTCATAAAGAAACACCTTGAGTCATCATCTCGAGATATTCTTAAAGATGGTACACATGATATGGTGTAACGTACCCGACTTGATTACGTGAAAAGTAACGTTTTAGTAGTTGCCCAAAGTTTACCTTCTAGCTGTCTAGATCCGTACTCTAATTAGAACGATTGGATTTTGTCCGGCTAGTTAACCCTACGTGTACCTCGCAAGGGAAGCATCCTGCTGTTACCCACGGAGAATTGACTTGAAGCTTCTTAATTGACCTAACAGTTAGCTATCACCAACTAATTCACATCTGGAGGTGTCCTTTGAGAGGCTTCTTGTCCGGAAGGAGCGACTGCTATTACCCTTGGTTCATGGAGTACAACACTTTTTTCTAGTAGCACACTAAGGATTTATGAAATCCCTAGCAGTGCTTTGACACAACTGCCGTACCTTTCCCCTAAGATAATTTACAGTTCGGTTCTAAGACCAAACCCTAGGTAAGCCGGTGAATCGGCCCTTCCTAGAGTTTCTTCCTAGTGTTTATTTTTGGGGAACCTCTCAGCTAATTGAAACCACCCTACCATAGGATTGGATTCGTCGAGGATCCATTCACCCGCTTCCCTTAATGAAGTTTCTTAGTTATCTAATTACCTACCACATTACGTGAAACATATAAAAACAACTTCATTAATTAAAAATCCCTTTATGCACAACTATTCGTTTGTGTAATTTACTCACAGACATACAAACAGAATTAAAAAAAATCATTGATTATATTCCATAATGTGAGTTCTACCCATACAGGAGAAAAACTACAATTTCACGTGTTGCCTCATTTGATGCATCTGCATGTTACTAAGATCAAATCCACCTATAGCTAGCGTTTTTAGGTGTCCTAAGTAGAACTCGGGCAGAACTCGGGCCATACAGGGGAGCAAGTAGTTCCCAGGTGCGTAAAGGATTGTAGCCAGAGCCCCCCTGGCACCCTAACCACCTCCTACTTACTACGAATCCCTGTTGGGAGACCTCTTGCCATTGGAGTTGGTCCATGCTTCTGTGGCGGTAAAAACATCCCCTCTTGGTATGGGAATTCAACATCTATCCTTGGGGGAGGTATAGGGATTCTCAATTTATATATGTTCCAATATTTAATTCAATTAGGATCTAATCTAGAAAATCACAAACAAGATTGATGTCTTCAAGAAATTATGACTTCAGCAATCATGCAACTTTCAAGTAATGATTAATCTTGTAGCAATCGACCTTTGAATTTCACGCAGTGAGCTCTTCCCCTTAGAATTTAACTAGGATATCTAGATTTTTGGGGTCTCTAATCTCTCAGTTTAAGGTTTATGATGACATTCTTGTAACCCAAGTTTCTTGGCCTTAAGTCACTTTCTTCAACTTAGAGATATTTTTGATCTTTAAAATCTTCTATCAAGCTTCTAGATTAAAACTATATCCTTGTCTAATTTCTTCAGGGTTTCATTCGTCTTGAATTTCAAATTTCTCATGATTTCTCTTGAGTTGGTTTTCATAGTTTCCCGAACAGTTTCTAGCCTACAAGATGTTCTAATAATTTATCAAGTGAATGCTCTAAGAGACTTATCTTATTCTTATTGAATTCGGATGGGAATTTTTAGAAAAACTTGTGGTATCACGATTGGTAAAGAGTTGTTATCCATGCTTGTGGCTCCATTAGTGATTCTCGTGCTCACAACTCCAACCGTTGCTTCCACGTTAGTAGGGTCACTCGCGATTCCCCCTTCTGAATTCTTTTTCTTTGGGGCCATGATGGAAATATGATTTGTAGAAGGAGAAGAATACGGTAGTAATACCGGCTAGCAAAGGTATAAGACTCTTGACGATGATGATGGTTATTGTGGGATTTGATGATGTAGGCCTCGTAGAAGGAGAAGAATACGGTAGTAATACCGGCTAGCAAAGGTATAAGACTCTTGACGATGATGATGGTTATTGCGGGATTTGATGATGTAGGCCTCGTAGATGGTTCTTCTTGTTTCGTGGAGAGCAATACTTCTCTCTCTCTCACCTTGGCAAGTAAGGTTAAGAACAAGAGTAGCTCTTTCTCTAATATAGACCAAGAGTGAGAGAATAGGTATGATCTCTCTCTCTCTAGTAGACGGAGTAGGGACGAGAGTAGAGGTATAACTTCTAACCGGATTGATAGAATATGATAGAGTTCTTCAGTGTCTTCTCTTCTTGGATTAGAGTAGAAGAGGGTGAGAGACCTTCAGCATATCCCCTCCTTGGGTTGAATTGAATAATGTCTCCTTGTCTCGTGAGTAGAGTCTCCTCCTCTCAAATGGATGGAGTAGAGTCTCCTCATCTTGGAATCGCGGAATAGAGTCTCCTCCTTCTTGATCAGCATCTCGTCCTTATCAAGTTTGCTCTTCTCAATATGTCTAGTTATCCCCATGCCCTCAATTTATAGTTTTTGTTGGGGGGGGGGGTCGTTGATCAAAAGCACGTTAATTTTTATGTGTAGTTTATTTTTTTTTGGGCGGGGGGGAGTTATTATCCCTCTCAGTCTATAATCGTTCACGATGAGGATGTTGACATTTGCAATGATGAGGCCGTGTTGATTACATCGATGTTCGTCAGCCATTTTTTTTGTTTTTTTGACGAAAAAAAAGCTTATGTAATAGTAAACGAAAAACTTACGTAATACGTAAAAACATTACATACGACCAATGTTTTGGTTAAGACAAATGGCATAACAATCTAGGAAAACACTCCCCTTTCAATGTGGTGAATGTGGCCTTTAGCCCATCATCTAGTTGAACTTGCACTTGATTATAACCAAATAACCCATCCGAAAAGTTGGCAATCTTCTTACTTTCCACTTGGTTGATCATGCGATCAATATATAGTCTTACATAGTGGTCTTACTTAGTTGTAGTATTGAGCTTTTTATGATTACGACATACTTGCATCTTTCTATTTTCCTCGAGTACAATGGATAATATCCAATCCATACAATCGATCTCATAAATAAATCTCGAGTTTAAATTTTTTTCTAGCTTTGATAAAATGTGATGTGTATGATAAGACAGTTTATTCAGCAGAGTCTTTGTTTTATAGGCTTAGCACTAGTTTTAAGTGGGATTATATGTGTCCACACTTGGTATGGTATGCCATTCAGGTTTGAGGAGTTCCAAGCAAAGACATTTCAAACTTCTTTAGTGGGTTGATGACATATTTTTCATCCTTTGTATTGAGATCCTCAACAATCTAGGCTGATACATTGTGAAAACAAGGTCATCATTTGCTTAATATCTTGTGCACCTCAACTCTGTTTGTGGGGATGGGATAGCTCTTTGTTCAATTTATTAATGTTGAGTCAAGGGCCATCATGAAGAGAGGTATTGAGAAAATTTGTTTAAGGATTGATTGTTTGAAATGTAGATTCTTGTGCTGCTTGTTGACTCAAGTATTTATATGCTTCTCGATACTCGAGTTCCTATGTGAATAGAAATTCAAGTGTGGCAAGTATATACATCAAATATTGCTCACCCTCAGGGCATGAGATATATTTAGTGAGAGGTTTTTGGGTTGGGGACAATAGTTAGTATCTCCATGCAACATGTTTGAAATTGTATCAAGATTAAGTAGAGAGGTTCTCCAAGTTTCCATTTTGACTTGTACTACATCCTTCTTGTTTCATGGGAAGACTAGACTATTATCCCAGTTCTCAATATGTCATGCATTGTGCATCCAAGGACACCCAAGCAATACATTGTAGTCAACCCCTTGCATAATAAAAAATTTAACTAAAATTTAACTCCAACAATTTTGACTAGCTAGTCTTTCATCACACCCTATGGGTGGATTTTGAATCCATTGCTAATAGTCAAACTAAAATATACAAGTTTAGTTGTCAACGGGTTTTCCCATACACGGATCACATCTTGGCTAACTATGCTAACTAAAGCTCTAATATCAATGAATTCACATATAATCAACTCATTAAGGGCTTTTATTTTAAGGACAACATGGTGCTCTACTCCTTCACAAAAGGTGTTGGCTCGCAAGGCTTCCAAAGTTGGAGAGCTTAAGAGGTTGGGTTTTGGATCATGTGTTGATTTTGTAGGTTGTACTCTATCCAGTTTTTGAATGGGTGCCATATGGCAACACATACTGCCATCAAGTCTCCTAGAGGAATTGAAATGTTTGTAGATACAAGGGTTATGATGACACTAGATTCTATCTCTTGATATAAAAAATGGTGATACCCTACATCACTAGGAGTAAAAGTCTCTTTCTCTTGCATATGTTGGCCAAATTATAGTGATTCCATGGTCAAGTCTCTAGGGTTTGGGGTTTGATTAGGGAGAGATGTGTGCAATGTATGAGAGACATTGGAAAGATAGATGGTTTCCATAGCTATATCTGCTAGTAGTTCCCCTTGCATGATCTTAATGTGCTCCTTGACTTTATTTATGGTGGCCATTTGCTACTCAAGTTCAAGATACTCTCCTACTTTAGCTATGATATCTCTCTTGGTCTATGTATTGTTGTTACACTCTATGTCCTTGAACTAGAAGTAGTGCCTTGTAGGGTGGTTAAGCTTTCACTTTTTAACTTAAGATCAACACACTTTCCTCTTTTCTTTGCATTATTCTTGCTTATTATTGATTTGTTTATTGTACTTGGCTTCTTAATGCTAATATCATCTTTTTTTCTCTGTACTTAGGCGATGGTATTGACTAGAATCAATTTTTTTGCTACTATTAGCTTTGCATCTAGGGAAATTTTGATACATATGAATGATTCTACACCCAATAAACTATTGATATACTTTTTTTTGTTAAGACTATTCTTGTCTTTGAGGACAATAGGAGGATACATGTCCTAGTTACCTAAAGTTTTAGCAAGCTACTGTTTCTCAAGACTAGGCCATTTTCTACCCTCTTCCTCCTCCTAACATCATGATTGGCATTGGTCTACAATCTATTAAGATAGGTGGCTTTCTTTGGTGAGCATAAAAAGGGGTTCCCATATTGCTCGTTCTCCTTGGTTCTTTAATGTAATGTATAGTAGTATGAGCAGGATGTGTGTATTATTATATCTAATCGTCTAGAGAATCTTGAGGGGTTGATTTTAGCTCTTTGCACTATTTTTCTCTACTCTTAGGGATTTCGTAAGGCTAATGGTGGCACAAACTATGATTGTCTTTGATAATAGGGGCTGCAATTAAATTGTGTATTGGGTTAGGGTCTATAAGTCTTTGCCAATATCTATAGTAAGTAGCTTCATGCCCAAATTAGCCACAATTAGTGCAAGTGTGTGTTGGCTTTAAGCACTTCAAAGGGAGAAAGTATTTGCCATCATGGATGTACTATAAATTTTGGTGATAAGGTTAGGACAACTTCAAGATTTTCACTATCTTTAAGAGCTCTTACTATTTTTCTTAACATTACCTATAAGGTCCCATATTTTTAGAGCCAAAATTTGGGTTAGGGCTTGCAATTCTTCACCCATCTCTATAATGGGAAGCATCATGTCCAAACCATCCACAATTGCTGCAAGTGCATATTGGCTTCAAGCACTCTAAAGGGAGATAGTCTCCACCATTACCATAATGGATGCACTATATATTTTGGTGATAAGATTACGACAACTTCAAGATTTCCACTATCTTTAAAAGCTCTTAGTATTGTTTCTTATCATTAGCTACTATAAGGTCTTGCATGTTTTTTACCTCCACCTTTCCATGGCTCAATCAAGAGTCTTATCAATTACCTATTACTTTTTTCTCTCTCCTCTTCTTGTGTAGGCCATCAATGTGAATTGCCTCATCAAGTATTGTTTATGTTTGGAGTGATTAGGGCCCAAATTTCCTACCATGATCTCATCTCTTAATCACATATTACGGGTCTTTTTGCAATAACTAGGATATGCTTAAAGAGGCTCCTCACCTTTGAGACATGATTCCATATGCTCTCCTCTTATTACTACTCAATATTGACTAATCATATGATGAGATTATCATCGTAACCATCCTCGACAAAGAATTTGATAAAGTTATATTTAAGGAATGTGTGTGATTTTCCTTGGTGGCATCAAGCCTAACAAACAAGGTTCACCCCTTTTCTCTTAGGCACACTTTGAATACTTGTGCTTCATTAGCATCACTTCTTGTAAAGGTTATTCACTTCATAGGCCTACTCAAACTATTTAACAAATCTATAGGAACATCCCTTAGTGGGATTACAGCTTGATCCTTATTCCTAGGCATGCTCCCAATTTGAGCTAAAAGGGTTTGAGCAATGGGAGTTCCTATTTGCAATATTTTTGTTCATTGAATAGGCATCATTGCATGAGATTTGATAATAAGTCTTATTAGGAGTCGATTTTTAAGAAAAAGATAGCATTGCTAATGGGACACTGGTGTCACTTATGGGACACTCGTCTTGGTTATGGGATACCCTCTATTGCATAAGCCATGCATCACTCTTGGCATCATGTAGGGCATGTGTAGAAGTGATGACTTTAACAATGCCATTTTGTGTCTTTTATGTGACAAAAAGCTTTGCCAACACTATGGCTCCCAAATTGTAGTAGCTTGAGTTAATCATTAGAGTCACTTGGCATAGAATGTTAGAGGAAAATGGTTAACTCATGAGAAAACATAGTTATCACATAGGGCTATTGAGGTAAGATAGACTCAGATATAGAGAGGAAAGTTGAGAAAATTAGTTTGTTATTCGAGAAAAGAGGCATACTTGAACCCGGTTTTATATCTTCAAAATTCATCGAAGGACTAAAGATGAATAAATGGAAGAAAAGCTTAGTAGTCTTAGAAAAGCAAGATGGGGCCATTGATCCACAATCAACTTTTGATGTGTGTAGTCATTACTGTCAAAGTCTTTATGGAATTTCTAGCAATGGCTCATAATAGACAATTCATATTCTCTTAGAGAACGTTAATAGAGCAAGAAAATCTCTAAGTATTGATAGTTTGACATGTACAATAGGACTCTTTACACATTTTAGCTACTAATCAACAAGATATAAATAACTAAATTTGTTAACTCATACAAGAGAAAAGGGATGCTTCCAAATTGAGTTAGGGCATTGGAGGCCATATCTTTAATGACCACCATCTATATAGTGTTTATCAAAGCACAGACTATCAAGATCTCGATCATCTTATAGATGTAAATTGACATCAATATATGCATTCACAAGAGGTAAGAACATTAATGACAATATATGTAATGTATTGAGGGCCATGGAATGGTTAAGTAAATTCATGTAGAAAGTTGTTTTTCTACAATTAGAAATTTAGAAGGCCTTTGATAAAGTAGGGTGGATTTACTTGAGGCAAGAACTAAGGAAAATGGGATTTTGTGAAAAGATTGCCAATAACCCATTCATGCCAGGAGAGGGATCACAAGCATTTATCTTGATAAATAGAATTGTTTTGGATCCCTTTGTAGTCAAACATTTTTTGTTTGTTGGATAGGTTAGAAACTTATGAAGTTCTTGAAGGAATTAATTATCAAATCTTATTAGTATCACAAAAGAAGACTTGTAAAATTTGGGACGTGAGGGAAGAATCATCAATATGGTGAATGTTTACATGTATTAGGGCCACCTAGTGGTGGGGGCGCACAAGAGTAATTGAAGGAGGCAGGGAAAAGTGGGTGCTAAACAAAATGAAATTGAAAATTAGTAGTTGGAACTCAACAAGTTTGCTCTTTCATGTCAAGCTAAACATTTTCACACTTTTTATCTACCCCACACTCAAATTTTATTTGCCATTGTTGTTATACACCAAAGGATTACAAAAAGAATGGGATGCAATAATAAGTTGCTTCCTTTAGTGGAGCCAAGAAGAAATAGATATTAAACCCATACTTTAGAGAGTGTTAGAAAAGGTTGGGGATAGGAGGCTTAAATTTAATTTAGGTAAAGGATGAGGCTCTAAAAGCTAGAGCCAAGTTGCTTAAGAAATATTGGGAATATGGAGTATCATGGATGTGTATGCTACTCCAATTGCTATTTGCAACCAACAAGAGGTTCTATCTTACTTGAGGCTTGAATAGCAAAGGTACACTACTCAAGCATGTAAGGAGATTAAGACTTCTTGCATGTGTGTAGACATTGTAAGAGACTAGGTAACCATACTATCCTATTGGAATTGATAAAACAGTTGTTTAATGTGGGTCTTCAGACCTCCTACAATGGATAGAGATAGAAACATTACTGAAATAGGGACATTCAAGGTGGAGCACCAATCAAGAAGATTTATTTCTTTGAAGAAATCCAAAGAAAGGACATGATATCTAAATCATTGAAACTGTTATGGGATGTAATTCAATCTTTTACTCAAGGAATCATCAGTTTAGTATGAGGAGAAGTAGATAATTATCAATTGCAAGAAAGGCACTAGACATAAGACTAAATACTAAGATCTTGGAGAGGTGATGAAGGATGACCCAAACTCCCCTGACATACAATGTGTGCAAAAGATGTGGTCATGGATATCACTCAAGAAGAGATAATTGAAGCACTGAAGCTCACTTGATCTTTGGCATATACCATTAAAAGATAAGCTCTTCTTTGAAATTGTTATGGGGGCATTTGGCATAGGCAAAAAGTTATAGAAAAGAGCATTCTTGCCAAATGGCAAGTGGATCTATGGCAATCATGAACAAGCAACACACATGATGTTGGATCATGGATAAATGCATGACAACACCTATATGGAAAAATACTATAAGAGACCTTAATAATAAGCATATGAATATAGAGGGAGAACAATTCTACATCTTTGGTGTTCTCCAGATGGGGATGAAGTGAGAAGACGGTTTGGAAATAATCTCTATTGTAACATTGTAGTCCATCTAGGAAGCACTGTATCGTAACACTGTTCTCCCCACATGATTGAATGCGAGGTGATGTTGGGTTTGGAAATAATCTATATTGTAACACTGTAGTCTTGAAGGATGCCTTGTGACTTTTTTTTTGCATAGCATCCATTGATGTTGATGAGAACAATACATTTTTAACATTCAACTACACTACACTTATTCGCCAAAACAACATGCTATACTTCGTAATTATATTTAAAAAAATTTAGTTTATCTCTGTTACGTGTGAAAATGATGATTTTCAATTCTTTTACTTAATAGTAATTCAAATAAATAAATAAAATCAATGAACATTAAAATAAATAAACATTAATAATACATGAAAAAATAAATGAAATGAAAAACCATACTATATAGCATGTTGAAGAGTTGGCACAACTCTCTTCATATTTAAATAATTATGAGAGAAGGTATCATTCCCCCGTCTATTCAAAATATGCCGTTTGTTCACAAGAAATATGGTTTCGGTTTTTTCAATATGTTTAGAAGATCGTTATGTTTTCATTTTTTCCATACATTCAAAAGGTGGTTTTCTTTTTCTTTCGTTTCACTAACTAGTTATCTATTGACTACTACAAATACTATCGATACTACATAAGTCTAAGTAATTAGCTAATAATACTACGACTACTAATACTACTAATAAGTCTAACTACTAATACTACAACTAATAATTAACTATTAATTACTATAAATACTACTACACAAGAAGATTAAGAAGAAGAAGAATGTTAAATGACAGAGTAGGTTTGGAGCAACAGAGAGTGATAGTCAGCTCACCCCGTTTCTTTCATTATTCCCTCAAGTAACTAGTAGAGTAGAATAGTTACAACTAGGTCATCTAGCCAATGTACTAATTGCGGTTAAGTCACAGACCACCAACTTATTAAATGTCCCACATTTGCTGTGTATAGCTGGACATACAGTTAGACTGTCAATCACACACATAGACAGATAGACAGAGCTTGAAGTCTTAACACGCCCCCTCAAGCTCAAGATAAAACTAGTACACCAAGTAGATGTCGCAATCGACTAAAATTATATTTACCTAAAGACTTGGTAAAGATATCTTCTACTTGCTCATCCATCTTCACATGCATAAGATCCACTTTACCTACAAGAACCATCTCATGGATGAAATGGTAGTGTACCTCAATATGCTTCATTCTAGCATGGTAAATTGGGTTTATTGCTAGAAGTATACTACAAAGATTATCATAAAATAAAGTCACTGGAGCATCCACCTGCATATCCAAATCAGCCATCCACTTGCATATCCAAATCAGCCATCAGCTTAAGTAACCATGCAATTTCATAGGTTGCCAAAGTAGCACCTCTGTACTTTGCCTCAGCACTAGACAATGCAATAGTCGGTTGCTTCTTACTACTCTAGCTGATCATCCCACTTCCAAAGCTGAAGGCATAACCACTAGTAGACCTACGATCATATGAGCATCTTGCCCAATCTGCATTAGTGTAACCAATGAGTTTGAGGACCTTATCCTTCTCATAGAACAACCCATGATCTGCAGTGGACTTTATATACCACATGATCCATCTAACAGTATCCAAGTGTGACTTTCTGGGCTTTTGCATAACTTATGAGCCTAATAGCATAACTCAAATTGGGCCTTGTGATGGTCAAGTAGATCAAGCTTCCAACCATTTTCCTGTACATAGTGACATCATCAATTCCAAGTCCAATGTTTATGTCTAACTTAGCATTCTGTTCCATAGGCATATCAAGCGGTTTACATTTAGCCATGCCATATTTTTTTAGCATTTCCATGGCATAGTGTTTTTGTATCAGCCATAAACCATTATCTGCCTTTATCACCTCAATACCCAATAAGAATTTTAGCTCACCTAATTCCTTCATATCAAATTTAGATTTCAGCATACTCGTGACATTCTGTATTCCAAAGTCATCATCACCTATGATTATTAGATCATCCACATAAATAACTAGCACTACAATCCTTTGTCTGTCTTTTTCGTAAACAAACTATGATTAGCCCTACCAACCATGAAACCAAAACTCTACAAGTAACTGCTGATCCTTGCATGCCATGCTCTAGGAGCTTGTTTCAGCCCATACAAATCTTTCTTCATGCTATAGACATAGTGCGGAAACTTAGGGTGTGCATACCCTTCACGCTGATCCATGTAAAGATCCTCTTCCAAGTCACCATTGAGGAATGCATTCTTAACATTCATCTGCTGCAATTTCTAGCCTTTTGCAGCAGCCAATGTAATCACTATTTGTATGGTTACTACCTTGGCAACATGACTGAAAGTTTCTTCGGAGTCTAGACCATACTACTGAGCATATCCCTTGGCAACCAACCTGACTTTGTACCTCTCTACACTGTCATCTGACTTGCATTTAATCTTATAAACCCATTTGCAACCAATGGCCTTTTTCCCATCTGGTAGTGGAACAAGATCTCCAGTGCTATTTTCAGCTGGCTGTGCATCAATTCTTATCCATCATTGCTTCAGCATAGGTGGTAGGTTCTTTAACCTCCATAACCTTTGTCATATAAGCATAATGCATTGTAGAGTAACCATTGTAAGTCATCCTATCCATAGGATACCTAACCTTTTGCAAGCGTATGAGCTGTAGTGCACTATTAGATTCCCCTCTCTCATGAGGCGGAATGTACCTACTCTACCGAGTACCAAACGTATACATAGTAGGAGTACCAAGTTCACTATCAAGACTATTAGTCGAGTCATAGCTTGAAGTCATCATGCTAGGTGTATCATCAAAAACTTTTTCTTTCCCTTTGCTATCCATCATGTCATATCTCCCCTTCATTGGCATAGTGGTATCAATGGATGATTAGCCAAAACTCTGCAATCTCCTTGTCCATGGAGATATAGGGGATGATACATTCGTAACACTAGGACCTATTAATGCAATACTCTACTGTGAACCAACTATAGAAGCATGAGCAAAAGGCATGTTAGATGGTGTTGCTGTAGGTGATGCATACCAAGTAGCCATCTCATCAAATATAACATCCCTTCTCACAAGTGTCTCCTGAGTAGAGGGATCAAAACATTTATATGCCTTCTTTTCTTGTGCATAACCAATAAAGACACACTTATGTGCTTTCGGATCCAACTTTCTTCTCTTTTCATCAGGAATATGCACATAAGAAATACAACCAAATAATTTCATGTGACTAACATCAGGTCTGTAGCCATACAACTTTTGAAAGGGTGTCACATCATGAATGCCTGTAGTGGAAGTCTTGTTCAAAATGTAGATGGCTGTCATAACAGCCTCAACCCAATAGTAAAGCGGTATATTCTTCTCATTCATCATAGCACAGGCAGCTTCCATGAATACCCTATTGTTCTGTTCAGCTACTCCATTTCTGTTGTGGAGTATAGTTGCATGTAAGCTACACATGAATACCATTTTCAACCAAAAAACTGCCAAACTCATCTGATACATACTCCCCATTGCTGTGGATCTCACAAAAAAGATGCATCATATTCTTTCTCAACCTGCTTCTTGAGTTGCTTAAAAACAACAAACACCTCATCCTTTGCTTTTAGTATATAAACCCAAGTATAGCAGCTAAAGTCATCTATGAAGGTCACATATTATTTAGAGCCTCCCATAGATGCATTATGGGCTGGTCCCCACACATCAAAATGGACCAACTGCAAAGGTCTCATGTTGTTTCATACATGCCTGACAAAAGGCAATCGTGACTGTTTATCGAATTGATCACATACATGACCCAGATCGGTGTAGGTAAACTTCGGTAAGCCAGTAACAAATTGTCTCTTCTGCATCAATTGCAACTGTTGAATATTTACACGCCCCGCTCTCTTATGCCATATTTATAGGTCTTTGATTGTGCTTGAACCATGAGCAAACATTACTGATTTCAGTTGTGGTAAAGTGGCATCTAATGTGAACATCATGCCATGTCTATGACCATGAGTAATCAATTTACAGCCAACCATTACCAAACTCTTCAATGAAGCAACCATGCTTATTAAAACGGACATGCAAATTTTGCTCAGTCATCTGACCCACATACAACAAATTCTTCGTAATGGATGGGATATGCAACACATCATGCAAGTTCTTCTTCTTGCCATCATGAATCACGAGAGGTACTATGCCTTTGTTCTCAATGCTATGCTACGTATTGTCACCTGTGCATACATAGCCATTCTTGTCAGGCACCATATCTATGAATCAGTCATCATGAGGTGTCATATGATTCAATGCTCTCAAATCAATATACCAAACATCATCTGCGTTCGACTTCTTAGCAGCCCTATTTTGCACGTAAGTCATGGCAAACAACCGATCTGTGGAATCATCCTCTGTATGGTTGGACGATGCATAATGTCCATGTTGCTTGCCCTTCTGATTGCCCTACTTCTTCCAACAGTCCTTGGCAATGTGTCCATACTTGACACAGTAATGACAATTCTTATCCTTGTTAGGATTGTCAGAGACATACTGTGGTTGCAAGGAGCCTTTGCCCTTGGGGCTAAATCTCCCCCCTTGGCTTTAAAATTGCCATCTTCTTGTGCATTTGAACCCTGCTGGGTATTACTGCCATGAGACATATTTTGTGGTGCTTCTCTGCCATGAGTAAATCCCCTACCACGGCTGCCACGACCACATGTTGATTCGAGTAAAATACATCATCCTTGCTCTTAGAGCTACTAGAACTAGTAGCCAATCCCTGTTTGACTTCCTCATGAATGAGTAATGCCACAAGCTCATTAAAATCTGGCATTTCAGCCTGACCAAATATGAAAGTATCAAAAGATTTATATTCAAGCCCCAATCCATTTAATGCAACTGCAACCATGTCTTCATCCTCCACTTGTGTGTCAATGGATGCTAATTGGTCTCCGCAATGGTTTTGATTTCAGTGATATAGTTCTGAATAGACAATAAGTTTTTCAAAACCATATGATGTGACCATTAGAGAATTTTAGTGACCTATCATTGGAAAGTTTTTCAAATGATGTGACCTATCATTGGAAAGCACTTGAAAAATGGAATCTATTGAGCTATAGAGTGCTCAATTTGGAGCTATAGTGTTCAAGTTATGACAAATCCAAAAATTTAACCACGTGTCCCAAACTTATGGGAAATTTCCATATTCCCCAATATGGTGTTATTATTGAATTTCTGCTTCAGCTGTATCTTCTTGGCACTTGTGGTAGTGCCATAGTACCTGATCAAGGTATTCCATGCATCCTTTAGAGAGCTGTAGTTCATAATCTACATTATCATAGCATCTAAAATATATAATGACAACCAATGTAGAACCCTGCGTACTCTTTTCGTCCAAGCTCTATGAGCTCTCAGCTAATCTAGAGTGGGATTCTTGTCAGTAGACAAGTTGGGTTCAGCCTTTTCTCCTGTTACCAAATCCCAATATCCTTTTCCTATCACGAAGTTCTCCATGCGGAACTTCTAGATAGCATAATTGTTGCTCTCAAGTTTCTCACCCACTATCTAGGTTATGTTATCTGTTCTGTCTGCATTTGCCATGTTGTAAACACTACATGACTTCCTGTAAACTAAGGTTTCTTAACTGATCAGTTTTAGCCTTCCATTTCAATGACAATTTTTAGTAGCAAACCTCTATTCAAATCAGAGTATTTTAGTCCATAAACATGTCAACCATATCCCAAGTCAAGTGGCAATACATCTAGGTATAACAAGCTATTTGTATGGATTGCATTTACTGCATACTCTGATGTAAACACACTAACTAGTAGTGAATAGATAAGCAATCTATGAACATCAACCTGTGCGTAACCGACAATCTTTTCTCAGTCAAAGAAAGGGTATTTATGCCTCAACATAGCCCACAACATCTCAAACAATTGCCACTACATGCAGGTATCCATACATGTCCATCTGGACACATTGCAGTGCACGTACATCATGTATGGAAGTAAATATTATTCCAACTAATAAAAACAATTAATACCTTATTATAATCAGATGCAAATCGGTCCAAATTTGGGCATTTAATACTCACAATATCCCAAAAAAATACCTATAGCTCCAATGGCATGACTCAAGCCTTACAGACACCAAATGGATGCCAATATGTTTCAACCTTCGAGTGATAACTGTCATACATTCAAATTATAGATTTTAGCCCTATAACTTCCAGATGTGTAAATGCATTCCAAAACTGAATTTCCCTTTTAATCACGCCTAGGTGTACATGGGTACTGCCTCGGGGAAGTTACTATATGTATATCCTCTATGTCATGTGCGTTCAAGGCCTATTTATAAATATCCTTAGCTGTGAATTTTTTTTGAATAAAACATAACCCTTTTCTATTCAAATTGTAAATAATCCCTTTATATTACACTGTTCTATATGTAAAAAATGTATAAAAATGGTATTGAAAAAATACCTTATTTTGAACCCACGTGATGCACACATATTCATGAGTAACTTATTCGAGGGTATTGCACAAACATTTATCAAGCATTCTTGATAGTCATATCCATCATTTCAAAGCATTGGTGGATCAAACGATGCCCTATATTAGTGCTGAAAACCTTCTGGACATATTTTAGCATGTCATTATCTTCAAACACTGAGCCATTAGAGAATTTTAGTGGTCAAAAGGAGGGCAACTAAGAGGAGAGAGAAGGAGTAATGCATCCAATAGGATGGAGGCCAATGTTATGTTGGATTTTCTCAAAAAATACTCACAAAATAGCAAAAAATACCCAAAAACCTTTTTTGTTTAAGGAGAATACCCTCTAAATGTCACTATCTATGGACAAGAAGAAGATTTGGAAAGATTCTAGAGGGAGATTTGGGGAGGTTTTGGGAGGGAGGTTTTTCAAAAACACCCCACCTTCTTTTAGCTACTGAGACCTTCTCCTCCTTCTAGAGCTCTTTGCACTCTTTCTTTGTTGTCAATCTCTAATGGCTTCCCACCCTCATCATCTAAGTTCTCGATGTTCTATAATGGTTGCAAAAAATGCTACTCCCTTGCCTCGTAGACCTTCAACTTCTGTCTTCTCTATCTTGGTTCCCATTACCCTTGATGGGAATACATGGTCAGAAGTTCTCATCTCTAAGGGATCTTGGGTGCTCATGCAGCCACGATGAGGAAAGCACAAGAATAAGGGAAGTGTCTATAAATGGGCATGGAAGGGACATGTGGTGGACTTTAAATACATTGTCCAAATGTCTTTAACAATCAAAGAATAATGTGTTTCTACATTATATCATTTGAACATACATATTTAATAGCACATCCTAGAAACCAATACATATTATAGCCATGGCCAGAGCCAGGAGAAGGTGGACTTGATGACGGCTTCATTCTCTTTGGGGAGCACTCTCGGTCATTCTCGTCTTCCACCTCCAGCATCAACATCACCGTGGAGGGGCCTTCATCGGGTTGTGTCAGTGCACCCCTGCATAGCCTTGTTTTCTTTTCCCTCATGAATATTCTCTTCCAACTTGTGTCATCCTCACTGCAATAGATTGACCTGCATATGACAAATAATATGGCATTCAAAGTGCATGGCATCCATATCCTATACCAAAAAATCGCGAAGCAAATTGCTTTGCTACCAATATCACATTTTCGGCATTGGTTGCCACAAGATGGCCACCCAAATACCTCAAAACTACCTGCAGTGCAAAAAGAGGTAGCACCGCATTGTCTGGAGAGAAATCATTGTGAAATATTATGATATGTCAAGAAACAAGAAAAGAAAAGATGCTTGTAAGGAAACATTGCCAAATAATATGTATATAGGTATTTGTGTCTCGGTTGTGTATATGTGCATGTGTGCATATGACTTGTTACCTTTTTATGATTGAAACGTCCCACATAGTGGGCCAACTCAGAATCCATTCTGGTCTCTTTTAAATTGGAGGAAGATAAGGATGCATTGCCTACCGACTTGCTTTCTTTGGCTCTTTTAATGAACTCATCTTCGTAAACGAGAAGTTGGAAATCAAACATATCAAAATTGAAAAATGCCATAGCAATAGCAACCACTTAACACTAAGAACAAAAGGAACACACACTACCAGATGATTCTCATCGTTTTCTGGCATTCTTCTTGACCATAGCGGGATTGTCCCCCCAATGTCTGGCATTGCTTCTCTCTCTTGGATCCTGCCCATATCCAACACTCCTAAACGCTTTGCAGCTTGAGTAGTCTCTATCTCGGGGGGAAACTGGCTCTCTTGTGACTTAGCCTCCTCAAAAAAGTGTGTAACCGATTGTTTTCCTATTATGTAATCCCCCTCCTTGACTTTTGAGTTGGCCAATAAATATTTATCTTCTTCATTCGCAATGAAACCAATATCAACATTGCTAAATTTAGCTATTGCCGCAAGATAGTAGTCCTCATGCATATTAGTTGTTGCATAATGTCCACTAAAAGAATAAACTCTTCAATTTTCGGGCCCATCTTGAAGCTCAGCATGCATGAAAAAGGAAGGCCTTGAGGCTCATCCTTCATCTCTTTACCCTTTCCAGGGGGGATATCCACATCAAATCCCGACACCACATGGTCATTACTTGCCAAGGCTCGCTCTTCCTCCAAGTCAATGGGTATCTCTTCATCATAATCCTCATCCTTTGTCAGTTGAGTGCCCTCAAAGGTGGATGGAGCCTATGCTTCTGCATCATCTCGAAGATGAAGGTGCAAAAAACACAAAACCTGTACTTGTACTGAACAAGTGTGACAAACCCACCATGGATCCATCTGGGGGTAGGGGAGACCCACCCCGTGATGCTTGCGTCATGGGGTATCACCCTCCAATCGGCGTGCTCACAAGCTTGCGGAAGCTTATCACGACACATCACAAGAATACAACAAGTGACAAGGGGCTAAAAACGAAGGGTCCCTCTTGAGGGGCCGAGAGTATATTGCAAGGCAGCATAAAGGCACAAGAGTATACAAGATCATGAAAACGCGCAAGGCACAAGGTTCATGGACAAGCGGTTGGCGCTATCAATGTGCATTTCAACTCAACAAGACACCTGGGTGAGGGAAGGGCTTGTGAGCGGCTCAGACCCCTCATACAACAAGTCAACATTTCTTCGAATGCAAGGGACAACTGTCTAGGCACACTATGCCACACAAGGGGATCTTCTCCAAATCCCTTCTAAGTTTCCTTACACTTGCTTTATTTGATGACTAAAGCCTTGGATGGACATAAGTCACTCTATCCAACACAATACTCACCGTGGTCAGACTTTTGAACTCACGTTCATAGTCCTTAAAGGCATCGAATGCTAGCACATGCTCTAATGGAAAATCTACCGTTAACATACAAGAGAGCTCGTGTGCTCTAAGAACAACACCCGCTCTATAAAAAAATTCAAAAATCTTGTCCTTTGGAAGCTCCTAGGCAATCTCATCATTCGAAAGAAGAACAACGTTGAACACGGAACTTCAGGCCATCACTTGATCACAACTCCTAAAAAAGGGACTCAAGAAAATAGAAACCAAAGATTAGTAAAAGAATAAGAAAAATAGGAACCAAATAAAAAACAATCAAGAAAATAGAAAAAAGGGAACTTCAGACCAATGGGCCAGAATGGCGCGACTGAGGCCCAAGGACCTTCCTAGGGGGGTCTCTATCATACCATTGTGACCCATGCTAATTGCGTTGGGTGGTTGAAGGCCAATGGGCCAGAACGGCGCAAGTGAGGCCCAATGACTAATTAGCGCAAGGCCCAAGGACTACCAATTGGTCCGCTTATTGCACGGGAGAGTTCTCCTAGTTCGTCGATGGTGTAAATGTTTTGACCTAAAGGTGAAGATCCCCCAAATGACTTAAAGACGGATAGAGGAAAGCAACGAGAAGACAAGAGGTGTAAGAGGGATTACTTTTGGTTTGTGATAGGAGAAGACGAGAGGTGGTGAGAGGGGCCATTGTCATATACCGTTGTGACTAGAAAGGTAAGACATTCCAAAGAAAATTCATTTATGTTGCACATTAAAAAAAAACAAGCTTTAATTATGAAACTGACTCTCACTATAAAGATAATAATAATTATTAATGAGGTATTATATGCCAGTTTATGGAAGAAAGACTTAGGAGACCCTCCCAAGACTAGCTTATTAAAACTATCTTTGTAGTATAGAACAACAAAAAGAACTAGCCTAGTGGATAGTCACTTGGCAGTTAAGTGCATTTAGGTGACGACACTGCCGAGATGGGTGACCTCCCTGGAAGATTTTCCTACAAGCTAGTGGGAGCTTCTCGCGCGTAGCCAATGGCGCCAATGATGCCTTTGTAGCCTGTTGCCAAGTATGCCAAGATCTATGCCTTGGTCGCCACCTTGGAGTGCCGGCCTCGAGCCACATGGTGCTCGCCTATATATTCCTAAATTTTGATCTTTGCCCTAAAAAAATGGAGCTCCCTCTCTGATGTCATCAATGATGTCATTAGAAGCACTAAAAGAAAGCATTCTCTCTTTGTCATCGATGATGTCATCGAAAATGCTAAAAAGCTAGAGTCCTCTCTTTTGCCCCCTTGCAAAACTATAAATTGAGGGCTTGGGGATGACCAAGAAGGGGGACAAGAGCAATCTTGACGAGGACAAGATGCCGATCGGGAAGGAGGAGACTCTATTCCACGAGACGAAGAGATATCATTCCATTCAACCCAAGGAAGGGGATATGCTGAAGGTCTCTCATCCTCTTCTACTCTAATCCGAGAAGAGAAGACACTAAAGAACTTTATCCTATTCTATCAATCCGGTTAGAAGTCATACCTCTAATCTCGTCCCTATTCCGTCTACTAGAGAGAGAAAAGTATTGCTCTCCACGAGGCAAGAAGAACCATCTACGAGGCTTACATCATTGAATCCCGCAATAACCATCATCATCATCAAGAGTCTTATACCCTTGCCAATTGGTATTACTGCTGTATTCTTCTTCTTCTATGAATCATATTTCTATCATTGCACCGAAGAAAAATAATTCAAAAGCAAAAATTGCAAATGATCCTACTAACGTGGAAGCAACAATTGGAATTGCAAGTACAGGAGTCATTGGCGTGGATAACAACCCTTTACCAATTTCTATACCACAGGTTTTTTTCCTAAAAATTTCCATCCGATTTCAATAGAAATAAGATAAGTCTCTTAAGAAATACTGTGATCTTAGATTATTCACTTGGTAAATTATTAGAACATCTTATAGGCTAGAAATTGTTAAGGAAACTACAAAATTCTAGAACTCAAGAGAAATCATGATGAATTTTTCAAGACGGATTTATTAAGAACGAACCCTGAACAAATTAGTTAAGGATATAGTTTAATCTAGAAGCTTTGATAAAAGATTTTAAGACAAAAAATATCTCTAAGTTAAAGAAATTAACTTAAGGCCAAGAAACTTGGTTACAAGAATAAACCTTAAACTGGGAAGTTAGAGACCCCAAAATCCAGATACCCATAGTTAAAGTCCAAGGGGAAGAGTTCACTGTGTGAAATTCAAGTATCGATTGCTACTAGATTAATCATCACTTGAAAGTTGCATGATTGAGTGAAGTCATAACTGCTTGAAGTCATCAATCTTCTTTGTGATTTTTTAGATTAGATCTTGATTGAATTAAGTATTGGAACATATATAAATTGAGGAGCCCTATATCTCCCCCAAGGATATGTGCTGAATTCCCATACCAAGAGGGGATGTTTTTACTACCATGGAAGCATGGACCGACTCGAATGATGGCGAGAGGTCTCCTAGCAGGGATTGTATTAAGTAGGAGGTGGTTAAGGTGCCAGGGGGGCTGTGGCTAGTAAATCCTTTACACACCTAGGAACTACTTGGTCCCCTGTATAGCTCGAGTTCTACTTGGGACACCAAAAAATGCTAGCTATAGGTGGATTTGATCTTGGTGACGTGTAGATGCACCGGATGAGGTAACACATGAAATTGTAATTTTTCTGTTGTATGGGTGGGAGAACACACATTATGGAACATAATCAATGAATTTTTTAAATTCTGATTGTATGTCCGTGAGTAAATTACGTAAACGAACAATTGTGCATAAAAGGATTCTTTTTAATTAATGAAGTTGTTTTTATATGTTTCATGTAATGTGGTAGGTAATTAGATAACTAAGAACTTCCATATAGAAAAGTGGGTGGATGGATTCTTGACGAATCCATACCTATGGCAGGGTGGTCTTGGTTAGCCAAGAGGTTTTTCCAAAAACAAGAACTAGGAAGAAACTCTAGGAAGGGCCAATTCGCTAACTTACCTAGGGTTTGGTCTTAGAACCCAAACTATAAATTATCGTAGGGGAAAGGTACGGTGGCTGTGCCAGAGCACTACAAGGGATTTCATAAATCCTTAGTCTGCTATTGGAAAAAAGTGTTGTACTCCATGAACCAAGGGTAATGGCAGTTGCCCCTTCCGTATAAGAAGCTCTCGAAGGACACCTCCGGATGTGAGCTAGTTGTTGACCTTATGTGACTATTATGTCAATGAGGAACCTTTAGGAGGTCGGCCCTTCGTGGGTAACGGCAAGATGCTTTTGCTGTGGGATAGACCTACGGTTATAGAGCAAGACAAAATCTGATCATTCTGGTTAGAGTACGGATGGAACGGCTGGAAGCTAAACTTTGGGTGACTACTAAAACATTACTTGTCACATAATAAAGGCGGGTACATTACAACCGGTATCAAAACCAAAAGAAATAAAAATCTTAATTGCTTTGGAAATGGGACCCATTGATATTGTAGTTGGTTGTGATTGGCTGATGACTTTAGGGAAGATTACTATGGATTTCTCGCATTTATACATGGAGTTTGCCATTGATACATAGCCTATCCATTTACAGGAATCCAAAATAAATATGATTTTCAAGTTATCACCATTAAACAACTCAAGAAGGAGTACAACAAGCATTCAAAAATTTTTGTATTGCACTTGAATAAAAAGGTAGAAGATCCATCCAAGAATTTAGTAGAGAATCCTACTTTGAAAGCTCTACTTGAGGAGTACAAGGACTTATTTGATGTACCTACTTCATTACCTCTTAAGAGAGCAGTGGATCAACTTATTGATTTAGAGCCTCATTCAAAGCCAGTCTCGATAAGCCACCCTAAAAGTTGACAAAATGTGAATGTGAGGAAGTAGCCAAGCAAGTCAAGGAGCTTTTACATATGGGATTTATTGAGCCTAGTTCTTCACCTCTTATGTATCTCTGATCTTGTTAATGAAGAAAAAAGATGGATCCTTCAAGATGTGTATTGACTATAGGGATCTAAACAAGATCACAGTGTGAAGAACATGTATCTAATACCTAGAGTTGATGATTTGCTTGATGATCTCAAGGGGACTAGATTCTTTACTAAGATTGATTTGAGGTCTAGATATTATCAAATGTATATGTGAAAGGGTGATGAAGTTAACACTGCCTTTAGGACTGATCGTGGAATATACAATTTTCTAGTGATGCCATTTGAGCTTACTAATGCTCTAGCTACCTTCCATAGTCTAATGATTTACATCAAGACTTTACAAGACCATTTATTATGTATGAGGAAGGTTTTTGATGTATTGAGACATCAGAGACTCTTTGTTAAGGAGAAAAATGCTCTTTCATGCAAATTGAATTGGAGTACTTGGGTTATACTTTCAATAAATTAGGGATAGAAGTTTACCCCAAGAAGGTGCAGTGTGTTAGAGATTAGCCAACACCTACCACCACTACTTCCCTTGAAGGGTTTCTTAGTCTATCATCACAAATTCATTAAGCATTGTGTAGCTGTAGCAAATCCTTTGACTGATAGGTTGAAAAAGGAAGCTTTCTTTTGGGATGCACTTGCAGATAATAGCTTCAACCAATTCAAGGAATTACTTACTTCTACTCCTATTCTAGTATGCTCAGATTTCTGTAAAGAGTTTACCATACAGTGTGATGCCAATGGTCATGGCATAGGGACTGTTTTCTATAGAAGAATATATTGACGCAAATTGTCTTGCCTTCCTTCAGAACAATTTGAAGAGGATAAGATGGATGGAAAACCTCAAAGTCGTAAAGGTTTATTTATTCCATGAAATCAAAGTGAATTCAACTTTATTCATTAGAGGCCGAGAGGTTAAACTAAATCGATATATTTACGAGGAAGCGACAAAGGTCATCCCAGCACACCGAATTATAGTTGTTGGTCACTCTAAACACCGCAACTACGTCAAAGATGGACTTACTGATCTTCCTTTAAAGTATTGATTTTTAGATATCCATTCTTCAAAGCCCGATTATTACCCAATGGATGTATCCAAATGCCATGCTTAGATTGTATTAAGGAAAATTTCTCTCCCAAATAACCAGCTATCCCAAAATAAACCATGTATTTTTTCCCTACAACAAAATAAATTATTTGGTATATCCATTAAATATGAAATTGGTTACCATTCTAGCAATTAAGAATTAGGAGTCAGTAGATATATTTGAAATCCATGGTTGGATTCCTTAACTTAATTCGAAAAACTCTATCATGATGTAACCTTCTTTGAAAATTCAATATAAAGTATTTCTATCCTTCTGAAATGATTTCCCTTTGTATGATAACATTCGTAGAGGTGACTAGAGAAAATCTTACGATACCACATGAAGCTATTTCTACCCTTAATGCTGCTGAGATCCAAGAAAAGAAGTTATTGCGTAAGCAAATCAAACCACTTGAGTTTGATGGCCAAGGCAAAAATGTCGAGGTTGAAGCAAAAATATGGTTCTAGTCCATGGAAGATTATTTCATTGCTGCTGCCAAAATTACCCCAGCTAATCAAGCAATGATCGATAAGTTAAAGCTAACAGGAGAAGCTCGAATTTGGTGGAAATAATGGTGTAAAGACCAAGAAATCTCTGAAGCATTTGTTAGTTGGGATGTATTAAAGGATGCAGTGCAAGTTCGATATCTCCCGCCAGCATACCGCACGCAAAAGATGAATGAATTCTTTGGTCTAAAGAAACTTAGAATGACACTGGAAGCCTATTAATCAAAGTTTGTAACACTTCTCAAGTATGCACTGTCTATGGATATTGTGCAGCAAGTATTCAAGTTTTCCCACGAATTGGATGATCCCTTGAACATACGGCTTGAAGCAATACGTCCATCTGAAACTCCAAGATGCATTGATAAGAGAAAGACCGATTTTACAGGAACTCCAGTCCAAACCAAGAAATAATAAGCCTTGGAATAATAAGTTCCAAAAGAGAAATATAACTAGGGGCTATGCAAAAAGAGCCCAAGGTCAATTCCAATCTGCTAATAGCAAGAAGGCTAAACGTTGGCGATGGAGAACTTTACTAGTGGTAATAAGGATACTTTTAGGTGCTATTATTGTAACGAACCTGGCCACATCCAAAGGCGATGCCCAAAACTCAGACCGAACGAACACCAAAGCAAGTTCTGTAACGACCAAAGCCGGATAGCCACAGCTAGGGGAAGAGTTGTCGGCATAACCCTCAAGGAAGTAGAAGATGATGAAGGTCCCAGTTTGGAAATCGATATGGAGAGAGCAAGAATTCACGCCTCTCTCAACAAGAAGAGACCAAATTGATAGTTCTCAATGATTCAAACACCATCAACCTATAATGGTAAACCCTTTAAAATTTTGATTGATTGTGGAAGCACACATTCATTCATATCACCAAGGTGTGCTAGAAAACTAGGCATAAACACAATGCATGTACCTGGGCTGATAGTTGAGTTAGCTAATGGAAAAGAAGTTTCCTCAACAAAACTGACAACTAAGGTGGAGTTTAATTTGGGTGGAAATTAGAACAACATGCAATTCAGAGTGATGAACCTGGGAATCTATGAGTTCCTGTTAGGAATGGATTGGTAAATTCCCAATGACGCTCATATTCATTATGAAAAGGGCCAAGTCTCTTCTTAAATCTTGTAGGAAAACAAGTGACCACACAAGGAGAAGTAGAGAAACCAAAGATTCAATTAGTGAAAGCTTCTCGAATTGCTAAAGGTTTAAGAAAAGTCTCATATGTATACATAATCAAATTAAATAAGACTAAATAGGATAAAGAAGCTAAAGATGAACCGTCGTGGCTTAGGGAATATGATGATGTATTTCCTGTAAACTTCCATAGAGAGAAGTCGACCATGAAATCAAGCTAGTACTAGGAGCTGCACCACCCGGTAACTCACCTTGGGAAGCTCTGGTGTTATTTCAAAAAAAGAAGGATGGGACTCTCCATCTCTACATTGATTATCGAGGGCTAAATCAGGTAATGATCAAGAATAAGTATCTGATTCCAAGGATCGACGAACTACTTGATCGACTACAAGGAGCGAAGATTTTCTCCAAGATTGATCTCAGATCAAGGTATTACTATATCAGAATCAAGTAAGAAGATATTCTGAAAACCACTTTTAGCACAAGGTACAGTCATTACGAGTTTATCGTAATGTCATTTGGATTAACAAATGCCCCTGCTACCTTCAATAGATTAATGCAAGATATATTCAAACCTTATCTTGATGATTTTGTCCTTGTATTCTTTGACGATATCTTAACATATTCCAAGGATGAAGGAAGTCACGAGTAAAACTACGGACATTTCTTGAGACAATGCGGACTCACAAGCTGTATGCTAAGAAGAAGAAGTGTGTGTTCTTCAAGAAGCAAATCGAGTATTTAGGGTTTATAGTTTCAGTAGAGGGAATTTCAGTAGATTCGCCGGCCAAGGTCAAGGATGTACAAGACTGACAGCCTCCAATCACCGTAAGTGAAGTTCGTAGCTTTTTGGGTTCAACAGGATGGTATCAGATCTTTATCAAGAATTATGCTTTGATTGCTGATCCCCTCCCTGACCTACTCAAGAAGCAAGTTGCTATTAAATGGACCCAAGTTGAACAGTCTAGCTTTGACAGGCTCAAGCTAAGCTTAGTCACAGCCCCAATCCTCAAACTACCCGATCTTAGCAAAGAATTCAAAGTGGTGACCGGTGCGAGTTCTCTTGCCTTGGGATGTGTACTCATGCAGGAAGGACATCCAATAGCATATTCCTCCAGAAAATTGAAGACTCACAAGATAAATTATGATATTTATGACTTGGAATTACTTACAATTATCCACGCTCTTAAGTTATGGAGACATTATCTACTTGGGATGAAATTCTCATTGGTAACTAACCATAAAAGTCTTAAATGGATCTTCACTCAACCAGATCTAGATATGAGGCAACGTCGGTGGATTGAAGTCTTGGATCAAAGTCTTGGAAAAATATGATTTTGAGATCAAATATAGACTAGAAGTTGCAAATCATTTCTCAATACACTTATCTCAGAAGAACCTCCTAGAGCTCAAACACTAACTACAATGATATCAATGCCTAGCAATCCCATCATCGATTTAGCCAAGGAGAAGGTGAATAATGATCCCAAATATCAACAAATGGTGAAGGAAATTGGAATAAAGAAAAAAATTTGAAACTTAAGACAAAGTATCTTAACTTCTTTGTTGACGAAGGACTTGTCTACATTAGAACAAGATTATGTATTCCTTCAAGTCAAGAACTTAAGAAGAAGATACTATGGGAAGCTCATGATTCCCCATTTTCAGGACATCTTGGCTATGCTAAAACTCTCAATGTAGTTAGGAAAAGCTATCATTGGGAGAAGCTCAAAAGTGACGTACTTAAATAGTAATTGAATGCTTGAGTTTTTAACGAATAAAAGCCGGAATAAAAGCCGAACAAGTTAAGCTGCTAGGAAGGCTACGACCACTTGATATTCCTAAGATGAAATGGAAATTCATTAGTATGGATTTTGTAATTGGATTACCCTCAGTTCAAGGAGGATACAACTCAATCATGGTAATTTTGGACATATTGATTAAGGTTACCCACCTTATTTCGGTCAAAACTAGCTACAAGGCCTCGGATATTGTCAGGTTATTTGTCAAAGAAATCTTTAAGATTCATGGACTGCCAAAAAGAATTATCAATGATCATGATTCTCTATTCACTTCGCATTTTTGGAAGGGATTATTTGAAGCTCTTGGTACACAACTTTGTTTTAGTACAGCTTATCACCCTCAAATTGATGGGTAGACGTGTGTAAATCAGGTCATTGAAGATATACTTAGGGCATATTGTTGCAAAGAACCCAGACGGTGGCCACAATATCTACCTTTGGTGGAATTTTCTTACAATGCGTCCTATCATCAGAGCATTCAGATGACTCCATTTCAAGCTCTATATGGGCAAGAATGCCTAACTATGCTAAACTTCTCTGATCCTACCTTGAAGGTTGAAGCTTCTAAGAAGATGATTGAAGAGATGGATGAACAAGTCAAAACCATCAAGCAAGATATACAAGCTGTTAAGGATCTATAGAAAGCCTATGCTGACCTAAGGAGAAAATAGCGAATCTTCCAAGAAGGAGACAAGGTTTTTATCTGTGTACGCCCATAAATGAGTTCTTTTGTATGTTGTAAAAGGAGTTCTTTATCCTTGGGAAAATTCAAGAAGCTAAGCCCAAGATACTATGGACCTTACAAAGTCATAAAGGTTCTTGGACCTAATGCTTATAAGCTACAACTTCCTGAAACCCTAAAAGTTCATGATGTATTCCATGTCAGTCTCTTGAAGCCCTATGTACCTAATCATGATCATATTCTTGATGATCAACAAGTTGTAATGCCGAGCCAGGGTTTACCTGATAGAATCTTGGATGTAAAAGAAAGAATCCTTAGGAATAGGGACCCTTAGAGAATATCTCATCCAGTGGAAGGATTATCCTAAAGAGGATGCCACTTGGGTCGATGAGGTAACCCTTATGAAAGAATACCCCTAGTTTCTCTCGAGATGAGGACATCTCAATTTCTCTAAGGAGGGAAGAATGTAATGTTCCCATTACTTAGTTTATTTCAATGTGTGTATACATTCCAAACAAAATTGATTTATGTTGCACATTTAAAAAAAAATTAGCTCTAATTATGAAACTGACTCTCCTTATGAAGAAAATTATTATTATTAATGAGGTATTATATGTCAGTTCATGGAAGAAAGACTTGGGAGACCCTCCTAAGACTAGCCTATTAAAACTATGTTTGCAGTATAGAACAACAAAAAGAACTAGCCTAGTGGATAGTCACTTCGCAGTTAAGTGCACTTGGGTGATGACACTACCATGATGGGTGACCTCTTGGGAAGATTTTCCTACAAGAGCTAGTGGGAGCTTCTTGCATGTAGCCAATGGCACCAATGAAGCCTTTGTAGCCTGTTGCCAAGTATGCCAAGGCCAAGATGCCAAGTTCTATACCTTGGTTGCCACCTTGGAGTGACGACCGCCCGACAACGCGCCACGTGATGCTTGCCCATTATCATCAGAAGCGGTAAAAGAAAGTGTTCTCTCTTTGTCATCGATGATGTCATTAAAAAACACTAAAAAGTAAGTGTTTGCTCTTTTACCCCCTCTTGCAAAACTATAAATTGAGGGATTGGGGATGACCAGTAAGGGGAACAAGAGCAATCTTGACGAGAACGAGACGGCGATCGGAAAAGAGGAGACTGTATTCCACGAGATGAAGAGACATCATTCCATTCAACCCAAGGAAGGGGATATGCTGAAGGTCTCTCATCCTCTTCTACTCTAATCCGAGAAGAGAAGACACTAAAGAACTTTATCCTATTCTATCAATCCGGTTAGAAGTCATACCTCTACTCTCGTCCCTATTCTGTCTACTAGAGAGAGAAAAGTATTGCTCTCCATGAGGCAAGAAGAACCATCCGCGAGGCTTATATCATTGAATCCCGCAATAACCATCATCGTCATTGAGAGTCTTACACCCTAATTGCCAACCGGTACTACTGTTGTGTTCTTCTTCTATGAATCATATTTTTGTTATGGCATCGAAGAAAAAGAATTCAAAAGCAGAAATCGCAAATGACCCTACTAACATCGAAGCAACAATTGGAGTTGCGAGTACGGGAGTCACGGGCGCAGATAACAACCCTTTACCAATTTCTATACCATAGGTTTTTCTTTTCTAAAAATTTCTATCTAAATTCAATAGAAATAAGATATGTGTCTTAAGAAATATTGCGATCTTAGAGTATTCACTTGGTAAATTATTAGAACATCTTATATGCTAGAAATTGTTAGGGAAATTACAAAATTCTAGAACTCAAGAGAAATCATGATGAATTTTTTAAGATGGATTTATTAAGAACGAACCTCGAAGAAATTAGTTAAGGATATAGTTTAATCTAGAAGCTTTGATAAATGATTTTAAGACAAAAAATATCTCTAAGTTAAAGAAATTGACTTAAGGCCACGAAACTTGGTTACAAGAATAAACCTTAAACTAGAAAGTTAGAGATCCCAAAATCTAGATACTCTTAGTTAAATTCCAAGGGGAAGAGTTCACTGTGTGAAATTCAAGTATTGATTGCTACTAGATTAATCATCACTTGAAAGTTGCATGATTGATTGAAGTCATAACTGCTTGAAGTCATCAATCTTCTTTGTGATTTTTTAGATTAGATCTTGATTGAATTAAGTATTGGAACATATATAAATTGAGGAGCCCTATATCTCCCCCAAGGATATGTGCTGAATCCCCATACCAAGAGGCGATGTTTTTACTACCGCGGAAGCATGGACAGACTCTGATGGCGAGAGGTCTCCCAACAGGGATCGTATTAAGTAGGAGGTGGTTAAGGTGCCAGGGGGGTTGTGGCTAGTAAATCCTTTACACACCTAAGAACTACTTAGTCCCTTGTATGGCTCGAGTTCTGCTTGGGAGACCTAAAAACGCTAGCTATAGGTGGATTTGATCTTGGTGACATGTGGATGCACCAGATGAGGCAGCACGTGAAATTGTAAATTTTCTCCTGTATGGGCGGGAGAACATACATTATGGAACACAATCAATGAATTTGTTTTATTTTGATTGTATGTCCATGAGTAAATTATGCAAACAAACAACTGTGAATAAAATGATTCTTTTTAATTAATGAAGTTGTTTTTATATGTTTCATGTAATGTGGTAGGTAATTAGATAGCTAAGAACTTCCATAGAGGAAAGGGGGTGAATGGATTTTTGATGAATCCAAAGCTATGGCAGGGTGGTCTCGGTTAGCCAAGAGGTTTTTCCAAAAACAAACGTTAGGAAGAAACTCTAGGAAGGGCCGATTTGCTAACTTACCTAGGATTTGGTCTTAAAACCCGAACTGTAAATTATCGCAGGGGAAAGGTACGATGACTGTGCCAGAGCACTGTAAGGGATTCCATAAATCCTTAGTCTGTTATTGGAAAAAAGTGTTGTACTCCATGAACCAAGGGTAATGGCAGTCACTCCTTCTGAACAAGAATCCTCTCGAAGGACACCTCCAGATGTGATCTAGTTGTTGATCTTAGGTGACTATTAGGTCAATTAGGAACCTTTAGGTCGGTCCTTTGTGGGTAACAACAGGATGCTTCCCCTGCAGGGTAGACCTAGGATTCTAGAGTTGGACAAAATTTGATCATTCTGGTTAGAATACGGATGGCGACAACTCAAAGGTAAACTCTAGAGACAACTATTAAAACATTACTTGTCATGTAATAAATGTGGGTACGTTACATTTCCCTTTCCCCTTCTAAAGAGAATCAAGGAACCCTAATATCACAGAGATTCAACCTAGCGCTGGTAGAGTTTATCCCAAGATTGCTGCAGAAGACTTTTTTTTTTGGTTGAAGGCGGCAATCATTCCTTATTATTATTATTTTGGTTGTAGGTACAAGAAATTTAGAAAGACTGGTTTTGGGCTTGTCATTTGATGAGTGATTTTGGATTTTTTTATTCTTATTTTTTTAAAACAGTAGGTACAAGGTAAGTTACTTGTTTGTATTGCTGCCCCGTTCCTTGCCTCTTCTGTTTGTATTGCCCACCTCATTCCCTTGCCTCTTTATGTTCGTGTTGCTCGCCTGGTCCCCTATCGCTTCATCCCTGCATCTTTGAATTGCTCACTATCAGAACGCAAAGCTTCTCATCTACCAAGGTATGTTAAGCCTCTTATCTTCCAAGCCTAGTTGTATTCTTTCCAGTAGGGTTAGTGTCTCGCTTCCTCTCTTCTTGGGCCATCACAGTGTGAGAGAGGCCCCTCAATTCTTTGACCTTGTCCCCCTCGCCCTGTGATGACCTCCCTTCTTAGGCCATCACGGTGCAAAAGAGGCCCCTCAATCCATCGATCATGCCTCCCACCTGGTGATGACCTCCCTTATTGGGCCATCATGGTGTGAGAGAGGCCCCTCAATCCATCGACTCCACCCCCCTCACCCCGCGATGACCTCCCCTCCTGGTCCATCGCGGTGTGAGAGAGGCCCCTCAATCCGTCGGCTGCGCCCCCTCACCCTGTGATGACCTCCCCTCTTGGGCCATCACGGTGCAAGAGAGGCCCCTCAATCTGTCGACCGCGCCCCTTGCCCCGTGATGACCTCCCTTCTTGGGCCATCACGGTGCGAGAGAGGTCCCTTAATCCATCAACCGCGCCCCCCTTACCACCTGATGACCTCCCCTTCCTAGGCCATTATGATCTGATGCAAGGGCCTGAGGACCTTCCTGGTCTAATGCAAGGCCCAATGACTTACTATCATATGCTTGCAGATGCCATGACGAAAAGGCCAACCACAACAAAGCCTCATGTCAGACCAAGCTTAGGTGCATTTAGCACCACATGCATCCTGCAATCCTAAGGCTCCCTTTCCAAAGGGTTGTCAGAGAGATTTGTGAGCATCATAGAATAGGGATGCAATGGACCACTTTTGCCTTCCTTTCCCTCTAAGAGATCTATGAAGATTTCTTGATTGAATTCATGGATGATTTCTACACACTTGCTGCACATGCACACAGAGTTATTGTGATGGCAAGAGACTTTGACGCTAACAGGAGGCTCCACTATAGATATGATCATCTGCTTTAGCCTTCTCCCATCTGTGACCCTCGCATGCATGCCATCCTTGGAATCCCTCCTTTCCATCCAAGGCACCATAACACAGAACCATATCAAGCATCCCACCCTTTCAATACAAGGTCGCAGAGAGAGCATGAATCATAGATTTTTGTTGAGGAAGTTTTGCAAGAGCAGCCCTAGCCCCAAGAGTCCCAACCCCAGGAGCCCTAGCCCATGTCCGAGTCGGAGCCCCAGTCGGATCCCTAGTAGCTGAAGTCCTAGCCCTAGTCCCAGCCACAATTGGATCCTTAGTAGCCAGAGCCCAGGCCCAGCCCATGGCTAAGAGTCGAAGCCCATAACTCAGCTAGCTGGCCCCTCTGAAGAGCGCCAAGATATTAATGACGAGTGCATCATTAGCATTCTTAGGGTGGAGGTGGAGGCAGGCCTCCAGGATTACGAGAACATGCTAACCTCCACTTCTTCTTCTTCTATAAATTGTGGCTTTACCATTCTGGGGGCCAGAGAGGTTTTATTGATGGACTGCACAACGTGCAGTACTGCATGCGACATTTTGAAAGCCGGATGACCACAGACACAGTAGTACATGTGATAATGTTGTAAGTATTCTATTCAGTTGTCTTTTGTTTAATAAGTATTTGATCAAATGGTTAAGTCTTGCCTAATTGTTATTGCATATAGCTTCAATTTGGTGCCTCTAGTAGTAGAGGAACATCAAAGACAAGTTTTTGTTTTTCACCCTATATTCTCCATTGCGTTGCGCAACAATGCACAAGCGTTCATCTGACATCTTGATTGGTTCAGGGCTGTCAAGCTGGATGACGCTAAAACCATCTGTATGGCCTATAATCAAAGGTATGTTGTGATTATTAAAGAATATCTTTAAGAGGCCTTAAGCGAGCATACTACCAATAATTAATTTTCCCTATTAACTTAGTGAGCATTGGAGCTTGCTGTTGTATTCGTGTAACGTGTCCACTTGTATCTTCAGGACACGTCTTAGCAGTCCATTGGAAAGGATGTCTAGAAAGCTCCGCCCGGCACTCCCATGGAATGTTACGGGGTTTGCGATCTAGGGCTTTCCACGTCTGCCACGTAGCGAAAGTATTCCAGCCGTTCCCACTTAGGATCGACCTGAATTAGGGATTTCTTTATTGGTCATTTCCTGACGACAACTAGCGTCGGACTCAAGCGAACTACTTTACGCAGAAACGCTAGGTCCGAATCGGAATCACGTTGCACTTGGTTCAAGGAGAATGGGAAACGAGAGGGATGCAAAGCTCAACCTCTCTGCCATAAGGCATAGTCCCATTCCGTTCCCCTAAAACAGCGTAAATCGGGTTCAATCATAACTCTAGGTCAACACTTTTGTTGTTGGTATTCTTTGACGATCATCCTGCTGTTCCTCGTGATTTGAGAAAAGTTCACGGCCAACCGGGACCACCCATCCGTAGAACGGACCTATGGCCCATCCTCCGCACTTTCCTCGGGTTGTTTTAGTTATTTAATTACCTAACACATTAGTTGGACATGTAACAACTAACTTCTTTAATTAACCCGTTAGACACTGGTTCCTTCACGTAATCTTATCACTTAACATAGAAAAAAAATATCAGACAAGTCCCTTATTAACAGGTTATCATATTTATCTTTGAAATACAAAGAATCCAGCCCATAGGCTTATCCACAATCCACCCGAAGGCTATCCAGCAATCCACAGGGATCACTAATCCAAGTTTTCGCTCGTAGACTAGTATGTAGGCCTCGAGATCCAATCTCGAGTCACGTTAGCCTCTTGTGCAGGGCCCGAAAGGCGAGGGATTTACGGCTAGAGCCGCCCCTAGCACCCAAGCGTCCTCCTGCTCCAAGTAGCGCTCAACGAAGAGACCTCTCGTGGCGACTTCGGTCCACTTTCCCGGCGCGGTCAACAACCTCCTTGGTTAGGGTTAGGCAGGCAGTCAGGGGTAACTGAAGCTGCCTCTCCCTTCAGGCCTTCAACCTGAAGTATAGATATCCATTTATCTTTTAATTCATTGATCAAACAAAGCCAAACAATGCTCTAAAATCTATAGCAAGCACAAACATTTCCATTGATCGTTTTTGTTGGCCAACTGCTAAGGAATGAATCCTTCCTTTCGAATGCGTCAGCACTCGATCTGGGATGACTTGCAATTTAGCAAGATCCCCTATATCCTGGGTTAGGGCGTACCCTAATAACCCGACTTGGTCAAACCTTAAGTTCATCGGTTATTTCAGTTTATCGACTGGTCTTTAGTTTCCAATCAATCTTCTTTACTCAAGAAAGATACTAAATTAGGAGGATTATTCATCTTCTTGCAAGGTAACCTATGTAAGGACTTGCCATCCTCGTTGCGAGAATTTGGCCATTCCCTTGTGATCCAATCACAAGATCATATGACTCCACACTTGTTGCACAAGTGTCGCATTGAATGGAGTCATGAAACAATCAGTTCCTGATTACATTAGGCTGACGTCGTTAGACCTAGGGTTCCAAGTTCTATCTTGTAAGATTCTTAGGGACAAACCCTAGTTCACCTTCCAAATATGTCACACTATCCCTACATTTCGACGAAAGTGGGCAAGTATTTAAGGTATAGGAATTTCAATTTTAGCAATACGTACGATTAGGTCACGTATTAATTTCCTAGTGAATTTCTCGGAATTTAACTCGTTTTAAACGAGTACTCCATAGTTTAGGTGTTTTAGATTTATGCCAATTTGTTTAACTCTAAAAGATAATTTCGAGATCATTTTCACATGACTCGTTGTTTATGCGTAAATTGATTTTTCAACCCTAACTTATCGGTTTGAGGTCAGGCATAGGTTAGGTTAATTCCAACTAATCTTCCTTTACTTTGCGAACAAAATTCATGCTAAACAAGCAACCTTTACTTTATAATTTATGCAGTTGACAAACGATAATTTCCTAGAGTTTATGCATCGTAAGAATTATTTCATGCTTTGCACTTTCCATGATGATTCATTGTGAAGAGGATATGGGTTAATAATGCGATATGTAGTTTATACATCTAGTCTTTAAACGAAGTATACCATTTTAATGAACAATAATCTAATTTTTAATTCATTTCAATGCGTAAAGCTATTTGCTAGAAATGCATTTATGCTTTCTTTATTTTGCATGTTTCATTAAAAGTATTAATGACTAAGTTCCTCCGTTGTGAGCATTTAGGACAAAAATATATCCTATATCCAACAATTTACCTTGCATGATTGAATTTCAACATTACCAAATAAAAATTAGGAAGGAAAACCTGGGCTTGGGGTGAGATGCGCGATCACTTCATTAATGAAGTGTGTGCCTTGGTCGCTAACTAGTTCGATGGGGCAGCTGAATCGTGAGACAGTTGGCTGGAGGAGAGGGAATTTTTTTTAAAAAAATTGCTTTTATATTTAAGAAAAATTATCCCTATGCTCCCATAGAAGTAGTTCACGCGTGATTGGTAGTGTTGGGTATATTACAATTCGATCGAGATGAATACAATATTTTTAGCAAATTCGAGAAGATCCAATGGATTCCATGGTTGAGTTAGATAGTGAGTAACCTCAACACTATATTTAGTTATTTTATTCTATGCAAGTTCAATGCCTTGCTGTAACATCAAGGTGTCTTTGTAGTTGTGCAAAAAAATTTGATGATGTATGAGCATCTAGTGTTGGAGGGGGGGGAATGCGATGCAAATACAGTGGGTCATAGTGCTCATTCAGTTAGACGCGTTCTCTTATGGATGGAGAACCGCTCTGAATGCCTCACTTTTATGTAAGAAAATTCTTGATATTCCTAATGTAAGTAGAGTGACTTATTCATGTTTATTTATATGTATGCAATGTGCATTGATAGGTAAGGTGCATGTGTTGCTTTGTTTTCACGATGTTCCATTGCACTATTATAGTGATTCGGCTGTCACCCGGTATACCTTGGTCACTCAACATGGTATATTAGCTGGCATTATCAGTCGACGGGCCGAGGAGGTAGTGCTATGAGAAGTTAAAGAGCGCCAACAACTGGAGCACCTTGTACAACAAGAAGAACTAAATCATGCCGCTACTATAAGGCATGCAGAGGCTATGTGGCAATTTGAAATAGACCAAGCATAGGTAGAGGAGTTTGTACGCGTGAGAAGGGTAGCCGAGAGGGAGCGGAGAGAACAACTAGAACAAGTAGCATAGGATGATATTAAGGCTGCCCCGGTGGGAGATTGACTAGAGGGAGCGCCAAACACGATCCCCTCCACGGCGCCAGGGAAGTCAACAAAGGGGGAGGTGGAGTGGGAGGGGGAGAGAATTAGCTCATTGATAACAAAAGCAATAGACACTAACTCCAGAATATCAAATGTATTATCGTTCAAAAGCATGTATTATACATTGGGGTGATCATAGTTATCAAGTTTACAGTGTATTATCAATTTGAGAGATCTCCTCTTGTATTCTAACCCAACGACAATTGTGATAGTGTTGACCTTGCCTCCATTTTGCGAGTCCTTCAAGTGCATTTGAATTTCTGAATGCTTCGATCTTCTTGTATTTCTTTATCCTAGCATCTCATACTGCTTGTGCAATGGCTAATGATTTTAATTTCTCTTTTCTCCCCAGTATATGCAATATTATTTTGTAAAACCATTGGAATAGCTTGCAAAGGCTGTTGTCTTTTCTACTACTACCACCATGTTGGGTATGCCTGAAATATGCATTGTGTACCATGTAATGCGACTTTTCCATGCCTTTTGTACTCCAAATACTTGGATCTCCATACTTTTCAATGAAATATATTGGCATATGATTGTATAGGATGTGCTGCAGATAAATGGTTAGTCTTTTAACAGTGTTTAGTAGACACTTAAAATTTTATACTAACATGTATGAAACCAAAGACTTATCTTACCATGTAGTGTGTGAAATTGATGTCTTTCCATGCTTTTATGAACTCTTTCTTGAATAGATTAGAGTAGTCAAAAACGTCTTCTTGTATTTGTCCATGTCTCCTTATCTAGCATTTGGAATATGATATCCACATCACGCCACACTTTTGCCTTTGCATGTCTTGAAAGAGGTTCATGATCCTTTACTGTGTTGTGCAACCTTCTCTATTGCTCAAATTCAATCCTACTTACATGCAACATCCTTTTGTAGTACTTTCCACATTTGGTAAGCTTTTGTTGCCTATTGCCGATGGGTCTCGAGAGGAATCGTCTTGCCTTCACACCTCCAAGAGAAACTTTTCTTGGTATGTCTATTTTGTTGTTTGACTTTTTTTTATCCTGCACGATTGGTATCTCTCCTCCATGATGCTTCATGTCTGCCAATAATATCTCAAGAGCGGCAATCCCCTTCTTTCGTTCTGTGTGGTTCTTGATCTTCCAAGCAAATCCAATGTATAGGTTGACAAGCTTCTCAATCATCAAAGATTGCTTTGCAATCTTTGTCAAACTGGTGATGATTAGGCACCTTCTTCCATCACTTTTGATCAATTGTTTTTGCATCCTCCATGCAATATAGGCAAGGTAGGGTGACTGGGCCTCTCTTACAATTATATAAGCACTTTAGAGTTGTCAAGTCTGATGCAAGATGCCAAGTAACTTGAAAGTTGCCCATGTTTGGAACCAGTGGTGTCTTTTGTCTTTTCATTTGAGCATTAATAATGTCTGGTAGTGGAGTCTTCTAAAAGACCCATTCCAATGCTTCATAATTCTTTGACACAACCAAAAATGGCCCAAGCCACCATAAATTCATTTCAGACTATACACTGAAGTAATGCGGATCATCCCTTGGCATGTTTGCCATTGCCCTGTCCATTAATGTAATGGCTATTCTCTCCATCTTAACATCTTTTAGAATTTGACACTTATCCATCTTTAATGTAAAGTTCAATATGCCATTTGTCTCTACATGTGAGATGTTGTGAAACTCAACCATTCGAACCTATAGTATCTCCAAATCTATGAAGATATTGTTGTATTCATCATAGACAACCAGACCTTGTTTTGCCTGAAACTCTCCATTGATGTGATAGGGCTTTCCAACATACTCCTCATACTTTAAGCTAAGATATTTTCAAAGTCTCCAATTTGCTGCAGTTGTGGGCAGGAGCTTTGGCTTAATACCTTGTGATTTTAATGAACTTGTAACCTCTTTTTGTAAGAAACCATAACCATTGCAACTTATACCACTCTCATCCATGGTGCTATGTATACCCTCCACAGAAACCGTGTTCTGGCTCACAAATCGCTCAACAACTTGCCTCCACACTACCTTAAATTTCTTCTCCTATATGAGTTATTCTGCAATCTTTGAGCTAACAAGTGGCTTAAGTTGCTTTGCAAGGTTGACATTGGGGTTACAAGTTTCCTTGTTTGGCTGTAGCACATTCCTAAACAAGAGGGACAATATAAAGCAAGGAGACATAATAACAAAAAAGCATCGAATAGTAAGACAAGAGATTCCTAACTTGATAGCCCTTATTTGTTTCTTCATACCTCCAGAGCCCACCTTCAAATCCTCTATGTTCTTTAGTTCTCGTTTCCTTTGTCGAGGGCCAAGCAATGTTTGCTTCTGTCAGAAAATTTGTAGCTGCTTATTTAGCCTTTCTATCTCCTGTTGTTGGGCTTTGATCTTTTCTTCTTGGAGGTTACATTCTGCCTTTAAGTTATTGATGGTTCTGCTCTCGATGTGCATCATTGCACTCTCCATTACAGGTGTTGTAGAGATAGCTTTGCAATAGCCAAGAAGGCCATTCTTGCCATCTCTAACAAACCTAAGAAGGGTAGTCGAGTTTGAAAAGGGTGGCATGCTAATAGTGTGAGGATCTTTGGGATAAATAGAACCATCACACCAAAGGTTGACATGCCTTGCTCCTCCCTCATGTAGTTGTGTCTTCACTATTTCTGAGATGTAATTTCCTCCCCTCCTTTTTGGTAATGGGGCATAAACATTCTCTACATCTATGTGGAGGTGGTACTTGGCATTGGTGTTGAGAGGAGGTTGCTGCATGTTTGTGTCTGCCATTGTACCTACGTATGGTGGATTCTGTGAGTTTGTATCTGCCATTGTACCTACGTGTGGCGCATTTTGCACCATTGCTACAGAAGTGGGAAAGGCTTTAGAAGAAACTCTCACTTTTCAAAAGTTTTGAATTTTGGGCATTTAATGATGTTGCTTTCAAGAAGCCGATTTAATATCTCGACTATTTGGTACATATGGGGACACTTTTTGGCCCAAAAATGAGAAAATGTGCTATTTTTCTAGAGAGAAAAAGTTCAAGCTTGTGTTTTCTTAGAGGGCCCGTATTTTACCACTAAAATTCTCTAATGATTTGACACTCCTGATCTGAGAAGCTCTCAAGAATTCCATGGTTCATGGCTCTGATACCATGTTAAATGAAAGAGTAGGTTTGGAATAATAGAGAGTGAGCAGTCAGCTCATCCCATTTCTTTCATCATTCCCTCAAGTAGCTAGTAGAGCAAAATAGTTACAACTAGGTCATCTAGCCAATGTACTATTTGTGGTTAAGTCAGAGACCACCGACTTATTAAATGTCCCACACTTGCTGTGTACAGCTAAACATATAGTTAGACTATCGGTCACACACATAGACAAATAGACAGAGCTTGAAGTCTTAACAAAGAATACATAGGATAATTGATAAACACACTCATGAGCATGCCTTCGATGTCTCGAATACCAAATCTCTCTCTTGTGTCTCTTGCTTTGTTGGGTCTATGTCTTTTATTTATTTACTATTACTTTATTATCTTTAGCATTTCTTTGACTAGTAGCTAAGTTGTTCAATAGCATGTTTGTCGTTCGTTGGAGTAGCCACAAGTGCACAAGTCACAGTACCAGTACACAGATGTACCCCTCACACACCATATTGCACACGGCGCTCATGCAAGAGTTACACGTCAAGCATTGCTCATTGTTGAACACATATGCTTCTCCATACACTTGTGTATGACCTTCCTCTTCCCTCATATAAGAGACAAATTTCATATCAAGAGAATGGCCCATACTACTTAACTCTCCTCCCTTTATATAGGCTTAAGACTTCCTTATGTTAAAAGCTTTCCATTAAGCTTTTTATGGCTTTTATAATTTAGAAACTTGAAAATTCTAAAGGCTTTTAAATGTTTAAGCTTTTGAGATTAATGTTAAAATTTTGGAAAAAGCAAAACTTAAAGATAATTAAAAAGTCATCATTAGCTACACATGTAACAACACTGATAATATTAATTGCTAACACTTTGCACCATTGACTTAATTGCATCGAATTGATACACATAATCGTGAACTCAATCAATCACAATCAAACTAAAAACTAATGAATCACAAACTCCAATAGAAACTCTAATCGACATACTCATTTTGAACTAAAACAATCACAAACTCCAATTAACATTATCTATTTGACGAACATGGATGATATATCGAATGGCGTATCTAATCGATGAACTTGGATGATAGATCGACATTTTGTCCAACAACCAAGTACATCCATGTTAACATTGAAACTCCAACCGATATGAGGAAAGACTTCACCCAAGTAAACTATAGACACCTTGATAAGCTCAAAACAAGCAAGGCAACAATTCATAGTCCATACGTCTCCGTCCAAAGCTCTCTTCATGCATCACTATAGAGTAGAGGCATATTCACTTCTCATCTTGGTGAATTCCGACCACTTGTAAGATTCGACATCATAGTGAAATACTGTCACCTTTGTACACGCTCTTGTCTTTCTAAGTGTGGATTGCAAATCAAAGTTGCACGATTAGGTCTAACGATCATTGGATCACCGCTTTGCTTTGTTCATCATCTTTGGCTATGCACAATCAAGATGAACTTGCTCAAGGGATGCTAAATGCTATACAAGTCTTGTTGATTTCGCCCCCCCAACAAAGAAAAAGAAAACAAAATGGCTTGACTCGATGGCACCCTTCTCTTACCTTGCTTTTCTACTTTGCTGCCTTTAGTAATAGCCTGATGCCACTTTTGCTTTCTTTGTCTGCTTTCGTGTTGGTGCTTTTTGATTGAATGTACCACAAAACAGATAAGTCGGAAATCTCCTATAAAAAATGAATTTGGATGGAAAAAAAACCACAAAAAAGATAAATCGGAAGTCTCCTATAGCTGAGCATGTAAATACTCGTCGCATTAGCCGTCCACTCGGTATTTACAACTCCGGCCGCCGCGGTCATTGACAATAAGTTCATGGGTTTAGTCTGTTAATAATTAGCATGCGTCCGGGGTGATGCTTACGGTCTGCTCATTGAGGTCGAAGTCGTACTTGAAGCCCTGCTGCATCAGGCTGCCGATGATGTTGACCTCGTCGGGGTTGTCCACGGGTGAGATGGCCAAGCAGTAGCCCGTGGGGCTGACCTGCAGGAGGAAGTTGCTGGGGCGAACCAGCGAGAGCTTCACGTTGGAGGAGAAGCCGAACAGGAGGTCGATGCTGGGCGCGGGGTCCTCGGGAGCCTCACCGAGCTCGTAGCAGGTATCAACGACCCTGGCCCAGCCAGGCGGGATGGACGTAATCCGTTTGTGCTCCGGCATGCGCTGCCGGAAGGCGTCGCGGAGGGCGACATAGGCCGGGCGGGGCAGGCGCGTGAGGAGCGTCCCGGAGTCGAGCATGACGCCGGCGCCGTTGCCGAAGAAGGGCCGGGCGCGCAGGATTTCGGGGCTGATGTGGAGGCGGGTGCCGTCGACGGCAAGGTCGCTGAGGTCGACGTAATAGGCGCCGCCGCCGGAGACAGACGGGGGAGTGAAGTACTGAAGCTTGACGGAGTCGCCGTCGCCGGACGACGACGACGACGACGGGCCGAGTGTGAGGAAGCCGACGTTGTCGGTGGTTCTCCGGTGGATGACGTTATTGTATGGGAGGCAGTACGAGAAGCGGTGGAAGGCTGCGGCCGATTGCAGGAAGGAGTAGGCCGAATTGGCTGACAGTGCCAGGATGCCAGCGTCCCGCTGGCTGTCCCGCTGGCTGTCCCGCTGGCTGTCCTCCGTCACGGTGTGGGTGCACCCTATCACCACCTCCTCCAAGCTCGCCTGCGGCGAATTCCCCTCGCCAAATCTCACCCTCTCCACCGCCAGCACCCCCGTCGCCGCCGTGCCCCCGACGTAGCTCGTCCCGTACGTGCACACATCCAGGTCCCTTTTGCACTGTCGCATGTGCGCCGGCATGCCCTGGCAGAGGCCGTGCTCGCACGGCACCTCCCTGTACGATATCGACATTTCCGGGTCGAACAGCTTTCCTGGGTCGTAGCATCCCCTGCACGGCTTGCACTGCATCCATGACAGCTCGCTTCCGGTGTCGATAAGGAAGCGGACGCTCTGGCCCGGTTCGCCCACTGTCACCGTCGTGTAGTAGCTTAGCGCCGACAGCCCTTCGCCGATCTTTCTCACGCCGTCTGTGAAGCCTTGACGAGGGTCGATCTTACGGCGCGCCAGCTTCTGACCCGTCAACGTCGACAGACTGATCCATCTCCTCTCGTTGAGATACTCCACACGGGCCGCGTCTCTCAGGTACCACCTTTCCAGCAGCTCTTGCCACGTAGAATTCGTGACACGAAGGGGCGACGAGGGCGTGTCTCTGTGGAACAGGTCCAGTCGCAGCTCACGGGAATAGTCGATATCTGGGTTGCCATCTTCTGCTGCCAGACCCGTCACCAACAGCAGCATGCAAATCATACGGAATACGCGACATGATACACTGGCGCCCATCCCGTCTTGGGTGCGTACAATACTCGTTTGTCGAGAACGACGAATCCGTGATTGCTCAGGCGTAATCCGCTGGCCTTGCTCCGGCCATCTTTGAAACCTGCGTATTATCGTTAGGTCTACCATGAGATGAATCTATTTTCATGATGCTACCAAATACATGAGATCAGGTGGTCGGTAGTTTGAAAGTTCATTTCGGCCGACCCCAAACGACTTACAGGTGCGCATGCAGTTAGTAACCTTGTAGTAGGCTTGCTTATTATAATTGTTTCGATTATCGATCTTGTTATATTATAAGCATTGCTCTTAATGCAAATGCTTAGGGGGGACTATACGCTCAGAGCCCCTCCCCACCTAGCATCGTAGCATCGGCGTGGAGAGGGTTAGGAAAAGTTCATTTGAGGGAGGAGGTCGCCATCCTTGGGGGTGAGGCTGATAATTATAATATTTACATTGAATCTGTAGAAATATTTATTTGATCAAAATTCTTTTATTGGCTTAGAGATGCCTCATCCCTTTAGAGTTTACGAAACCTTGTTGTGCCTATTTGATTTGAAAAGAGTATTTTACCTACTTTTGTGATATTTCAAAGCCTCATGACTCTTGTAGCTCCTCCCTTGGATGGAACTCTTAGAGGGGCCTTGCCTGAGAATAAAAATTGTGCCCCTACATTAAGCGTAGGCAAAATTTTACATTCATCTAAGAAAAGAAGGCAATGCAACTACAACGTATGCAATGAATATCAATTAAATCTCTGACAAGGATGCATGTGACAATATTTTAAAATATTAAGCTCAGTCTCATCGAAATGAGCATTGGTACAACTATCCAAATGAGTTCATATGCAAGAGCACAAAAAATGTGTTGAAATATATACCCATCCTCGAAATAAGCATTGGTATAACTATCAAAATGAGTTCATATGCATGAGCACCAAAAAATGCATCGAAATATATACCAGTATAAGTGCCAAAATATTAATTTGATGGTTATACTAATGCATATTCTAATCATTGCATTGGCAACCAATAAGGCGAAAAAGCAGATCACAACAAGCCTTGGACCACAAATAGAAGGACAACTCATGTGGAGTTGATCATCAATTTAAAAAAAAAAACATGACGAAAAAGACTAAAATATACAAGGGATGATTTTCTGGGTTGAACTTTTGAGTTTCTCTTTTGTGTTTTGTGTGTGCTTATTTTTTACAGGTGCAGCTATATGACGTTTTCTAATTATCTTTTTTTGTTATTTTTTGGGTTAAAAAATAAGTGTACGTCTAAAATTGAAGAATAGCTTTTTAAGAAAAGCTTGAACTTTTGAAAGCTTTTAGGCTTAAGCCTTTAGGTTTTCCAAGTTTGTAAACTACAAAAGCTTTGAAAAGGTTAAAGGAAAGCTTTGAAAGTTGGGAAGCCTTAAGCCTATATAAAAGGGGGAGAGTTAAGTAGTATGGGCCATTCTCTTCATTACGAAATTCATTTCTTATTTGAGGAGAGAGGAAGATCATACACAAGTGTGTGGAGACACGTACATCAGATCCTTGATCATTGCGTTTGCAAGACAAAAGGTTAGATCATCAAATCTTTGTCATTCGTTCTTTTTAGGATTAGTTTAAACAATTTTGTACTTTGTCTTTTTAGATTATTAAGGTTAGATTCAAATCTTTATCATTTGTTCTTTTTAGGATTAGTTTAAATTTTTTTATCATTTTTCTTTTTAGTTTATTATAATTAGTAACATGATTAGTTTATTATATATAGTCAACATGATTATTTATTTAGTTTTCATTAGTAAATTTAATAGTTCTAGTGTAATTAGTAAATTAGATACACTTTTGTAACATCAATAGTATTTGAGATAGTTAGTATGTGTAATTAATAGTTGCACTATTAGTAGATAGACTTATGTTAGTTAATAGTTAAATAGTAGTAAAATGAAAATGAAAGAAAACAAAATTTTGAGCATATGGAGAAAACGAAAGCATAACAAACTTTCGAATGTATTGAAAAAAATGAAAATATAAAACTTCAACAAATCGGATATTTTGAATGGACTGGGGAATGACACCTTCTCTTATAATTATTTAATTATGAAGAGATTTGTGCCAACTCTTCGGCATGATATGTAGCATGTTGTCTCATTTCATTTTTAAATTTTTTTTTGAAGTATTGTTATTATTTATTGATTTTAGTAAAATTACTATTAATAAGAAAAAAACCATCATACTTGCACGCAAGCAAGGCCATTTATTCAAGAGCTTCAATCAAAGCCTAGAAATGACAAATTTTGGAGACATAGTTCTCCAAACATAGGGCCATGTAGCTTCTTCATTAAAAGATTCCAAGGCTAATACCAAACTTACCAAAGAAAGAATGCCAAGAAACATGTAGTCCAAATTTTATGCAAATAGGTGGCAAGAACTGCATATAGCACTTCATACTCCTTTACTGAGCTGCACGTGTCAACCTAGTTATGTGTGTGAATGTGTAAATTTGGGGGTGTGGATGGTTTTTGTTTTTGGTTTTTTTCAATTTTCTTTTTTGTTCACTTGTTTTTCTATTTTTCCTTTTATCATGTGGCATGGGAATATTCTTTGGTGTGTCCGCATAATTTTGATCTTTCTTATCTCTTTGTTTTTTTTTTAATTTTTTAAAAGAGGACTTAGGATGAGAACATGAGGAAAACATTTTGGAATTTTTGTAGGAGTTTTTAAAAATTTTGTAAATTGTATTGTGAGTGTTCTTTCCCAAAGAAAATGGTAGAAAGATTGATGATTTTTGTTCTCTTCTTTTTAAAATTTTAAAGGTTTTGTGGTTTTCTCTTCCTTTATTAAAATATTTAATGTATTGGTTGTATAACTATTTATGGTTCCTTTTTAAGGATTATATGATTTTTAAAGTTTTTTTCAAGATCTACATGGTTGTTATGAAAAACATGTGAATATATTAGGAGAGGAGGCGTCTATTGATTGAAAGTGCGTGAACAATAGCTTTGTGACATGTTTTAGTCCATACATGTTCCATTTATGCCCAACGATTAAGAAACCATGTGCACATGCAGCAACAAAAAGTGCATACAAATACTAGGTAAATGAGACTTCTAAATCGTCGCACACACGAAGAAGTGCATAGGAGCGACATATAGAAAAACAAACATTTGCATACGAATAGCATCCACTAACCAACGTTGCACACAAACAAGGGCTTACAACATCAATAACTCAAAAGGAGGAGGCTTGTCTACGAATGGTTGTTGCGGGGGAAAAATGACATAGATGGGAGAACCAAGATTTTTGTTTTCCTTCTACTTTTGTGTTTTCCAGGTTAGAAAGGGGCTTTGGAAGGGCTTGCAACCAAACTTGCACATGAACAAGGGCCTGCAACATAAGTAACTAGGAAGGGGAGGCTTGTCTATGAATGGTTGTTGTGGGGGAAAGAGGACATAGATGGGAGAACCAAGATTTTTGTTTTCCTTCTACTTTTTTGTTTTCCATGCTAGAAAGGGAGTCGTAGAAGGGGTTTAGGGGGGGTACGGTTTATTTTTCTATTATGGGGGATGAAAAGGGGGACTGAATAGGGAAATGGGGGGGGGGGGGGGTTGGATAGGGTAACTAGGTGGGGGGAAAGGGTAATTAGGGTGGGGGTGGCAGTTAGGTTAGTGGGCCATAGTGGGTAAGGAGGGAGGGAGGGCAGATAGGATTCAAACTGGTGGGAATGGGGGGTGCTAGGACAAAAGCATGGGGTCAGGAGGGTGTAGTGAAAGAGGATATTGATGAAAGAGAGGCGCAAGAAGGGGTGGCGGTGTTGAAGGCGATGAGGGGAAGGAGGGGCACAACTAGAGGCATCAAAGGTGAAGTGGGTGAGGGGATCGACAATGATTGAGTATTCATCAATTGGATAATGGCATCGAGGGCAGGCTTGATAGACAGGAAATGAATGAAATTGGTGGTGATGCCCATCAATGGGCAATGAAGTCTGGGGCATCCAATCAGAGTGCTGGTTGAATCTTCTGCTAGTGGTGTTTACAGAGGTAGTAGGTTATAGGTGATCCATAGGTGACGCATGCAAAGGCCACAGGATGCAAATCCACAAGTAGAGGGAAAGAAGAGGAGGATGGGGAAGTAGTAGAAGGAGGAGGGGAAAGAGGAGGAGGGAGAGAGAGCGGGGAAGGGAGGAAGAAGGAGCGTGCTGATAAAGAAGAAGAAGAAGAAGAAGAAGAAGAAGAAGAAGAAGAAGAAGAAGAAGAAGAAGGAAGAGGATAAGAGGAGAGAGAGGAAAGGGAGGTGGTTTGGAATGGGAGGCAGAGAGGGTGGGTTTTTTATCTTTATTTTTTAAATTTGTTAATTAAGTAATGATTTGATTATATAATAATAAATATGGTCATTAAGTCCCCCCTGTAAGGGCATTGTAGCTTATATACCATGGCATTGATACCTAAAACACCTATATAGGGAGTAGTAGTGACTTTGAGCCATGCTTGGTTTTCACTCTATGTGTGATTCCCTGTACCCAGTAGTGAACCCTCATATGTGCGGCATCATGAGGGTGTAGTCTTGGGATGTGCCTATGTTGTACCATTTCTTTCATTGAATAATACAAGAGTATACCTTGCTCTCACATATCATGTTACCTTTTTGTGCCATGTTGAGTGAGTGAACAAGTACGCATCACATGCGTATCAGAGCAACTCTCGCTCGTATTGAAGGACCTGCTCTCACGAAAGCAAGAGAGGAGATCTAGTGCCCCAAGGAAATTGTGTCAAGATGACCCATGTCGTGACGCTCCATGTTGTGTCGCCCCACATCACATTGACCCTTGTCGATGACCCTTGGTGTGATGACCCTCGACATGGGGACCTTGACACCAATCAACATTTAAAGAGGTGACGCGGCTTCCCCGCAGCATGACTAGCATTCGAAGGCGAAATGCAGCTTCCCTACGTCGACAACACCAAAAGCTGAGGCACGGCTTTCCATGACCACATGGAGGATGATAGAGAGAATGCACCTATTCCAATGATGGAAGAGAGGGAAAAAAGTAATGGGGCACAAGAATAGAGAGTAGCTCAAGAGGAGAAGGTAGCCGGACTAGCAAGGTAGTTGGAGGGTATGTTAGGCCTATTGGACTCAATCTAGAGAAACATGCAAATGAAAGAGAAAGAAGAGGAAAGGAGAAGAAAACTAAAAGTCTAGCAGGGTTACAGAGAGTGGGCATTACAACATCAAGAAGAGGAGAAAAGACACAAATTGCAAGAGGAGATGGATAGGTTAAGGAGAGAGAAGACTTCTAGGAGAGCTCACGATACAAGAAAGGACAAGGAGAAGGTAGTTGAAGCAAGTAGCAAGAAGAAGGACAAAAGACACAACCATAGGGAAGAGGAGGAGAGCGACAGTTCTTTCAGAAGATGACTATGGCAAGTTCAAAAAAATGACCCAATCCACCAAGTACAAAGGAGAGAGGGATGGGTTAGTTTTGGAAAAATGGATTGTAGAAGTAGACAGATACTTGAAGTATGCCAAGATCATGGAAGACAGGAAGGGAGAAGTGGCAGCCATCTATTTAGAGGAAGATGTTGCTCGTTGGTACCTGCTGGAACACGAACAAGGATGCACCATTTTTTCATAGATAGAACTCCAAGAGAAACTCAAAGACTATTTTATCCCAAATATACAAAAACTCAAAGTTAGACATGAATGGAGAAACCTCAAATAAACATAAGGGAAGATGAAGGAGTATGTCAACAAATATAGGTAGCTCATGCTGCACAACTACCCAACATGGACCATGATACTAAGCTACATGGATTCCTATTTGGCATGCAAGAATGGGCCAAAAGAGATGTGGAGAGATAGGAGCCAACGAGTTTAGTTGAGGCCATGAGGATGGCTAAAAGATTAGTTAACCTAGAAGGGAGAAGGACATCCAAAGGGAGTAAGACTAGATTCAACACCAACCTCACCAACAACACTTGGACCCCAAAACCTAGTACCCTTAGAGGCCCATTCCCAGAGGTGTGGAGACAAATCTCAAGCATAACCCCAGCTGCATCACAATCTGCCTTAATACCAAGAGGAGAAGTTGGTCGATGGGGGATCAACCACTATAGATCAACTCCGAATGCATCATATGGGTTCATGGGATCAAATACATCATGGTGGAGACCCTAGGTCTCAATCACATGGATTAGAGGCTTCAAGTGCGGGGGATTGCACTATCAAAATCGATGTCGCATGGACAACACAACCTCATTAAGCAGGTCTAGAGTGGTAGCCACTAGTGCTGTATATGGAGGAGAGGAGCTGCAATCCCCGCACATCTAGGAAATTCCTAGTGGAAGTGATGAAAGCCTAGACCATGGGGATGGTTAGTGCTCATCCCCAATGCATGGTAGCCCGTGTAGTAGTAGCCCAACACTTATACCTTAAGGGCAAAGTGAGTGAAGGGGATCGAGCCATCATGGTAGACACAGGAGCCACCCACAACTTCATCACCTTAGACTATGTAGTCAAACATGGGCTCAAATTGTCTAAGGCCCCAAAAGGGCTAACAATAACTTTGCATAAGGAGAAGCCAAGGCAGTTAAACATGTTTTGCAGTGCAAGTAGAAGCAAGGAAATGGAAAGCCAAACTCAACTTCTTAGTCATTCCCATGGATGATTTTCAAGTCATCTTAGGTCTGGAATTCTATGACAAGTATATCATTGAAATGTTTGGGAAGGGACTTAATGAGATGATACTGGATATGCAAGGAGAGGGCCTTAGAGTACACTATGAGTAAATGCAGTTGCTAGGTAGGACATCAATCAAAGTGCAAATGAAGGAGAACAATCTTGGAGTCTCATGCCAAATGGCGAAACCAGGTACGAACCAACCAGGAGCAACCCAAACACCACCTTGCCAGGTTACCCATATTACACCTCACATCATGACTTGCAATGCCAAACAAGTGGAGAAGCCAATAAAGCAAGGGGACATGGTGTATTTATGCATGATTTGACCCATTACGCAAGAGATCACCAAGAATCCCAAACTCCAAGTTGGTAATACAAAAGTGATAGAAATACTTGAGGAGTTTAAGGATATGATGCTAGTAGAACTACCCAAGGGTCTACCACCCAAAAGAGACATGGACCACAAGATCAAGCTCATCTCAGGGGTAGTTCCATTGGCTAGAGCCCATTATCATATGAATCACATTGAATTCATGGAGTTGAAGAAATAGCTACATGAATTGGAAGAGCAAGGTTTCATTCGACACATCAAATCCTCCTTTTTGGTGGCCCAGCGCTATTTGTCAAGAAGAAGGATGGGGGACTCCAACTGTGTGTAGACTATAGAGCCCTTAATAAGCTCACTATAAAGAAAAAGTATCCCATGCCCCTAGTTGAAGACCTCTTAGATAGGCTACATGGAGCCGAATACTTCAATCGTATAGACCTTAGGTCAAGGTACCATCAAATTTGCATAGCAGAAGAAGATATTCCCAACATCATTTCATAGCCAATATGCAAGCTTTGAATGGCTAGTTTTAGGCTTTGGATTGAGTAATCAACCGGGCACCTTTTGTAGCCTAATGGATGGATTCTTTTGTCCCAAAATAGATGTCTTCATCATTATTCACATCGATGATCTCCTACTGTATAGTAAAACTCTAGAAGAACACAAGAAAAACTTATGCCTAGTTTCTGAGATAATGCAAACTTTATGCCAATCCTGAAAAATGTGAGTTTGTAGTGAAGGAATTAGAGTTCCTAGGGTTCATTTTAGGCAAGGTCGGCATCAAAGTAGACCCCAAGAAAGTTGAATTTGTAAAGATTTGGCCAGTGTTAAAGACCATGAGGAAAGTTCGATAATTCCTAGGCTTCATGATGTTTTGTAGACAATTCATCAAGGATTATAGCCTAGTCACCGCACCACTATCCCACCTTACCAAAGGAGATAGCAATTTCACTTGGGGAAGTGACCAATAGGCCCCTTTTGAGTTGATGAAGAAATATATGAGTCAAAACCCTATCTTCAAAGTACCCAACTTCACAAATCCCTTCGAGATCTCCACAGATGCATCCGATTATGGCATTGGGGGAGTACTGGTGCAAGATGGCCACCCCATAGCTTATGAATCAAAGAAGTTAACATACGTCGAATCCAAATGGAGCACGCATGAGAAGGATATGCTAGTAGTGATTCACTGCCTTAGAAAATGGAAGCATTATGTTCAAGAAAAACACACAATGGTCTTCACAAACAACATATCCCTCAAATACTTCTAGTCCAAACCAAAGTTGTCTGCCAAACAAGCTCGATGGCTCAACTTTCTAGTAGAATTTGAGTTGGAGATCAAGCACAAGCCAAGGTCCACCAACAAAATAGCAAATGCTCTAAGTCACAAAGCTGATTTGGAAGTCATCAGTGTGGTCAGTGGCAGTAACTTCCTCAAGTTAGTGAAGGAGGCTTCGGAACATGACCAAGACATGCACAAGATTATAGAAGAGGTGAAAGCTGACAAGACATCGCATGGCATGTATATCCTAGAAGAGGTAATTTTGTTTGTAGGGAAGAGATTGTACATCCCTAACACCATGGAACTAAAGAATGTCATTTACGATGAAGTGCATGATGGAAAATTAGGTGGGCATAAGGGACAAAGCAAGACACTTGAAGAACTCAAAAAGTAGTTCTTTTGGTCAAATGTGAAGGAAGAAGTCATAGACTACATCAAGATGTGTCCTACTTGCCAACTTGTGAAGGCCCCACACTCGCCAACATGATTACTTCAACCCATGCCAGTACTTACTCGGCCATGGGATGTCATTAGCATGGATTTCATTGTGGAGCTCCCTGAATCCCATGGTTACACCATTATCTTTGTAGTGGTGGACTATTTCTCAAAGCAAGCTCACTTCATTCCTACTAAGCCACCATTGAATGCCAAGGAGGAAGCTTGCCTCTTCTTCACACATATTTTCAAGCTGCATGGCTTACCCTTAGCCATAGTGTATGATAGACATGGAAGATTCATGAGTGACATGTGGAAGGAACTCTTTAAGACTGTGGAAACATAGTTGAGATTCTCCCTAAGAGACAGATGGGAAAATAGAGATCCAAAGCTAAAGATCAAGATGCGAAAGAATTCTTGAAGAAATGGAGAGACTGCAACGTTGCACCTAAGTAGAGTCTAGAATAGATTAAAATCACCATTACAGAATAAGCCAACAAGAAGAAAAAGGCAATACTCTTTACCTAGGGAGACATGGTCCTCATCAGCTCCAAGCATATATCCCTCCCAAAGAATATGAGCCTCAAATTCAATCACCGCTACTATGGACCTTACTGCATCACTCAATGCTGAACAAAGTAATACAAGCACAACCTGCCATAAAGCGTTTGTTTCCATAATGAATTTCATGCCCATCTTCTACGCAGGTTCTATCCAACAAACAATGGGGATGATACATTTCACTCCTTCACTCCAATGGCCCCTTCAAAGTAGAAGCATTCCTTTGGCTTTGGGAACACAAAGGGTACCCCAACTACCTCACCAAGTGGAAAGGATGCCCTCTTAAAGATGCCACTTGGATTATAGAACTGGAGGCATGCAAATGTGGCAATGACACCTTCACCACCTGGCTCAAGGAGAATCCCAACATTTCTTCCAATGCCCCTTGAGTCATCATAGAACTTATTATAGGCCCAGTAATGCCTCCACTCCTCAAATGTAATTGAGTCGAGGGTGGATTCGCATGGTAGCCATAATAAACCAAAGCACCCAAATGTCTAAATGGGTAGACATTGACTAGCATGATAGTCCTAGTGCGTTAGACACTGACCAGTTTGATAGTAAAGGCTACGTTAAGACCCCACTAATGTGTTGAGTCCTACATTAGCAAGACATTGACCAGCTTGCTAGAAGAAGCTATGTTAAGACCTCAGATGAGTCAAATAACCTCTACTCTTAGATTGTTGTTGAGGACAATAATCCAGTGTAAGTGGGAGTGAGTGTAAGGGCTTTGTAGTTATACCATAGCATTGCTACCAAAAACATCTATATAGGGAGTAGTAGTGACTCTAAGCCCCTTACTTGGTTTCCACTCTACGTGTGATTCCCTATACCCAATGGTAAACCCTCATATCTGTGACGTCACGAGGGTGTAGTCCTGAGATGTGCCTATGTTGTACCGTTTCTTTCATTGAATAATACAAGAGTATACCTTGCTCTCACATATCGTGTTATATTTCTGTGCTGTGTTGAGTGAGTGAATGAGTGTAGGTGCATCACACCCCCCTCCCCCCAAATGCCCAAAAATGGGTGAGTGTGGGGTGGTGGAGTAAATAAAACTTGCCATGATGATAGTAAATGCATTATGATTGTGTGGAGAGATCGATGGAAAATAGAATATGCATAAATGCAAAAAAAAAAGATGCTTTCTCAGGGATGCACTAGTGGGGATAAAAAATAACTCAGAAATTAATTTCTAAAGTTCCAAATCTTGGGTTGCAATGCAAAAAAAGGAGAAACTAGTAGTTTGTTGGGACGAACAAGATGGGCATCTTAGATCTTGGTATGGTAATAAACATGCCCATTCACATATAAATATATCAAAGTGACATAAAATCCTTCAAAATTTTGTAGTAGACAATCCATAGCATAGACTAGGATATTATAAAAATGAAAGATGGCTAGTTTGAGGGGACAATCATATCATTCTAGTGAGACAAGAGAGCATTCACATGGAATGGGGCAAAAATGGAAAAAGCAATTAAATATCCATGGAAAGACCTCGGTTGGATGGCATAATGGAATAGGTGGGTAGGGACGGGACCCAAAAATACACAAGGAAAACCATACACCTTACGAGATATCAACAATGGTGTTTTCATGGAAAAATACAAAATGGATGTGAAAGGACATGTTCCCATGGTTAAAACATTATGTAGGCTAGTTATGGAGACAAATAAGAGTATATGGACTACCTTATCCACATGTCCCCATACTTAAGATAGCAGATACATACATATACATATTGAAAGTAGGGGTAGAAACATTTGGCCCATTGAAAATGTGTTATCAATGATCATTATATGAAAGAATATTGCAGGAGGTGCCATGGCTTGCCATAGCATGCATCAAGCATGGAAGGGACTATGCCATAGTATCCAAGGGGTATCATTGTTAGTGAAGATCAGTATATTGTCATCAACAAAGTAGGAAATCTTCAATCTTACTAGTCACTTAGTTTGAGAGGATAGAATAGTCACTCACTCCATGTTCTCGTGTCACTCAAAGATTGATCAATAGAATTCATATTATACACCTAGTTTAGAATTTGAAAAGATTAATTAGGGGTTTAGAGGGAGTATGCTAGTATGCATAGTTGATGGTGTTGTAATTCAACCCAACCCAATTGGTATAGGTGCAAGAAGAAAGGCTAGTAAGCCTTATGGTGTAGTACACAAAACATATGTGTCTGTCGTGCGATGGATGCAGAGGCAGTTCCAGGTGTGAATTAAAAAATAGAAGTATCCCTATCATATTTGGTTGTAATGTCTCTCAATTTTCACCCCTTAATTGTTGGAAAAAAAGGTTATCATGCTCAGTCACCTTTCTGTCTCATGTTCAATTGAGAAATATAGGAGGGAAATCCATTTTCTAATGCCCATTGATGTAATCCTCACATTCACTTGTGTAAGTTTTCTATCTATTGTACACAATTGATGAGCAATTGATGGTGCAATTGTACATCTTGTCCTATGCCTACATACAATACTAGAATAGAAGGTTAGGGAGCCTTATAGTATTGTGTACATAATAAATCATGCTTTTTGCATTGAGAGGCACAACTCACGTGTGCAACACTCCAATTCACACCTCTTACCTCTCAGTTGATTTAAAGGGAAAAGAATGGTCACTCACCCCAATCTTTGTCTCACTCTCATTTGATAGATGCAGAGGGAAACCCATGCCCACATCTCCTTCATGTTGGGATAAAATCTCACGTCCCTCATTTCTCAATGAAGATCCTTCTGGTATTGACGATAAAAATGGATTATTGCTAATAAAGAGGTGTACCCAAGGAGATAGTTGACAAATCAAGAACTTGTGTGGTATGTAAGAAATTCCATCTGCGCTAGGGAATTTAGATGTATTGTGGAGTCATAGGACACAAAACAGTAAGGGATGCAACTTTGGAACTGCATCTTAGAAATAGATAATTTAATTAGTTTGGATTGTGGGGTGTCACCACCTTTTCTAAATCTAGCTTTCCACTTAAGGGTGTTGCCACCTTTCCTTGGAGCGGCATCTATTATGATAGGGACTTTCATCCTTTTCTCCCATTATGTTTTTTATTTTGTTTCTTTGTTTTTTTTTTTCATCATTTTTTTTCTTATACCCTAATCTTCTCAAGGGTGTTTCCACCTTTTCTCAAGGAGCAAGGTGGCATGACAAGGACCGAAGTCATTTTTTTCTATATCCAAATATTTATTTTTTCTCTCTTTTTATTTTTTTAATGTCTAGGATACCATAGATCATACCCATCTATGCCACATCTACAAGATGGAAAGGAAAGCCAAAAAAATAAGGATAGGATTAGAGATGAGGTGACATAAGAATCATGCCACCTTGTCAAAATAATAATGATAAATATATATAACAACTTAAAAAGTAGTAGAGTGACGTTCAAAGAGGGAAGGGACTGCCATGTGATTGTTACGATCCCTAAGAGAGAAGTACGTCTTTAGGCGATTGGTGTTTATTAGGAAGGGATCATAAGAGATATTGATGGCTTGTACTTGAAGCAAACCATTAGGGTTGACTATGAGTATCTTGTAAGGGTCTATCCAGTGTTGTTGGATTTTGCCAAGAAACTTGCTAAAGTGTGAATCATACGCTAGAACATGATTGCCTTCTTTGAATTTCTTGTGTTTGATAAAGCTATTATAGTAGGCTTTATTATCGGTATGTATGGCTTCCATGCACTATAAAATTTTAGAACGATCCCAATATCATCTCTTGTCACACATCTTCATAGCACGTCATCCTTGCCTTTCTTATATACAACAGCCACTTTACATTAATGACATATCTGTGATTATATGATAATGACAATTGAATCTAAATTCAAATGATCAAAAAGCTTACCGTTCATAAATTCTTTCTCCCTTATTTTATTCTTCTTGTTTCTTTCCTTCCTTGCTGGTAGTTTGTTTCTCTCTCTCCCCTCTCTTTATCATGGATACAAAAAATTGACCTTCAACAAGGTGCCCAAGCTCTAAAATCACATCCATATCTATGTTTAATTTATTCCAAATAGATGGAAGATGGATTCCTACAATTATTAGTAAAGGTAGCTAGATTACCATACAACAAGCAAAACATAGGAAAAGACAAAGATGTGAGCTCTCTTTCGTCTCTATTTGGAATGGTAGGATCAAAGATTTTAGACTTGAGCAAACAAGAGTAGCATAATGTAGGTTTTAGTAAAACATATATTTATGCATAGAGAGTTGCATTTGGAACCTAGAGCTTAAGATCTTCCATTGTATAAGACTGAACTGTAAGTATTTCATTCTCAATGCTTTTCTTTTATTAAACTTGGTATTAGGTTTTATATGATATATATTTTTTAAATTTATGGATGCCTATCCTTGTAATATTAAGAAATGGCAACCCATCGAGTCTATTATTAATGTTATTAATGTTATGCATGATTTGATTGAAGAAAAAATATATAAAGGTAGGAGAAAAATAAAACTTGCCAAGAATGGGATATTTTTTAATGCTCATTTTTATATTATCCCTATGCAGCATGGCCAATGGGGAGCAATATTCCTACTTTCTCGGACTAATTTTACAAGTCTTGAGTTGTGTTTACCAAGTCGAGCCACCAACAAGAGCTACAAATGTGAAATATTTTAGAGATATAGAGAGTATTAAAACCTAATACCTCAAGTAAGCTAAGCAAGATTACTTTGTTTATGCCTACTTATGTATTTATTGATTTCTTTTCTAATGCAAAGACAAGAATATCAAAGGCCATACTGGCAACCAAGAGGCGAATATATGATCATGTCTTATAAATTGGTGATGAGGAGTGGGGTACCATGATAGAAGGCATGATAACTTGTAAGATAGATCAAGACTTTGTCACTTGTATGTTTTGATCATACTAGCTTCTAAGGGTTTCAATAGTATAAGTTGTGAAGAAGAAACGATCCACCAACTTCTAGTGGGTTGCTAATTGAACATAGAAAATGTTATTATTTCACCAAGTACTCTACATATCCTACCATTATGCATCTACAAGTAGATTCCAACTTTTCTTATTCTTGTTATGATGGACTTCCATTGATCAACACTCTTAAAGCTTCTTTACAATATTCCATTTTATGTTATCTGGCAAGTGTCCAATGAATGCCAAATCTTCCATGGATGATCATTCTCCTTTATTTTATAATTTCAGTTTTGCTCCAAATAATTGGCTATATTGATGTACATTTCTGTGGCTTTAGAACTCATTGGAGATAGCCCGAAGGCTTGCATCCAAACGACATTGTGTTTTCCTCCATTGAGGGATGAATTTCTTGTTAAAAGTGACCTTGGAAATAAACTTCTCCAACAATTTTGGGTTAAAAGGAGTTATCCAATCCTCCATTGATTTTCTCTTTTCAACAATGTCGTTTCTTCCATTTTTAGTTGCTTTTGGTGCTTGTTGATGGTAGTTTTCCTTGGTTGTGTACCAAAATGAAGGTAGATCTCCCAAGCAAGAAACAAAAAAAACCAATAAAATAGCATGCAAAATATATGTGTCCATAATTCCCATTGATCTCACAGCTTGAGAAAAGCTACAAATCTAGCTCTTAATAATGAACAAACTCATCATCTTCATTTTCTTCATCCATAGCTCCAACCATTATATACAAGGAAGGAGAAAAGATGAAAAAGAATGGAAAGGATAACTTTTTCACAGAGATAAGAGAAAATAGAAATTTTGGAATCAGGGAAAATAAAAATGTGTGTATATCTTGGAAGAAAGAGGAGAGAAGAGGCACAAAATTAGCTGTGCACTCCACCCCACCTTTTTTCCAAAAGACACACAACTCTTCAATATTTTTATTATTTCTCTAAATTTTGATACATTTATATTTGTAAGGCTTTGGTCTTTATGGTTTGATTCTTTCTAGCTCGTCAGAAATGCATGCATGCATGGAGACTTTCATGCATACTATTACGATGGATGTGGGCCCCTCATGTAGGATCTATTTTAAGTGATTTTGCAACAATATGATTACTATCTTCCCTATAAAAAATGGAATATGTGGTGTATGCATGGATGTTTTTATGCCTTTTTTTGGGCTTATTTTGGTTTTATCACCTCCTATACAAGTGCAAGTCCAATGGCATTTATGTCAAATAAGGTAGCTTGTTGCAGCTATCATTGAAGATAATGAATGTTGGGATAGTCAGTAAAGAAGTCCTTGTAGAGGAGGGGAGATCATAGGTGCTAAAGAACTTGAGCTAAGGTGGGTGGATCTTGTTGGAGTCAAATATGGCTTGTACTCTACTCTTGATGGTTAGGAATGCATTCAAGGGTGGAAGGATGATGGTTGTATAATCATACCTATAAGCTCACTTGTGCTCTTCTTAAGGGATGTGTCTACCTTACTCATGTAGAACTAGTGCATATATAAGTGCAACTAGGAGTTGGATTGTTATACCAGAATTGAGGACCTAGTTGTCATTAATTTATGTTGTATTGTATATTTCTCAAGATGATAGGTTATTCAAGAAAGCCCATGTAAAGAAGTTGATTCCCACAGGTAACTATTAAGCTGAAAATACAAAGAAATCAGCTAAATGCCAAGAAACCATAGCCAAGGTGGCTAGGCATGAAATGATATTACCATAAATGGCTAATAATCAAATGATGAGAGGCTTCAGTAGCATGGTATGCACCCCAAGCTATGGTGGCCAAGAGTATTCACCCTCTTAGATGGTGGGAGGTTGAGACCTCAAACATGTAATGTTGTAAAATGGCAAAAAGATCCTTCACTTGTTACATGTCCACCTTTTATACTCAACCCTAGCCTACCCTAGGCCAAGGCATTTATGCTTTATTACAAGCCATCTCGGCCTAAAAGAGCTTTGTCCTTAAAGCTAGAAGTGGGACAATTTACATGGAAAGATTACAAGGATAGCTTTGTAAGTACCATGCTGAAATGAAACTCCAAGTTGAAGAAGATCTCATATGATAATGAAGTACAAGTATAAAATATGAGTATACTGCTAAAAACTATCCAAAACAGGCTACTACACAAGAATTGCCATAACTTGAAGAAGAAATGTCCAATCACCATGTATGAGCTATAAAAATGTAGAGGACAATCCCTAGTATCCAATCATGCCATAAAAATACAAATTTGATGATAGTAGAGCAATTATTTTTATGTCAGAATTTTAATATAGCAAGTTGTCCTATTCAAATTTTACTCTGTTTCCTGCAAAAGCCATGGAAAAGAATCAAGGTATGATGATGGTTTCCAAGTAGACTCCCCCATGGGCAAACCTCACTATTTAATAAGGTATTCTAGCAATGAACGGTTCCTTAAAACCTTTTCTATTTTGCCAATAATCTTTTGAGCTCATAAATGATGAGACCATCTTTACTGGACCCACATATTTCTTAAGTTGGGAAACATGGAAGGTGGAATGAATCCTTGTTGAAGAAGGAAAATCAAGCTTGTATGCAAGCTCCCCAACTCGTTTGAGGATTTGATAAGACCAACAGTAACGATGAGCCAACTTATTATGACCGCCTTTGAGAGAAGCATGCCTAGATTTAGGCAACTTGAGAAATGCCTAAGCTCCTTCTTCAAACTCCAAAGGCCTCCTCTTTTCATCAGCATAAGCCTTCATAACATCTTGTGCCTTTCTAATGTTTTCTTTGCATTGATGTAAAAGAGCTTCCATTTCCTCAACTTCAGCCTTGGCTTGTGGATTCACATCTTCATGAAAGAGAGTTGAAAGTATTTGCACTTTATATCCATAAAGCGCTTCAAATGGCAACATGCCAATGCTCATATGATGAGTGATATTATAACAAAATTCAGCAAGATGTAGCCAATGATCTCACGAAGCTTGAGTGTCATGGCAAAAATGTTTTCATGTGAGTAAAAGTTTCTATCTTTGAAAAGGTAAATAGATCCCATATAGGAAACACCCATTACACAGATTTTCTAGATCCATGGAGCTAGTTACATAACATAAAATATGTATTTTCCTTTCAAGACCAAGACAATGCCTCTGGATTAGCTTTTAAAGAATTCCATGATGATGTAAGAGCCTCTCCTTTATGAAAGGGCCTCTAGAAACCAATAGATTTTCCAAATTTTGGTGTAAATTCAATCTTGACCTTCACCATAGAAACAAGTAATAAACTAAAATATCAAGAATCTCAACATAGCCCAATAAAAGATTGTGCTTTGGCCAATTGAATTTTCATCTTTCCAGCCTCTCCTTGAGTTGTGACCAATTCCCCTTCAGAGTTTCGAAAGGAAACCTTATATCTATCACCCTCCTGATTGTTTTGAGCCCTCTATGCATTATGTCATGGTGATAGATTCTAGTGAGCCCCTCACTTATGAGGAGGCTATGCACAAAGGTGATATTCACTCTTGGGAGAGAGCCATGCAATCGAAGCCCCAAGAGGAACACCAAGGAAAAGGGGTTTCTACTGCAAGAAGATCTATCTTGTATCATCAATAAGCTTTGATTTCATTCTTTTGAGAATCAAAACAAGGAAAATAACAAATCTTCACGCAGCATCATAGTAGATATCTCCCATGGATTTAATAGAATCAACCATAATCTTCAAAAACTTCACAAAATCCATCAATAGAACAAGGAACACAAAATAATACATCATTTTTGAATGGAAATAATCACATAGTATTCATTTTCATTGTCTTCATAGTTCTTTCTCTATCTCTCATAGTAGATACATTGTTTTTAAGCATAGAACTAAGTTTCTCTCACTTCTCTCTCTCACATACTCTTGCTCTCTCAATAATACATCATGGCCTTACTAAAATACTCAAGAATGGCACTCAATTCTCCTCTCTTGGTCGTGGATCTTTCATAAACCAAACGAAAACCAATTCAATCTTTCATAAACCTTTCAACACAACCTCAACCATCTCTCAAAACATTCATTCAACCATCTCAACTACCAAAACAGAAGCAAAACAAAAGAAAATCAGACCTTACAGAACCAAATAGAAAAAATTATAGAACCTTACAGAACGACATATCCTCATCAAAAACCATCATAAATCCTTCAAACATACTCAAACCATTCCAAACACTTCAAAACATCTTCAAATTCAAATAATCTATCACAAAAAATAACCATTCAGCAACAAAAATAACAAAAAATCAGCCCAAAAAACATATCATTTCGGCACTCAACATATCCCCACACTTAGAAAGGAAGCGTCCTCGTGACCTTAGAAAAAAAATGAATAAAAGCTCTAATATATGCTAAAAAGAATCTTCAATCCAACTCAAATCACCAGCTACTATCATGACCCCAACATATCAACTTTATAGAACCTATATCTAAAACACATATGAAAAGAAAACCAATAACACCAAAAACCATTCCAATACCATAAAACCAGAATAACTCAAACTATTAAAGGATATGAGAGTTCAGCATCCAAATTCTCACTACAACCATGTTATAACCATCATCAGCAATCTTCATAGCTTCATCTTCATTAGCTCCTCATAATATAAAAAATAAACAAAACCCAACACAAAAAATGCCCATATACAAATATAGTTTGAATAGCACAAATCCCCAAAAAATTGGAGAGAAAGAAGAAGGTTCCATTAAGAAAGAGAGGATAAAATCATGAAAACCCTCCTACTAAGTAGGATGAAGGTATTTCTTCTTAAATTGCATACTAAATTTAAGACAGGCTAAGGCTTTGTTCTCATCTATAAAGTACTGAGGTACATTTTGGAGGAACTGTAGACAACACATCCTTTCTAGTAAAATTATGAACTTGGTAGGGAAGGCCTGTGCAAAGTAATACAGAATATCCATGTGAGCAACAACTACATCCTCATTTGGATTAATTAGCAACTATGGGATACTCTTTCAAGTATTCAGGGTCGACTATTGATACATGAAAGCAAGATACCAGCAAAAATGAGCTGCAAGTGGTATCCCCAGAAGAAACATGTACTCTAGAAAAATGTAGGCAAGAGTTCGAACATGCTTTAGAGGTATCCCAGGACCCTGGAATAAAAGGCTAGTTAAACACCAGTCCTATCACAGAATCATGTATTGTCCATTGTCCTCCACGAAGTATGTCACTATCATACCGTGGTGTATCCAACGATGTCTGAGGAGGAAGGTTAATGTAATCGGATGGAGAGGGCAATGGAATAAAAGGGGCACATTGTAATGGAGGATAGGATAGATCATAAAAGGAAGGTAAATGAAGGGATAAAGAAGGTGGAAAAGACGGAGAATACATCAAAGAGGTATGAAGGGATTCTGCTAGAAAAATAGAAGGAATATGAGGAATGATAGGTGGAGTTTCAGAAGGAGTAGGAGATAATGTAGGATCGGCAATGAAAGGACATGTAGTAAAAATAGGAATATGAGAAAATCCTTAGGGGTAAAGGATAAGAGAGGAATGGTGTCAGGACTAGATGAAAGAAGAGAAACATAAAGAGGGAAATGATAAGACATGAGGGAATACGAAAGAAGATCTACAGAATCTAAGGGATAAATAGAACAACGAAAATTAAGATCCCGAAAAAAGGACTCAGTAAATAACAGGTGATCAGCAATAAAGCTCAATTGAGATTGTAGAGGCTAGATATCAGATTTATAAAAAAAAAATTTGAGTCGACGAAGCTCTAAAGCAACATCCTCCAAAGGTAGATGCCAAGCATGTCCCTTACACCAAAATGTCTACTCATGATAGGTTCGCAAACTCTCTGCTAACAGAAGCTCAACTGAGTGCATATACATCACTGTTTGTAAGATGACATCTCCCACATAAACATTCAAATCTTCTTCATCAGAGATCTGCAAATGGCATGTAATATACATGAAAGATAGCAACTAGACCTCATGGGAAATCAGCTCATCCACAAAGCGATTAAAAACAACTCTCAAGAGATCCACAGACGCTAGAGACTTGACCATCCATCCTCTGGAGACTCCAAATCCACATTGCTTAAGAATATATATAAAGCAAATCTCTGTTGGTTATACTTCACCCAAAAGGAAGGAGGAGGTGACACCAATTCAGTATAATGAACAAAATCATTCTGCATGCAATCCATACGCTGCTAAAGGCGTTCAACCTTAGCTAAGAACCCATCACATAGTTTAGCTTTTTGTTACAACTAATCAAGATCCTCTTTGGAAGACAAAGCAAAAGATACAGGAGCGAGAGGAGAAATAGAAAGAACGGCCACTCTTTGGTTAAGTTCTTCAATAAGTTTCTTTTGGGACTCTATAGTTTCCTGAGAGTGTTGCAACTGTTCCTCACTAGTAGCAAGTTTGCTAGCCAAAGTGACCATTTCCTCAAGGGCAGAATTTTTCTCAATCATCAGAGATGCATTCTCCTCCTCCAATTTAGCAATCTTAGATTCCAGCTCTTAAATAGTTATCTTCTGTAAATCCATGAAGGTTGTGGCAGTAGTCATTTGGTTATGGATATCACTGAGTGTAGCCCTTTCGGAAGATAGATCCTCCAGTGCCTTACTCAACTGACTGGTTAAGGAATCCACCTTGTCTTGCATGGAAGTATAAACACTTGTGTATAGTGTTTGAAGATAAGAAGTGAGGGAGGTTTCCAAAGTAGACTAGACATTTGAAACCATCTGGGAAAGCATAGGTCCAGATAATATGGTTTGTAAAGATGAAGGAATCTACAAATCTAATTGTCCTTCCTTTTGGGCTGCAAATAGATTGGTACAGGAGATGAATGAAGGAAGGGCATTGCCAGAAATAATAGGAGTGGATGTGTGTACCAAGGAATCCAGTACATGAGGATTGGAAGGACCCTTCGTGCGAAGGCGTTTCTTGCGAGAAAACACAACAGGGGACTCTTCATCTTCTAAATTAGGTTGCATAGGTCGAGGAGAAGGAACTGAAGATTTAGGCTACACTGGTAAAGGAGCAGGATTGGGCACTGAAACACCACCAGGAGGAGGTGCAAAAGTGAGGATTCTCTGTAATAATGTACCATAGGAGACATTATTGTTTTGACCCTTCCGTACTTGCTAGAAATGTTGGCCCATCTTGGATAATAGGAAGCCTACCCAATTGAACTTAGCACCCTCTAGAATCTTCACAGAAGCTGTGAACAATTCTTTGGACAAATACCTGGATACAGACTTGCTCGACATAAACCGGTCCTGGATGAACTGACATAGCTACTTCCATATGGGAGAAGAGATATGGGCAACAAATACCCCTGAACTATTAATGAGCTGGTTAAGGAGCAAGGGGGTAGAATTTTTCTTCTTCTTCATCAGCGTAACAATCTCTTCAGCAGTGAGTAGCTAGTTATCGTTGGTCACAAATGAAGCAGAAATGGGCAAGCACAGTGCTTCACTGATATTAGCTACAGATAAATAGAAGGTGTGGTTATAAACCAGACCAAACTGGTTTTTATAAGAAGCCAAGAAGGAGTAACAAAGTTTCTCATCCAAAGACGACAATGTGAGGACAACAAATGGGCGAAGGCCTACACATTGGATGCAATCCGCCTCTAAGAGGGAATAATCATGGACTGTGAGGGAAACATGTTGTACCACAATCGGAGGGGTAGAAGTAGGTGCCATTCAGACTATAGCAAAAAACCCACACACACAAAACCAGGAAGACAAAGAGAAAACCTACAAAACTCATGAACAAAACCTCCACTAAGACCATCGATAGGAAATATACTAAGAACAAGACTAACTGGACCAAACCACCCCAAACAAACCACATCCTACGGAAAATTCGACATGACCTACGCACATATGCGACCAAAAACTTCATGCTATGCCACAAACATGCACCCAAGACCCCGTATCAAGCATGCAAAATAAAACAAAAATGGCACACATACCATAGCCCAAACACGGACTCAAAAAATCATGATTGAACTAAATATTTTGATTGAAAATAGAATAAATACCATATGGACCAAGGTCAGATTAATAATCCCAAATCCCACGTAACATTCAGCGTCCTACAATGCGGTGAAGTGGGTGGGTGAAACTAACTACTCATTTTTTATTAGATAATCCATTAAACACAATTCAGTGTTAAGTTAATCTGTTAATGCATGGTGAGTCGAAAATGTAGCTCAACCCCTCTCAGACTTGACACTGCTTGACTTGACTTGGTCTCTACTGATGCAGTTCATTGTTACAATCACATGATGCGTGACACTTGAGTGCATGCATGTATGACTTTGAGGGGTTTATTTTAATTACAATTTAATGTGTCTGTAACACATGTGCGTGTGCACTTGTGAATGGTTTTTAATTTATAAACTACATGAGTTAGGTTGCAAAGGTGCACATGCAACAACGGGTTCCTTTTATAATTAGCGTCTTGTTCGTTTTAATTATAATTTTATGATGTGCATTCTGTTAATTGGTTGTGTGCAATGATCAATGGATTTTATTTGCAATTAATGGTGTGTTATGGTGCAAGTGAGAGAGGGAAAAAAGAAAGAAACCTGGCAATCTGTGGGTGGACACTCACAAGGTCTAAAACCATGTCCTCCAAAATGGAATGCATAATCCACGCAAATCCATAAAAATAGACAAAAGGTTGACTGACAATAGTCATCTTGTTGGATAGAAAAAAAAAAAACTAATTAACACCTTGACTAAACAAAACAATGATATACATGACCAAAATAAAGGAGAAGATGTGGATTTGAATTTTAGTGGGATATTTTGATTTGTGTGATTTTCTTGTTTTTATTTTGTGTATTTTTTATTTTTTATTTTATTTTGTATTTTTTAATTGTTTTTTAAAACAGTAAATGAAAAGAAGAGTTTGTTCCTTTTTGTTTCGTTGGTTTGGTTTGTGTTGTTTTTGTGTATTTTGTTTTGGTTTTTTTTTTTCAAAGAATAACCAAGAAACCAATTTGTCCCAATATGAGGGCTGATAACCATTCTGTTTCAATGTGATGGAAATGTTTTTGTCATGTTTGGGAGTTTCAAAGAATGTGTTTATGATAATTACATTGTCATAAGATTTTTCCAAAAAATAAGTATTTTTCAAAAAATATTTTAATAATTTTTCATGTTGAGTGTTGAAATGATATGGTTTTTGGGTTGACTTTTTGTTGTGTTTGTCCAATGAGCTCCCCCTCTACAACTTTTATTTCAAGTTAAATAATAGAAAAGTCATGATTCGTAGTGAGCAATCCATGACATGTAAACAATGTGCTTCTCCACATATCCTTAAGATAGTGGAATCCTTGTAATTTTTTTAAATAAAGAACGAATACAAACTTTTTTGAACTTTTGAGTACTTTCAATTTAGATAATCTTATTTTACTGTGATCCAAGCATGAGATAATACATACTGTAATTAGTCAATCATGTTGGTTCAAATTATAAGTAAATTGCAGGCTTGGAGTTTTAAAATATATGCAATATTGTCTTTGCATAATGATATATTATAGCTCATCTCTTCTATTCATTTCTTAAATTTAAATATTAAATTGGATCCAAGAGATTTTTGAATGTCTTTTAGATTTCTTTTCTTTAAAAATTTCTATATTTTCACTAGTTGGACTTGAATATACTCGACGATCCAAGTATATTCGAGGATATAATAATGTAGAACAAAGTGTTTGTCTGTATAAGTAATTTTAACGGTGACTTTAAAGTATTGAAATAAAGAAACTAAGGTAAGAGTTTTAATTTGAAACTTTAGGGTTAATGCTAGATACATAAAAGCTATAACTCCAAACTCATTTTCACTTTCATTCTCTACTTCCCTACACGTGCTCTCCTTCCTTCTCTTTGTGTGTGCCATGGCTACCACTCCCTCCTTCATTGCATGGATTAGCTCCACATGCTATACAACATAGAAGACCAGATATACCCTAGCTTTTGCGTAACCTTAAATCTAGAGAGCTCACTTTCCATTGTAGACCCTATCTCTAGTATAGTGGCATCGTTTTGTGATGCAGAAAATCCTCTCACCTGCTCTATTCTGGACTCTACTCTCAGATGGGTCCCCATAGATTTCTTGTATAGTTTACATGTTGGATCGATCCATACAAAGGTGATAAATCGAGACCTCGTGCATGTGGGGCAACATCTTCACACTAGAGTAGTACTCACCTCATCCCATGACCATGCCACGATGGATCTCATCATCGAGCGCAATGCAGCATTTGCCATATATTTTTTGTGCACTGAGGTGCAAGAGGACAAATGAAGACATCAACACACCCTCTCAACCACAACTAGAGTATTTTGAGAGGAAGCTTGAGGGGATCTCACTCGATCCAAGCGTAGAGCCATCAGAAAGCTTAGCCATTGTGCACCCACCTCCCTGGCTTGATATGAGATACCGATAAGCAATGAGCCACCTCTCACTTCTCTCCATGCTATCACCATCGAGGGGGTGGAATATCTACTCGTGCAGGATGTATTAGAAATTTGGAGCTAAGAGAAAAAGAACTATATTGTATCATGGTGTGTGATGCACTTGATGATTTTATAGATTTTGATATACAAGATGCCCTAGCACATGTTGATGAGGTGGATCGATATGATGACATGAGTGTCGATGACATCTCTGCCATTGTGAGCATCCAAGAGCAGATTAAGGATGGGGCCCCAGAGTATGAGATCTTAGGTGAGGAATTTGAGTGGTTGCAAGAAAGCCATTTGGTCCTCGACCCAACTACACAGCACCTTCCCAAGAGAGAGACGAGCGTGGCCCAGTTGCAGGAGCAGACCTGGATGCTTCATTACAACAGTAGATAGATGATGTAGAGAAGACAATGTTATCGGATTCGCGTGCAAATTTACCAGTAGGTCCTCTAAGGCATCAGAACCATTGGACCAGAGACTGCTATGGGAGCCCGATCTCGGCAAAAATTTATCCCAACGGTTCTGATGCCCTAGAGGCCCTACTGGTAAATTTGTGAATGAAACCGATGTATATATCTTTAGCACACTCCATGCATAGTGAGTCTGACACTCAACTCGTGTGATGCATGATATTGTCTATATAGATGAATTTTCATCTAGACAAGGTGGTCGATCTAGTAGCCAAGGAAGGGTGCAGGACTCGGCATTGAAGGAGTACATCGGCCAGCTTGTGAGCAACATTATTGTATTTCATAGGACATGCTCTCTAGCTTTTACTAAGAACTTTCTGAAGTTGAGGGCACTAATGAAGGTTGGGCCCTTCTAGACCATCCCGATGAACTCCAGCTTGGAGAAAGTAGTGTTGCTTCGATGTTGGAAGCTCCCCTACTTATTCTAGTGCTAGGTTTGGGCCACTTTTTTCCATGGTGGCCCATGGCATGGTTGTTGGTGTTCAAGACCCCAATGTCATTAGGCAAGAACTACTATGGCCAAATGTGTTGCTGCCTGTGATCAAGAATAGCTCTGACCATGGGGAGTGTAGCTCAAAGAAGCCTAGGAGAGAGTAGATGTACTTATTGCCAAATGATATCTCATTACCAATGTAATACACTTTGTAATCTTCTCTTGAAGTAATGAAAACCGATGTTTGTTGGATTTGCGTGTAATGTAGTTTGTCATACATGTCATTTATTATTATTTTTTAACTTGAATGTTACGTTTATTTATCAAATTTATACGCAACACAATTTGTATCCTAAATTTAATACATAGTGCTTTATCGAGTTTGTGTGCAATATGTATTTGTTCAAACGCATGTAACGATAACTCAAAGACATAAATAAAACAAATAACAAGTGAATTAAAAAAAAATAAGACACACCAAAAATTTTATATTCATATTCATAACATTTTACATGGGATCCATTACAACTAAGGTTTTACAAAATCTCTTTGGAAGCTACATTCCGTATATGTTTTAGTATACACCCCTATCGTTGTTGATCTCTGTGAGGACCATCCTTCCATTGCCAAAAGAACCTCACTATGCGCAAATCCCTATCTGTGACGGTGACTCTCCTTGCATGCACTATTGCATAGACCGAGTCTCCGAAGGACAAGTCGATTAGGTAAGGTTCGATAGCTTCCTGTAGTGCAAGGAGGGCTTGGGAAGTCCAGTGATTGGGTTGTTGCAACGTGATCTATCTAGAAAGTACCTTCTATTGTTTTTAATCAGTATGCTATCCATAATCTCCCACACTAGCTTCTAGAATGGAGCCTTTGGTATCAGGAGGTGCATGGTCTTCTGGTAATGGCGGATCTCACGAAGAGCCAATGTGCCTGGCCTCCATCGATGCTTGCAATATTGGTGTGGTGATGGTGGTGGTGGTGATGGAGCTAGGGGAGATAGCCTATGCATGGGATTTTTAGGGGGGTGTCTCCGGGCCGCTTGCTTGGTATGTGCCATGTCTTCTAGGAGAGAACTCAAAACTCAAAAGTAAAATGTGTAAAATGAGGTGAAACTTTAACTTATATCTAAACTTTTTAAAAACCCTAAAACTTGAATTAATGTATCCAGGCTTTGGAAAAATATGACTAGTGATCCGATTGACATGAAATTTTACCTGTGGACTCCTCTAGGACACATCAACTACAAAAAAAAAGGCCTCATCAAAAGCCTCTAGGACACATGTCCGGAGGTTGGCATCTAGGGCCCCAGGCGTCTGGTGGGACCTTGAATCTGGGGCCCCAAACATGAGCCTCCGGACAAGTGTCCTAGAGACTTCTGATGGGGCCAATTTTTTAATATCCATGAGTTTTTATTATACCCAGCATGTGGGTGAAGTTTCACCAAATTTCGATCTATAAAATCGACGATTCAATCATTTTTTGAAAATGCATTAACTATATTATACTTCACTAATAATAGAAAACTCACCACCAAGTATACACAATTGCAAAATGAATGTATTGTCAACCAAACTACATGAAACATTGGAAACTTAAAAATTCACAAAAAATAAATCATGGGTCAAATGGAATATCGCATATCGAATATAGTGTTGCTAAACCGCTAAATATAGTAAAGATATAGTGCATCAACCCATGTACAACTTATCAAAGACGTGTGTGTGATTGCACATTGAATTTATCCTCAACAAAACTACTTTCAAAATTAGAAACTTGAAAATATGCACAATGCAAATCATGGTCAAAATAGAATATCACATATCAGATTTGGCATTACAAAACTATGAAATACACGGTAGATAGTGCATTGCACCAAGTACAACTAGAGCTAGGCAAAATTTTGCTCCATTTTGCAAGCCACTACTATCAAATACTTGAAGGTCTATTGGAAAGATAACCTAAAACTAAGCTTCTTATAATGTACAATCAAACCTGAGCTAAAAACATAGATCCAATTACAAGGTAGCTTCTCAAAGCATATTGTTGACATTAAGACTAAATGCATCCTTGTTATTGCAGATCCTACAAACAAGAACCATATCTATGGACTTAATAGTGATACATCGAGTATGAATGGCTAAAAGTTGACAATCCAATCAAGTAACTTCCAGTTGCTTCTTGGAGTGCAAGCAAGGCTTGGCTTGACCATCGCCCCACATTCCTTGCCTGGTTCCTTGAAAAGAACTTGTGATGATGCCCTAATTGCATATCTTGCAGTATTTCTCGCACCAACTTAGAGAATGGTGCCTTAGGAATAATCAAGTCAGCACTCTTCTAGAATTTCCTTATCTCACATAGCACAGTTGTGCCTGGTTTCCATCTTCGCTTTTTATGTATTGGAGGATGTGTATTACCAGCTGGAGTAGTAGTGGGACGTGGAGCAGCTGGAGCATGTGGACCACCATTTTTGGACAATGACAAACCATCATTATTGATCACACTAGGGCCACCATTGTCAGCCACTAGGGGACCTTTGTCACCACAGTACACTCACTAGATTTGAAAGAGTGTTGAGCTCTTGCTCTTGTAGGCACCTTCTTGATAGGAAGCTTGAAACGTGCCATGGTTTTGATGATGAAGGATAGAAAGGTGGAGGATAGAGTGAAGAGTAATGGTAAAAAATAAAAGAAGAGACTTGACTTAAATATGAAACTTTTTAATTTACTGTGGTGTAAATAAACTTTAAAATTATCATTTCATTTCATTTCTCCACCCCATCCCTGCCTCTCTCTATCTCCTACCACCCCCCTCATGCCCCTCTCTCTCTAGGCCAGTGAATGTTCCAAGGTTTGGAATTTTTATATCTTTGTCTTAGAATTTCAAAATCGACTTTTCATATTTAGAAAACATAGTTCGAAATCAACTTTGAAAAACATAGTGATAAACCTTCAAAATTTTAAACAAAATTTGCAAGACATCTCATGTTAAAGATAGGAGTATTGATGTGTCATATCCTTCGTACCTATGCTCTCTTGTGGACTCTAAATGCATCAAAAGTATTATCTTTATCTAAGTCTCCATTTCTTGCCATCTCTCTCTTGGGTTGCCAACCATTCTGTGTTGCATTGTCTAGCTATGTTGTTTTCATATCTTGCTTTTCTCACTTCATATATTGCCCTACTTATAAATTCTGCTTGAGAGGTTTTGGACTTCTTTTCTTTTTTCTCATATCGTACCTCTAATCTCCTATACCACCATTGTAATAATTGCCTCATAGAATTGGAATCATTGATGCCACCTCCATAATCAGTTGCCTTTTGAAAAGCACAATGAGCTTACCAGTGAGACCATTCCATGCCTTGAGTTGACCGTACTACCAAACTTCCTTAATCTGCAAAGTATGGACCATGTGCTTTAAGTATATGCTACACAAGAAGAGAGATTAGAAACACAAACTAATTCGAAATGATGATTTTTTTTGTAATGGTGACAATACTAACCATGTAGTGTGTTATGATGTTTGTAGTTCATGCCTCCACCATGGACTTATTAAATTTAACAGTTGTCTCTTTAAATGTATTGGCATCACTATCCCTAAACATCAACTTTCGTAAGAGAGTTGCTAATCTATCTAGGTGTATCCACACTTCTGCCTTTGCAATCCTCATTCATTCCCCATTGCTCCAATCTAAAACAGCAAGGTGCAATTTTTTCCATACTTCATACTTCTCTGGTTGTTTTGCAAGTATATTGCCTTCCTCATCTTGAGGTGGAGATATAAACTTCCTAGCCTTAGGTCTGCCAAAGCATGGTTTACCAGGGATATTTCCACTCTTGCCCAATTTTTTCTCGTCCTTTTTTATTTCTACTTTTCCCCCATGCAATCCAACTTCAGAGAGGACTTGTTCTACCTTCTTGCATGTAGGATCAACTTCTTACATGGGCTGCATCTTGTATGCAAAGCATACATATTCATATACTAGCTTCTCAATTATTCTAACCAAACAATGCAATGTGCAAGAGTGAACCCTTATTAGTGGTATTTCCAAAATAAGGTGCTAGTTTGGATCCACTGAAACTAGCATTCCATTTCTCATGACTTTTTGATCACATGTTGGAGCACCTTGTTATCCGGCCTTGGCAAGCCATTCTTTCTTTCCATCTTTTCCTTTATTCCTAGTTTATATACAGTCTATGCACGGAAATTTTGCATTCTCTACATTTGGTAAACCAAACATACACTTCAATGTTTTTAAATCACTTGCAAGATGCCATTCAACTTGATAGTCCCCAAACCCCTCGATGTGTAAAATTTGTCCATTATTTTGCCATTGAATAACACTGGCTATATTAATGAGGTTAAAAAAAACTTTTAAGTACTTCATGGTCATCCTTTGGTACTTCAAATGTTGTAAGGCACCATATTTCATTCTCTAATTGTACACTGAAGTATAAAGGACAGTTTTCATCAATGTTGGGATCCAATGCTCGATTCATAAGTGTTATACTCATGCGTTCAAGTTTTTGCCCTTAATAATCTCACTCTCATCAAGTTTGAGGACAAACTTAAGCTTGCCTCTACATTCTTCCATAGACATATTGTAGAAATTAACCATAGCAATCTGAACCCTACATATATCCAATACAAAGTTGTTGGATGCATTTAATAAAAATGCAACTTCTTTGGAACCATACTTCAATGTGTGTGTATTTTTCAGATGCGTTGGCTCACTAATTAGTTCTAAAACTTTCTCATTTCGTTGTTTTCGAGCTTCTTCACATGAAATGGTTTTGGCAAAGGCATTACTCACTTAGTTTTGAAGACTTTCTTAAAACATGTATCCAATTGTTGATAGAGCATACTGAATGACTCAGAACTCATTATCACCTTGTCACATAATCCCTGAGCATCTGTAGCAGTAAACAAGTTGCTCACATCCCTAAGATGTTCACTTGCGATACCATTTACAATGTCCCTAAATTTACGATTTTCCAATGCATTTTTTACCATATCCTTGCTTAGGACTTTGGCGATAGTATCATTCTCTGCATGAGGGAACATATGTCTCATTGTAGCAGATTGAGCCGTCTATGATATTTTCCATTTCCTTTGAATACAATATTAGTGAGTTTGGGAAACTCCCAATTCCCATTTTTTGAATACTAAAAAGGTGGCACCCGGATAACATGCCCATAAGTTTCTCAAAACCATATGGTGTGACCTATCATTGGAAAGCACTTTAAAAATGGAATCTATTAAGCTATAGAGCACTCAATTTGGAGTTATAGTGTTCAAGTTATGACAAATCCAAAGATTTGACCACGTGTCCCAAACTTATTGGAAATTCCCATATTCCCCAATGGTTCAATTTTGGTTAATTGGTGAATTGTTTTAACTAATCAGATGCACCAATGTGCTTCTTTAGTTTTTAAAGTGGGGCCAATCTCCAAAGTTTTTGTGAGCTTCCTCTTTATGTTTCGATTCTCCTTCTCCAAGTCCATAACTTTAGACTCTATAACTCCAAATTCTACATGTGTAGCATGCATAGCATCTTCAATGACAGACATTACTTGTTGTAGGTCAATCAATAATCTATCATTTTTCATCAAAGACTGCATATTCCTTTATAATCTTGTCTGCATATTTTTCGAGGCTTGATGAACCCCTACTAATCCTTGTGTGACAAGTCTACATGCGTATCCATACAATCCTTAATTGCCTTCACAAATAAACTTTACAAATGATGTAAGCCTTTCAAAATGTAGTAGCCTTTGAGTGACTAGATCGGGTGGATAATTGCACCCATCAACCCAAAGGTCCACTTTTTTTTTCCCTACATTTCTTTCTTATTGCATCTTGTATCTTATTGTATCATCCCTTTCCACACTTTTTGAACATTGGTGCATATTCATCCTCCAACTAAAAGTGAATATCTCTCTTTGTCTTTGTATGTTCTACACTTGCATCGTGCAAAGGAAAATATATGCCAATTTTAACTTGGATTAACATTCAAATCACATAATTACACCCCTTTGATTCACTATATTTGTGTTCTTTTTTACCCAGTTGGATGTTGTCTCTTTCTCTTGATTTCACTCATGATAGGCCCTAATCAACCCCTAATATGCTTGTAATCTTAGCTTTTAATCTATCTCTAATTAGCATCAAATCTTATCTTCTGCTCTATCCAAAATACTCTCTCTCAATAAGAATTGATCAAAGATATTTAAACACATTTATACAGAAGCTTGGCTAGTGGAGAACAATAACATCATCTTATCTTCTGCCCTAATTTACTATCTATCACTCTATCACTTCTTTTCTTAGTTCATCTCACACAATCCTCTCTCTTTCTCCGCCCTCTCTCTCTCTCTCTCTCTCGCTCGCTCTCTCTCTCTCTCTCTCTCTCTCTCTCTCTCTCTCTCTCTCTCTCTCTCTTTGTGAATTGATACTTAAGGATTAAACAACAACTGTGAAGAATAATAACATCACATAGATTAAAAAAATAAAAATACCTCCATTATCACTTGATTGCTTATAGTATAGACTGTTGAAGAGGAAGATATCTTATAGCATAGTACTAAAGAGGGAGATTGCTTGTAGCAAGGTAGAGAGTGTTGTAGATAGAGATTATTTGATTGCAGCAAATGGTATCAAAACCACTCTTGAGATTACTTGTAGCAGGGTAGAGAGTGTTGTAGATAGTACACTGAGTGCTGCTTCAGAAGAATTCATATGCAAGAAACCATATTCTAGAGGGAAGGAGAAGAGTACACAAAATTTGGAACAAAACTAGAGCTTTGAGAGGGAATGAAAAAATGCCCAGAAATAGGCATATACTGTCTAAAAAAGATAAAAATTTACAAGGAAACTCTCAAATCAAAAAGGTGTCTCTAGATTAAAAAAATCTTTAAATGTGATGTGTACATCATTTTATATCATTTTTTAACTTTCGCCCTTTTAAGAAGCGAGAATGAGAATGATTCTAATATATTTTCATATTGAAAAGTCATAAGGGTATTAAAGAGTTGTATATTAATGATTGGCTCCATTTTTAGAAAAAATAGAATTCTATTTTTATAGTTATGAGGATTTTGAGAAAAAGTGACATTATCCTATAGTTTGAGAATAAAATAATAGGTGAAATATATTAAAAATACAAATACGAGATTTGCTTGATTGTAGAAGATCTCTTATTATAATATTATTTGGGAATCTCTTTTTAGAGAGAGAGGTGTGAAAGAAACCCCTTAAGGGGCAAAAAAGAGAGTCCATATTTTTCGTAATGAGGGTCTACAATTTTTATAACATACTGCAATGCAATGTACTTTATGAACTTTGACATGTTTAAATAAAAACCATTTTCCTTTTATTGTGCCTTGAATGTCTCATATTATATTTGTGCATGATTGTGTAATAATTAAACTTGCAACATCAATTGAAAGCTCAATGATTAAGTAGAATGAGAAATCAATTATCAAGCCAATGGTCTAGTTAACCTTTCTGCTTTGCCAAATGATAAGCTAGCATACATCATACAAGCAACAAAGTACATGGGAATTTTTAAAATTTTATTGATAAGAAATTGTGATTTTATAGGATAATTAGCTTAATTTTAGCTCAAAATGCCCAAAAATGCCATCAAAAAGGTTACATGGACAGTCCAAGAAGCCTTGGGTAGTATGGGGCATGACATTAGTGACTGCCAATATTGACAATGCCTCATCCTTGCTCCCTCTGAAAATTTCTCCACATCATGGAGAAACACGAATTCTTTGTCGTCGATGAAGACTTTGCTCATGTTATTTATGTAACATTCTACATCACCAATAGAGGGTGCAACCTTCTACTCACCTGAGGCACCTCCTAAGGTGTTATCCCTAGCAATTATAGCTCTATTGGCCATAAGATCTAGAGCTTTTTCCTCTTTTGCAGCCTTCCTTTGCTTCCTCTCTAGCATTGTCCCATTGGTGAAGACTTTGGATTAGGGACATTCTTCAGTAAGCCTCCCACATGCTCTTCAGCATCCACAATGACTATAGGTGGATTCTCACTCTCATTGAGTAACAAAATGAAAGTGGCAATCTATGAGAGGTAATCATCGACGCCATGTTGATCAAAGTTGTATTCCCTAGCTACCAAGGAGTGAGGCGTTTGAAGTAGGTGGGAGAGATATTTGTACAAAATGACCTAGTCACCTCTATGCTATTGATGTACTTCAAGAGATTGCATGGCACCCATTCCTCATCGAAATCTTGGAACCCAATGGTATACTCTCGTCAAAATGTGTTCATGTACTTGATAGGATATTACAAGCTTAGGCTATGCCAGAATACCGTATCATAGTACTTAATATTGAGGCAAAAGACCTTGTAAAGATCTGATCTCCCCACAAATTCCATGCCCTGAAGGAATTACATGAAGCTATTAAGAGTGTGATCTATCGTGGAAGAAGGGATGAAGGAGGCAAGCGCAAGGGTGCTTGTTGAAAGAGAAGAAGTGGTTGGAGAGTTGGAAAATGAAAATGAGACTAAGTGAATGGTTTTTAAAGACCATATACTTAGAGTTTTGGTTTTTAAAAATCCATTGAATTCCGTTAATACAGTTTTAAAAAGTTTTTAAAAAAACTAAATCACAAAAAAAATCCAAAGTATAGAATGTTAGGGAATCTAAAATATGTATAAAGTAATAAAAATAAAATCCCATAATCTATTCATTGTTACTTTTTGATACATCATTTTATACATAAATTTTGACTTGTTGCAAAGCACTCAATAACATATAATTCTTCTCAATTCTTTTGTCTATATGAAAGAAAAAAAAATCGAAGAAGATTCGAACAATTATGTCCCAACCAAAAAAAAAAATCCAATATTAAACAAGCTCACCTTTCTACCGCCAATACAAAATTGAAGCTCTCTATATGAATACTTTCCATCAAGACTAGATGGTCCCATAGATTTAAGAGACTCCAACAATCACTCACTGTGATATTGGTACAAACCATAAAAGACCCACTGATCTTGAAGCTCTCCCAAATCTCAAGGAGCTATGAATGTCATGTATGATCTTCATTTTTAATGTCTGAAGCATCCACTCATCTAGAATGGGCCATTCCAAATCTCAAGGAGCTATGAATGTCATGTATGATCTTCATTTTTAATGTCTAAAGCGTCCACTCATCTGGAATGGGCCATTCCAAAGAATTGAGATGTGGACAAGGAAGTAACTCAAGAGAACCATATGACTCAACTAATGTAGGTACTATATACATGAACTTATGGAAAAAAAATCTTGAAAAGTAAAAGATATTGTGATGACTTTCCAATCATCATTGTCTCATTCACATCCACATATAGAGCTTTATATGTCCCAGACAAGCTTCCCAAAGGTTGGTTTTCAACAAGATTTGAAGGAAAAATGTTTGACAGGAGAGAAGAAGTAAAAACTTCAAAAGCAAATGAGAAATTAAGAACATAAAAGCAATGACTTACACTTCGAGGGGAAATTTTGTCAAGTAGTCCTAGGAGGTAGCTTCAAGTCCTTCACACTATACACATGTTGAACTAATGCAACAAGACCACCATCTCAAGCCTTCTGAAACCCAAGTTGCACTTTGCCCTTCCAATGATTTTGTAATAACCATGATGACAAACTCGATGAGGGCATATTGCTGAAGGTTGCACGTAGACCCATGAATTCTTCTTGAACAATGCTCCTTTCCATTTGCCATGTTTATCCTTTGTATTGTGTACATAGACATCAAATATGAAATCACGGGGTCACCTTTGTTGACATGTAGATGCCTTTGGAATGGTAATGATGGTAAGGAGGGTTGTGTGGCTATGGCTATGTGAGCATAGAAAGATGAGAAATTTTGTGGAATGGAAGAAATAAATTTACCATGGAAGAAAGAGAAGAAGTTGGATGTTGGGTAGCTATGGCTGGGAGAATATAGGGCCTGTGTGGCTATGGCTATGCTCAGAAGAAAGAGAGAGGCTGGGTGCTATGTGACTATGGCTAGGGGAAGTTGGGGGTTGTGTGGCTATGGCTGTGTGAGAATAAAAAGATGAGAAGATTTGTGGAATTGAGGTAAGAGAATGACCATGGAAGAAGAAGAGAAGTTGGGTGTTGTGTGGCTATGGTTGAGAGAACCTGCGGTTGTGTGGCTATGGCTTAGAGAAGTTGAGAGTAGAGAAAGCAAGAAGATTTATGGAATGGAGGTAAGAGAATGACCAAAGTGAAAGCATGTCTTGCAAAAAGACACCAAAAAATGCATTTTTTAAATTATACATGTCATAAGAAGAGGTTTTAGGGGGGGAAGCATTTTTTGAGAGGGGAAATTTTTCAAATTTTGGGTCACCTTTTTGGACATCCAGTGGAAACCAGCTAGCATGGGGTGGTAAAAGGGGGGGTGTAAAAGGGGACATAAGGGAACAAGCCTATAAATGGTAGGGGCAAGGAGAAAATGAGAGTGAATAACATGTGCACACCACCCCATCTCCCATTGGTCAACCTCAAATCTCTTATCATTAGGAGAGTCATTAACTCTTAAGCTATATGGCCCATGATGTATATTTATATAGATAATCTCAAATTCTAACCCCAAATCGACTAAGGGGTTATTTTGGGTGCTATGGATCCTCTAGATTCTAATCATTTAAAGGGTTATTATTTATTAAAGTTTTCCCAATATTTGTAGTTAAAATTGACATTGAAAAATATATTATTGTTATCTTAGAATATTTTTTCATTAAAGTAATTTGATATAAGTTCTAGGATCTCTCTCTCTCTCTCTCTCTCTCTCTCTCTCTCTCTCGCTCTCTCAACATGGTATTAGAGCCATCACATTTTCATGCAAAGAGAAAGAGAAGATAAGAAAGTATATCGTGAAGGCAATACTTGAGTTATTTTGTATTTACTAAATAATTTTCATGTATTTTATATGTGATTTTGATATATTATCTTGTACAAGGTTCTTATCTCTTTAACAATTGCTCTGAATCTATCTTTGTTTTTTGACACTTGCAGTCTAGCAATGAAAGCTTTTGGAATGCTGTCAAGAAGTGGGCTAGAGAGAGAAAAAGAGGAGAGAGGTCTGTAAGAAGAGGGAAGAGAGAGTGCAGAAGAGAGAGAAATAGAGTGACGAGGAGAGAGAAAGTCTAAAATAGGAGAGAGAAAGTCATGAAAGAGAAAGAATCCATTGAAGCTGTGAGAAAGGTGAGAGAGAAGGACAGTAATGTATTAATGTGTCAAAAAGATAGGAAATTTTACATGTCCTCTCCTTTTACACCAATATCAGTATGACATGGCATATCATCAATATTATTCACACACTAAATCCTTATTCTTCCTAGCTTCTTACAATCCATCCCTTCCCAAAGGTTTTTTCCCTCAAAAACAAACATGGAAAGACTGGAAAAGGATGGATAGAACAGAGTACTACTCTGTTTTTACAGCTTTACAAATGGGAAAATGAATGAAAGATGATTGACATATGGACTAGAATGAAAGAACAAAAGTAAGCCTCAGCTATATACATGATCAGGAATGCTTTAAATGTATATGGAGCCGTAAAGTCTTCAATTGATAAGCCCAAAATGAAGTCGACAACTTGCTATGTAAACAAACCCTGCTGGACCAAATCTGCCATAACTTCTAGGAGAAGTGTCCAAATGAGACATGCCACATGTCAAAACGTAGCTCTTGAAGAGTACTTTGATCCTATGTAAGTGGCTTAATTCTAAAAATTAGGCACAGTAAAAACTGTTCTAGAATAATGTATTGTCATGATCCTGTCTGGACCATAACTAGCTCCATAAGCAGTAGGCTTCAACCACCAACGTGTCCCGTAGGAAAGGAAAATTATCTAATATAGAATCAGGCATCCAAGAAGCTTCCTCAGTTGGGAAACCTCTCTATTTGATCAAATATTTGATGATGAAATGAGATCGAAGCTTCTTCTCACACTGACCTATAACAGCCTCTGGGTTGTACTAAATAAGACCTTCTTCATCAATAGGTGGCCGGTCATCAATTATATCAACTGGATCACCATAGAAAGGCTTGAGCTAACTAACATGAAAGACATTATGAATCTTTGTGGAAGAGGTTAGCTCCAATCTGTAAGCTAAATCTCCAATGTGCTTTAAGATCCGATAGGGGCTATAAAATCGATGAGTAAGCTTGTTACTAGATCCATATTTCAAAGTAGAGTACCTAGACTTGGGCATCTTCAATAATACCAATTCCCCTTCTTGGAACTCTAAAGGCTGTCTCTTCTCATCAGCATACATCTTCATTTGGTCTTGAGCTTTCCTAAGATTCATCTTACATTGCTCAAGAAGGGTTTGCATTCTTTCCAACTCTTCTTTCCCATGAGGATTGATTCTCTCATTAAAGATGATTGTGGGTAAGGGCACCTTATAGCCACACATAGCCTTAAAGGGAGAAACTCTAATGCTAGCATGAGCAAAGTTGTTGTAGGCAAACTCGGCCAAGTGTAACCAAGAATCCCATGAATTTCGGACATCATAGCAGAAATACCGAAGATAAGTCTCTAACCATTTATTTACCCTTTCTGTCTGTCCATCAGTTTGTGGATGATAGGCTGTAGAAGAAGCCAATTTAGTGCCCATAGATGTGAATACTGCGCCTGCCAAAAGTTACTCATGAACTTTGAGTCTCTATCATGAACAATCACCTGTGGTAATTCATATAGTCTAAAAATTTGCTTCATGAACTGATTGGCCACTTGAGAAGCAGTAAATTGGGTCTTGGTTGGAATGAAATGGGCTACCTTGGTGAGTCTATCCACCACCACATATATACTATTCCATCCCTTCTTGGTAATAGGTAAGCCAGTAATGAAATCCAGGGTAATGTGCATCCATTTGCGTATAGAAATGGGTAATGACTGCAACAAACCACCTAGCTTATGGGTGTTGTCCTTATTTTGCTGACAAGGTATATACCTCATGACAAAGTCCTTGACATCTTTCCATAGCCCTTTCCAATAGAAACTTTTGATGATCCTATCATAGGTCTTGAAAACTCCAAGGTGTCCAGCTACAGGCAAAGAATGTAGTTCCTCCATAATTTTTTGTGTGAAAGAAGAGGTAGAAGGAATGACAATCTTAGCATTTAACCAAATAAGGCCATTTTTAAGCTGATAATATGAGTTTTCTTCCATGAGACCTTGCTGTAATTTTTGAAAAATATAGCTGAGCTCTTTATCCGAAAGATAAGCCTCGTGTAGTTCTTCAATCTAGTCACTATGCAACTCAGTCACATTGCTGAAACTTTGCAAGCCCACATACAAGAAAGAAAATCGGCCACTATATTGTCTTTACCCCTTGTATGAGTGATATCAAAATCATAATTCTACACTGTAGCTACCCACCGACGCTGCTTAAGAGTAAGGTTGGACTGAGTAAGGAAATACTTAAGAACCATGTGATCACTCTAGACTCTAAATCAGCTGCCATACAAGTAATGGTGCCATTTCTTTATTGCATGCAAAATAGCCAACATCTCCTGGTCATAAACATTCATGGCAATTTCTTTATCTGTAAACTTACGGCTCTCAAAGGTAATCACTCCATGCTCCTGTAACAAAACAGCCCCAACACCTCTACCACTAGCATCACACTATATGGTAAATTCTTTCGAGAAATCAGGGCATACCAAAATAGGAGCAAAAGTAAGGAGTTCCTTTAACTGGTTGAAGCTACTACATGCAAGAGCATCCCAAAAGAAATCTTCCTTCTTTAACCTGTCAGTCAAAGGAGCTGCAATAGCGGCATAATGCTTGATGAATCGGCAGTAGAATAAAGATAGACCAAGAAATCCTCTAAGAGAAGTAGTAGTAGTAGTAGGTGGTGTTGGCCAATCTTTTATACATTACACCTTCTTAGGCTCAGCCTGTATTCCTTTCTCACTGACAATATGTCCCAAGTATTCCAGTTCAATCTGTATGAAAGAACATTTCTTCTCCTTAGCAAAAAGCCTGTGATGTCTCAATACATCAAAAACCCTCCTCGTGTGTGATATGTGATCCTGTAGAGTCTTGTTGTAAATCAGAATGTCATCAAAGAGGACTAAGACAAACTGAAAGAGGAAAGGCTGCAAAATCTTATTCATCAGACTCTAGAAGGTAGCTGGAGCATTTATGAGCCCGAATGGCATCACTAAGAAATTATAGAGCCCGCGATTAGTTCTAAAAGCAGTCTTGATTTCATCACCTTCTCTCATGCGAATCTGATGATACCCTGACCTCAAATCAATCTTCGTAAAGAATCAAGCCCCCTTGAGCTCATCAAACAAATCATCAATCCTGGGTATTGGATACGTGTTCTTCACTGTGATCTTATTAAGATCCTTGTAGTCAATTCACATCCTGAAAGATCCATCTTTATTTTTTACTAACAAAATTGGAGATGCATAAGATGAAGAACTTGGTTCAATGAATCCCATCTCAAGAAGTTCCTTGATTTTCTTGGCTACTTCCTCTCGCTCACACTTAGACAATTTGTAAGGTGGCTTATTGATTGGCTTTGAGTTGGGCTCCAAATCAAAAGGGTGATCTACTGATCTCTTGAGAGGTAATGAAGTAGGCACCTCAAACAAATCCCTATACTCCTCAAGAAGAGCTGTCAAGGTTGGATGTCTTGCTGAATTAATGGGTTGATCTTCCATCTCTTTATTCAAATGCAAAACAAATATTTTGAACACCTCTTGTATCCCTTTTGAGCTGTTGAATGGAGATAAGCTGAAAATCTGATCTACTAGGAATTCCTTGTAAATGGATGAGCTGTTCATTGAAGATAAACTCCATATACAACTATGACACATCCATAGTGATTTTGCCTAATGTCACCAACCAATCACAATTGAGTACAATATCTATAGGCCCCATTTCCAAGGTAATCAAGTTTACTTTTGCTTCAAATTTTTCAGCTTGCTGTAAAGAAACCTGTGGGCATATTTGTGTGTTGATTTCTTCTTCACCATTGGCTACTTGAACTCTAATGGGCTGCTGTAAATCAGTGGGAAGACAATTCAACTTGTCCATAATGGTCTTATTCACAAAACTATGCATACTGCCACTATCTATCAGAATTAACACTGCCTTTCCATGAATGTTACCCTTCATACGGAGTGTATTAGGGCTCTTAGAACTTGTCCAAGCATCCATGGAAATAGAGCAACTAGTGGCAGCAAGTGGCTCATGATAAGTCCCACATGGATCAGAAGGAACACTCCCACCTGGATCAAAAGGAAAAGAGTTGGATGGATCACAAAAATACTCTTGCCCAACTTCTTCCTCAATATCTTCATTTTCAGCATTAGGTGCAATTGCATTAGCTTCATCAATATCATCTTCAAGACCCTCAAAGACTAATATACTCTGAAGTTTGGCTTTCGCATTTTTGTATACACATTGTGTGGCATGATCAGCTGTATACTTTTCTCCGCACTTGAAACATAAGCCTTTTTTTCTTTCTTTCCTTATAGAGGTCCATAGGGATAGACTTAGGATTCATGTTGGCTGAAATGGATTTAGGCATGTTATCCCCTTGTTTAAAATCAACTTTAGGACTACTTGATGTCTTGAAATTACTTTGAGAAGCATTGAACAGTGGATAAGTTGGCACCCTTAAGCCTCCTGTTGGTGCATGATTGCTGCCATAAATGTTGCCAACTTGTCCCTATTTTAAGATAGTCCTTGGCTATCCAAAACTAGGCTGAAATGAAGAATCTCTTCTATATTTCCTTCCATAGCGCTCGGCAAGCTCAATAGCATTAAAAAGAGAAGTAGGGTTTTGTGCCATGACATCAGCTGCCTGATAAAGATGGCTCTAATCCATACATGTACTTGTGGAGCTTAGCCTCATCACTAATGCTCTCTACATACATGGTTAGGTTGAGAAATTGGTTAGTGTACTCTCTTACACTTAGGCCTCTTTGCTCCAAACCATACCAATTTCTCTTTTTCAAGAGGAGAGACAAAGACTTCAGCCATAAGTGTCTTGAAAGCTTCCCATTTCTCTACAAGTATGTTCTCCTTTTTAATATACCTCCACCAAGTATGTGCAAATCCGTCCAAGTGCAATGAAGCAAAATGAATCTTCATGCCATCAGTTCTAAGAAATATGTCAAAGTAAGATTCCATTTTGGAGATCCACTCCTCTAAATCAAATGGTAAAGATGACTGACCATTGAACATGGCCAAAATGATATGGTCTTTCAGTTCTCTTTTATGGAATGGTTGATGTCCCTAGACTGATCATGATAGCCAGGCATTGAACCCCAAAGTGAGATGAAAATCTCCCAATAGGTGGCTAAGAACCACTATGCAATCTTTCCGTTGGTAGAGGACCTCTAGGAAGTTGAGTATTCAGCCCAAAAGCTTGGGAGTTGGCTCCATTCAAACTTCCCAAATGGTCATCATGCCTTTGTGAAGTCTCATGTACTTCATATTGGCTATTTGGGATACCTCTTCGTCTAATAACTCCATGACCTTAGCCATTTTGGTTAGGTGGCTAAAGTGGGACTGAAGGCTCATTGTTTGAATAAGCTTTCTCCTTTGCTTCTTTAGATCCCATTTGCATTTACATTTGCATCCACTGGGAGAATTGAGCCATTATTTGAGCATTGGATTCTACCAACTTGTCAATAGAAGCCTTTGTTTAAGTCGTTGAATCCACTAATTTCTCAATACAAGACTTCGTTGATCAATAGATAAAACCATCCGCTCCACTCTTAATAATAGGTCCATATGACATTGTTGATGCCTTTGTTCATGTGCACACAAGGTATTATTAAGTGCACTGATTTCTTCATGTTTTTGAGGCTTTTTAGAGCTCTCTTGGGGTGTATTCTCCAACATAGAGTCTCTTATTTGCTGAGCATAATCATCGTGGACCTTATTTTTACCTTTATGCCCTACCATAATAATGCAGTCCTGTAGTATCCCCTGTCAGAAAAATGGCTATAACTTGGGCTAGGGAACTCTGATTCCAAAAAAATTTTGTTGAAATTTAAGCCAAGAATGCCCTCTTCGAGATGAGCTATAGCATGCTATCATAGGTTTAGGACAAAAAATTCTGCAACTCAATCTTTGAATCTGAACTGTCTAAGCCTGCACCCTATTTTAACCAGTGAATGCCCTATTTCCACCCTATAAGGCAAAATAGTAACCCCAAATGGCTATCAAACCCTATAGAAGGCTGAGTAGGACATGTGGGTACCCTGTAGTACATGCACATGTACTTCAGTAATGAAGTTTGTACTTGTAAGGACCTGTAAACACCCTGCAGTGTCATGTAAAGTCCCCGTTTTACCATGTTTTGCTCTTGAAGGTACTTGAGCCGTTGAAAACTCTTTAATCTTCAATTCTCCACTCGATGTACCTATGTGAGGGATAAAACGGTAGGACAAGCTCCCTCTTCGAATCATCGAGAGGTGGGCAAAGTTCCCCCAGGTCGGTTGGTTGCACCCCTTTGGGATCTTTGATAGTGAGGGTGGGTCACCTCTCTTTTGTCCCACTATCTCCCCCAGTATCCACCTTTTTCCTCGGTGGGTATATCAACATGGCAATGGCATTCTATTCTAATCAACCAGCATGAAATGCATTTCTGAAATATTCATTCATCCCCTTTCATGAGATGCAATTGGATGAAATCTTGAAAAATTGGCTAGGAATAGGGTCTTACCAATGCAATTCAGTGACTCACTAATTGCTACTACTTTCCCTTTTACAATATTTCAGCTTGGGCAAAAGAATTTCAACCAAACAAATCAAGGTTATGCATTAAACTTGGTAAATGATATCTATGATGAGATATGATTGAATCAATGCTAAAATTCAATGAAATAGGTTGAGATTAATAGGAATAATACTAATCTCTTATCTATTGATCAATTCAAAGAATTAATTGATCAATAATCTCTCATTAACAAGTGGAAAAGCATTAGCAAGTGGATTATTGAGAGACTTCACAGATTAAGCAAGAGAAATACCTTGAATAAGCTTGAAAAGGATGGTAAATGTCAGCTCTAAACCCCTTAATGGACAAATTCTTCAAAATCCACCATGAATCCACCATACAGCTTGAAATATCCATGAAATCGGTCATATGAGCTCCAATATGATCAAATCCGTGAAGAATCAATGCCTTGAGCTTGCTTGAACACTGAATACCAAAGATTCAAGCCTCTTGAAGGAAAGCCCCAAAATAAAGCTCCAATGTGAGCTCCAATAATCTCCACAAGCTAAAATCTTTGCAATTTGTTGAAGAATCCTTACTGCCTTGATCTCATGAGCTGGATTGATGAAGAATCTTCAAGAAATTCTTGAGAAATGGAAGCTTGGCTGAAGCTTTCATGGTTGCCATGGATTGTTCATCTAGGGTTTACAGGAAGGCTGAAAGTTCACAAATGGAGTTTAATATTCAAGAGTTATTGATTATTTTCACTTGCCAATGATCTGAAAGAGTGCAAGAGGTTGAAGATGAAGCATGTGATGCAAAGAACCGGCTGGAATCAACCTGAAAATTGCACCGCAATTTTCGAGGCTATTCCTGGCTCCATTACTGAGCTCATCTCTGTCAAATGGGTAATCAACTTGTAGATCTTGAAGCAGAGAAGCTATTCCATATGTCGCTTGGCCAAGAAGAGCAGGGATTTGAGAGATATGAACACATCTTGATGGTAGACTCCATGAAACCTGCAGGAAGCTCCAAGAAACCCTCTCTTTTCAAACTAACCACAGTTCGTTTCCAAACTAAGTCCAGTTAACTCTCCTTTACCCTAGTTATCTCCAAATTTGCATGAAATTTTGATGATGACCTACTACTTAAGCCATACTCTGCCATATCTAACCTTGAAGGTCTCCAGATGTAGTCTCCTACACTAACTATAGATAGCCTACAACCCTCCACTAGTCATTGTCTTTGTTAAGTACTTGTCTGAAATTGATTTTTGATGGAGAAAATAGGACTGAAAATAGAAGGAAAAATGGATCAAAAACCAATGCTCTGATACCACTTGTCAAGAAGTGGACTAGAGAGAGAAAAAGAGGAGAGAGAAGTCTACAGGAAAAGAGAGTGCAAAAGAGAGAGAAATAGTGACGAGGAGAGAGAAAGACATGAAAGAGAAAGAAGTCATTGAAGCTGTGAGAAAGGTGAGAGAGAAGGACAGTAATGTATTAATGTGTCAAAAAGATAGGAAAATTTACATATCCTCTCCTTTTATACCAATGTCAGTGTGACATGGCATATCATCAATATTATTCACACTAAATCCTTATTCTTCCCAACTTCTTACAAATGCATTTGGCCAAGTAGTCTAGCAAATGGATTTATTGGGATATAACTTTTAGTATTAACATCCAAAATTTATGTCTCTATATTACTTTTCCATTTTAAGGTAATCTCATTATGGATATTTTAAATTATTTATTTTTAAATTAGTCATTAAATTTAAAATGTTTTAAATTTTTTTGAAAATTTTATATTTCTCAATTTTGGAAATGAAAATCAACTTTTTTTCTTCCTCTTTTATTGTAAAGTTTAAGAAAAATTGGATTTGCATATATTTTTAACATAAAAATTTTACTTTATTATTAAGATTCCAAATTGAAGGTATCTATATTATTTTGTAAATTTTAAGGTAATATCATTATTAAAATTTAAAATTTTATATTTTAAAAATTAGTTATTAAATTTAATATAATCAATTAATCCTTAAATGATTTTACATGTTTTGATTTTTGAAGGAAAATGATATTAACCCTTTAATATACCCTTCCACCACAAAAATTAGTCCATTTTCACAACACAAACTCCCTTCCCATTCACCCCATAACCCTCTCCCACTCCCCTTGTATCTTCTCAACTATCTCCTTGTGCACAAAGCCGTAGAAGACTATCAATGGGAATGGTCAACATAGCAGTAGGGAGAGTGAAGAAAGTAAAAGATGCCTTAGGAGGGTGTTTTGGAGGTTAGGATATCCCTTCAACATCTTCATGACCTATTCCACGCAATAGAATGTACTACTTCCCAAATGAAGTAGGTGGTGTATTTGAGGTGTGAGAGAGGTTATGAGATACCTCCTAATGTAGTGCATACAAACTATAATAATTATTTTATGCACTTTCAAAATAAAAGGTTGAGTTTGCTTAAGGTACAATTAGATTTGCACATAGGAATTTTCAAAATCTTGAAGACTATAAGAGGCTTAGTGATAAATTGGAAAAATTTAAGGTCAATGATATCCTTGTCAAAAAGAGCTTATTACTAAAGAAGCAAGCTAAAAGCTAAAAATGAAAGCATAGGGTAAGGACTTCATGCACAAGGTTAAGATGCAATAGTTAATAAGGAAGAGTGGAAGCAAGCCAAGAAATATGCAATAAAATGAGTCCCTAGCTCAACATACAAGAGGTGTGACAAATCTAGATGCACCAGTATGGATCATCCCACTTTGCATTAGGGGGCATTGTACCATGGGAGGTCAAGTTTGTAAGCATCTAACCTCTCCATTAAGATTATGTGTTTCTTAATACAAATACATCTTGTTGTTACCTTACAAATTGATCTTTTGGGTAAACATCCAACTCCCCTAGAGACTTTATATCATTATTAATAAATAAGGCAAGATATATGGGGACACTTTCGTGCCAAAGGGATGATCATGGAGAAGCTATTTCATTGCAATCCAAGAGCCAATGTTATAAGAGGAGATAATACAACAATAAGTTGTGATCTATATGGTAAGCATTGATATGTTTTTCTTGATGGTAGTATATATGTTATTTCACATGTGTGGACCTCATGTGGACACAAGGTGATAAAAAAGGAGATGAGAAGTATAAATCTAACATGGTTGCTAGATTTTATGAGTAGGATTCCAAGATTCCAAATGTATCAAGCACTTTTACTCCATTATATTTTCAACTGAAGTATATACCTATGCTTACAGTTATACTTTTGATAAATGTATCAAGCACTTTTACTCTATTATCTTTCTATACATAGCATATGCATGCTTATAGTTATATTTTTTACTCATTCTAGCTCCAAAAAGGTATATGTAATTAAGCTACAAGCTTCAAAAACAAAATAATGTTTGAGCAATCTCCTTAGTATATCATTCTACATTTGTATTTTTTGTTGTCATATTGTGTAATAGTATTCAATATCTTGTCGAATACGATGTTACACACATTATATGCTATTTTGTATATTGATTTGATTTATTATGATCTCCTTAATGTGCGTATATGCAAGGTTTTAAAAGACTTAGGAGCTACTAATTATATGATTGTAACTTAATTTTAATTTGTGCTATAATTTTGCAACCAAAAACTCTCTAATCTTTATAAAAACTAGAAAATAGTGCATCATATTAAAAGGCACATATATTCATAAGTATCAATAGTCTAATTTGTAGATTAAGTGTGCATTAAGATGGGGGTTAATAGACATGCTTATAGATACATTTGTAAGCTATTAGTGCAATCAGAAAACGTATTTATAATGCAGTCCCTATTCCTTGTAATGGAAGATGCTATTATGAGGACCTTAACAGTGCAACAACGCATAGACCAATAAGTTGAGTTTCCATCCTACTTATTAAAGTAAGTGACTAGCATGTACGCATCTGTCGATCTCAACGCCTAGCTACATTAATTAGGAGCTACTAATTTTATGATTGTAACTTAATTTTAATTTGTGCTATAATTTTTGCAACCAAAAACTCTCTAATCTTTATAAAAACTAGAAAATAGTGCATCATATTAAAAGGCACATATATTCATAAGTATCAATAGTCTAATTTGTAGATTAAGTGTGCATTAAGACGGGGTTTAATGGACATGCTAATAGATACGTTTGTAAGCTATTGGTGCAATCAGAAAACGTATTTATAATACAGCCCCTATTCCTTGTAATGGAAGATGCTATTATGAGGACTTTAACAGTGCAGCAACGCATAGACCAATAAGTCGAGTTTCCATCCTACTTATTAAAGTAAGTGACTAGCATGTACGCCTCTGTCGATCTCAACGCCCAGCTACATTAATTAGGAGCTACTAATTATATGATTGTAACTTAATTTTAATTTGTGCTATAATTTTGCAACCAAAAACTCTCTAATCTTTATAAAAACTAGAAAATAGTGCATCATATTAAAAGGCACATACATTCATAAGTATCAATAGTCTAATTTGTAGATTAAGTGTGCATTAAGACGGGGGTTAATAGACATGCTAATAGATACGTTTGTAAGCTATTAGTGCAATCAGAAAACGTATTTATAATGCCGCCCCTATTCCTTGTAATGGAAGATGCTATTATGAGGACCTTAACAGTGCAGCAATGCATAGACCAATAAGTCGAGTTTCCATCCTACTTATTAAAGTAAGTGACTAGCATGTACGCCTCTGTCGATCTCAATGCCTAGCTACATTAATTAGGCATGCTGTGAATGCATTGTTGATTATAAAATTCAGAGATTGCACTGCAGCCGACAGGTCGCTACACATTGGCCGGTTCGACAAAACCGTTGACTAAGAAGAATTTAGGAACATGAATGCTAAGTGAAACTGTGATCTAACGCATGACTTGCCATGAGAGAAACCAAAGGGTATAGACAGTGTTGGGAACGATCCAAAATGTCATGCATGGTCATCTGGAGCTGGTTGTTGTTTTCGCCTGCACTCCTTGTGACGTCTGTTGTAGCTGCCGCTGTACTACAACATGAGCAGCAACAACAACATCAGCAGGAGATGGAACACACTAATCAGGCTAGAAGTATTCCCTCGAGACACACCATCGTTGCCTCTACGCCCCTAAAACGCCACTCAGCAGGAGCTCATGAGAGCCTTGCTGGAGAGAGACAGCGCGCACGTGGAGTATCTACGATTAAACAAGAGAGATCACATACTGATGATCAAGGGCAGAAATCAAACTACAGTGAAAATTTTGCTTAACGACAGGGGGCACATGCAGTGTGACAGATCGAACGAGGCATACACAAAATCTCACGAGGCTGAGCTCGGATGACAACGCCAACTACTACGCTACCCTGCACATCGGTGAGCCCAGTGTTAATGAAAAACATTTTTTATAGGCAATACAAAAACCTTTAGACATGTGAAAATGCAATTTTTTCTCAATATTTATAATTCACAAATTTATTACTTAAAAGTTTAAGGTATTTTACATTCAAATTCATAATCTAACTATCAATAACCTTGTACCAAATAATCTTTCATTCTAAAAATTTTAATTTGCAAGATAGAGCTTATCACAAAATTAGGTGTTTTTGTATTATAGTTGCCATTCTCAATTACAAACAAGGATCCAAGATAATAAAGACAGCGAATGAATCATACGAGATAGCTGTGTTTTTGTATTATAGTTGGCATTCTCAATGACAAACAGCGATCCAAGATGATAGAGAGAGAGCAAATGAATCATACAAGGTAGCTCTATTCATACTACAAAAGGAAGCTACTACCTTGAAGCTATATCAAGTGCATGCTAGAAGTTTAACTATTGTCTTTTGACATTGGATGAGTCATATAGTTCGAACTGCGCATATAAATTTTTTTATACAAAGTAAGATACGCAAATGTCCCAAATTTGCATGTTAGGAGTCATCTTCAAGCAAAAAAGCACCACCTGCACATAAAAAACAGAAGTTATGTGAGCTTCAAAACAACTTTTTAAATATCTCAAACATTTATAAAGAGAATGGTAAGACTCAACTACTTAAGGGGATGAAGAAGCCAATCGATGAGCAAGTCCACACCTGCAAAATACATAATTTGAAAGCTCAAACATAATTAATAGCTACATAAGTATACTTAAAAATAACATAAATGTAAACATAACAGAATATAGAGTATTAAAAACCTTATCAATTAAGGTTGAGACGCACCATATATATGCCTTGATGTTTTGCAATTTTTCCATGCTTCAATTGCTCTAGTAAAGCCCATTTCTGGTAGAGTACCACCCTCAATAGCAATCATCATTAAAGCTTCCATATGTGCTGTATCTAGCTAATTTCTATTGCAGATTAGGTTTTGAATGGAAAAGTCTCTTTCACAAATGGCAGTGCTTGAACACTGCAGTAATGCAATTTGACTAAGCTTTATTAAGTTTTGATACTTCTAGCATAGCACTAGATTGAAGCTAATTCAAGTCCAAGTATCTTTTAAAGCTAGGTTTTTCCAATCCAAGGAACCTTGAACTTTGAAAATCTGAAATTCCCTCCTCAAGCTCATACCATCAATCATGCCTTTGTATACATGAGTATCAATTGTTTTAGGAGATGCATAAAAGTCAATCAAGGCATTCACTTATTCAATCCCATACATCTTAAAAAGTTGTCCAACAGGGAAGGAAGAGGGACATAATATGTTTAAGTTCTTCAAGATGGAGTTGTCTTCAAACCTCTCTCTCAAAGCACCCAACAATTGAGAGCAATACTCTTTTTGAAAAGTAAGAGCAATATGCAAATCAATCCCTATTGCACATCTTTGTAGCTTCACACCACGAAAACAATCACCTTTTATAAATGACCTCAAAGATGCCAAGTGACCGGTCTTAGAGCCATTATCAGGAATAATAGGATATCCTTTGTTATCATGATTCCAAGCATTAACATCCACAACTAGATCAATGATAAACTCTAACTCAATGGTCCCAATAGCAACATTAATAATACTAGGAATGGTTGTGACATCCACAAAATCACTCTGAAATGTGTAGCTCAAATGTGATACATGTTTCAGCAAATCAATAGGAAAATGCATGCTATAAACAAACTCAAAGCATGATACCTACTCATAAAGAGATGGATTTTGAACACGTAAAAATTCCAAAAGTGGCTTAAAAACCTCGCAAATGGTCTGAAGAACTTTGTGCCAGCTTAGCCATCTGATCTTATGAATGTTCTTTACATGAAGTGTAGAACAATCAAACTCTTGCTCCAACTATTCTAACATTTTTCTATGTGAAGGACTTTGTTTTATGAAGGTACCAATTTCATTAAGAATCATATCTACTTTGTGTGCATAATCATTTCCCCATTGCATCACCTGCACATAGATGCACTCAATGTGCAACACAATGGATTGCAGTAAGAAATGGACTACCTTTCTTTAACATAGTAGCAAGGCCATTTTCTTTTCCCACCATTACTGATGCACCATATGATCCAAAACTAACCATCTTTGACACATCAACTCCATGTTTTACAAAAAATTCTAAAAGCAATGGATACAATCCTTTTGTTGACTTGTCATGTACTTCTAGCAAACCAAGAAAAGAGACATGTGGCTCATGTCTCCACATGTAGATGGCATACACAATCATATGCGAAGTAGCTGAGATATCTGTAGACTCATATACATATAGCCCAAAGAAAGAAGATTTTTTTACCTTGTCGATAATATCATTTTTCATAGAGTCAACAATAAAAGACACAAACATGGCTGCAACCCTGTCATTGTTATACATGTATTCTAGAACATTTTTAGCACCACAACAATGCAATAGTTCCAATTGTGGAGTAAATTTCAAAAAAGACATATTATGCTGTGCAATGAAATAAGCTACTCGAAACAGACATAGCACACTATCATCTACATTATCTTGATGCCTTTGTAACCCATTTTCAATTGCCTTTTGATTGTGTCCTTGCACATAAGCTGCAAACTTATGTGCCTTGGAGTTTGCATGTTGCTTTACTGCACTAAGTTGAATATTAATGGACCCGGTAGTGCCATACTCACTTTTACACTTCTTATGATTTTGGCATATGTTACAAACCATTCTTCCTAGTGATTTATCAAAATGTGCCCACTCAAAGAGAACTGCCCAAGATTCATTCCATGTACACTCTGCCTTTTTAATATGAATTGCCTCTTCCTCACCCACATTTTCTACAATGTATGCATCTACCTCCGAGAGGTACTACCATTACTTTCAACATTCGAGTGCTTAGAGTCTTCTACTTTCATTGATATAAAGCCCGATAGAGTTAAGAGTGATGTTTGCCTTTGCTTGTTTTTTTACTGAGTATCTTTCATTTTCTGCAATTAAACAAAAGAAATTTAAGATTGCTATTATTTTTCTTTCAAAAGTTTATCCCATCACTATCAAGGCCTCCTCATAAGATCATTGGAGAATGTTGGAAAGATTAATTAATAATTAGCAACATTTTCATTCATTCATCCACCCATGAGATGTTAAGACTCCAAATCCATGGATGTAAGTTGGTCGTACAAGTGGGGCCTTTATTGCCACAACCAGATTTAGAATTGCCTTCATTTGGCTCATTGTAATAAAAAGAAAAAGGAAAAGCAAAAAAATCCCAAATTCTAATTTGTTGTTGTTTCTAGTATCTACCAAAAACTACGCAATGCTGCAGCATGCAACCTATGATTTTGTTAAATTTTACCATTAAAAAACAAAAAACTCACCTATCATCACCTAAAAATCAATATTATCTTTCTCATAACATATTATCTAAACAATGCTTAGAAAACACTATTTTCTAAAAAATGCTTTCTACTTTAGTAATGCTATCTTTCCGTTCCCATCACATTCTTTCTATCATCACCTACAAATCAATCATATCTCTCTAATATCTATCATCACCTAAAAATCAATGCTATCTTTCTAATAGAATGTAGGATGCACCCTTGGCTATTGCAGGAGATCGTTGAGGAGGAGTTGCCTAGGGAGCCTTGAGGAGCTGGAGATCGCTGAAGGAGGAGCCGCCCCCAGGGAGCCTTGAGGAGCTGGACAAGATCACAGAGGAGGAGACACCCTCGGTTGCGGCTACACTCGAGGATACCGTTGAGAGGAGCAAAGTTGGAGGAGTGCTAATTAAGGAGATCCCTGCGCTGGAGGAGGAGCACTGGAGGAGGGGGACACTACAAGATATAGACCTTATAGCGACGTTTAAAGCGACGAAAATACAAACAACAAAATTTCCCCCGTCGTCGCAAAAAGCGTCGTTATTGACGACGCCATAGAATCGTCGCTATTTGCGTCGTTATCTGCGTCGCATTTGCGACGCATATAGCGACGGTTACAGAGAATTTGCGACGCTCATAGCGACGCCAATAGCGACGCGAGTAGTAAATTTGCGACGCAAATAGCGACGGTAACAGAGAAAAAAAAAATTTGTGGCAAGGCAGCAAGCTGCCCTGCCACATATAGCACTATGTGCTGTATGAGAGCCATACAAAATAGTTTCTGCACTGCTGCATACAAAGCGCTTGCAAACAAAAAGAATGTATACTGAAATCATAAAACTGATACATGAAATAAATACATGATCGCATAAAATGCGATTGGTACAATCATGAAACGATATCACTAATACATAGAAAATGTCTACATAGATCAGGCGACTAAAAACTAAAGGTGTGTGAGTTCTAAGGATCCAAGGGCGAGCTACAAATCCTCGTCCCCCGAAAGCTTGTCCCGCCGCAAAGGAGCATCAAACGGATTCTGCAGAAAAAAGAAATAACATATCAATCCACCATACAATAATGCATTCAAATATCTCATGGTAACTACGGACAAGAAAGATGAGTGACTTATAGGGCCGCCGCGTCTATACAATCGGTCGATCAATGCCCTGAGACCGTGCCTCTCTGCATATCGAGTCTCAAGGCCTTGCGGATCGCGATTTGTAATGGAGTGCTGCAAAGAAAACAAAATGCTAACTGTTAGAAACATGATTGTCAGTACAAAGAATATCTCAAAAAAACAAATAAGCAAAACAAAAGAGAAACTTACAAAGTCCTCCAAATATGTCATGTGGCCGCTACTCCCAAGATGATGCACCGATCCGGCCTCGATTCGTGCCCTCGCCGCCTCCCACTGCTGACTCCAACGTCCTGGCGAATCTGTAGCCTCCTCCCTCAGTCGGCGCCAGTCGTCTGCATCTAACCACTCGGGCTTTGGAGCCCCACTCTTGATTGCCTTGCGTGCGTCGGATCGTCTATGTGACATGTATGCACGCATGCAATCCATCATCCAGCCCGTAGAGAATCTATCTACTACGGCTGGCACCGGAAACTCCTCGTGCAAGGATGCTACTATGTAGTCCTTGCTCCCCTCCGGTATGTTCCTCCAATGATCTAGGACGTTGTGCCGAAAAACTTGTTGGCACAACTCCCTCATGCGAGCCATCACCCTCCTCCCCTCATCATTCATGATGATGGCTCCTGACCTACTATCCACTAGGTATCCATAACCCCTAGGAGTCTCTCTAAGATGGGCCCTCTCCCATCTCCGTCCACGCTCCTGGGCATATCCAGGAGACCCCTGTACATCCGGTGTACCGACGGGGGTACCCTCTCCCGGAGTGCCACTCAAAGGGGTGCCACCAAAGGGGGTGCCACCAAAAGGAGTGCCACCAAAAGGCGTGCCATCTGCCGACGATTGCGCAAAAGCCGGAGTAACTGGAGTGGACGTCCCCACAGGTGTGACAAATCCTGGAGGTGACGCAGCTCCAGCTGAACGATGAGACGGAGACACCACATCCGTGTCTCCACAGCAGCACCCCCCTGATCCTCCTGCAGTCGCAGTCCCTCCCTCTGGCCCAAGTCGCAAGCGTCGAGATCGTCTGCTCGAAGCTGAAGCATCTGATCGCGCTGAAGCAGATCTAGCAGAGCGCCCTGACGAAGAACGAGACAGCTCCTGGTCTGCCATCTCTCTGAATCTCGCGAGCTGATCTGGAGACATGCGTGCCATCATGTCCTGAAACTCCTCATCGCTCATCCCTCGACTCATCCTGAAAATGTCGATACCTGCACAGATAAAAAATGATGTTAGAATAATCAATTTAAACTATACAAAGCACATTAATATAAATCATTTTTGAAAAATCCCTCATAAAATGCATATCTTATCTACCTTTATGGAAGATCTAAACAACGAATTGAGTAATACAGTTCTCCAAGAATGAAGTATTCTATGGTCCCATGTTAATCTCCTGACACAACTCTGCATACACTGGAAGGTCGATAGACATGTCACCACAAAAAAACGAGTCTGCCTCGTTCTCAAAAAATTCTACGACTTTTGTATTTCCATCATTGTTAGCCGATGCGGGCTCCAAGCTTGCGGTGGCCTCCACCCCTTGTAATATCGAGAACTCCCACTCCTCCATTGAGATACGACACATTCTAAACCCCTCATTACCTTTGGACTACATCCCCTCGAGAACTCCCACTCCTCCATTGAGACCTCTGTCCCTTCGTTGGATGCTGCGGTCAAGGCTCCATGCAACCATCGTATTGACATAAACCGCGGCATCTCCTCCATGCCTTCGGGATATCGAATCGGTCGGTGATGCGTACTGCGTCGGAATTCAGCTCGCGCTTCCTCTCGATCTTGCCTTGCAATCTGGTACTTGGCGAGCCACGTCTCCATGGAGGCATGGTGGTGCAACATACAAAAGCGATTCACCTTCTCTTCCATTGAGGCATCCATTCTTTTTTCTACCCCATTTCCAACCACCACATCTCCAGTCAGCGTATCATCATCCTTCAGTGTCCATAGCATTTCATTGTCTGGTTCCACCGTTGGTAGCCATTGTGAGATATGCACTAACGCCTCTGACACCAACCAACCTTCCGCCATGCTACCTTCTGGACGAGCTCGTTGTCGCACAAAGCCTTTCAGGGTTTTCATGAAGCGCTCCAGGAAGAACATCCATCGCGTATGGACAGGTCCAGCAATCTCCACTTCGTCCACAAGATGCACAAGAAGGTGAACTTGTATTGTGAGCATGCTAGTGGGCAGGTATTTCTCAAAGAGACAGACCGTCTCAACTGCTCCCCGCCTTGCGGATTCAATAGAGGACGTCTTAATCTCTTTCTGTGAGATCCATTGCACCAAAGTCGACAACTTGTAAATGGCCCCGCGAATTTCTGGAGTAAATCGGTAGGACAAACTGCCACAAATGAGAAAGCATTATGAATAATGGTCACTTTTCAAATTTCAAAATGTCCACGCTAATTAAAATCCATTATGTTCACAAACCTGACATATCTTATGCCAATTATGGGATTTTAGCCCAGACATTTGGTCATCTTTAGAAAATGCGGACCTGAGAGAATGCATCATACCCGTCGGAGTGCGGATAGACTTGATTACTTGCTTCACAATGCGCTCTTCTTTGGTAGACAAAACCCAGGGAGTGCGAGGAAGCTGCACTCCCCCTTCAGCACTCGACTGCGGCCAAAGCGCCTCCATCTTACCTACCTCCTTTAAATCCATTCGTGACCCTATAGTGTCTCTCTTTCCTGTGATGTGGTCCCATAGCAAGCTGCCCACATTCTTGAAAATATGCATGGGATCCAACAAGTGGTTGACATGTAAGTGGGTCCAATATGGCAACTCGTAGAAAACTGAGAACCGTCGCATTCCATTTGGATGTGATTCCGGGTTTACCATTTTCAACTCATACCAGCTTGCAGCATTCATACGTGCTGGAGGTCGTCCAAGAAAACCTTCCCTGAGTTCATGATCCTCCGGTAAGAAAGCGGCGTGTCCTTGATATACCATCTTCTTCATGGTTCGTGACCTTCGGGAGTCTATCTGTGGCCCATACAATGGACATGCATGATAACCTGAGGTAACCAGACCTATAAGGCGAGCCACGACCTAGTGAATACTTGATTGAATGAAATAAAATATAGATATTACCAGCGAGAACAAAGGTCTGCTCACCTGAGCACTCTCCCAATCCCGGAAAGTCATGCATCATCCACATGAGAATGGCTCGAATGTTGGCTGACCGCCGACCATCGCGCCTGCTCATATCTTGCACCGTGACCCCCTCCTCCCACAAAATCTTAAGCTCATCGACTAATGGATGAAGATACACGTCCATAAATTTTACTTTGTAGCGGCCCGGGACGAGCAAGCTAAGGATGAGATGTCCTTTCTTCGTAGAAAGCCATGGAGGGATGTTGTAGTTGACAAGCACTATAGGCCACACACTGTAAGAAGTCGAGCGCAGACCGAATGGGTTCACACCATCCATGGCGAGACCGAGCCGAAGATTCCTTGGCTCTCGCGCAAAGCCTGGGAAGGTAGAGTCAATGTGGCTCCATGCGCGCGAATCCGCTGATATTCGTTGAACTCCATCCGTGGACCTATTCTGCACATGCCACGTTGTCAAGCTTGCCATGGCAGACGTGCGAAACATGTGGTTTATGCGGGGGATGAGCGGAAAGTGTCTGAGAACTTTTTGAGGGATGGTTTGCCCTTGCAAGTCCTGTCGATACCTGTGAGCACCACACTTTGGACATGTCTCCATAGTTTCGTATTCATCTCGAAACAATATGCAGTCGTTGATACATGCATGGATGTTATTGTAGTCCATGCCAAGCTTCCGTAAAACATGTCGTGCATCATCACGAGACTCAGGCATGGTATTTGCAGGTGGCAATATATGATATTTCAATAACCTGAAAAAAATCATAAAACACCTTGAAAAAACACAAATGTTTGCAATAATACTGTTTAAAAAAAAATCAATGAAGCCTGTGTGCAAGGTACGTGAATAACTCAGTCACACTCGTATCGCTCCAACCGTATTTTGCTTGCACACTTAAGAGTGCAAGCAATGTCTTCAACCGAGATATTCGGCACCCATCATATAATGGTATGGATGCTTCCTCTCTAAGCGGGTCAGATGTCTCAACATCCATGGGAATCAATGCATCGATCATTGCCTCCATCTCAGGCTCCAAGATTGTAGGCAGGTCGGGAAGGTTGTCTGTCTCCTCTGGCATTGATGGTATAGATGGGCCTTGCGAGTGGTCGATTGGCTCCTGCAATCCATCCATCGCACGTCCACGAACTCTTCTAATTGGCCGCAAAGGGTGCACTCCCCCTTGGGTCGAGACATCACCCCCCTGGATAGAAAATTTGCCAACAAGACCCAATCTTATTGTGTATGGTTTTCAATTAGCTTGAGAGTACAATGCATGATTAATATTAACTTCAAATTACTGTTTGCTGAAAATCTGCAATCGCCTGATCAATGATCTCAGATTGAAACTCGCCAAATCATCGTACGTGTTCTATAGACAATCGGCATTTTCGTCTAATTGCCAACTTGCATTGAGAGCAAGGACATGGGACACGCTGATTAAGATATGTCTCGCGGTCTTGAACAATAAGACCTTCTTCGTTTTCCATCTTATCTACATTACAGCAAACGAGGCTTAAATGGATAGCTTTATGGAGATGTACGTCAAGTTGCAAGTTGACCATAAATCTTGCATTGTATATAGTAGTTGAGAGATTTTCCGATGTTATATCTCGGCCTTGTATCATGCTCGAGGATTTGTTTGTCCCGGTAGATAATTATTTGTTATATCTCAGTTTTGAGTATAAGTAATCCATTTTAAAATTAATGCGCGCCATCTATGAAATTTAATAACTATAGTAATAAAATTTATTTCAATCAATTCTACTCATAGTCATAAGACCTGAGAGAAATTATCCTATACTCAATTTAAGGGTTTCTTCTTCTATAACAATACTTTTGGGTTCATTTTGATGAAGTACCGTAATGACCATTAGCTAGGGTATCATTTTCTTTTAGTCCTTCCGTTGACTAGTTGGCATGATTTCTAATTTGGCATGCCTATAAAGTTAATACAAAAACAATGAATTATGCATATCACAATTAGATCCCCTACTTGGACATTATGAAGGAATTGACCATTTTTAAGCCATCTTAAAGAGTCACCAATGTACGTGGCCCATGGCAAAGCACATTGCATACCATTATCAATAAGTCTATTATCTTAAATTTCCTTCCCCTCCCTCTCCCTCTCTTTCTCTCCCTCTCTCTCCCTCTCCCTCTCTTTCTCTCTTTGATCTCTCTTTCTCTCTCATTTCCTCTCCTAAACAAGTAAAAAAGAAAGTGATTCAAACAACAAACAACCAAACCCGTTGTGAGAGAGAGAATGCACACTCTCTCTCTCACCCTCTCCCTCTCCCTCTCGTTCTCTTTCTCTCCCTCTCTCATTTCCTTCCCCTCCCTCTCCCTCTCCCTCTCTTTCTCTTTTTCTCCCTCTCCCTCTCTATCTCTCTTTCTCTCTCATTTCCTAAACAAGCAAAAAATAAAGTGATTTAAATATCCTCCAAGAAAAAGGGAGAGGGAGAGAGACAATGCACTCTCCCTCTCTTTCTTTTTCTATCCCTCTCTCATTTCCTTCCCCTCCCTCTCCCTCTCCCTCTCTTTCTCTCTCATTTCCTCTCCTAAACAAGCAAAAAATAAAGTGATTTAAACATTAAACAAGCAAAAGGGAGAGGGAGAGAGAGAATGCACTCTCCCTCTCTTTCTCTTTCTCTCCCTCTCTCATTTCCTCCCCCTCCCTCTCCCTCTCCCTCTCTTTCTCTTTCTCTTTCTCTCCCTCTCCCTCTCCCTCTCCCTCTCCCTCTCTTTCTCTTTCTCTCCCTCTCCCTCTCCCTCTCCCTCTCCCTCTCCCTCTCCCTCTCTTTCTCTTTCTCTTTCTCTTTCTCTCTTACTCTCTCGTTTCCTCTCCTAAACAAGCAAAAAAGAAAGTGATTTAAACATCAAACAAGCAAAAGGGAGAGAGAGAGAGAGAATGCACTCTCCCTCTCTTTCTCTCCCTCTCCCTCTCCCTCTCCCTCTCTTTCTCTCCCTCTCTCTCCCTCTCCCTCTCCTTCTCTTTCATTTCCTCTCCTAAACAAGCAAAAGAGAACGATTTAAACCTTGAACAAGCAAAAGAAAGAGAGAGGGAGACTCACCAATGAGATATGGCGAGCATGGGGCGGCTTCTCTTTACAATGAGGGCTCCTCCTCTCCTTCGCGAACAACGGCGGTGGTGGCGGCGGCGGCGGCGGCAGCAAGTCTTCTTCCTCTTCTTCTCTCACAAAGCCTTCGCTCTCTCCCTCGCTCTCGCTCTCAAAAGTTGAAGCAAAAGAAATGAAAACCGCGCTCCGGTTTCGGCCGCGTTTTTTTCCCTACGGCCTCGCTATTGGAGTCGCTAATTTGCGACGCAGATAGCGACGCCAATAGCGAAGCAAATAGCGACGCCGATATCCGCCGTCGCTAATCGGCGTCGCTAATTGCCCAATTCCTTGTAGTGGGAGATGATTATTGCTGGAGCAGGAGGGGGAGATGGTGTGCTGGAGGAGTGCTGGAGGAGGGGGAGATGGTCGTGCTGCTGGAGGACGAGGGGATGCTAGAGGAGTGCTGGAGGAGGGGGAGATGGTTGTGCTGCTAGAAGACGAGGGGGAGATAGACGAGTCGTTGTTGGAGGAGGAGGGGAGGAGTGCTGGAGGAGGGGGAGACGGTCCCTGGTGGAGGAGAAGGGGGAGATGCAGGTCATTGCTAGAGGAGGAGGGGGAGATGGCAACCCGCTGGAGGAGAAGGGGGAGATGAAGGGTGAGCCCATGGCCCACGAGATGGAGAGCAAGATGGAGGCGGAGTTGGGCGAGATGGAGGGGGAGCCACGGCCCACATCGTACAAAGCGAGATGGAGAGGTGAGATGGACGACGAGATGGAGGGGAGAGGGAGTAGAGATGGGGCCCGAGGGAGTGGAGGGGGAGAGGGACTCCCACAGGTGACGCGCCACAGGTCACGAAGAAGAAGATGGAGGGGGTCTTTTCAAGACTCGTCACTCAAGGAATTGAAGAAGAATGATGTGTGCCGCCTAAATGTCAGTTATTAATTTAATAATTTAATAATTAATTTTTGTAAATTGTACATTCTAGAATTTAAATTCTAGTTTCTGTGCCAAATTTCAAAATCATGACTCATGACTCATTTAATAACATTAAATAAATTAAATTCTACTTAATCACACTAACTCATGAACATTGGTTATGCCTCATAATTATATTATATAATTTATATATTAAATAAAATAACAATAATAAGAATTATATTTTTAATATATGTCATTTAAATAAGTTTTACAAATTTAATATCAAGTCAAAAAAATTATATTCTATAAAATTTTCTATTGATTTATTATTTTAAATATCATTTTAAGTACGAAAAAAATTTATCCCTTTTTTAATGAAATTTTCTAAACTCTTTATTTATATTTTTAAAAGTGATTTTTATAAATTTGCAACTCATTTTACATTAAACGTCGATTTTTCGTGAACACTGCCGTGAGCCTCCAAAGACCATGCACTTCGACCTAGACACCGGCAACGACCTAACCTGGATGCAGTACGCAACCTATGACGGCTCCTCCGAGCAGAAGGACCAGCTCTTCGACCCCGACATGTGAATCACCTACGCAGAGCCCCGCTGCACGCATGGCACGTGCCAAAGCCTCTCAGACCACGAATCCGACACTTGCAAGCTCAAGATGGAGCCCTGTAACTTCTGGATATATATGCTACTACAACGACACGGAGGTTCGCGGGATGGTAGCCCTGGAGAAGGTGAGATACAGGGAGGCATGCTTGCTTCACGCCCGCATGACCCCAATGGCGATAGGGTGAGCGCACCACATGCGCTCGAAGACACTCAAGCACCATGTCAATGGCATCATGGGCCTGTCACCGGCGGCTCCGTCGTTCCCCAAGCTCGGGCTCTTCACCCGCTTCGCCTACTACTTCCCATATAGCGGACTCTCCCGGGCCTCCAACAACGTTGGCTACCTCACCTTCGGAGGCAGGGATGTCGACGATCATCCGTCCGACAACCGTAGTACGATCACCATCGATTTCTTCCAGACTTCTTGTCGTACTCTTACTACATCCACATGAGCGGCATCGGCGTCGCCGGAACCCCCTGTTAGTACATCGATCCCGACCTCTTCTGCATCTTCCCGGATAGCGCCGGAACCGGCGTCATCCTGGACTGCGGTGCCACTATCAGCAGGCTCATCCGTCCGGCATACGAAGCTCTGAGAAATTACACCTTCCATTCACAGATGTCGGCACAGCTGCTTTACAAGAGACATCCCACAGTTGTTGTCAGCTGGTTTGTTAGACACCTGCTAAAAGCTCGGTTCGGTGCTGGACGAAAGAACACATGTGCCGAGTGTGGAGCTCTATCTCGGCTGTGCGCCGACCATGTTCAAGCTCTCTCGACCATTGGAGAACGTCCTTGTAGAGGTTGCCGACGGCACTTATTGCTTGGCTCGTGCTTCCATCGATGACGATGACTCCATCATTGGCAGAGTCACGCAGCGTTGACATACCATCTTGAGTATTCGTACCATCTCGAAAGTAAACTCATACATATCTCCGGTGATATGTGTTAGCGGAAGTTAAGGTGGTTCTCGCTCTCACCTACCTTATGTCACATCGACCAGATAGAAAAACGCCTACTATACAATGACTTACAACACCTTTGCAAAAGGGACAAATCACATTAGACTTGTAAAGATTGAAACGACTATCAATCTCTTACCATATTCCCTGAAAATAGTGTCCAATGGATATGATTGATGATTGTCCTTCATCCCAATTATGAATACATATTAGCAATCATAAGCTCCCCAGTGTCAAATGTATCGGCTACACTTTTCCTGTTCATGAATCATCAACCCATGCATACAATTTTTCGCGAGTCTTGAAACAAAAATAGTCTGTTTCCTCTCTAGGCAAGCATACACTCTAAGTTGCCATTGATTACTTTAATAAACTAAGGTAGGTGTAACACGTTCTATCAAACTTTTAACATTTATATATGAAGGGAATCAATGAAGCAAAAATAGATTCAACGTATGAAATTTCTGACAAGTACTATTTGCATAACATTATAATATCACTTGTTGGAACGTCCTATGCGATTGTACACAAACTATGAATTTTTTCGTGTGAGCATGACTATGGAGACCGAAGTTGTGTGGGATTTTTTATCACCCTAGGCCTCCACCTATGTAGAATGACAAGGTTGATATCCTCTTTACTTTGAGACTGCTAGGTTATATATACAATAGAAACTAGGTAGATGCTTATAGTTCCTCTAGGATTGCAGTGGTGCATTAAGAAAATGATCTTCTATAGCATTCCTTCTGGCATTACTTTTTGCATTCTTTGCTAACTTCTTTGAGTGATCACCCATCACACAGAAAATAGTTTTTCTTCTTGCTTCACATATATGTCATTAGGAGCGATTGTTGTGAACCTCAAGTTTATATGACAAGCCTAAAGAGGAATGAAAAATGCTATGATTTTTTTAAAGATTTGAAACCTTATGTGAGAAAATCTAGCATGTGAAGATATATCGTAATTGTCCATGTACAAGCTTAGATTGTCATGATTTGTAAAGAAGGATCAATGTATCAACCAAATAAATAGCATAAAGGCTACCTTTTTCATCCAAGGATGAGTGCTAGAAACTACTGATATCATCCATTGTTACAACTTGATTCTCATATAATGTCCATCCAAGGATGAGTGCTAGAAACTACTGATATCATCCATTGTTACAACTTGATTCATTAAAAATTTCTTAATTCACCATTTTCTGTGGAGTTAATTATTAATAAGCTATGTCTTACACCAACTAAAATGCTCCTTAATAAACCATAATCACATAATATAAGTGTAATTCCAAACACAAAAAAGGCTCTCCAAAACGAAATCTTTTTTTTTGCTTCACATGAGCTTCACATATTGTTGTATTTGTAGAATCCTATTGGACATGTGGAAGTTTTGAATGGAGTCACCCAAGTGCATCCCCCTAATGGGCTACCAAAATCATACTATTAAGGATTCGTTAAATAGACACAAACACGTGATATCATAGCAAAAGAAATTGTAGTTAGAAACTTTGAAGGAATTATTTGTAAATCATATACAAGATTATGGTTAAGTTGAAGATTTTCCTATGAAGTGTTTTTACCATTATTGAATGATGATGAAACTTGACAATGCTTCCTAGTATTTTTGGCTATGTCCACATCAGCCATCCACTCTTAGGATTTTAACTAGAGAGATCAATTCATGTTTACCTTGGATCGAATTCACAACCCATCTCCAATGTACCATGAAAGGTATTGGATGCATAAAGGTGTGTACTACTTCATTGATATCAATCACCTTACTTATATCTAAACTAACTTGAAGAGAATTTAGTGCATGGAAAACCTCAAAGTTCTTAAGCTATTCATCTTTGAAGAACTAGATTAAATCCTACCCTCCACATAGGTGAACAATGGATTTGATAGAACTATTACATCTTTGAGCAAGTGATTCAAGTCATTCCAGCTAAGCATATCACTATTTTAGGTTGCCCTCACTACGACGACTATGTAATATACCTTACTAGTGCATGAAAATTTTCCATGTGAATGCTTCCTTGAGCATGTAGGAGCATACATTTTCTCACGTGTATGTGAATACGTGTATGCATGCTCATTACATAAAAATAAAAAATCTCCATGAGAACTCATTCTTAGACAAATACAAACATGCATTTATTTGCACGCATGAGCACACATGTAGAAAGACTACTTTTTGCAAGCCCAAAAATATGTATATAACTCCTATTGCATGCATGTAAATGAGTTGACACATAAACACCTCCTTGATCTTGTCAAGATGCGTGAGAATGTGGCATGCATACAAATAAAAAAGGGGAGGAAAAAAAGTCAATGAATTAGTAAAGAAAAGAAGATTTCAATTCTAAATAAAATCCTTCATTTAAGAGGGAAGAGTTCAAATCCAAGTGAAACTTTATATAAGAATGGCATATAGGCTTCTCCCAAAAAGATATTTTCCTCTTTTTACCACCACTTGACAAGTGGATATTGTCCTATGCTCACAAAAAAAAATTACATTTCCTTATGCCACATTATGACATCTCAATTATACCAATGACATCAACATTTTCTCCCCTCCTTGCCCCTCTCCTATAAATAGAGGTCAAGGGGAGAAGAAGAGAGCATAGGAAGCAAAGAGCAAAGCTATGTTGAGATGAGCTAGCACTAGTGAGAGTGGTATGCTGAGAGAGAGAGAGAGAGAGAGAGAGAGAGAGAGAGAGAGAGAGAGAGAGAGAGAGAGAGAGAGAGAGAGAGAGAGAGAGAGAGAGAGAGAGAGAGAGAGAGAGAGAGAGAGAGAGAGAGAGAGAGAGAGAGAGAGAGAGAGAGAGATGGGGGGCAAAGGATAGCATGATGATGGCTGACAAAGAGGAGCAATAGTGTTGAGAGTGAGAGAGAAGATGAAGATTATAATTCTCCAAATACTCTCTCGAAGTCAATAATCATTTTGCCTCGTCTTATCCACCTTTTTTCTCCATCCATCATGCCTCCTTGCAAAAAGGTTAGTGCATTTAATGGGGCAAAACCTTCCAACATGGTGCCTCCCTCTTTAGTGATACTCAGCCTAGGGGAAATCGCACCCAATGATGCTATCAATTCTAACACCCAAATCAGATATTTTACACTTAAATACTCAAGAAAATTTAGAGAACAGTAGATTATTCACACATTTAATGGGAAAATTTTCAAGATTGTTAAATAGCGAGAAATATAAGCATTATCCAACTCATTGGAAATGAAACAATAGACATTTTAATTAGAGCTCATAAATATATTGACAAAATACTTTAGTCAAAAACCATAGGAATTTCCCATGAATAGGGTACATCGCGAATAGAAATTTTTTGAAAGAAAATATATAGGAAATTCAAGATCTATACTTATAGTGGTGATGTTTCCAACCATGGAAACTATACAAAAATGAGGCAATGATAAGACTAGAAGTATTGTTCCCTTAAAATGTTCCTATATGTGAATATTGAAGCATGGATATGATACAAAGAGTCATGCAAAAGTGAAGATATCAACCTTGCAAGTGCACAGCCATAAGGGTGGTGACCTTATAATGATATTAAATGTGTTCTTTATGTATGTAAAAAGTATTGTTTGATTAATAAAAGTGCATGTGTTGGCCTAAATGAAGGCTAGTAGTGGATTTGCTACTTGATAAAGATATTTTAACTCAGTTAAAGCCATTTCTAATTATGAATGTGATTGTTTTTTTATGTGCTTGAAAAGATTTATGTCAAAAGTCAAGCATAGAATACATGATTATGTAGTATAGATTCACCGCAAGAGGCAGCACTATGACACTATCAATCACCACATGAGGCAATACTACAGATAGTTATATAGATTCATTGCATGAGACAACACCATGGCTGGCATGTACTCTCTCGAAGGTCTTGTTGTCATGGCTTACACTCCAGCAATTTATATTTGTCTAGAGTATAGATTGCTACCTAGACAAGAGGTCAAATGTGCAAGAAAGGTTCATCCCTTAAGGCTATTGAGAACCAAAGGAGCTCTAGTAGCAATACTCAAACAAGTCCTAAGATAGGGAAAGAATCCTCTATGGCAACTCATAACAAGAGAGCCTTGGTCAACGAACAAAGGGTACTTAGGTAATTGGTCCTAATATGGAGAAGAAATCCGAACGAGTATGATGTGGAGAGCATCAGGAGGCCAAAATTTATGAGTTGATTATCACACAAAGAGAAGAGTGGAATTTTTGGCATATGATTCTAGGAGCGTGAAAGCCAAATAATTAATGAAGCAAATGTTCGAAAGGACCATCTTCACTACTTTTGTATTGTACTTGATGAAGACTTAAATGAATGGCAAGGTGAATATCCAATGGTGGCTTAAGTTCCAGACACAAGGCTAGAGATTATGAGTAAATATAAAAGGAACCAAAATTGTGTACAATACAATGCACATCGGGAGCTTGAAAATTCTGAACCGATTATTGCTCTAAAGAAGAGAGACGATTCTTGAAAATTTTAGTCTTCATTATTTTTTAAGGATTGTTTTCATTATTTTTCTATATGTGATTAAAGGCATTCTATGAACATTATTTAAATGAATAATTAAGAAAATTGATTTTATATGTATAAATAATTTGATAAAACTTAACTAGATAATTAAGCACATCAAGTGTGTGCATGAAAAGCACGTGGATAGTCGTCACACTGATGTTGTCCGTAGACCTGATTAGTCAAGTACTTTCCAAAATATAGAAAATAAAAATAGAGCGGAATGCTAATCCTCTAGGGTCTATGTCTTAGAACCTAACTATGTAATGTTTTGGGAGACTAGAGTTGAGATTATGCCTTATGGGTAGAGGGTCAAGCACAACTCCCCTTCATCTCTTACTCTTTTTGAACCAAGTGTGGCTACTAATTCGCTCTTAGCCATGATATATTACAATGTGATCTTCATGGCTAGGTGCTAGAAAGCCGGTAGAGACTCTTAGGTCATCATTCCCTCAAGTCGATCCCAGTGGGTCATGGCCAAATGTTCTGTTGTGAGGTAGACTCAAAAGCTACCTAACCAGTAAAGTTTACTACGAGGTAGACTCAAAAGTTACCTAACCAACAAGGTTTTTCATTCCTAAGGGGTCCAAATAGTGCTTCTCAAGATAGACATTCAAGTGAATGCCAAACATCCTCTCCCCTAGCTCGACTAGGGACCTCCAAGGGACCCAACAATAGGTTGATGCATGAAAGAAGGTTAAGGTTCCTACAACTAAAAACTTTATCCCAACAAACTCGAGCAATTACATCCAAAGATACTACCATTATGACGAAGTAGTGAATTTCAAAAAACAAAGCCCAAAGCTAAATGAAGCTCCTCGTAAATGGTAGTTTTATGGGAAAACTAGAGGAGCATTAGCAAAAGGAAAAGGAAAGAATTCCATAGCTACCTACAACGTAGATAAAGAAGAGACAAAACCCACCATAGAAGTGGAAATGGAAAGAGGAATTCTCTTAACAAAGAGGGACCAAACCACCTTTTGTAAACCATGAAGATGAACCCCTTAAGATTTTTACAAATTATGGAAGTACTCATTCTTTTCTCTCTTCGAAGTATGCATCATATAGATGGCAAAGGAATAAGCAAAAGGTGACCCAAAATGCCAATAATTAGAAAGAGATGTGTAGCTTAAGGAGCAATGTCCTATGACTTAGGTACCAATACCTTATTACTGAGAAAGGATATGTACTTCAAGAGAAGAGTATACATTCCTACCAGTCAAAAACTAAAGAAGAATATACTTTGAAAAGATCATGATGCCCCATTCTGAAGTTGCCCTAGTTATGCTAATATACTCAATGCAATTAGGAAGAGCTACCATTGGGAGATACTTTGGAAAGATCATGACTCCCCATTATGAACCCACCCTGGCTATGCCAAGACACTCAACATGGTTAGGAAGAGCTACCATTCGGAGAAGCTAAGAGGCCATGTACTCAAGTATATCACTAAATACCTAAGCTATCACAGGGTGATTCATAAAGGTAGAGTGTGTCAAGATGCCAGGCAACCTCTAACAACCTGATATCGCTTAAATGAAGTGGAAATTCATTAATATGGATTTCATGGTAAATTTGACCTTGGTCCAAGGAGAGTACAACCCTGTCATGATGACTATAAGTATGCTAACCAAAGTTGATCATCTTCTTTCCATTTAAAAAAACAACATGGCTTCAAAAATTGCTAAACTATTTGTTAAGGAGATCTTTAAATTCCATGGGTTTCCAAAGAGAATCATCATGATTGAGATTGTCTATTTACTTATTGATTTTAGAAGAGTCTATTCCATGCTATTAGAGCACAAATTTGCATTATTATAGCTTATCATCCACAAAATGATAGCCAAACAAAATAGGTCAATAAAATCATTGAAAACATAATAAGGGAATATTATTGCAAAGAACATAAGTGGTGGATGCAACATTTACCCATTGTAGAGTTTGCCTACAATACTTCTTATCATCAAAGCATCAAGATAACTCCTTTCTAAGGTTCATATAGGCAAGATCACCATACCCTACTCAACTTCTTTGACCCAAACCTAAATGTGAAAGCCTACAAGAACATATTAAAAAGAATGGATAAGTAGGTTAAAATAATAAGATAGGATATTCAAGTAGCTAAGTATCACCAAACGGTTAAAGTAACAAGATGGGATATTCAACTACTTAAGGATTGCCAAAGGATCTAAATAGATCTTGGAAGACAGAAGTGGATCTTCAAATAAGGATAAATTGGCTTCTATGTGTCCATCCAAAGGAAATTTTACTATCATTGTATAAATTCAAAAAGCTAAACTCAAGATATTGCAAACCTTACAAAATCTTCAAGTGCTTTGGGACCACTACATACAAGTTACAACTTCCTAAGCATTTGAAAATCCATAATGTTTTCCATGTTAGTTTATTAAAATCCTATCTACCCAATCCTAAACATGTTCTTGATGACCAAAAAGTTGTAATGCCAAGCCAAGGAATCCTTGTCAACTTGAAAGAGTACAAGAAAGGATCCTTAGAAGTATAACCCTTAGGGAATATCTCATCTAGTGTAAAGATTACCTCAAATAGGATACCATTTGATTGATGAAGAAACCTTATGTAAGCAACACCCCTAGTTTTTCTTGAGATGAGGGCATCTTGATCCCTCTGAGAAAAAGAAAAGTATAATGTTCTAGAGGATTTCTCTAACACACATATAACCATAAAGAATAATACATGTAAACAAGGGCCCTCACAAAGGCAAAGAAAGAAAACTAAAAATATTTATAAGATTTATGAATTAATAGTTTTTCAAATCATTTGTTCCTCCACCTCATTTTTTGTAAATACCACCTTCATCTTTCATCATTGACAATATGACTTGACACATCTTCATGAGATAAAAACAAAAAGCAAAAAGAGATCGTGTTCAAGCCACCATGATGAATCAAGAAAAGAGAATACCAAATGAACTAATCATGCACCTCAAAATTCTCATCATCATCATCATCATCATCAAATAAAACATGATGGCACAGAGAGGCCCAAATAACCTAGTCAAACTAAAAAGAGAGAAATGATCTATTTAAAGACAATTTAAAGGAAAAGAATAACTAGTTGAGAAGAGGGAGAGTCCATTGAAATTGAGAGAGAGAAAGGGTGTTATTAGAAAGGGAGAGATAGCACCTAGAAGTTGTAAATGTTAAATGACTATATAATGCACCTTAGGTATAGACATTAAGGATTCATCATCCTCTTAAAGAGCATGCTAACACATACATACATACACACACACACACACACTATAAGATACATGCCTCATATTGACATTCAAAGCAATGCAAATATTTATCAAAAAATTTGCCCTCGTCATCAGTAATCACGTTGGTATCAATTTTATTTTTTATTTTTTAGTTTTTGAACATATAGAGCTTGCACAAAACCAAGAATCGGCATGTTACTGCATATGACCCCACATGAACACCAAAATAATCATGAAAATGCATAAAACTCTCAATTTTTCCAAAATTTTCCAATTCTCGTATAGCACATTTACTCGATTCCCATTTTTATTATATGAACAGCAAGAATCAATTGAGAATTTTGATTTTCCAAGTACTAGAAATCATATTCAATTATTTGAAATTGTTTTTCATACTATACGCAAAAGATTCATAAAACATCAAAAGCGAGCACTTATGCATTTAATTTAATATGAATCCACACCACTACAACAAAAAGGCCTCTTAGACGCAATTTTTGAATTGAGAGAAAATCTTACGGGCGCATCTACAGACCCGTCTATTTGCGCATCTACCATTTCGCGTCTATAGTCGCATGTATGAGGAAATTCACACGCACCAATAGACGCGCTGTAGACGCGCATATACACGCATGAATACAAGCGCATACGAAAACCAAAATTGTTGTTTATTTAATTTCTTTTGTGCGTCTACCAGCGCGTCTACAAGAAAATTAGACGAGCATATAGGCACATGCATAGATGCGCTTTTACAAGTGCCAGTAGACGCGAACGCAAAACCAAAAATCTCCTTTTTTTAAAAAAGATATTTAATTTATTTTTATTAATTTGAATTATATAGCGCGTGTATGAGCGCGTGTACTCTGCATTTCAGACGCGAGTATAGATGCGCGTTTTTTGCAATTTAGACGCGCAAATAGACACAAATAACAGAATTGGAAACAAAGCAACCACATCCTCTCTGGTCTAACTTTGTGATGAGCATCCCAAATATCATGTGCACAAGGAATGTGTGTGCTCAATGACAGGTGCTCTCTCATGTGCACGTGCATCTAAAACTTACTGCATATAGCTGCAGTGGACCTCATGCCGTGCTAGTGTTCAATGATGGTGCAAAACGTGCATAATCCCAACCCATGGCATGGAAGTATTTGATAAGAACAGGAGTCGACCCCCGAGTGTAGTGCATCAACAAGTGCAACGTATAGTGCTCGTAAACCCATAATCCCTGTGATGTGCAAAAGTCTCGACAAGAAAACATACCTAGCTCCTCAATGTTCAATAGTTATTGACAAACACAAGCTTCATCCTATTCAAAAAATACCAAGCTCGACCAAGGCTATCAAGTTTTACACTCAACAAAGCAAACAAAATGACAGAAGTAAATCCTAAGCTAGACAAACACAAGAAATCCAATTATGAAACAACAAAACAAACTATCACGCAAACAACTAAGCTAGCAAAAATCAAACCTAACTACAGTTTGACTAGGGCTTTTCAGTTTTTAGAAAAACAATTGACAGCAGCCGAACCCACTAGGATCAACCTGAAATTTGGGTTTCTAGGGCCAAGGTCTCCTAACAGCATTCTAACGTCGGGTCTTGGACATCCTACTTTATGCAGAGATACCTAATCCAAAATAGATCCATACCACACTTGGTTCAAAGAGAATGGAAAACGAGAGGGATGCGCCCCTCAACCTCTCTGCCTTTAGGGCATAGTTTCATTCTGGTCCCCTAAAATGGCATGAATCGGGTTCTAACTTAACAATACCTAAAGTCGAATGGCGATAAATCCTTGTGAAAAGTCTCCCAATTCTCTGGGACCACCCTGCCATAGGATGGACCCGTCGGGGATTCCGCCCACCCGCTTCCCTTAATAGCTTTAGTTTTCTAATTAGGTCCTACCACATTTATGTGCGACATTTAAAATCAGATTCATTAATTAAGCCTTTTAGGGAACATGGTTCATTTGCATAATTTACAGCACAGACATGAAAACAAAACAAGCAGTCCTTTTGACAAACAAGTTCCTTAACGTATCCTCAAGTTAATCTATGTCTCCTGCCCATACAGGAGAATTATGTATCCCTTCTATCCAACAGAAGTACCTGGTCCAAATCACATGGCACCAAAATTTCCATCCTTTATCTATAATAGGATCTTCCAACGCCCTAGACGTTGGGCTCACGGTAGTCTACAACTCCATTCCAGACTCGACAAGGGGTGTCTAGAGCTCCACTGACCCCAAGCGACCTAGGAGTGAGACACACTTTCTGTGGTTGGCCTTTACACCACTCAACCTTCAGCCCATGAATCGAGCGGTGCCCTCTCGAGGTAATCCGCGGTGCGATCTTGGAGATGATCCACCCGTACAAATATCCTTCCTTAATTAATCCAATTAAGAATCAAGCGCAATCAAGGCAATCAGCCTAATATCATCTTCCAATAAACACCTTCCTTTATTCCCCATGGCTACTTGTTATTACTGACCCTTGCCATGCTTATACTATCAAACAAAAGCACTTGGAATATTATCCAAATCACAATGCAACAATCAGTTAATTGAAAAAAAAACATTTAGGGTGTTGTTCAATCAACCAACAAAACTAATTGTATTTTTTTTTCAAACAATACAAGAATAGACACGATAGTAATTCCATCGCATATTTGCTCTCCCCCTTGGGATCAAAGAGCGATTCTATGCAAAATTTACTTAATACTTATATGCACAATTCTTAATGTCATTCTTTTTATGATTATTCTATTCATAACCCCTGACCGATTGCTCTATCAAGGAATAAACCATACACAACTTAGTGCAATTAACTTCCCTTAATACATGCACTTTGCAAACTCCATCTTTCAAATATGTGAGAAGAGGCCTATCCCTTCCCATGACCTATTCTCATACATCATAGTATGGGCCTGATGAACCCTTTATTTAGTGCAAAATTTATCAAAAATCATGTTATGTATTGTCAAATGTAGTACACATTGCGAGATCTTTTGGACATGTAAAATTCATTTGCACTTGGCCTAATACATTTATGGCTATGAACCTTAGATAAAAAGACTTTGTATTTTATCATTTTACATCATGAATTTAAAAAAAGGACGTGAATGGTTGTGGGAAAGTAGTTGGAGGAGGTCGTTCAACTTCCTCTCTCCTTTATCTTCTCAATTTAATGATTCTTTCTCCTCCCCTCTTGTTTCTGCACAACTCTCGCTCTCTTTCCATGTGCATAATGTTTGATTTTTAGAGAGAGAGTGAGTGAGGATGCAATTCATGCCATATCTTCTGTGTGCTGGTCTATTCATAGTCAAAATAAAGGATTTAAGAGAGAAGGGTTTCAAGTGCTTCTTTGTGGTTTCTTGGATTTGTGAGTGTACTCACAATCTCCATTACCTAGGTTTTCATCTTGATTGGAAGGCTTGTTTAGGGCCTAATGTATCTCATGCGAGAATCAAAGCAAGCATCTATCAATTTAGAAATACATTGCTTACAACTGGAACCATAGTTGAATTGATAGTGATGCCTTCGCCCAAAGCTTTGTTTTGTTGGTTATAGGATTGCCATCCGCATGCGACATTCTTTGCTTGGAGGCTATCGTCCTCAAGTAGACTCAAGAGATTAGAAGGTGAAATAGATTCGAGATGGGAGAGTGTAAGAGAAGATGGTTAAGTCGAGGATCGAGATAGAGGGAATTGTGCAGCCTCTTGGGGTAACTCTTCTCTCTCTCTCTCTCTCTCTCAAGCTCTCCCTCACAATCTCTTGGAGGGGTATTCTTCTCTCTACCTCTCTTTCGCAGCCTCTCGGGGTCTCCTTATGATCTCTTGTGCCTCCCCATGCCTCATATTTATAATGAATTAGAGAGGAGGGGATGTGATTGAGAACAAGAGTTCTCGGTGGAGGGCCTCTTAATAAACTCAGTGATCTGATGCTTAACTCATAAATTTGATAATTCCATTGACTCAAGAGATCAAGACACTTGGTTGGAAAGCTTTCGGATCACTCCTTCTTTCTCTCCCTCTTCGAAGTGGTGTCTACTGTCTATAGGCTGTGATCGTGGCACGCGCGATTTTGCCAATCTCTCTTTTTATTTTTTTATTTTTATAAAATCTTCAAAACTAACTAAAACATCACTTGTCTTTTCTTTTAAATGACATCTAGTTCTATCTTTTTAGGACAATATCTAAAATTTCTAGTTTTTTTTTCCCAAAAATCTAATAATTTTTTGACCATCCATTCTATACATATTAACACTAGTGATTAATATGGCTCATAACTCTTGTTTACGTTGTGACTTCTATGAAGGGTGGCTATGGTCCTTGTTAATCTGAGAAAAATGTTGAATTATGACTCTTGATTTTTGTTTTAATATATATTTTTAATGAAATAAAAATTGTTAGCTATTAATGTTAGTTAGTTTTTACCTTAGTTAGTCTTTAGTTAGTAATCTTACTAACTCATTAATTGACTAACTAACTTTCGAACTAATCAACTAACTTTTATTGCATGGAAATATTACACCTCCAAATTTAGATATGTCATGGAGAGAAGACAATGAAGAAGAAGATCGGCAGAAGAAGAGAAGAAGTAGAGCTTTATGTTCGCGTTCCTCACTCTCACATTCTCAGCCTCACACACTCACTTTCAACCTCAACTATCACGAAGAAGTGATGAAGAAGAAGGGGAGAAGAATATCAAGAGCTTCACATTCCATGTCTCTGACTCTCACACACATACTTGCTTTGTCACTCACACACAAAGTGGCAATAGAGAAGTAAGAAAGTAGGCTCAAGTTAGCATATAAATGATTAGCTTGCTTTATTCTCTTGCATCTAGCCCACTTTGTGGTCCACGATCAATCTTCCCTTATTTTCATGCTTTCCTTGAGTTCTATAAGCCATCTTAGTGCGAAAATAAAATAGAGCACCTTGCTTTACCTTGGGATTCTACCACTACAAATACAATTTTCACATATGTGAAGCTTGGCTCAGATTTACATTACAAATGGCTATTGATTAATATTGCTACTTCTTCATTGCACGTTGTAGATGATGGTCCTTAAATTATTATAGTGCAATCCAAACAATATAATCTATGTGAAGCTTGGCTCAAATTTACATTACAAATGGCTATTGATTAATATTGCTACTTCTTCATTGCACATTGTAGATGATGGTCCTTAAACTATTATAGTGCAATCCAAACAATATAATCTATGTGAATTAATGCCAACATAATGCACACATGCGTAATTTGTATCTTGTCACTATTGATAACGTTTACCCCCCTTTTATAGGAGTGCCAATCCCATGGCACTTGTTGTCATAGATGGCATATTATAGCTTCGCTGAAGACATGGATGCTAGGGTTATTAAAGTGTTGTCATTGGAGGAGCGGTGGTGTTTGTTGATGAAGAATGCTTCTTGGTACTTAGAAAGCTATGGTTGTAGTGGTAGGCAACAAGGTTTTTGGAGGCTATGACATTCTTGGTATCCTCCATTGGTAGTTCCTGATGGTGATTGTTGTTGAAGAACATGAGAATTTGCTTTAAGGTTGTAGAAAAGGTAGAGTCTATCAAGATGGCATATATATCTTTGCAATCTTATGTATCTACAATGGAAAACCTCTCATGCATCCTCTCCTTAGGGGATGTATTCGTATTATTTTTTCATACATAAGACCTGTATTGTTGGTTTGGGGGATGGGTCAAACTCCAAGCAAGCTTGGATTGTAAGATGAGGATCTAGGGTAGTAGGACCCACACTGTGAATGCTATTAGGTAGAACCAAAACTTGCAAAGCCATGCTTGTGCAAGTTTGGTGTTTATCCTTTGCTATGTAGGCAATGAGGCATATATCAACATCCTAATGGTCTTTGCTCTACTATCTTGAGGAGTTGCTATGTTATATCCATGTCCATGCTCTCCATGAAGGAGAATGTCTCCTCATTTGTCATGTGTTGTCGTTATGGCTGGTAATGGCTGCTATAGTCAAAACCTATCAAAATAAACAAACATGTATATTTAGATTACTTCCTCTCTACCTCTTTGGCTTGCATGAAATATGTAGCGTGGACTAGTTTGCATCTTGAATGCATTCGTATGCATTGGTAAACATGCTACAAACGCTTGTGCAATTAAGCCAAAAATAATAGTGAAAGCTAGTAAGGAAAAAGTCTTTTTCCTTGTTAAAGGCTTCTTGAGATTGAAAAATTGTGGGAACTAAAGTCTTTCTCCCATATATACTCACAGTTGTGAGAACCCAAGTGAGAAAGCCTTAAAGTGGAAGCTAGTATCGATTTAAAAATTGGAAAATTTGGGAAAAAGACTTTTGTTCTCACATTTCTTCAATCATGACTACTAGCACAAATATATGCATGGTATGTCCTTTTGCGAATATTTTAAATTACATCGATATAGACAATGGTATGTTCAATAGTGATTTCATGAGTAAATATCATTATACATATTGGTGGGTGTATCTGCACATATTCTTACATCCATTTCAGCATCAACATTTTTTTCAAGCATGCATTGAAAGTTTTTATTGGTATTTTCCTCACCCCTTATAGTGATATTTTGACTAGTGAAACTTAATCTCATGGTTTTTTAATTAGTACAAGGTTGGGAAGGGCTAACACGTCATTAACTCTAACAATACAAGGTTAGGAAGACATAACACCTCATTAACTCTAATGATAGCCATTCTCATACATCAAGGACAAGCTACTCACCCATCACTTAATCATTCTATGATTCCTAGCAATAGCAGATTGAAAGGAAACTTTGATTTTTTGCTTTTAGGGCATTCTGACAAAAAGTTTGTTGTCTTTTATTCGACCTAGAGAAGCATCCACCAAGTTCATCTACTCTATACTAGTCATGATGATTCCTGTAATTACTATCCAAACTTTGAAGGAACCATCATTAAAACTTTCCAATATTTTCATGCTTCCATCCAAATTTATGATGCATCCCTAGCTTTATCAAGTAGAGTAGCAATCTTCTTCCAGTATTTCTTCACTTTCCTACAATCCCACATTCATAGATTTTTCTTACTTTTGCATAACACACAGATGGGAGACATGTTCATAAATCTCATATTGTCTTTAGTTAGTAATTTCCTTGCCATGACTCTCCACAATATCACATTAAGTTTGAAGGATGTGGTGAAATACCAAACCCTCTTGAACCTCCTTCTTCATGTACCGAGAGAGCTTCTTGGGTCCACCTCCTTCTACTTCTTTGCCTTTGAGATCCATATATTGTCAAAGGTTTGAAAATCAAAAGCTTTCTTTAATTGAATTTCAGTTTTTTCATTCCCCATCATTAATCACCATAGTACTATTGCATGCTATGGCAAGGATAGTGGTGGGCCACTTCTCTTTTTTCTTGCTAAAAATCACTTTAAGCCAATTCTTTTCATATTGAGTCAGTCGAAATTTGAGAATTAAATTATTGACTTGATGGAAGTCAAGATGATTCGGATCCCAAAGATCCTGCTAGATTCCAATTCCCTTATCATAGAGACTTTTATTGAGAAACACATTAGACTGAATTGATAAGAAATTGCCATGATATCCCTTAGAACTTAGCCATACGTTTTGTGTTAAAGAAGCGTCCATTTTTCTAGGAGGGTCTCCCACTTGAGTGGAAGGAAAACTTTCCTCCATGCCATCATAATCCTCCTGGCCACCTTGACTTTATAGTTAAGTACCTCCCATATCACTAGCCCATGCTATAAGATACCATGATCTTCTGAGGTGGCCTGGAGGATTATGATGTCATATCTCCCATATTTGAGGCGGTACTTAACTAAGGATTATGATGAGCTTCTAAGGTGGCTCGGAGGATTATGATGAGCTTCTGAGATGCTACTTATCTAAGGTGGAAGCATGATTCTTTACAGGTAAGTACCTTTCGTATCTCTAGCCCATGTTATAGCATACCATGAATTCTTAATCCCATGCTACATAATAGCATTCCAAGGTTGATTTTCTTGTAACCTTTTCAATAGTTGAGAAATAAGCCTTCTCGCTTTTTGTTGAATTGCCTCTAGTCCTAATCCACCTTTAGCTATTGGGGTAGTGGCTTGATCCCAATAGACTACATGAATATCTTCTTTGCCCCCAAAGGACCAAAAAAATACTTTGAAAAGACTTCCAACTTGCTACTAATAGGCCTTAGAAAAAGAAAATAGAGAGGCATTAAAAATTATCATTGAAATTAGAATTAATTTGAGGACAATTAAGTGCCTTACAAGAGCTAATGCAAGAGTCTTCTTCTTTCTCAACGTTTCTATAAACTTGTACAAAAACTAGTCAAAATTTTGTCTCATTGTCATTTCAACTCCAAGTGGAGCTCCTAACTACCTAAAGACAATTCCCTTTTGAATCACCTTAAGTCACAACTAAACCACTTCACCAAGATCATCTCCTTAGTCTAACAACAACACTACCATTCTTTCATCGTTGATTAATGAAGCAAAGAGACATACAAACTCATCATAAATAGCCACAAGTCCATCAAGTGATTTGTTCTTAGTTCGAATTATGTTTTTGCTATCATAAACAAACATTTCTACTGCAAATGCTCTAATATCAATCAAATGTAAGCCTGTTATTGCACCACATTGGACCTATAATAAATCTGCATCAAGAATGACTAAGTGATCAATGCAAACAATAGTGGAGCAATAGGGCAACCTTGTAATGTGGACCTTATCAACTCAAATGAGCTTGAATACCATCTAAGACCCCAATGATGAAATTCAACTTACATTATCATAACCTTTATCTAAGTCCATAATATTAATAAGTTGATACCTTTCTTGAAGATTCAATGCATGACATATCCTGGACAACATATTTAGAATTGTATCATGGATTTTGCATGAATACACAAATCCAGGTTGACCAAGGTGTAGAATTTGTGGTAGGAGATGCTTGATGTGGAGGGTCATAGCCTTTGACATTGCCTTATAAGCTCCTTATAAGCTACATTAAGCATGATTAGAGGCCTTTTATTGTTAGATCTATTTCTTACCTCCCCTTTGGGAATTAACTTGATGAGGCCACACTTTTGTGAAATAAGAAGCTTCCCCATGCATCAAGCTTGGTTAAAAAGTTTATAGAGATCATCTCCACACTCCTCCCAAAGTGCCAAAATTAGCTTGGGAAGAATGCCATTAGGCCCTAGGGATTTATCCCTCTTCATCTTTCTTATCACAAATAGAACTTTATCTTTTGTGAATGCTTTGCCCAACAACAAAGAAAATTTTGTGCTAACCTTATATGGAATAGGGTAAAGAAATCAAGTTAGCTTTTCTTCATAGCCTTTGACTTGATGAGGACCTGATTAGGCAAAGTACCTACTATTGAAAAGAGGTGATGGATCGAGACAAATGAAAGAAGAATGGGGAGGCTTCAATGCTTGCAAGGTGGGATAGGAAGAGAGTGAGAGCATGCCAATTTTAGTTATTGTGATTTTGATTTTTGAAGATATTTTTTATATATTATTTGAAACTCTGTTTTACTATCCCAACCAACCCATTAAAACTCTATTTTCCAACTCGAGCCTAGCAACATGCTCACATTTTTAATCCACATACTATTTTTATCAAAAAATAAAAAGAGACCACTTTTCAAGAAAAAGAAAAATGTTAGATAGCAAGCACACACACTCTCTCCTAGTATGTATGCACAATAACCATTAGCCACTCCACCAAAAGTAGTAAACAATGGGAGGTAAGCATATGGCAGGCGACAAGTGTCCAAGCAGTTAGGCATCTAGATGCAAGGGGGCATGTGAAAAGGTGGGAAATGCTTGGAAGTAGTTGCCTCAATAGATGCATATATATATATATATATATCAAAGCTACACTATGAGAGTGGGTTCAGTATGTACTACAAAATGTGGGATCTCTCTCCCTCTCCTTATCTAGATGATGGCCTAGCCACCACAAGCTAGAGATGGCACACATGATGCCAAATTTAGTAGTTGCGAGATTCCATGAAAGACTAGCATGCAAATTTGGAAGGCTACTTGATTCAAAAGCTTGTTCAACCTTCTACAAATAGAAGCAAGAAAACACAATTTCCTCTCTCTCTCTCTCTCTCTCTCTCTCTCTCTCTCTCTCTCTCTCTCTCTCTCTCTCTCTCTCTTTGGTCCTTGTCTCCAAGGAGAGTCTTTCCCCATCTCACACATACTCTCTCTTAATGCATTGGGTGCAAGTCCATGTGCAGAGTGCACATGTAGCCAAATTTGGTGTAAAATGAAATCTCTCTTTATCTCTCTCTCCTCGTTATTACAAGTCCATCACTCTTTATACATCTTCACAAACTATGCCACTAAGTACAATTGGATATCTAATCTTTGAAAACATATACACATGTGTTAGTGTTGACAGGTGTGAGAAGACTGTGACTAACGTATGAGGGGAGATTGATGTCTCAAAAATGCCTTTTAGGATGTAGAGAGAGAGTGTTGTAGACAAATGAGAGCAAACCCACCATAATGAAAGTTCTATTTTTGAAAATGCAAAAAATAGGTATGTCTATCATCTCGTAACTGTGATTATGACATCCTTTACATTAATGACATAGGGTCTCGACCACTTTGCATCAATGACATATCTCGAATTGTATAATAATGACAACTCAAACTAAATTAAAATTTCCAAAAAGCTTAGTATTCATCTTTTTTCCTGAGTCCCTTGTTTTACTGTTCTTGTCTCTTTCCTCCCTTGGTGGTTGCTTGTTTCTCTTTCTCCCCTATTCTTGCTATAGACATAAAATTCAACCTTTAACAAGGTGCCCAAGCTTTGACATCCATATATGTGTGCAATTCATTCTAGATAGATGGAAGATGGATTCCTATCATTATTAGCAAAGGTAGCTGGATTGCCATGTAATAAGCAAAACAAGGGAAAAACAAATATGTGAGATCTCCTTCATCTCTACTTGGAAGTGTAGGATCAAAGATTTCAAACTTGAAGCAAATAAGAAAAGCATAAGAGAGGTTTTAACACAACATGTATTTATGCATAAAGAGTTGCAGTTGAAACATGGAGCTACAAGTCTTGCATTACATATACCAAACTGCAAGTATTTATTCTTAATGCTTTTCTTTTACTAAACACGATATTAGGTTTTATTATGACATGTTTTGTTTTTATGTGTAGATACGTATCCTTTTAAACTTGAGAAATGGCAGCCGTCAAGTCTATTATTGATATTCTTGATGTTATGCATGGTTTGATTGGAGAAGAAATATACAAAGGTAGGAGAAAAACATAGCTCATAGAGAATGGAATATTTTTTAATGGCCATTCTTATATTATCTCTATGCATAAAGCCAATGGGGAGCAATATCCTCGCTTCCTTTGCTTGATTTTACAAGCCTTGAGTTGTCTTTATCAAGTCCAGTCCCACTAGTGAGAGCAATATATATAAACTATTTTTTGAGATACAAAAAATTTTGAAACCTAATATATCAAGTAGGCTAAGCAAGATTAGTTTGTTTATTCCTATTAATATATTTATTGATTTCTTTTCAAATGATGAGATACAAAGATTAAAGGCCATGTTGTCAATTAAGAGGCTGGTATATGATCATGTCCTATAATTTGTTGATAAGGGGTGGGATATAAAGATAGAAGGTAAGATAGCTTATATGATAGATTAAGATTCTATTGCTTGCAAATGCATGCTTGCTACTCAAAATTACATCCTTAGCTTTTATTACAGTGGATGGCATTATTTTGGTAGTAGTTTAGTTGCTTAGGATCAAAATCTTGATGATTTTAGCAAAGATCCCATAGTGACATTGATATAATGAGGATATTATTATAATACTAAAGGTTAGATAATTATGTACACTACATCAAGTAAGGTTGGATTTACAGAATGAAGATATTGAATTGCCATGTTCATTTGCATTCCAACTTAACAGCAAATCAGTAAGTTTGTACATCAAGTCATATAATATATATATATTTGATTCCACTTCTTGAATGGTAAACATCTATGCTAAATTTTTTGTAGATATCAAAGAGAAGAGAGAGAAAGATACAGTGTAAGGTCATTGAAGAAAATATCTCTTTACTTTCAATATAAATACAAGCTCAAACATTGTAGCAAATTTGTATTTGCTTTCTTCATGATCTATATGCATGAGGGTGTACAAGACAACACACAAAGGCCATTTTTTTTAGTGAGAAATATTCTTTTTAGGAGTTCTTTTTCCCCTCTTTGATGCTTTGGTTGCCTTAGGTATTGAGGGTACCTCCTCTACCCCCTCTTGATTTGTGGCCTCCTTGTCTTCTTGTTCTTCTTGTATGCAGTTGACAAGTATGTACAACATATTTTGCATTTCATAGGACATTGGAATGGAATAAAAATATATTGCTAGAAGAAAATGGATGATTACTTGATTGCTAAAGGTTTTGCTTTGGATTATGAATTTCTTCCAAATGAGGTGGTTGATCTCACTAGATTGCTCCAACTGTATTTCAATAGCCTCTTGTTTTCCAAATGAGGTTATCTTATAATGGGAAGATAAAAAATATTATTTTATTGGAGGGACTTCGTTTAAATCTTGAGTTAATATTGCAATTATTAATAAATGTGATACTTGATAGAGCATGGTCTCACTAGTCACCCTTTCTAGGCCTAAGAAGAGTACTCACATGCTAAAAATAGCAAAAAAGTAAGTGCACAATTTTTGAGTGAGAGACGATCTTTTCAACAAAATTTTTGAGAAATATAACTCTATTATTAAATGCTTTTTTGGGATCCTTTTAAAAGTAGCATATCCCAATTATCAACCATTTTCACCTATAATCTCTTATATCTCCATCAAACCGAAGCTAGGCTCTCTTGTGCTCTATCCAAGGCAAATGCAAAAATATATAACCAAATTAGACACTATAAGTAGATCAAATAACTCATTTTCACTTTCATAACAAATAGAATATAAATTTTTAAACATCTGTATGTCATTTTATTAATTATTTTTGCATTTTATTCCATCAATAGGTGTATCAAAGTGCTTGTTATGCTGCGTGAAACATGAACTAAGCAATGCTGTTGATCCCTGCAACTTATAAAATTGCATTTCTTATGTCAAAAATATGGATACTACCAAAAAGATTAATTTCGATTACTGTGATTGCATAACATCGGATATTTTTATTTGCTAAGCTGATATCATATGAAACACAAATTTAGTTGTGTTGTTGTTTAGTGCCTACTACTCAACTCGCATTTCATATACCATGCGTTTTTGTTTTTGGCATACAATTGAGCTATATAATTGTGATGATATGATTTTTTATTTCCTATAGAAGACAGGAAACTCATCCAAATTTATGTCCATTAGAGAGATGCTTAATATTCCTTTTGATTTACAAGAGTTGCTGAGAGATCTTGATAATAAGCTTAGGGAGTGTAGAGAGCTCTATTCTAGACATGTAGAGTCTTTCTTAATTGATAATTTTGTCCATTTAAATGATGTGATCCAAGCAACCAATGCTCCTGGGACAACTTTGATCACTAGGTACTATCTTATTGACAAATAGTATAGAAGGCATAAAACAAATTGCCTTTTTCATAGAGATCAGAAGTAGTGCCTTTTGATTCACATAGACATAGGTTTTTTAATGTTTCTCCAATATATGGGGATTTCCCTTCAAAGAAAGGACATGAGAGCAAGGGTGAAAATGCTACATATATGGATAAGGAGGTTGAAGAGAAGGCGTAGATGTTTCAAGAGGATGCTAAGAACCAGCTGCTTGGTACAAGGTTTTGATCTTGTTATATTTAAGAGTCGAAACATTACAAAGATAGAAGAAGAGGAGATGGAATTGAGTATAGACATTGAAGAAGATCCCTTGAATGGTATCCCTACATTTCCTACATATCTTATCAACAAAAGATGATATGTATTGCTCAATAACATTCAACATCTTTTTGATCTTAGAGAAGATTACTACTTACCCATCCTAGTTGCATAGATTGATAGGGATTTCATAAGTTACAAACCATGCCCACTAACAGTTTGGATGTTGAGGGAGAGAATTTTCAAGATAGCTCCATGGCCTTGCACACATGTATTAATGAGATTGTAGAATATGAGAAGAAGGGGCTACTCACAAAAGAAAAGTTCTTAGAGGTACAAAAGAGGCTTGGCGTTTAGGGCATGGGTTATGAAGACACACTTAAGTGGCCATAAGAGGAGAAGCCGAAGAACTTAATAAATCTCTATGATGAGAACCTTCTTGAAGATAATGAAAATCCAAAGAGATTAAATATATTTTCAAGATTTTTCTAGGCTTAATAGTAGGTATTACAGGTAAGTGACTTTAAGATTTTTCATCATTTGGCAAGGAAAACTATTTTATTTCTTATGCAGATTGAAATTGAAGATCTTGATAACTTTCTTAGAAGTGCAAGGGCTATAAACTGTTGAAGCTTGGAAAAAGTCAAGGACTTGATCACTATATTGGAAGTTTGAATAATCAAACTATTGCAATTTATCACAACAAATTCTCAAGCTCTCCAAGTTTACCAATGATGGCTTCAAAATCTATTTGTAAAGTCATTGGATTTGAAGTTTTCAATAGAGAAGTTGAGAAGATAATTTTGTTAGAGAAGGAAGAAGCCGTAAGGGTTTTTGGCTACATGCTTGGTTAGAGTGGGTTTAGAGCTAGATATATTGGAGTCCTTAGCCCTCATTTACTCTCCCATGTGGGAGATAAAAAATATTTGAAGTTTCTTTTAGGCTATAGAAAGCCAAAGTTTTTGAAATGTAGAGGTCTTATCGAGTGGAATGAAGCTAAGGATTCCTCTGCAATAGAGACAAACTGAAAGAGCCTAAAGAATCAAGGGTTTCTTGAAACCCATATTTTACATTTTCTTTGTTTAGTTTGTAACCATTCTGAAAACCTCTGCTTTGCATAAGAGTTTAAATATCCCTCTTTTCTTTTCTATGTAACCATTTATATGGTTTTTGCCAAAGATGATGTATTGCATTATGTGGTTGTATCTTTAAGCTTGAATTTATGCCAAACTTGTCTATAAAACCATTGAAAGACCTCTAATAAACTATTTTCTTTAACTCTTGCTCCTCCATGTCTTACGTGCCTAAAGTATTTTGTTCTTGCTTGATAATGTGATTTTTTCATGTCTTCTTGGGTTAACTAGATAGATGTCGACTTCCATATTGTTTGATAAAATATGGAGCATAATTGTATAAAATATGATGTATAATAAAAAAAACACAAAGTGTTAGTTAAAAATCTTATATGAGTTAGACAATGAAGAAACATATCAACTTCTTATCATATAAACATAATAACTTCTTACCATATAGTGAGTGAAGTGTTGATTACCCCAAGCTTTTATCATTGCCTTTTTTAAAAGGTTTAATTGGTCTTTGAAGTCTTTCAAAACATCATCTTTCCAATCAATTTTATCATAATAAAAGAATATTTTATCTAGTGTTTCCTAAACCTTGACTTTTCTATAAGGCAATAGAATGACCGCTTTTTCTTTAAGAAATTTACATTTTTAAAAAGTATACTTTATTTTTAAATAAATATACACCTATAAAATTTACTAAATAAAATAAATCTTTAGTTGATCACACATGGTATAGTTACATTTTTGAAAGTGCATCCTTGAGGAGTATACTAGAAAGATTTAGGAGTACTTTCTTAGTGATAAGGCTTAAGCTTTTGGTAAGTGTAAAGAATGGCTAAAACTTGTTGAGAATAAAACAAGGGAAAGTGTGAAGAAATTTATAATAGATGGTGATGGCGAGTTTAGCTAAAGAATTTTGATGACTTTTTCAAAAGCAAAGGGATCAAACATCAATTGATGATGCCTCATACACCTAATGGTATTGTTGAAAGTTAAAATTACACCATTATGGAAATGGCAAGGCACATGCTTAACAATAAGGGATTGCCTAACCTATTTTGGGCCAAAGCTTAATGTTGTAGTCCACATTTTCAAGTCACACAAATGTTCTCAAGGGAAAAACATCTCATAGGCCTATACTAGAAAGCAAACATATGTTAAACACTTCAAAAATTTTAGATATGAAATTTATTGTAATGTGCCTAACTCAGAAGCCTTCAGTGACATGATTTTAGTGGCCCATCAATAGATGTTTCCAAGTGATGCTACTAGTACCCCTTAGAATAACACCGGGTTTGTTACTTAGGTTCCTCGAGTCTACTCCACAATAGAACCCTTGAGGGGGGGAGGGGGTCACTCATGGATATATGTATGTATCACGTGGGTTCAAAATAAGGGATTTTTAAGATATAATTTTAACACATTTTTTACATATAAAAGGGTGTAATATAAAGATATTATTTATAGATTGAATAATAAAGGGTTGTGTTTTATTCACAAAAATTTCAAAGATAAAGATATTTATAAATAGGCCTTGAATGTGTGTGATATAGAGAATATAGATATAGTGACCCCCTAAGATAGAACCTTCTGACCGTATTCGATAAGGATCAACATGAACCTAGATTTTAGAGTAGATTGATGTCACATAATGGTTCATTTACCGTCGGTCTTTGGGTGTTAGGTTTGTGCTAGATCATCTAAACCGAAGATAATCCTTGTTGCACTTAGATCAAAGAGAGTGAGAAATGAGGGGGAGTGTAGCACATCAACCCCTTTGTACATAAGACATAGTCTCACTCCAATCCCCTAAAAAACTATATTAGGGAGTTTGGAAATTTTCATATACTTTGGGAATTTATAGGATGGTCAATATTTGGTCACATGATCCAATTGTTACTCCATTTCTTAAACGTGAAACTTTTTCTAGATACTATATAGATAATAGTACTAAGTTCCATATTCAAAAAAGGTATTAAGATTTAGCCACATGGTCAAATCTTATTTCTAGTTTGAGAGTGGAACTTGGGAGATTCCCGAATTCTCTAATATAGTGTTCTAAAATAATGAGGAGTTAAGTTCTACTAGTTGTCCTAATTGGTTAATGAGCGATTTACTAACTAATGTGACTTTGGAGAAAAGCCCTCAGTTAATCAAGATCATCCTATCTTAGGATGGACTTGTCTTGAGGATCTCACTCTCTTGCTTTCCTCTTTGGATCATCTTTAGTTATCTAATTACCTACCATGCTTATGTTTCAACACATAAAGGAAGTTTCCTTATTTCATATTTTAGGCCACTGGGTTCATTCCCTAGGGAGATTAGTCATAAATATATGTATGTATCATGTGGGTTAAACATAAGGGATATTTAAAATACATTTTTTACACATTTTTTACATATAGAAAGGTCCCATATAAAGGAGGTACTTACAGATTGAATAGAAAAGGGTTATGTTTTATTAAGGAAAAATTCACAGATAATGATATTTATAAATAGGCATTGAATGCACGTGACAGAGGGTATTACATATAGTGAATTACCCAAGGTTCGTTCATGTAATTTATATCACAATACTCAAATAGGATAAGATAGTTCTTTATCAAGTAGTTTCAGAAAGTTTCTTTATTTGTCTTTCTATTACAATTTCTTCTTCTACCCATACAAGAGCATTACTGATGCTAGGATGTATATTCCACGGTGGATTCTACGAGGTTTTTTGGCAGATTCCGTAAAACTAGAGGATATTTCACGGTGGATTTCGTGAGGTCTTTCGGTGGATTCTATAAAACTATATGTATTTTTTGGGGCTCGTACACAAGGTGGATTCCTTGTGTGAGAAGTTGACAGGGACGCCTGTCCTTTTCAGACGTTAGATTAACTTAATATGCATGTGGGTGATTCCGCAAAATACATATTTAAATTAATGGACGTTTATGATTTTGGAGTGCACTCGTATTAAATTAATGTTAAGGTAGAGTTCCAACCTATTTATTTATTTTGTAGCTGAAGACTGCTAAGTATTCACTTTTGTGGGTTTTATCTTATTACTTTCTAACAATTGTGAATACTTCAGTTGATGTGTAGAGCATGCAGCGGTGGCATTGGAAAGCATCGAGCGATGGCGTGTATTCAAATTATCTAGAAGAATTATTATTTTTAATGGGCGCACATCTTATCACTAAAGGCGTGGCATCAATATTTACTTAGGCTCGCTTATTTATTAAAGCACTTGACAAACATTTATTATTTTTATATGCACATAGGAGATCGACTTAAATATTTTATTATTGGACATTGTATTTGGGCACAGCCCGACTTTTTGGACGCCCAAACGCTTTATTCGTTATTTGGGCAAAAGCAAACACAAAAGCCAAAAGCATGCTAATTGTAAATTGGGCTATTTTCTAGCTTGAGATTAATAAATTTATAAATACATGCCTTGTGAAGTGCTCACACAAGGCATGGGGGGAGATTGTATCCAATTTGTCTTTTTGTCTCATGTCATCATCCAAATCTCTCTTCTTGCTTTATGAGCTTTTATAGAGTTCTTTGTTCTTGGAGACCTTTCGACGTTCACTATGTGCGCACATAGCATCCGATTTGCACACTAGTGGTATCAGAGCAAAGCTGAGATCAAGGGCTTCCAATTGCTTACCATCTCGTGCGAAGGCAAAGGTCCTAAAATGGGCTCTACAGGCTGAACCATTAATAGTAGCGTGTTCCTAGCGGTGAAGAACCCCCTGTTGTGCTGTCGGATTGCGAAGGACTACTCCCAAGAGGCAGAGGACCATCTCTCAAGCTCCTTTGTCAAAATGTTTTTCTTAGAGAAGCAAAGAAGGAAGATTATGAATTTTATAATTAATAATCTTAATAATCTTAAAAGAGCTTAAGCTCTTCAAATTTCAACGTTGACGGTAGCAGCATGTACTCGATGGTGCCGAATCTGGTCATGAAGTCTTCTCGTCCTGCATGCTGACTTTGACAATTTGCTAAGCATTTTATTAAAAAACTTAAAGCTACTAAGCTTTACTAAAGTTTCAATTAAATCTTAAATCTCCTTCTTCCTAGCGGTTGTTCACATGGAGTTACCCCGAACCTATTACGCAACTCCAACAAGCCTCTTTTCACACTTGCACTTTGGTAGAGTTGATTTCCAACAAGCAAACTGTCACACATAGTCTATTTCTCGCTTGGAAGAAGACCATAATCAATTGTAGTACCTGCAAAAGAAGCAAGTTCGTAAAAGCCATTTAATTTTTTTTTTTAAAGCAAGCCTTGTAAACCCAAATTTGAGCTACACTCATCCTTTTAATGAGATTTCGAGTGTGTGAGGTTGTTTGAGATTTTGCAGGATGTCCGATCAAAACATGGAAGATTTTATGGCCGAATGTAATTTTCCAGAGTTGACTTTGGAGCAAAAATTGGACCTAATTATGATGCAACTTCAAGAGGAATGAAGAGCACATCAAAATTTGCAAGCACAACTGGCTACACTTCAATGATCCAGTGTTGATCAAGATGGAGTGCAATTAGAAGATGTTATTCAACATACAATTCGAAACTTGAAGCATAGTCTCTCAGAAAAGAAGCCAAGATAAGCAAAAGAATTTTCAAATTCCATACTTTTAATAGGGAACATGACGAAAAAATTATTCTTGCTTTCATCAATCAGTTTGATGATTATTTCCATAAAGAGCAATATGCTGAAAAAGATAAACTTAAATGTGTCACTAACCATTTAGCAGATAGAGCATCGTTATGGTGGATTGTTGTCCACAAGAGTGTTGATTGTCCCTCTACTTGGGAGGCCTTTCAAAAGAATTTTTTGTAGAATTTTCTTTCACCTCAATTCCATGAAAAAGCAATCAAATAGTGGGATCTTCTGCAACAAAGAGATCGTGAATCCATTCCGCAATACACCGAGCGTTTCTGGAGTGCCTTACTACAACTTCGAATGCTTGAAGATGTTCTTGAGGCGATCCATAAGCGCAAGTATATGCCCGGTTTGCTTGGTCACTTCTATGTGGAAGTGAATATGTTCAAGCCAAAGATTTTGGAGGATATAATTTCTTTAGCGCGTGATGTTAAAGACAAAATTCATGAACGAGAAAAGCAACCACAATAATTTTCGAATAACGGTAACTTTGGTACAAAGCATTTCAATTCTAACTTCCAAAGATTCAATCAAAATCGATTTGTTCCTTCTTCTTTTCGTAAACCCTAGGCTCAGCCTTTTGCTTTACCATCAAACACAAATTCAAATCCTAAGCCTTCTCTCCAGCCAAATCCCAACATACCCAAATTTCCAGCCATTACCAATAATGTTTCCAAAGCAAAGGCTATAGTTTGCTACAAGTGTCAACAACCTGGACACTTAGTAGTGAACTATCAATCCAAGAAGCCAACTATTCAGATTAATTATTTGGGAGCAACTGAAGACGAAGACCATAAAGAAATGCCAGACTTTACGAAAGATGATGATGATATCGGCAATGCTTCAGATACTTTACCAGGTATGCCAAATTCTCATTCGTTATTAACGATGAAATATTTTATGCATGGTCAAGAAATGATTGTTTTGCATGATGATGGAAGCACACATGATTTTATTTCTGCAAAGTTGGTAGAAGAATTAAATTTATCTACCATTCCAACTCATTATCTCATAAAGACTACATTTTTAGGCACTAGATACAATGGTACACAAGAAATTCATGATTTAGAAATTAAAATTGGTGGTTATGCCAAGCCTAGAAATTTCTTGGTTGTGCACTTGTAAGCTAGTGATATTATTTTAGGAATGCCTTGGCATCACAAATATAATCCTGACACAGAGTATTCCACACATTCCATGAAAATTCATTCTAATGGAAAACAATTTACATTACATGGGACGCAAACCTTTGACAATTTTTCCTTGCTTAGTCACACACATGCTAAACGTGTATTGAGAAAAGGTAGCAATTTATATTTAGTATGGGTGAATGAAATTGAAGCTAAAAAAAATCAGATGCATCCTAGGCATGCACAATTTTTTTCACAATTTAAAGATTGTTTTGCTGCTGATTTACCACCTACACATCCTAAAGACCATAAAATAGATTTAATCCCAAGTTCTCAACCACCATGTAAAGTACCTTATAGACACAATCAGATTGAACAAAAAGAAATCCAAGCACAAGTTGAACCAATGACTCATTAGGCCCAGTAGTTCTCCTTTTGGTACACATGTCCTATTAGTTAAGAAGAAAAATAATACCTATAGGATGTGCATTGACTATCGTGCCCTAAACAAGATCATTGTTAAGAATAGATATCCGATCCTTAGGGTAGATGACCTCATGGATAAATTACAAGGTGCCACTATTTTTTAGCAAGATGGATCTCAAATCTGGATATCATCAAGTACAATTGGATACACCTAACATTTTCAAAACTGCATTTAGAACTCAATTTGGTCATTTTGAATTTCTTGTTATACCTTTCAATTTGACCAATGCACCAGTTATATTTAGTTGTATTATGAATCGTATATTTTTGAAGTATCAGAATTATGTAATTGTTTTCTTTGATGATATATTGGTTTTTAGTAAGAATGAGAATGAACACTGTGAACATCTATCTTTGGTTTTGAAATTGTTGAAAGTGAATAAATTATATGCTAACCTTGATAAGAGTGAAATTTTCCAAACCCAAATTGAATACTTAGGTCACATTGTTTCTTCTAATGGTATTCGTGTTGATCCTAAAAAGATAGAGGCAATTTTGAATTGACCAATCCCTAAAAATGTGCATGAGGTACATTCTTTCTTAGGTCTTGCCAGCTTTTATAGAAAATTGTGAGAAATTTTTCATTGATTGCATTGCCTTTGACGAAATTTTTAAAGAAAGGTGTTATATATCATTAGTCTGATAACCAACAAAAGTATTTTGATTTATTGAAACATGCTTTAACACATGCACCTGTTTTGCAATTACTTGATTTTAATCGACTATTCTTCCTAGTAGTCATTGATACTAGCGGATTAGGAAATAGGAGCTGTCCTCATGCAAGATTCACATCCCATAGCCTATTCTAGTTGCAAATTTAAACCCTTTGAATTGAGGTATTCCACCTATGATAAAGAATTATTAGCTGTAGTTCAAGCCTTACGCCAATGGAAACACTATCTAATGGAATCTAAATTTATGATTAAAATTGACCCAACAAAGTATCAAACATCTCCTTAGTCAACCACAAATTTTTGACTGTCATATTAAATGGGTTGCTTTCATTCAAAGTTTCCATCCACTTATCCAATATCAACCCGAAAGAGAGAATGTTGTTGCCGATGCGTTGAGTAGAATACCAAGTATCCATAATATTTCCATTCTATCTTTTGATTCTCTTATTCCTATGAAGGATACCTATGATCATGACCCCAGTTTTCAAGCTAATTTGAACAAATTAGTTGCTAACAAGTGGATTCCAATTGATTCTTTGTCTTATTCTGATGGATTTATATTTTATGAAAAAATATTGTGTATCACTGTTCGATTTAGATAATTTGTGTTGCACGAAATTCGTTGTCCTCCATTCAAGGCCATAGAGATATTATTTCTGCTTTAAGAACATTGATTAAGATTTTTACTGGCCACAAATGGAGTTTGATGTTTCTAGCTTTATTTCTAAGTGTTTAATTTGTCAAAGAGTCAAGCGACACCATGGTAAGCAATATGGTTTGTTAATGCCTTTACCAATTCCTGAACGACCATGGGAACATATTTCAATGGATTTTATAACTGGTTTGCCTAACACACACGCTAATCATGATATGATTTGGAATATAGTAGATCGATTTAGCAAACAAGCATATTTCCTACCATGCAAGAAAACATTAATTACATCTCAAGTTGCACAATTGTTTTTAAGAACTATTTTCACTAACCATGGTTTGCCAAAAGTTATTATTTCTGATCGTGATTCTAGATTTTGCAATAATTTTTGGACTACTTTGTTTGCTAATTTGGGTACTAAGATTAATTTCTCATCTACATTCCATCTTAAAACTAATGGGCAAACAAAAGCTACTAACAATATAATTCTAGATCTTTTGTGTGCATACACAATTTCAAAACTGCAAACATGAGATACACACATGCATCTACTTCAATTTGCATACAATAATACACCACACACATCTACACATAAATCACATTTTAAAATCATTTATGGACATAGATTGCCTACACCTATTACATCATTGTCGAACAAAGTTAAAGCTACTGATGATATTACTAATACGCATGCTACTATTTTTGCTGAAGTTAAAGATATAATTGTGAAAGCCCAACAATCATACACTAAATAAGCTAATAAGAAAAGAAAAGCCATGAGTTTCAATGTTGATGATTATGTTTGGTTATGCATTGAAAAGAGAAGATTGCAAAGTGTTGAGAAACACCCTATTGTTAAATTAGCACCTAAATTTTATGGACTTTCAAAATAATTCACAAGATCAATGACAATGCATTTAAATTAGAACTACCCCAACATTGGAAAATCCATAATATTTTTCATATCAGTTTACTACGACCTTTTATAGGCCAATTACATGTCCACCCTGTCTATGAAAACCCTCCTTTGCTAGTAGAAGAAATTGAAATACTTGAACTTGAAACTATTCTAGACACTAACTTTATGACTACTAGAATTGACCGTAGATATTCTAGATATTTGGTTAAGTTTAAAAACATCCTGTTGAAGAAGCCCAATGGATGCACGCTCGCAACCTAAGTGCTTACCCCTCACTGGTCGCTCCACATTGAGCTAATAGCAATTGAGGACAATTGCTATCCCACCTCGGGGGATATGATGCCAGGAGGCATATTCCATGGTGGATTCTATGAGGTTTTTCGGTGGATTTCGTAAAACTAGAGGCATATTCCATGGTGGATTCTGCAAGGTTTTTTGGTGGATTTCATAAAACTATATGTATTTGCCAGGGCTCGTACACAAGGTGGATTCCTTGTGCGAGAAGTTGACGGGGATGCCTGTCCTTTTTGGGCTTCAGATTAATTTAATGTGCATATGGGTGATTCCACAGTGGGTGATTCCACAAAATACATATTTAAATTAATGGACGTTTATGAGTTTAGAGTGCACTCGTATTAAATTAAGATTAGGATAGAGTTCCAACCTATTTATTTATTTTGTAGCTGAAGACTGCTAGGTATTCACTTTTATGGGTTTTATCTTATTATTTTCTAATAATTGTGAATGCTTCAGTTGATGTGTAGAGCAGGCAATGGTGGCGTTAGGAAGCACCGGGTGATGGCATGTATTCAGATTATTTAGAAGAATTATTATTTTTTATGGACACACGTCTTATTGCTAAAGGCGTGGCATCAATATTTACTTAGGTGCGCTTATTTATTAAAGTGCTTGACAAACATTTATTATTTTTGTATGCGCGTAGGCACTCGTTTTAAATATTTTATTATTAGACATTGTATTTGGGTACAGCTCGACTTTTTGGATGGCCAAACGCTTAATATTCTTTATTTGGGCAAAAGCAAACACAAAATCCAAAAGCATGCTAATTGCAAATTGGGCTGTTTTTGAGCTTTGAGATTAATAAATTTATAAATACATGCCTTGTGAAGCGCTCACACAAGGCATGGGGGGAGATTGTACCCAATTTGTTTTTTTGTCTCATGTTGTGCAAATCTCTCTTCTTGCTTTATGAGTTTTTGTAGAGTTCTTTGTTCTTGGGGACCTTCCGGCGTTCACTACGTGCGCATACAACATCTGATTTGCACATCAAGTACAATTTTTTCTTTTGCCTATATGGAAGTAATAATTTGAAGGCTTAATTCCACCAAGACTCCACCCTTAACTAGTATCAGGGCTTCCTAGGAATATCATCTTGTATTACATAGAGGTTAGACAGTTCCTAAGTATAGAAGGAATTTACTAGCTAGAGTTTTCTCTCTTGACACCCTTATCATCTCCTACTAATGTCCTCCCTATGGAGAAACCTCTTGCATTCGGCACTAGTTTGAGCTCTATGAAGCAATAAAACCAACCCCATCGGTGTAACGTTCTGTAACTAGCTTTGTGGGAAATTAGAATCCTTCCTTTTTATCTTTTTACAATACACAACTAAGGCAATCGACCTATCATCATTAGCTAGGAAAACATTCATTTTCTATAACATCAACTAAACAATCACTTGAATATCCCATAAAAGTCAACCAACTTATATTGGCTAGGAAGACCATCTCTTTTCTAAAACATTAAGTCTTATCTTAAAAAGACAAATTTAACAAACCAAAACAATGTCCTTTGAATACATCGCACAAGAAGATGCAATCTACAATAACTTATTCTTCCTTAGAGTGTAATCACATAAAGTGATACATACCACTATTCCTAGTACTTAGGTCACCTGTTAAAGTAACACATATCTAGCCTTTCCTTTACATCACAAGTTTTTATTCATAAACAATTCAATACTTTATCATGCACAATGTGCAATGTATGTATGGCTCCCTTCATTTTAAACCCGTGAATAACCTTTACTTTAAATGAGTGACCTTTACTTCATGCAATAGTACTTACAATAAATTTAATACAATTGTGACTCAAATTAAACATAAGAATTATTTTCATAAAAGAGAACTTGTTTCTTTCCTCTCTTAGGATTAAGATTATGAAAAAAAATCTTTCTTTTCAATTCAATCATGTTTAGGATTTGAGATTGTCAATAATAGGAGTAGAGCATAACAAGTAGCACCTCTATAAGTCATGGGTCAGATGTTGATTTGTTTGATGAGGTAGCTAAGTTTGAGGCACCATTACATTGTCATCTTGATTTTTTGACCTCAATAGTGCTACCATAAGACTCCAAGACTTATGTGCATGGCCTACCTTTCTAATCTTCTTTAGGAGGTCTCCTCTCTGCTCATTTTCTTTCTCTCTCTCTCTCTCTCTCTCTCTCTCTCTCTATATATATATATATATATATATATATATATATATATATATATATATATATATATATATATATAGTATGTTTCAATCTTTCTAATCTCTCTCTCTCTCTCTCTCTCTCTCTCTCTCTCTCTCTCTCTCTCTCTCTCTCTCTCTCTCTCTCTCTCTCAGTGAAAGTGATGGTAAGAGAAAGAGAGAGAGATAATGAGATGGAGAATGGATCACACAATTGTATTATACCCTTGCATTGCAATAGTTGAGAGTATACATATATATACAATAAAGTTGTGGATATGGTAGGTCCTTGTACTAAAGTATCATCCACATATTTTAGATTCATCTTATCTAGTTCTCCTAAATATCTAGATATTGTTTTCCTAGATATTCTTTGATATATGTCAGCTCACTTGCTACCCAGTACTATCTCTAAGGTGGCTCATTTTACTAGATCTAGCCCTAGGTGGACTTTACCATTATAAACCCTAGGTTTCCTATCACCCAAGCTTCCAATAAGTGAGATAGCTTCCACACGATAACATGCATCACCTATGTTAACCAATTTTCATTTAGCTCATAGCTTTGGAATATAGGATTAGTTGCACTCTTCATAGTTAATGCCAAGATTGTCCCTAGTATACATCTCATTTGCACCTCTAGCATTGTTAAAATTTAACAAATGATGTCATCCTTATGAATTTCAAGGGCGTAGGAAAAACTCCAATAGTTCTCCCAACACCTCTGAATATAGCTCTCATAATCATCTGCTTGAATCTTTGTCTTCTTCAGTGACTCAAGGTTTCTCAACCTAACTTGAAATTGTGTGTTTATTTCCAAGCCATTGACAAAGATTTCACAAAGCACATCTTCATGCAATTGACAAACTTTCATTAGCCAAATCTTTAGAAGTCATCAAAGTCTCTTATGCACTCTTTGATGGAGATATATGGCTCCTACCAAATCTATGCAAGTTGTCCCAAGGCCTAAGTCATGGGAACCTTCTTCACATACCCATCTAGGAATTTGTCACATAGTTCCTCAAAGGTTCTAATTGACCCTCTTGGGAGGCTCCAATACCATTTCATGGCCTCTCCCTTTAGGGTACTTGAAAATGCAAGCAACCGATGTACATCATCAAACCCACTCGCAAGGTAAGTTAGGTCATATAATGCACTTACCTCAAAGCTTGAAGAAGAATCCCTTTGCACTTCTCTTATTTTTTTTCTCCTTCAGGAGTTCCTTCCTTCTCCTTTACACTTGTCTCCTCCCTCTTCGTGGATGGTGGTAGTGGCAACGGCCTCTCTCTCTCTCTCTCTCTCTCTCTTTCTCTCTCTCTCTCGTTTACAAACCTGTAAAATGCCATGCTCGGGTTTTGACACTTTTTTATGAAGCCCCTCTCTCTCCTGTTTTTTATTTCTCTCCATCTCTCTCTTCCTTCCCCTCCCTTCTTCTCTCTATTTCTCTCCCTCCTTCCCTCCCCACTCTCACTCAACTCATCTTATTGCAAAGACAATCAAAGATAGAAAATAAAAAGCTTAAGAAATAAAGATATTGAAAGAAATGTCACCCCACCTCTCTTTATCTCTCTCTCCCCCCTCTCCCTTTACTTTTCTTTCTTAACCTTCTCTCTCATTCTCTCATTGTTTTCCTATTTCTCTCTTCCTCTCTCTTGCTCTCTATTTTTTCTCTCTATCTCTCATTCTCCTTCTCTCTCTCTTCTTTTCACTCTCCTTCCTCTCTTTACCTCACCCTTCTTTTCTACCTCCTCCTCTCTTTCTTCCCTCTCCCTCTCTCTATTTCTCTCCCCCTCTCTTTCTCTCTCTATTTCCCTTTGTTTGTTTCCTCTCTCTTTGTTTCTCCCCCCTCTCTCTCTCTCATTGTTTCTCTCACTCATCCTCCTCTCTCCCTCCCTTCATCTCTCATTTCTCTCTTCCTCTTTGTCTTTGTTTTCTTTCTCTCCCTCTTTCTCTCTTCCTCTCCCTTCATTCTTCTCCCTCCCTTCCTCCCTCCCTCTCTTTCCACGTATCTCTTTGCAAAGAAAAACAAAAAAAGAAAACAAGAGAACACAAAAATAAAGCAAGAAGAGGCAATGTACCTACCTCAAAGGCCTGAAGATGAAACCCTTTGTACTTTTTCTTTGTACCTTCCCTCCCTTCTCCCTTGCACACTTCTCTTTCTTCTTCGTGTATAGCGGTAGCGGCGGTGACGATGGTGATGAGCTCCCTCTCTCTCTCTCTCTCCCTCTTCCTCTCTCTCTTCCTCTCAAAGCTTTAAGCTCTCTCACTCTCTCTTTCATTCTTTCTCGCAAATGTTTTCTCGGCAAATGTTACGCTCGGGTTTTTGAAAATTTTTTCTCAAACAGGCATCGCTATATTCGTCGCTATTAACATCACTATTAGCGTCTCTATTTGCATCGCTATTTGCATCGTTGTTTGTATCACTATTTGCATCGATGTTTGCGTCGCTAATAGAATTAGCAACGCTTTTAGCAACACCGCTTTTTTGCATCATTGTTTGCGTCACTAATAGAATTAGCAACGCTTTTAGCGACACCGCTTTTTTACGTCGCAAATGGCCATCGCTATTGCCCCATTCCCTTGTAGTGTACTTATTTTTTAAGTCTTAGTAATTGTTGATATGAAAAAGAGAGGTGTACCTAGGTATAGGACTTGTCAAGAAAGGTTGATTTAGTCTCTAGCATGTATGAACTATGTATTCAAATCTATTTTCAAGTGTCTTTTTCAAGAAACTTCAAAGTAATGTATGAGACATAAATCTCCTATTCTTAGAAGCTTTAACAATAATGCTAATATCTTTTTATTTGAATTGAATGCTAAAGCGACAACTTTCAAATCTCAAGTCAATAAAGAAAAGAAATTACAATGGTCCATACAAGTGATAGCATAGTGAGAGCACAAGTGTCTAACTTGTGGTATGGATATCAACATCTCGATGAGCCTTCAAGCTATCCCAAGTAGGGTAGATTGCATCCCAATCTACCTCTCTTGCATCTCATATGCCATTGTAGGAAAGAAACGTGAGCTTATTAACATTCTCTAAGCTCAATTGATTGCGGTCATTTGACTTAATAGGGTCCATATTAGAGAATCCCCTTTCATAATTGATAGTGCTTGCACCAAGGATGCACGCCAAAGTTTTTTCAACTCACCAAAGGATTGATCCCATTCAATATCATGTGCACAAAACTACCATGCCATATGCATACTCTTTCCAAGACATGCTCTCTTCATATTGCAATTTACACATGTTCACATTCACTACATCACATAATAAATATATTGGTAGCCTCAAAAAGCTCTAGGTCATGAAATAGAGCATGCAACGAAGTTATAACTTTATGAACAAATTACCTTTTAACATCAAAACAAGCATCCCATGTGATAAGATCCTTGGTAGTATCTTTATTTCCCAACACATCAATATGCAAAGCATACTTATCCAAACCGCATGTACCATTTTGAAACACCATGCAACCGTCTTTCACATGTCCAAAAACCAAGCTCACATTCAAGAAAACAAGCTTGAAGAAGATCCATAGTGGTCACAAGCTCTATACCTATTGTGGTGATATCCACATGATCAACTTGGAATCTCTTATTCAATACATTTAGATGATGAAGCACATCTGCCAACAAATGAAGAAAAAATTGAACTTTGAAAGAGGTAAAGGAGACATATAAGTTGCATTTCTCTTGCATCCAAATACGCAATAGAGTTGGCATCAAAGTTACCATCCTCTTTGTAAGTTGCCCACGTGACAACCAACGAATGTCATGAATTCTTAAAATTTCATGTGCTGGAAGATGAAACTCTGAAGCAGAATCCTTTATCTCTTCATGTCTCTCGTATGAGCTATTTACCCATTTGTAAGCCTTCTTGACCGTCTTGTCCACAACATCAAAAATAGGAAATGCACGCAATGCATCTTTTACTGCCAAAGCATCTCTTGCAATACAATGCACCCCAACCAAATGGGGCACATCTCTAGCAAGATGTGCAACCAATCCATTCTCATTGCCCATCATAACACTGCATCCATTAGTAGCAAAACCCACTAATTTTAATTTTGATAAACCATAAGTACATTAGAACTTTGAAAGTGCATTATATAAAGTGGATGCAATTCCATTGCTTGTATGGAGCAATTTTATGAAACAATTACATACATCACCATTCCTTGTCAAATATGTTAAACACACAATCATATGATGGTCATTAGAGATATCCGTACTTTCATCTACCATCAAGGAGAAGAAAGAACTCTCAATAATTTCATATCTAACCATCTCATAAAAGTGTATATAACATGCCTCCAAGAAAAGCAAAGAAGACTTGTATAATAGGTGTGGGATGCATAGCTATGTTCAACATGAACATTTGGGGTTCCAAGGAATGCCAATTCCTCTATATCCTTTTGAAAGTCACACAAAGGCTTATCCTTGTGATAGCAATGAAATACAAAACTTTCAAAAGAACCTTCACACGAGAAACCTTTTTATCTATTGCAATAGAGTCCATCGTCTCAAGATGCAAACTCATAGGCATCATAGACTTCCTTTCTTTTTCAACCCATAAAAATCTGGCTTTCTCATGCTCTTTGGATTTCTCCTGAGTTCATAATGATGGCCTTTGAAGTACTATATTGCCAATTGTGGCAAAAGCATTACTCATCCAAAATTGTATACAATAACTACAAAATATCATTGGTCAATGAAGACAGGTTGTCTATGCCTACTCAGATGCTCATGTATTGAACTTGCCACTACAAAGTAAATGTATGACATCATCAAAAGACATTTTGGAGCTTGGTATGCTGAATTCTGGTTGACTGCAACTTGCAACTGAATTTGTTGACACTTGTATGTCCTGGTTATGCACTGTTATGTGCCCTTATGATCATGTCTTGACTGCCAAATGTACTAGCAGCTACCTGGGAGATTTTGGAACATGTATGACATGATTACCACTCAGTTTTGGACTTGAAATTGCTGCTGGTTACTCACAGTTTACAGTTTTCAGACTGCATGTATGTACCCTGGTAGTGAGGTTACAGAAGCTTAAGTTGAAGCAAACACATAGCTTATGTATTGACAGTTATATCTACAGTTGAGACCACTTGTTTGTGGGTTGTTTTGGGGTGTCAGTGGGCTGAAATACCCTGGTTTTTTTCTGCAATTTAGTGCAGAAAACTGTCATAAACTGTTATGGACAGTCATACTTATTGGACTGCAGGGAGTCAGGCACTTGATAGACAGTCTATTGCATCATGGCTAATGCACATGGGACTGACAATATCACTCAGATAGTTGGAGAGAAGTTGGATAATAAGAACTTTACATTATGGAAATTCAGAATGAAAAACTTTCTGGTTGGCAGAGGTTATTGGGATTTATGTACAGGAGATGAAGTTACTCCTGAGTTGCCTGCACACAATCCAACAAATGAACAGAAAAGAGCCTACAGGCTATGGAATGAAAGAGCATGCAAGGTGCTGCATTGGTTTTCCTTATGTATACCTGATGCTATGGTAATTCAAATCACTGGATGTGAGACTCTGAAGGATGTTTGGGACATACTGATGAAAAATTATGGAACCATGGCACATGCAAGAAAGATCCAGTTGAAACAGCAGTTCAACAACATGTCTAGGAATGGCAAGAGCATCCAGATGTATACCACGGAGATTAAGACCATAGCTGATCAACTTGCTACTATTGGCTCAAGTGTATCAGAAGATGATATGATTGATGTTGCTTTGAATGGCTTAGGCAAAGAGTACAAAGCTTTTGACACTTCCATTTCTGTCAGAGAAGAGCCCCCTAGCTGGGAAGAGCTAGTTGCTTTGTTGCTGCATGAGGAAGTCAAACTTGGTTTGAATACAGGTTCTAGTGCATCTCAGAGTAGAGACACTGTGTTGTACTCTAGCCAGCATGGCAGAGGATCTAGAGGTCGTGGTTCATTTCGAGGTCGTGGTGACACTCGTAATACTTATGGACAGCAGCAGCAGCAGAGTAATTGGCATGGTGCAAATACACAAGGCCAGCGTGGATCTGGTGGGTTTAGAGGCAGGGGGAGATCACCCCGAGGTAGAGGTGGTGGTTTTGGTTCATGGCAGTCGTCTGATCAGTCCGACAGGGACAAGGACTGCCATTATTGTGGCCGGTATGGGTATATTGCAAAGGATTGTTACAAGAAGCAAGGAGATATGAAGGCAAAGGGCAGACAGCATGGGCACTATGCATCTTCCAGTGGTGCTCATGATGAGCCAGTTGATAGACTCTTTGCCATGCAGCATGTATCTAAAAATGCATCGAGACATGATAGAGATGACAGATGGTACATTGACTCTGGAGCATCAAACCACATGACCCCGCATGGAGAGTGGTTTGATGAGATGGTTGCAGGTACACATGGTCATGTATGTACTGGGGATGACACCCAACATGACATAAAGCATAAAGGGATTGTTCCTCTTATGATGCCTGATGGCAAGAAGAAAGGCTTGCATGATGTATTACATGTATCAACCATAACAAAGAATCTGTTGTCTGTGGGTCAAATGGCAGAACATAATTTGCAAGTGAGGTTCAACAAAGATGGGTGTTTCATTGAGGAGTATGGAAATGGTTGCAAGTTAATTGCCAAGGGCAGAAGGGATGGTAGGATGTTTACATTGGATGCGACCATTCCGGGACTCAAGGCAGCCATGTTTGCACATGATGAGAGTGCCATTCGGGATGTAGAGATTTGGCACAAGCGGATTGGACATGTCAATGTACAAAAGCTGAAATCTATGCAGCAGAAAGAAGTAGTACTTGGATTACCTAAATTCAAGTATAATGATTTTGGTCATGTATGCCCTGCATGTCAGTTTGGGAAGCAGGCACGGTTTCCTTTCATGAGACATGTAAAAAACAGCATTAGGCCTTTACAGTTGGTACACTCTGATGTCTGGGGTCCTTCACATAATGCTTCTTTTGGTGGTGCACGATATTATGTCTCATTTATTGATGATTTCAGCAGGTACACTTGGCTTTATATCTTGAAACATAAGGATGATGTGTTTGATGCATTCAAAGACTTCAAGAAACATGTTGAAAATGAATTGGGCTGTTACATATCATGTTTGAGATCAGATGGAGGAGGTGAATATGTCTCAAACTACTTTGACAGATATCTTGCCAAACATGGGATCAGAAGACAGCTCACATGCAGTTATACACTGCAGCAAAACGGTATTGCAGAGAGGAAAAACAGGGTTTTGATGGAGTCAGCTAGAGCTATGCTGAATGAAAAATGTCTGCCAAATGGTTATTGGGCTGAAGCAGTGGTGACTGCTATATATGTGCTGAATCGAACCCCTACAGCAGGGATTCATGATGTCACTCCGTATGAACGGCTATATGGTCATAAACCTGATATTTCCCACTTGAAGGTATTTGGCAGGATTGCATATGTGCATATACCGGATGAGAAGAGGAAGAAATTGGATCCTAAGGCAGTGAAAAGTGTGTTTATTGGATATGCACAGGAATGGAAAGCTTATAAGTGTTATGTACCTTCTACGCATGAGACACTCATAAGCAGAGATGTGGTATTTGATGAGTTAGCATCTTGGTATGGGAATCCTATTGCAGTGCCTACTGATGGCTCACCCAGTATGAGTCATGCTGAAAATACTCCTACAGAGAGTACTTCCATGACTGGTCAGATAGGTGATGTATCATCTACAGTGAGTCCTTGGACAGGACGGTTACGGAGTCGCACTACTGCATCCATTGACACGGATATGTCAGTGAGCGGGAGAACAGATAAGGGAAAAGAAAAGGTTTTTGAAGATGTAACAGGTCCACTCACTGCAGGTTATGATTCATCTAGCAGTGATAGCTTAGACAGTGACTTGGGGATTCCGTCTGTTATGATGCCAGGTGCTAGGCAGAGCCGTTATGTGCCGCCTCATGAGAGGCAAGCTCACAGTGAGCCACAGCTCAGGAGATCAGAGAGGGTCAGACGACCTGTTGACATGTATACTTACACTGGATATTCAGCCCGTCATTATGCTTATATGACGAAAGTAACAAGTTTTAGAGAACCAAGTAAGTTTGATGAGGCAGTTGCATATGAGAATTTGCGTGCTGCTATGGATGAGGAATATTCAGCCTTGGCTGAAAATGGTACATGGGATTTGGTACAGTTGCATGAGGGCAAAACACCTATTGGATGCAAGTGGGTGTATAAGGTAAAATGTAAATCAGATGGATCATTGGAAAGATATGAGGCCAGGCTGGTTGCAAAAGGGTATGCGCAGCAGTATGGTCTTGATTATGAGGAGACTTTCAGTCCTGTAGCAAAGATGGCTACAGTTAGAACTGTGATTGCTTTGGCAGCAGCTAGAGGCTGGAAACTATGGCAGATGGATGTAAAGAATGCATTTCTCAATGGAGAATTACAGGAAGAGGTTTACATGGAACAGCTTGAAGGCTATGTATATCCAGAATTTCCAGCACATGTATGTCGGCTGAAAAAGGCATTATATGGGTTGAAACAGGCACCCAGAGCATGGAATGCTCGCATCAGCAGTTATTTACAGCACCATGGTTTCCGATTGGGAGATGCTGATCATAGTCTGTTTGCGAAGAAGACAGATAGTGGCTATGTTTTCCTAGTTGTCTATGTTGATGACTTAATCATTACATGAGATGATGAAAATGGGATTGCTGAAATAAAGACGTGTTTACAGGCTGAATTTAAGGTCAAGGACCTTGGAGAGCTGAAATACTTTTTGGGGATTGAGGTTGTTTCTACACCTCAAGGCATATGGCTGCTACAGAAGCAGTATGCTCGTGACATGTTACAGAAATATGGTATGGCTGATTGCAAGCCTATGGATACGCCTTTGGAGCAGAATGTCAAGCTGCAGATTGATGTTGGAACAAATATTGAGAATGTTACTATGTACAGACAGATGGTAGGCAGCTTGATCTATCTCATGATCACTAGACCTGACTTGAGTTATGCTGTGGGGCTAATCAGTCAATTCATGCAGAAGCCTCGCAAACCACACTTGGATGCAGTTAGAAGAATTCTGAGATATGTAAAGAGTACCACAGATCATGGGCTGTTTTATACATATGGGAAACCCCTTGACTTGATGGGGTACACTGATGCTGACTGGGCTGGTTGCACGTATGACAGGAGGTCAACCAGCGGCTATGCATTTGGATTGGGAAGTAGCATGATCAGTTGGCAGAGTAAGAAACAGCCTATTGTTGCACTATCTAGTACAGAAGCAGAGTATCGTGGTATGGCCTTAGCGGCCTGTGAAGCTAAGTGGTTACAGAAGTTGCTAAATGACTTGGGAGTACACTTGGACAGTAAAGTCAAGCTGTACTGTGACAATTTGAGCAGTGTTATGTTAGCAAGCAATCCTGTTTATCATGCAAGATCAAAACACATTGAGGTTCACTACCATTTCATCAGGGAAATGGTTTTAGCAGATCAGATTGACTTGGAGCATGTGAAGACTGAAGACCAAGTAGCAGACATCTTTACCAAATCACTTGGTAAAGATAAGTTCATTCACTTTAGACAGCTACTTGGAGTGATGCAGATGATTTGAGTTTTGTTTTTGAGCTTGAGGGGGAGTGTTAGAAATCAAGCTCATCGAGCTCACCATCAGTGTGTTTTCATCTATGACCGACATCTATGACAGCTAGTGTGTACAGCTGTCTACATGTGACTATATTAAATAAGTCGGGTTAGTAGTCAGTTAGTGACCTGACTAGTCTAGTCTACATTTACACTAGGTCACTTTATCTTGTGTGTGTGTGTCTTTCAGTTTTAGTGTGTGGAAATGAAGAAATGAGCTTTGGAGCCTGAAGGCTCATGGATATGGAGTTTCTCCCTTTCTCTCTCTCTCCTCTTTGAACAGAACTCTCATGGTATCCAACTTATCTCAACTGGGATGTTCTCTTTTACTATCTCACTACCAACCCTCATTCCCTTAAATACTCTTACGTGCTTTCAATGAATACTCTAATTTGCTTTCACTTTTGATTTTGTCGAATAAGCATATGTAATCCAATGTTTAAATATAGCCTTCTATGCAACTAACAATGTACTATACCTTTGTTTCTTCTAAGCTCTAAAACACGACACCCAAATGGAAACCTAGTCAACACTTGTCCTTAAGACCCAAATATTGTTCCATGGTTAGGATAGCTAAAAGCATTACCTATTTGGTGTGAACAAGGTATATGGTTGTATATGGTGAAAGGAATGACAATTAGGTTGTACTTCAACACCTGCAACACAGGTTTGTTTGTTTTAGTTCTTACTACTCATCTACCTTGCCAACTTGCAAGAAACAAGTGCAACCCCTTCATGTCTCATTATGTGCTAGGCTTAGTTAGTGGCTCTTCTTATTTCATTGATCAATATTCATGCCTAGCTTATATGCATTTTGTTTCCTTATGCAATGCAATATTCAAAGTATGAATCCCCTATTAATAAGATATATTTTGAAAAGAACGCTAAATTGCTCATAGTTTGTATTGCTACTATTTTGTTGTAACACACATGAGGTTGGATATTTGAGCTGAAGAGTGCTTTGACCAAGAAAATTGAGAAAAAATGGTGATGGAAGTTAGCAAAGCAACAAAACATAGCCTTTGTAACTAAAACTCGTTCACATAAGATACCATGCATTGGAAAATGGTCACCAATAGTACACTAATAAACATAATCTCTTCTCAACACCCAACCCAACCAACCTAGGATACAAAAACGAGCACCACCCTTGATGACTTGCAAGGGACGAGATGTTATAAGAAACAAGGTTTAAAACAATAACAAGTACCATCCTTAATAACTAACAACGGGCCAGATGTTATGAAAAACTAGGTTTAAGACAACTCCCACTAATAAGGTAAAGGTACATGGTTGATCTTTCTTATCTTAAAGGACATAATTTTATTATCATTCATGAGTTACTATGCAAAAAACATGTATTTTACAAAACAATAACTATAAAAGGCTAATAAAATACATTTGGCAAGTGGAGAATCCCTCACTAATCAAATAAGCTCCAATAATAATTATCATCGAGAGATCAAGTAAGCACATGATAAGCTTCTTCTCTAGCATACATAGCGATAGCTTAACAAAACTATTTATGAGACCATAGGCCTACTGTTAAATCTTGGTGTCGAGCATCACTCAAAGCCCATCACATTTAATCGTTAAACAAAATATAAAAGTTGATCATATCACCAAAATATCCACCACAAAAGCTATCAATGAAATGTGAAAGAGGTTGAGATATAACACTTGGTGAAGGGAGTGAGCCTTGAGTAGAAGCACACGAGTGAAAGCAAGAGCTATGGTGGTGAGAGAGAGAGAGAGAGAGAGAGAGAGAGAGAGAGAGAGAGAGAGAGAGAGAGAGAGAGAGAGAGAGAGAGAGAGAGAGAGAGAGAGAGAGAGAGAGAGAGAGAGAGAGAGAGAGAGGATGTGGGAACTCCAACAGTCCCAATGTGCAAGTGGTGGCCTTCTCTTTATTCAAATATCAATGAAAGAATAATTATCATCGAGAGATCAAGCACGCACATGACAAGCTTCTTCTCTAGCATACATAGCTTTTGGCAATAGCTTAACAAAACTATTTATGAGACCATAGGCCTATTGTTAAATCTTGGTATAGTGAGAGGTTGGGCATCACTCCAAAGCCCATCACATTTAATTGTTAAACAAAATATAAAAGTTGATCATATCACCAAAATATCCACCACAAAAGCCATCAATGCAACATGAAAGAGGCTGAGATATAACACTTAGTAAAGGGAGTGAGCTTGGAGTAGAAGCATGTGAGAAGAGCTATGGTGGAAGGGGAGAGAGAGAGAGAGAGAGAGAGAGAGAGAGAGAGAGAGAGAGAGAGAGAGAGAGAGAGAGAGAGAGAGAGAGGATGTGGAAACTCCAACAGAACAATGTGCGAGTGGCCTTCTCTTTATTCAAATATCACTAAAAGAATAAAGAATGAAGTGATAGTGATGGGCATCCACCACCTGTAGTGTATAGTTGTGCATGTACTGTTAGTGTAGTAATACATGGGCAGCTAGGCACACATGTGCCTTTACCCCCAACAAGCTCCCACTTAAAGGCGAATGTGCCGCTAGTAAGGAGAGAATAGGAAAAAGTGACAAAGTATAAATGTACATAAGTACAATAGGATGAGGAAACACATCATCTCATCCAATGCCCATCAACTTCCTAAGGAAGGCAAAACACTGTGCTGAGAGACTTTTCATGAATAGATTTACAAATTTTGGTTAGATAAGATCTTGACAAGGTTAACAAACTTGTCCTAAATGACCTCTCTGATAAAGTGGCAACACATCTCAATGTGCTTCGTCTTCACATGGAAGACCAGATTCTTGGCTAACTAGAAAGCACTCATAGAATTCGAATATAGTGTAGAGACTACATCAGTAATACCAAGGTTTGCTTCCAGAGAGCCTCACTAGAGAGCCTCCTTGCAAGCCTTAGTGGCTGCAATATACTCAGCCTTGATATAGAGAGCAGTGTGTATTTTTGCACCCTAGATATCCAAGAAACAACAACTCTAGCAAAGATGAAGACATAGCCAGAGATGGACTTCCTACTATTTGCATATCATGCTGCATAATTAGATTCAATGTACCCCACAACTCCCACGTCCTGGACACCATAACATATGTACATAGCTACCCCTCAAATACCTCATGATATCCTTGACAGCATCCCAATGTCATCTGCCAAATGTAGTCATATAGTATACCATAACTCCCATTGCAAATGATATATCAAGATGAGTGACTATCACGGCATAAATCAAATTTCCCATGGTGGATGCATAAGGGATCTTGGCCATCTCATCCTTTTGCTCATCAAATTGCAGACAATCGGCTTGACTAACCTTCACATGAAAAGGTAGAGGATAGCTAATAAACTTACCATCCTACATATAAAACCGCTCAAGGACTTTCTGGATATACTCCTCCTATGATAGATAGAGGAGCCTCTTAGAGCGATCACATGTGATATGCATCCCAAGAATATGTGAGGCATGTCCCATGTCCTTTATCTCAAAGCTCTTTTTGAGTTGAGTTTTCAAGGCATCTAACTCATCACACAAGCGCTCCCAGCAATAAGTATATCATCCACATAGAGGACCAAAATCATAAGGCTGCCATCGCAAGCCTTCTTCTTATATAAACACTGATCCAAAGCACTATGGCTATATTCGCATGAATACATAAAAGTATCAAACTTATGGTACCATTTCCTAGGTGCCTACTTAAGGCCATAAAGGCTCTTTCTCAACTTGCACACTAGGTGTTCCCTACCTTTTTCTTCAAAGCCCTTAGGCTGCTATGTATAAATCTCATCATGCAAGTCTCCATGTAAAAGAGCTATTTTTACATCCATATGATAAAGGTCCAAATCTAGTTGAGCAACAAATGCTAGTCGTCATTTTGACCACATGAGAAAATACTTCATCGAAGTCAATACCATATTCTTGCTTAAAACCCTTAGCTACCAATCTAGGCTTATAAGTGGGTTTGGGGCATCCATGGGATACTTTTCGGCTTGTATACCCACTTGCATGGAAATGCCTTCTTGCCAGTAGGCAAAGGAACCAAATCCCACATTTAGTTAGTTTATAAGGAGTCAAACTCCAACTACATAGCCATGTCGAGAGAGACTCATCTACATGTGTCACCATAACATAATCCGCAGAGGGCATAAAGTGCTAGTAGAGCGTCTCAAGGTAGGTTGATCCTGCACAGTAGATAGGGCTTGGGCCGCTAGAGCATTAATTGTTGTTGCAGGTTGTCTAGTTCGTTTTACGAGAGCAGCAGGCTCCTCCTGAAAGATCACCTTGCGTACCTCAACCACTTGCTTAGGCTACTTATGCATCTTCTCTTCATGGAAAACGACATCATGGTTATGGATAACCTTGCAAGCCTATGGACCCCATAGGTGATAGCCATCTCACTTGCATCCCCATAACCAAGGAAGATGCATTTCATAGTCTTAGGATCCAGGTTATTGTGCTTGTTTTTGGAAACATGGCAGAATGCCTCACAACCAAAGACACACAAATGAGCATATGATGGAGGTTTCCTAGTCTACACCTCCTATGCAACCTGGCAATTAATAGCAATGTAAGGGGACCGGTTGATCAAGTGTATGATAGTAGTAATGACCTCAACCCAAAAGTGCTGGGTTAAGCCTGTTTGGCTGAGCATACTACGAACTCTCTCTTGAATCGTCCTATTCATGCATTCGACAATACCATTTTGGGGAGGGTGTAGGGGGTGATCAACTGATGCTTAATATCCCACTCATTGCAAAGTTGCTCAAAAGCTTTTGAGACATACTCATCCCCATTATCTGACTTGAGACAACCCACAGATTGGCTCTCAACAAGAGTAAGCCAACGATGAAAGGTAGATAAGACATCCGATTTTTTCTTAATAGGGTAAGCCCGGACCTTATATGAGTAACCATCAATAAATGTGACAAAGTACTTTGCACGACCTAGTGAATTGATAAGGCATGGGACCACATTCATCTGAATGAACAAAAGCCAAAGGCTCACCCATGCACTTAATGCCAGACTTTTTATGTGTACTACGTATTTGCCTATCATATAGATAATGACCATAAGACTCAAAACACTTATAGTCTAGGAGCAAAAGATACCACAAACAAGCATTTTCATTTCTTTCAAAGACATGTGTCCAAGGTGACGATGCCAAAGTGTGGAACTACAACAACAGCCAAAACATGGTCCCAAATATAAGCAAAGGATAGAGGGTACTAGACTTAGCACCATGTGCAATAAAGATCGATAAGATATTATCATATCAGAATCAAGGATGAAGATATTCCTAAAACTGCCTTCAATACAAGATACAGTCATTTCGAATTCATCGTGATGTCATTTGGGTTGACAAATGCCCCAGCTACCTTCAATAGGTTAATGCATGACATTTTCAAGCCTCATCTCGATGATTTTGTTCTTGTATTCTTTGATGACATCCTAACATATTCTGAGGAGGAAGAAGATCATGAACCACATCTTCACATTGTCCTAGAGACAATGAGAACACACAAGTTGTATGCCAAGAAGAAGTGTGCCTTCTTCAAAAGGAAGATTGAGTACTTTGGATTCATAGTGTCTGTTGAAGGTATATCAGTAGATTTTGCCAAGGTCAAAGATATTCAAGATTAGCCACCCCCAACCATTATCAAGGAAGTGAGAAGTTTTTTAGGTCTAACAGAATGGTATAGGATATTCATCATAAACTATGCCCAAATTGCAGTACCTCTTACTATTCAAAAAGCAAGTTGCCATTATCTGGACGCCAATTGAACAATCTAGCTTTGAGCAACTAAAGCATAGTTTGATAACTATTCCTATCTTAAGGCTACCTAACTTAAGCAAAGAATTTGAAGTTGTCACAGATGCCAGCTCTCTTGCATTGGGATGCGCACTAATGCAAGAAGGCCATCTTGTAGCTTACTCTTCGAGAAAATTGAAAGCCCATGAAAATAGATATGCTACTCACAACTCGAAGTTGTTAGTTGTGATCCAGGCTCTCAAATTATGGAGACATTACTTGCTTGGAAATAAGTTTTCCTTAGTCATAGATCATAAAAGTCTTACGTGGATTTTTATTCAGCCTGATCTTAATATGAGGCAACGACGGTGGATCGAAATTCTGTAAGAGTATGACTTTGAAATTAAGTTTAGACCTGGTAAAGAAAATGTAGTAGTAGATGCTCTTAGTCATAAAGCCTTCCTTAATGCTCTTATCATTGAAGAACCATCTAGTGTAGAAACTCTGGCTATAATGGTATCAATGCCAACTAATCCTATCATTGAGTTGACTAAGGATGAAGCAAATAAGGACCTAGACTATCAACAATTGTTTTGGGAAGTTTAGAATAAGAAACAAGATCCCAAATTCAAAACTAAGTATCAAGAATTCTCTACAGATGAAGATGAAGGACTCGTTTATTTCAAAATGAGACTATGTATTCCTTCAAGTCAGACTCTCAAGAGAAGGATACTCTAGGAAGCACATGACTCTCCTTTTTTAGAACACCCGAGGTATGCAAAAACTCTTAATGCTATCAGGAAAAGCTATTATTGGCAAAGACTTTAAGGGTGATGTACTTAAGTATGTCACTGAATGTCTTAATTGCCAAAGGGTAAAATCTGAACGTGCCAAGTTACCGAGAAAACTCCAGCCACTTGACATTCCCTAGATGAAATGTGAGTTTATTAGCATGGACTTTGTAGTTGGCTTACTTTCTGTGCAAGGAGGATATAACTCAATAATGGTAATAATGGACATGCAACAAAGGTCGCTCATCTTATTCCAGCAAAAACCAATTACAAAGCTTCAGATATTGTAAGAATTTTTGTAAAAGAAATTTTTAGGTTACATGGATTACCTTAAAGGGTCATCAATGATCATGATTCTCTTTTCACATCATGCAACTCTACTACCAAGAGCAGTGCTGCATGGAGATCTATTAATCAAGATAGTAGACCCTCCCAGCCAGCTCACGTTTTTTTTGTGCCTGTTTCAAAATCTAGCCCAAAAATCACTCTTTTTGTCATATCTCGGGCCTTCGGAACCCGATTTAGGCAAGTATGATGATAGAATCTTCTGCAACAGATTTTAGATCTGAGACAACATGTATTTATATGCCTATGCTTGTTTGGGCATGACTACATAACCGGTTTGATGCCTATTGCATCCCAATTGATTGGGGGATTGAAGCTACATGTAATGCTATGATTTTGGTCTGATTTTGGGGCTGGAAATGCACAGTTTATAACAGTAAATGCATGCTGAATACTCTTGGGTTGAAGCTATCTTTCATGCTTTGACATATGCCTATTGGTTCCGGATGTATGTCTTGGGTTATGCTATGATGTATTGATCATCAAGGGATGACTTTGAGCTTGTCATTGAATCCGGATGCTTTTGGAAGCTTGAGCTTATTTCAGCCTGCACTTATTGACATTGGTATATGCTTTGATAGTGATGCTTCTTGGGTTTATGCATACCCGTTGTCTACGGCTTGATGCTCATGTCACGGTTGATAACCCTATGCATACGTTGAGATTGAGTGCTCATTGAAGCCCCACCTTGGTTGCATTTTAGATTATCTGGAGTAGTCTTGGATGTTACTTGGCTTGTCAGAGTTTGGATTGGGATGTATTTGATGTCTTACATGCTTACGAATGCTACATACGGATGCTCTACTGCCTACATGTTCGAGATGTACTATTGATGTATTGTCTTGGATTTATGTCATTGGCACTGTGTCTTGCCTTGGCTTGAGATCTTGAGCTTGTACATATGACTTTTGTGCCAGTGGGAGCATTCTTGAATGCTTATCAGATATTGAGTAGGTGGTACTTTTATGCATTGAGCCATTACATGCTATTGAGCAGTTATAGACAGTTGAGACTTTGGGACTTCTTACCTTTTGGGATGATACATCATATGTCTTGGTTCACTGTATGCTTATGAGCTAAGTCTCAGTTTTGGATCCGTATCTTTGTGAACTGACACCTACTTGTGTCAAGTTTTGGTAGTGGCAGGAACACTTTGCCCCGTTGCCTGGGGGGTGTGCCTACTCACTGGCAGATGCTTGTATGACATACTTGGGTGTTGGATTCATGCTTATCGACCGTCATATGCTTATGCTATGCCCGCATGATGCCGGCTTTAGTCTTGGCAGTATTTGATTGCCTTGGAATCCGATTTTGGCACTGTTAGCTCTCTTTTATTGAAATCTAAAATTTATTACAGCAAGCATATATGTATGGACTTACATGGATTTTTCATGCTGAAACACTCTGAAATGATGTACTTTCACTAGTACTTGGTGGGCAACAGCTTTGGTTCCACTTTTTTCTCCATTTTTCCTTGATTTTGGTGATTTTTTGGTCATTTTCTGCAGTAAACAACAAGCAGTTTTGAACTGTCTACAGTCTTCCAACCTACATTATGGCGAGTTCGTCCACTGATCATGCTATTTTCAACATCACTAAGCTTGATGGTACAAATTACTCTTATTGGAAGAGCCAGATTTGGCAGGTGTTGGTGCAAAAATCGCAGATCAAACCTTTGAGATTAAGCGGGCATCTGCCTGTAACTATGCCAGATGAGGAATGGCTTGAGCTTGATGAGTTATGCAAGTCCACTATTGTATTGTCTCTCATAGAACATGTTCACTATAATGTCTTTGAGGAAGAACAGAGTGCATGGCAGTTGTGGGAAAAGATAAAAAATCTCTATGACAAGAAAAGTCTAGCGAGTTAGATGTATTGGCTGAAGCAACTTATGGATCTGCCCATGAAGGAGAATGTGACTATGTCTGCTCACTTGAGCCAGTTCCATGCTATACTCAAGAACTTGACTTCGCAGGACATCACTTTTGCAGAGGATGTCACTTCTCTTTTCTTGCTTGGTACTCTTAATGAGTCATGGGATGTATTCCGCACTGCATTATGTGCCTCTACTGCTACCTTGAAATTATCTGATGTTGAGAGTGCTCTTCTACAGGACGAGGTTAACCGTAAGAATTTGGATGCCTCTTGTATGTCTCATGCTATGACAGTTAGAGGCAGGAATGATGGATATGGAAAGCATGGTAGTGGTAGTGGCCGTGGACGGGATTCTCAGAAATCTCGGTCCAAGTCTCGTAGGAAGTCACGTAGCAAATCCCGTGGCATGAATGCAGATGTTACTTGTCACCATTGTGGGAAAAAGGGCCATATTAGGCCACAATGCCATGAATTGCACAATGAAAGGCGCAAAGATAAGGGAAAAGACAAAGTGCAGGATAAGTCTTCTGATCGCAGCATAGTACTTGCAAAGTCCAGTGTTAAAATTGAAGAGATCAATGTTATGCAGCCTGAGAATGTTGATGATGATGATTATATCCTAGCAGCTTCTTCTGTGTGCTTGGGTGATGATAGCTCTCTTGATATTGTGGGCATTGGTGATGCTAGGCTGCAGTTTCCTTCTGGCAGCAGTTTTGTTATGCAGGATGTACATCATGTACCTGCTTTGACACACAGTCTCATGTCAGCTGGACAGCTTGATGATGCAGGATATCATGTATGTTTTGGAGACTCTGCATGGAAGATCACTCGTGGCAGACTTGTGATTGCAAGAGGTGCCAAGGCGGGTAGTCTCTACCCCTTGATTGTATCAGCTTTTTCCCTTGATCATGTTTTGTCTATGGGTTCTATCCCACATGTATCTCTTTGGCATGCCCATTTGGGCCATATGTCTTTGAACGGAATGAAAATGCTTTCTGGTTTGCAGTACTTACCGCTCCTTGATTATGCATGTTTTAATTCATGTGAGCATTGTCTTCATGGCAGGCAGACTAGGTCTACGCATAAGAAGTCTGTAGGCCACACATGAGTGAGCCCTTGGCATTGGTACATTCGGATGTCTGTGGGCCCATGCCTTGTCAGTCTATGGGTGGTGCAAAGTATTTTGTTACGTTCATAGATGATTTTTCATGGAAAGTTTGGGCTTATCCCATTAAGCTGAAATTCGATGTCTTGGCTGTGTTTCAGAGATGGCTTGCATTGGTTGAGAACCAGTCTGGGTATAGGCCAAAATGCCTAAGGACAGATAATGGGGGTGAGTATGTCTCACGTGCTTTTGAGCAGTTATGTGATGAGAGGGGTATTAAGCGTCAGTTGACCGCCCCCTACATCCCCCCCAGAATGGTTTGGCTGAGCGGATGAATAGAACCATCCAGGAGCGTGTACGCAGTATGCTTAGTCATGCAGGCCTACCACAAAGCTTTTGGGCTGAGGCAGTTAGTACAATTGTGCATGTCATAAATAGATCACCTTCTAGTGGTTTGGATTTCCAGGTTGTAGAGGAGGTATGGACTGGAAAACCCTTCTCTTATGTGCATCTCCGTGTCTTTGGATATGAGGCATTTTTCCATGTGCCCTTGCCATGTGCCTAGGGACAAGAGAAGTAAGCTGGATCCCGAGAGTGTCAAATGCATTTTCCTTGGTTATGGGGATGCAGGCGAGATGGGTTATCGTCTCTGGGATCCGCAGGCACAGAAAGTCATCCGCAGTCATAATGTAGTCTTCCATGAAGACAAGATGCATAGGCAGCTGGAGAGAGTTGTTGAGATCCGCAGGGTCATATTTCAGGAGGAGTCAAGAGCTCCCGCACAGCCTATAGCTGCAGTAGATGCTCATGGTCAGGGTGTTGGACAGGTAGCTGGGTAGGCAGCAGAGCCTGCCATGAGATGGTATACTAGAGACAGACGTCCACCAAATAGATTTTGGGGGTAAAGGCGCCTTTGCCTAGCGCTGGTGTATTACTACACTGACAGTCACCGCCACTGCACATTGCAGGTGGCGGGCGCCCGTCAATGTCACTTTATTCTTTATTCTTTTAGTGACAGTTTGAATAAAGGAAGGCCCGGTCACACATTGTGACTGTTGGAGTTCCCATTTCTAGTCTCTCCCTTTCTTGCTCTTGCTCTCCCACCATAGCTCTCGAGTCCAACCTTCGATCCGTCGCTCCCTTTCAGAGAGAGAGAGAGAGAGAGAGAGAGAGAGAGAGAGAGAGAGAGAGAGAGAGAGAGAGAGAGAAAGAGAGAAAGAAGAAGAAGAAGAAGAAGAAGAAGAAGAAGAAGAAGAAGAAGAAGAAGAAGAAGAAGAAGAAGAAGACGAAAAAGAGGGAGAGAGAGAGGGAGAGAGAGGGATTGACAGAGAGAAAGAGAGAGAACCCCCCCAAGAAGGTTCTCCTCCCTTTCCCCTCCAAAGGGGGTGGCCACACATATTTTCCCCCCATTGCCGCAAACCTATACTTGTCGCATGAGATTATCCACCACTTGCAACCTCAATTCTCTCCCCAATCGGCCCCACTAATCGGGCATAAGGTGTGAAAGTCTTATGCGAATCGCAAAGATTGAGGATGTCTCCCAAGCAGAAAATGACGTGTGCGGATGGAAACCCCACAACGAGCAACGAAGCCTTAGGCAAGGACATCACTGCCTCTCCAACTATGCTATCAGTCGTAAGTAACGTATCTCCAAATTGATGAATGCTTGCTTTGATTCTCGCATGAAGTACATTAGGCCCCATACTACCTACACGAGAATAGGTCTTCAAAAAGGATAAATTTCGTTTCACGTATTCGATTGGTGGAGTTTGCAAAATGCATCTAGATGCTATGTGACAAATCCATACGTAGCATGATCAACATACAAGGTTCCAAGGTGTTGTCGACTGTCTTTTTCTGGAAAATAATAGTTAAGTATTTTACCACACTGAAAGTACATTGAGCTTGCATGCTTGACAGATCACATGCTAAGTAATCTATCCTGAATGTAATTCAATCTCAAAATTCTAATGCGTAGTTAACACAAACAATGATCATAAGGATTAGTATTAAGATGCCTTGAGACCTGTCTAATAGTGACTATGTTTATCAATTCAATTTGGAGATTGGGCTAGATGCAACAACAACTCTAGGGCAAGCGAAGAGCTCAAGGATTAGGAAACCCTAAGTTGAAGGAAAGACCGATGCTTTTGTACTTGTTGGGGAGAAAATTGGGTTATCAATCAATGTAAGTGATTAATAGAACTTAGATCTTGTACAGTGTTTGAAACCTTAACATATACCTTAGCCAAAAGAAGGGTGTGTTAAGTAAATCTTACGTGGAACCGCTCTTGATCCCAAGGGGGAGAGCGAATATGCGACTGAAGGTTATCGCGACAATTCCTGCAATGTTTGGAAAAGGATATCATTGTTTTTGTTGATCAATCAAACAACGTCCTAAATGTTTTTGCATTAAACTAATTGTTGGGATGTGATTTGGATGATTATTCCAAGTGCTTGTATTTGATGGTAAATGCATGGCAGGGGTCAGTGATGACAAGTTGCCATGGGGAAATAAAGGAATGTTTTCTTGGAAGATGGTATTAGGCTGATTGCCTGGATTGTGCTTGATTCTTAATTGGATTAATTAAGGAAGGATATTTTGCGTGGGTGGATCATCTCCAAGGTCACGCTGCATTTCAACCCGAGAGGTCACTGCTCAATCCACGGGCCGAAGGTCGAGTGGTGAAAAGGCCAACCACGAAAGTTGTGTCTCACTCCGAGGTCGTCAGTGGAGCTCTAGACACCCCTTGCCTAGTTCGGAATGGAGTTGAAGACTATCGTGAGCCCAACGTCTAGGGCATTGGGAGATCTTATTCTAGATACTGGATGGAAATTATGGTGCCATGTGATTTGGACCGGGTACTTCTGTTGGACAGAAGGGATACATAATTCCTCCTGTATGGGCAGGAGACAAAGATTAACGCGGAGATAACTTAAGGAATTTGTTTGTACTTGTTTGTCAAAGGATTGCTCGTTTTGTATTCGTGTTTGTACTGTAAATTACGCGAATGAACCTTGTTCCCTAAATGCTTAATTAAGGAAGTTGGTTTTAAATGTCACCTGTAACTGTGGTAGGACCTAAGTAGAAAACTAAAGCTATCAAGGGAAGTGGGTGGGTGGAACCCTGATGGGGGTAATACGGCAGGGTGGTTCCAGAGAATTGGGAGGCTTCTCACAAGGTCTTACCATTGTTCTCGACCTTTAGGTATTGTTAGGATAGAACCCGATTCACGCCATTTTAGGGGACCAGAATGGGACTATGCTCTACGAGCAGAGAGGTTGAGCGGCGCATCCCTCTCGTTTCCCATTCTCTTTGAACCAAGTGTGGCATGGGTTTGCTTCGGATTGGGTATCTCTACGTAAAGTAGGATGTTGAGAATCCAAAGCTAGAATACTGTCAAGAGATCTTGACTCCTAGGAGCCTAGATTTCAGGTTGATCCTAGTGGGTTCGACCATGAATGTTCTGTTGCGAGGCGGACTCGAGACACTCTAGGTGACAAACCTCGGAACATTCCATGGGAGTGTGGGCAGTGACACTTAGATTCGTTTCTCCATGGACTGCTAAGAACATGCTTGGACAGTCGATAAGCATGCACATTACATCGAATTGCTTTAGAAACTACTTCAGAGTTTGGGTAGGCCATTTTGGAGTTGCTTGCATATGCCATGTGTATAAAGGGGTTAGTGATGACTTCATAAAGCATTTAATAATAACCTTAATGAAAAAAAAGCGAGAAAATAATGGTTTCTTGGCAGCCATTAGAAAAAAACATGGGGGGAATGACCCCGGGGGCATCAATTGGCAAGGTGGTTGTTTGGGCAAAGATCTTGAAAGGGACACCATGATTTTGAGAGTGAGGAGGAGGGGAGAGGAGAGAGGGATCTTGACATTGATCATCACTTACAATCAGATCATGATCACCATAATAATTTTCCTCTTTTGGATCATTGCGGCCACCCTCTAAGCTATCGCGATCATCTTCTCTTATCATTGTGCCTTCTTTCCCATTCCCATCTTCCATTTTCTCAACCATTAAACCGTCTCTTAATTTCCTTTCCCTAACTCATCCTCTCTTCCTTCCTTTAGAATGATCATGGTGGTTGTTTCTTCATCAAATGGAGGAGAAATAATTTCTTATCTTCTTTCTAAACCTTTGCCATTACAAGTTTAGTTAAAAAACATATAAAGCTTAGTTTGTACAAGATAGTCAAGAATCATTTTTAGTGGACTGTAGGACTAAGCTTGAGCTAGAGAGACTGAAGAGGATTGATGAACAAAACACTAATAGATTGAAATCCATTGTTGGATTCTAGAGGTGTACCTTCAAAAATATAACTAGGAAACCCGGAATTTCCAAGTAAGTGCACTATTTCTTTATCAATTAAGAATATGGAAAAACCTCAATTCACTATGTTTGATATTTTTTATCTATGCATTGAAATCTAATTGTGCATCATCTATACTCCACATGATCTTTAGATCCTAATTGAAATTTTTTAAAAATGGAAAAAATTGAGAAAAATGCATCAAAGTAGGCTTAAAAAGATCGTCAAAACTTTATAGAAAAATACAAAATGTATATTAGTTTAATAGTGTATTTTTAAGTATTTCAAATAAAGTCAATTAAAATGTTTAATTTTTTAAAAATACAACTACTATTTTTAAAATAAAAAACTAAGTGTTTAAAGTAAAAATTACACTTTTTATTATATAAAAATAATAAAAATGACTCATGATTATGAAATTATGTGATTTTGTTTTTTATAATCTAATAAACATTAAAATTAAAAATTTTAAGCTAAATCAAATGCATTAATAATTAAAAAAAACATGTAGTTATTCCTGTATTGCGCTATTGTGTGTTCACACTAGAATCAAAGGGCTATAAAAGTCTAAAAAGAGTCACATACTTTATTAGATGATATTATTTATAAATAAATAATAAAAAATATTTTAAATATTAAATTTTTTTGTATGATTATTTGAAATCCATTTGTGAAAGACATAAAAATAGTGGCATGAGGATTAGTATTGTATTGATAAAGAAATACTATAAGTTAATTTATTTATCAGATAATCATGAAGATGAGAAAGAGAGGAGGACTAATATAATAAATTACTACTTAGAAAAAAAAATATGGGTTTAAAAATGAACTTAATGAGTAAACATGCAAGAGCAAAAAATGAGATTATATTTACTTTGTTTGCTATTTAGCTAAATGAATGAAAAGAAGGAACTTTTTATTGAGATTCAAACTAAATAAATGGTTTAAATATTAAAAGTGCGACGATGAGTTATCTTTTATAGAGAGGGATAACGTTTGTAAAAAGGGATTAAGAGTATGGATTTTTTGAATGTTAGAGTGATTTCTTTTGAATGTTTGCTTTTAATTAAATAATAGGAATTAATTTATAGGGGTAAATAAAAAATTAAAAAGGAATTTAAACAATGTATGATTATAGATCCAGTGGATCTATACTCTGAAATAACTTTTTCAAAGTTCAAAAAACAAAACTCCTAGATAAATTGTTGTGAAGTGACAAGAGCAAATTATGAGGAGCCACTACAAGGTGGGAAATCTAGTGTCTATTTATTGTCCTAGCTAAATGTTATTATGAAAAACTAAGTAGATTTACTTCTTGCATAAAAATTGCATATTATTGGTTGGACTACTATTAAAGAGTATGGTTAATGCTTGGAAGGTTAGTGAAAGTAGATAGTCATTCAATTCCACCTATCTAATGCAACAACTCATTGAAGTTGGCTTGAAAACTTGGTCAGAAGTGGCTTGGCCTTTAGCTAGTTAATTTTTGGTGTGTTTGTCGGGAGATAAGTGAATTTGTTAGGTGGTCAAGATCTTTACGTTAAACCAATCTTAGTTACGCACTCTTGGGATTAATGATCAAATATGAAGTCTCTTTTTTAAGAGAATACTTCCCTCATTTTCCCCAAGAATGTCAACAACAAATTTTAAATTGGGCAAGGGATACATATTTGTTTGATGGTGGTAGGTATTTTCTGCCACAATTATCAGTGACATCAAATAATTGTCGGCCTGGAGTTGGGGTTATAACCACTATCTCAAATAATTGCTTTGTTGACAACACATTTTAGTTTGGTTGACAAAGTGCAGTTAGACACAATCAACATATCCTAACATTTTGATTGGTATCATTGATCATCTTACACAACTTTTAGGAGAATTAATTGGGATGACGTACTACCTTGGTTTTGTGTATCTAGAGGCCTAAGTATAACTTTTGATACTAAAGATGTGAGAGAAGTTGCTGAAATTCTAGGTTTGATCCCAGAACAAGAGAAGAAATTACCTTATGATGAAGAGGATCAAGAATTACTGTCCATTCTTAAGTTATTGAGTACTCATGCTATAGTAAAAACCTTAAGCATGGAAGCTTCAAAAATTATATATATGAAAAATTAAACTATGGAGATGATAATAGCCTATATCCAATCTCAGTTAGTGTGAGATATGAAGGAGTTAGATTGTGGATGATTTTGGAGAAAAGAAGGAAATATCAAAACAAAGCTTGAGATCAATGAGCAAGGGAACACATAACTAAGCAAAAAGCTTGGTTGCTGGAGAGACTCGAAAGAGTTGTTACTGAACTTGGGGTATAGATATAACATCTAGTTCAAATGAAGAACCTTTTCGACCTAAAATCCAATAAAATAAAACACCTTTGAGAGGAAACAAAGTAGAGTCATATTATTGGGATAGGGTTGCTTCTAGTACAAACCGCCCAACTAAAAAGAGGATTGAACAAAGTGAATATCGAGGAAGCAAGACTCATGCTATAATCCCTAGCAATAAACTCTCTACTGATTGGGGCTTAGAGTTTACTTTTGGTTTAAATTAGTTATTTAAACAACCAATGGAGGCTTTGTGGTGGATAGAATGAGCATTAGATCTAGTATTACGATCCTTCTTTAGAGTTTCCCATCAAGGAGGACCATTTCAAGAAATGTATGACTTAGGGTTAAAATCCTTATTTAAGGAGCCTAAGGAATTTGCATGGGTTGACTTTACTCAAGACTTTGGGCTTGGAAACTTATTTAGGAAAATCATGGATCACAATTTTGTAAGATTAGTTAATTTTACCCAATATGGGGGGCTTTGGGTTAAAGACCCCGATGCGCATATACAAATGTTTGAGATAACGTTTGTAGCAAATGAGATAGTGGACGTTGATTAGAAGCTTCACATCCTTTCACTGAAATTTAAGGATGAAATAATGAGGTGGTACGAGAACCTAAGTGTTCAATATAAGGGGGCTTATGATGCCCTATCAAAAGCATTCATAGAAAAAATTTGGTGGCAAGGTTTCCAAGATTGATTACTCTTCAATTGGATTATTTGTCTCAAGGGATGACTGAAAGCGTTGAATATTATATTGAATGTATTGAAACAATTATATAAAAGATGAATCCAAGCCTTGATGCAAGCAAACCCAACATCAAAATTTGGTAGATGGTCTTAACCCAAATGTACATTAGCATGTGAGCTTGTATAGGCTTGCTACATTGGCAGAAGCAAAAATCCATGCTAGATGGTGGGAAGAAGTGTAGCTTAGTCATCAATGATAGAAGGACTTATTCAAGGAGCCTCGGATGGATTACCCTAGTACTTCAAGTGGATTATCCTAGTTTTAGTACATTGGAATTTGCAGGTGGATTTAATAGAATGGTCACATAGGACACACTCTTAGCCTATGATCTTTGGGAAGAATTGGAGCGAGTACACTTGAAAACTAACCTTCGATAATTGCTCAAAATAGTGCCGACATGCCAAATACAACTTTATCATAAATTAATTCAACATAGAAAAAAAAAGGCTCAACACTAACACTTCTAAAGTAAGTACAAACACATCCAAAAGGAAAACAACCAAGGAGGTAAAAATAGTAGATCTATTTGTGGATCCAGGAGTGCCAATAATAGATACTATCATTAATGGCCATTTATGGAATGAAGTACAACACTTGATTTGTATACTCCTTCACTGTGAGATTACATTGGTCAAGCTAATACCATCGTCTTGCCAATTTCTCTTTTTCCATTGGGGTTACAAAGATTTGAACCATATGCATCTTAAAGTCTTTCCAACTGAGAAACTAATGATTCTCACTGTGGATGATGTAGTGTCACCATGTGTGGGCAAATCCCTCTAGATGGAGAGAGGTGAAGAGAATTTTCTAATCATTAGTGCCTTGATAAATATTAAAGTATAACTCCAACTTTGAGGTTCATTCTTCCAAGTCCGAAGGGAATGGTGATTGCTCGTTGTACTTGGTAACAATGATCTTGTTATGGAGATCACTGGGGCATTATTGCCCACGATAGCCTTACTGTCCATATATACCATGCTATCCATACATACCATGATGTCCATAAATGCCATGTTGTGCATTTATCCCATGTTGCCCATGATGACCATGTAGTCCATTGGTGCCATACTAGCCATTAATACCATGTTGTCCATTATTGGGCTGTGCCATATACGTACCATTGGGACTCTTGACGAGAGTGAGGGAGCTTCTATCCATGGTGGGTGTTCATGTGCTCTACAACACCATTTTGGGATGGGATGTAAGGGGCTATCAATTGACACTTAATACCTTGCTCATCGTAAAACCAATCAAATGATTTAGAGTCATATTTATCCTCATTATTTTACCTTAGGTATTTCAGCCTATATTCAGATTGATTCTCAACAAGAGTAAGCCAATGTTGAAAGGTAGCAAATACATATGATTTTTGATTTATGGGATATGCCCAGACCTTATGTGAATAATCATCAATGAAAATTACAAAATACTTTGGGCCACCTTGACTGAAGGGGACGTGGAATCTCATACATTAAAAGGAATAAGTGCTACAGGCTCATCCATATGTTTAATTCCAAACTTCTTATGAGAAATGTATGTATGCCTTCCATTAAAAAAATAATCACACAAATTAAAACGTTTATAGTCAAGGGACAAAAGATATTGCAAATGAGAAATCATTTTCATTCCTTTTAAGAACATGTGTCTAAGGCGATGATTCCATAAAGATACATGTGGTATATCAGCCCCCATGGTCAAAACATGGTCAATAGACCCAGATACAAGCAAGGGATAGAGATTACTAGCCTTAGAACCTCGAGCAAAGGAAAGTTTCCCACGAATAATATTTCACATGAAATCACCAAAATATACATGATATCATGCATCATCCAACTCTCCATTAGAGAGTAGACTATTAGCCAAAGTTGGAACATGGTGTACAACATGCAAAATAAAAGTGCTTCTTGAAGTAAATTATAGTCTAATATCACCAATGCCAAGTCATTTTGTAGCTCACAGAACCTGTCATGCTACAATAGGAATGAAACCAATCTCTATGCAGGGTAACATGGAAAGAAGCTCTTGAATCAAGTAGTCAACATTGAGAAAAAGTGGATAAGGTATCGACCAACTAAGTAGCATCAAGAGAATAAGCTATCAAGATATAATCATTATTAGACTCAAGCTCTAATGCATTTATCTTCTTAATTTTCATGCTGGACTTACTAGGAACAATGCTGTGATCATTAGATTTTTCTTATACTTTACTTTTTCCTTTCTCTTTATGCTTATCATCATGCATCTTATGGTATTGTAGTTGAATATGACATTGTTTCTTACAATAATGATATGTAAGAGAGCCCTTATGCCACATGACTTATTGTGAGACTGCTAAAGTAAGATTGAGACCTTTGTAAGTCTCTACCACGATGGTCATTGCCACTCTTACCATTGTGTCTACCCTTAATAGTCAATGCATGAGAAGTACATGATGCATCCATATTATTCTTATTTATCTTCTTTGTGAGTAAGATAGCCTCAACATCCTAGAGTTTTAAACCATCCTTAGGAATATTAGCATGTAGAATAGTACGAAAAGTGTCCCATGACTAGGGAAGTATCACAAGCAAGAATAACAGAGGGAGATTATCCTTGAACTTAATGACCTGAAAAGTCAAATGACTAAAAATAGAATGAAATTCATTCAAATGCATGAATATGCTAGTCCCTACCCTCATGCGAAGATTGATGAGTTTTTTCAACCAATACATATATGATACAAGACTTTGCTTGTCATAAAGATTGCATATATTTTTCCATAACTACCAAGCATTATCCGAATGTGCCGCAACATTGAAATAAACCTATTTTGATAATCACAATATAAGAGTGGATTTACATAGCTCATCTCACTCATCCCAAATACCATGATCAATGCCTTTGGGATTTACACTCTTGGTTTTCAAAGGCCTAACTTGCTTCTTTAGAACTAGAACTTTCCACATCTGTATCTTGCAATAGGTGAAATTTGTGCTATCAAGATTTTTTTAATATTAAAAATAAAACTACAATTCAAAGAACTAGTCATAATGATAACATATTGATATAAAATCCAACAGAATGGGCTATTGCAAATGACTACAAATCAGCCCACAAAACACATCCAAATTAAGGGCATAATAGGAGGGAATACCAAAGTATAGAGTTAACTGTTCACCAACTACAAGCAATATGTTGCCAAAGTACAATATTTGCTATCCAAAAGAATCCTAATAATTGTAATTATAGCAATGTTGAAATAAAGATAGCAATATATGTCAATCCAATAGCTAAGAAAGCAAGCTTTCACTACCAAGGATATCCAAGTAGCAAACCAGGATACAAAGAATGTAACTAGCAATGACTAAGCATAGACCATCAATACCAAAGATTGTCACAAACGCAGATTGTTAGTAAGTCATACATCCCATAAGCGTATACATCACTGATAAATTGTCGATAAAGGTAAGTGTTGGTGTCCAAAGCATACAGAATCAAATCAGCTCAAAAGCAGAGGTAACTGTGTCCAATAGCATAGAAGAGAGCATACACATGAACCAAGAGTCCCATTGTCTCAAAGAACCAAGATCTACCAAGTAAATACAAGAGTCTCCCAATGGAATCAGATCTATAATGAAAAGTGAGCAAGCAAAGATCAAGACATATACATCAAAGCATTCGGGAAGCCTAAGCACATCACAAATGCATTTGAGAGCATAAGTGTCTAATGAAGCTTCAATACCCATAAGTTAGTAAGCATAAAATCTCAAAGCAACTAACCAAAGCCCAAGTACATAAAATGCAACTCAAATCCAAGTGCCGAAGAATATCATAACTATATCTAGGCTCATACGTCAATGCTAGACATCATCGTAGACATGTAGCATATCCAAAATACTATGTAAGTATAATAGGTATTCAAAGCATGAAGTTTACTATTATATGCTTGCTACCCAAATCATTTTGATAGTAATAGACCTCTACAAAATTCAGCTAATAAGGCTCTAAATAATCCAAATAGCATTCCAAAGCATAATCATACCATATACAGGTATCAAAATAGCATCCCCGAAGCATAAACATGCATTATGAAATTTATTGTTTGTTGTCCCGACTAGAACTATTCTATTTTGTGTGAAATAGAGAACTAAAAATTGCATAGAATCAACTCTATGAGTGCTCAAATTTATAGCTATCATCATGCTCTTCGTTTCGAGCTATACAACACTTGAATTTTATGTCACATTCAAAAGTTATCTCCAAAACATGAAAGTGATGTCAAGTTATCATAACTATCCATGAATTTTGAAGCATTCTCTATATCCACTCAAAATGGATAGAATGATTTCTCCTTAGATAAATAAGCACTCAAAAAGACTCAGCTAAGCCTTGGGAAGCTCCTTGACAAGCTGGGAGCAAGTTGGAACAAGTTGAGAGAAGGGAAAACTTAATATATACTCAGGAGAAAGAAACAATGGCTAGTGTAAGAGAGGGGGATTTAATAATGGGGAAATACTAGCTACACTGGCTAGTATATAAGGTGTTAGGGACTTGATTTTTGACCATCAGATTATAATACAAGTCTCCTTTCATCTTCATCTCCTTCTCCAAGCTCTCATGGCTTCTTTCTCTCTCTTTTTGTCTTTCTCTCTCTTTTTCTAGTCTCTCTCCTTGTCACTCTCTTTCTCTCTCTTCTTGCAATCTTTTTCTCTCTTCTACACCCTCTCTCTCTCCTCTCCTTTTCTCTCTCTTGTCTCCTTCATTACAAGTGGTATCAGAGCTCTAGTTCTGATCCATTTAGTTACCTTACATGCTCAGTTACCATCTTTTTCAGTTTAAAAATCCAAGAAGCTTTAGGTACACAGTGACAAGCACATAAATGGAGGAGCACTGAAGAGCCACAGGTCAAGGACCAAGAGGACAGCAGTCAGGAGCATTAATGGAGTCCTTGGACCAAGATTGGAGGCTGAAACACCACATTTAGCAGGTCCTGGGCCATTGTGGGCCAAATTTGAAGGTAAATTTTTAGAAACAGTGGTCACAAGAAGTAGGGAAGAGTTAGTCTTGGTTACTTTTCATATGCAGTCTTCTCTCTCCTCATTCTCAAGCTCCTGCCAAGTGAAACACCATGGATCTTCTCAACCTCAACCCAGTGATCTTCATCACTTTTCCAGAGCCTCACAGGGATCCCAACCATCAATTCAAGCTGTCCAAGGACTGATTTAACCCTCCCTTTCTCTCCAAGAAGTAGCCTGTAAATTTTGGTGCAAATTTCGGGTAGCATCCTGAGCAAAATCAGCAGCATACCAGGCCTCTCCTTCATCTTAGCCTTCTTCCTCATCATCTGGCAGTTGATTCTTGCAAGATTGAAGCCAATTTTTCATCCTCTTGAACATCCTTCAACCTCTGAAACCCTAACAGGTGCAGGCCATGGACAGCCATGGATTCTCCTTCAGCATTCATTGATTCTTGAGGGCTTTTGCTTCCTTGGTCCCAGGAACTTGTGTCCACAGGAATCTTTGAAGAAGCAATCATCAAGAGGCCTATACTTGAAGATGGAGGCAAGAATGCAAGCTGGACATTTGGGGCAGCCATAGCCATAGACCACGACCTTCAATTTCTTCAAGTTCTCTTCAAGATTGGGTCCCGGGGCTTCAAGATTGGACTCAATGGAGCTTGTTTACCCAATGGGAAGAGCTTTGGGGCACGGGAAGGCATTATAGGGTGAGATTTTGGGGCATTCTTCTTCTATGATCATCAAGGCATGCTGAGAACTACTGAAGTTCAACCTTTCATTCCCCCATTGAAGAATCAAGCTTGAAGACTCAATTCTTGGCTGAAGTTGTCATCATGGTGCTAATGGGAGCATTGGAGACCAATCATGGGGACATTGGCCATTGATTCTTAGCCCGTCTTCACTAATCAAAGAGGTAATTGACTCTTGAGCTCTCTTCTAATTTCATCCTCTTACTGAGCCTAAAAAGCCTATTGTTGGAAGAGATTCAAGTAGTCAATCATGTATTTTCTTCAAGATTTCATTGCTTACATGCTGTCAATTTAATTTCACTCCTAACCTCTTGACTTGTGATGATTGCTTGAGCAAATATTAATCACTGAAATCCATTGTAAATGAGGTGAGTTAGCAGTGGGTCACTGCTCGGTAAGCCCTCTCCTTATTCCCAACTCAATTCCATGCATCTCATGAAAAGAATTACTTCCAAGCCACCCTGCATAGCATGCTGATTGCTTAATTAATAAATGTCTACCATGTATACTTTGGGTGAGGAAAAAGGCCGATGCCAGGCGAGGTGGCAAGACAAAAGAGGGGTGACACCCCCTTGCCATCAAAGACCTTGAAGGGGTGCACAACCCGGCTCAGGGGAGGGGGGGAACTTTGCCCACCTCCCGGTGATCCGGAGCCCAAAGTTGCTTGCAGGTGTAGGTGCCCACTTGAAGAACTGAGATATTGACTTGGCACTGATGTATGGATGTATTATTGGCTGCAAATGTATGGAAATTTTATTGAGGATGTATTTGCAGATATGAGAATACATATGCAGTCAATGGCAGTGAATGCAATGCTTGGGATGTATGAGAGATGCCTATGCATGGGAAAATTGTGCTAAGAGATGCTATGACATGCTCAGTTCTGGAATAAGGCTACAAACAGTGAATTTGGATGACTGGGCAATGTATTATGCCATGTGGGATGACCCTTCAGTCATGCATTGACAAGTTGATCCATTGCAAACCCTTTCTTAACCCTCATAGGGTGCTGTAAGCAATTTGCTTGCATTTACAGAGGTATACCTACTCCCAGAAACTGAGGTGTAGGTCTTGCAAAGTGCCCACAGGTAGTGGTAGCACTCATAGTTTCATTAATAGAGCAATCATGGACAGGTTGAAGTGTTTTTCCACTGATTTACAGTAGCTATTGAAGGTGCAATTTGCCAATGGGGATGAAGAAATTAGCACACAAGTATGCCCTGCTGTTCATATTCAGCTTGCTGAAAATTTTGGACAGCAATTGGATTTAATTGCATTGGAAATGGGGCCTATAGATGTTGTCTTGGGTTATGATTGGCTGAAAACTTTGGGCACTATAACCATGGAATTTTCCTTGCTGTATATGGAGTTTGTCAGTGCGGGATAGCTTATTCACTTGCAGGGAATTCAAAATGATAGTGAATTTCAGCTCTTTACCAGCAAACAACTCAACAAGAAACGGTCCCAAATCTTTGTATTGCAGTTAAATAAAGAAAATTCAGATCAGTCCGCTAAAACAATAAAGAATTCAACATTGAAAACTCTTTTAGAAGAGTACAAGGACCTCTTCCAAGTACCTACAACACTACCCCCTAATAGGGCGGTTGATCATCCCATAGATCTGGAGCCTCAGTCAAAGCCTATGAACAAACCACCTTACAGATTGTCTAGGTGCGAAAGAGAAGAAGTTGCCAAACAAGTCAAAGAATTATTGGACATGGGATTCATTGAGTCTAGCTCTTCACCATATGCTTCCCCTGTGTTATTGGTCAAAAAGAAGGATGGATCTTTCAGGATGTGCATAGACTATAGGGATCTTAATAAGATCACCGTGAAGAACAGGTACCCTATTCCACGCATAGATGACTTGCTAGATGAGCTCAAGGGGGCTAAGTACTTTATGAAGATAGATTTGAGGTCAGGCTATCAGTAGATCTGCATGAGGACATGGGATGAGGTCAAAAAAACATTTCGGACTGATCGGGGGCTTTATCATTTCTTGGTCATGCCTTTCGGGTTAACTAATGCACTGGCCACCTTTTAGAGCTTAATGAACAAAATACTTCAGCCCTTTCTTTTTAGATTTGTGTTGGTCTTCTTTGATGACATCCTCATCTATAGTAGATCACTGAAGGATCACCTTTGGCACATGAGGCAGGTGTTTGATGTATTGAGGCAGCATAGGCTCTTTGCCAAGGAGACAAAATGTTCTTTCATGTAGACGGAGGTGGAATACTTGGGGCACATTGTTAGTGAAGATGGAATTAGGGCTGATACTAAGAAAGTGCAATGTATAAAAGACTGGCCCACACTTGCAAATACCACTTCACTTAGAGGATGGTCTCTCATCATTCTATTGCAGATTCATAAAGCATTATGCCACTATTGCAGCTCCCTTGACGGATAGGCTTAAGAAAGAGGCCTTTTTCTGGGATGCCATAGCTGATAAGAGCTTTAATCAGCGCAAATAATTGCTTACCTCGGCGCCCATCTTAGTTTGCCCAGATTTTTTGAAAGAATTTACTATTCAGTGTGATGCCAGTGGCAGAGGCATAGGGGCTGTATTGTTACAGGAGCATGGGGTTATAGCATTTGAGAGCCGCAAACTTGCTGAAAATGAGATGACCATGAATGTATATGACCAAGAAATGCTAGCCATCCTTCATGCCATTAGGAAATGGCACTACTACTTGTATGGCAGCAGATTTAGGGTCAAGAGTGACCATAGGGTCCTCAAATACTTCCTCTCTTAGTCTAATCTTACCCCCAAACAATGCATATGGGTAGCTACATTGTAGAACTATGACTTTGACATTACACATACACGGGGGAAGGACAATGTAGTTGCTGATTCATTATCTAGAATGTGGGCTTGTAAAGTTTCAGCCATCATGGAACTTCATAGTGATTGGATAGAAGAGCTTCAGGAGGCCTATTTGTTAGATGCTGATTTCAGCCATATTTTCCAGAAATTACAGCAAGGGCATGTAGAAGAAAACTCTCCATATCAGCTTGGATTGCCATCCCATACTCTTCTCCATTCAAGCAAAAGATCATGCAAGAGATGCATTCTTCACCTACAGATGGTCACTTGGACATATTTAAAACTTATGACAAAATTACTAAAAGCTTTCATTGGAAGGGCCTATGGAAGGATGTAAAAGATTTTGTCTTGAGTTGCGTGCCATGTCAACAAAACAAGGACATCACCTTAAAACCAGCTGGTTTACTGTAGCCATTGCCTATGCCCGAAAGGCTAATGGACACACATCACTATGGACTTCATAACTGGCCTATCGGGGACCAAGAAGGGGTGGAACAATATCTATGTAGTTGTGGATAGACTCACCAAGGCAGCCCATTTCATTCCTACAAAGACTCAATATAATGTTTCTCAAGTAGCTAGCCAATTCATGGAACATGTTTTCAAATTACAAGGCTTACCACAGGTCATTGTGCATGACCGGGATGCTTAATTCATGAGCAACTTTTGGCAGGCAGTCTTCAGCTCTATGGGGACTCAGTTAGCCCCTTCCACTCCTTACCATCCAAGAGACTGATGACCAGACAGAGAGGGTTAACAAGTGGCTGGAAACTTACTTGAGGCATTTCTGTTATGATGTGCAGAATACTTGGGACTCATGGTTGCATCTGGCTGAGTTTGCCTATAATAACTCTATACACTCTAGCATTGGAGTTTCACCATTTGAGGCATTGTACGGCTATAAGGTGCCCCTCCCCACGGTTATCTTCAATGATAAAATAAACCCACAAAGCAAGGATGAATTGGATAAAATGTAGGCCTTACTTCAGCAGTGCAAAGTCAACTTGAAGAAAGCTCAGGATCAAATGAAGCTTTATTGACAAAAGAAGGGATGTTGAATTCCAAGAAGGGGATTTGGTGCTTTTGAAGGTGCCCAAGTCCAAATAACTATGGGTCCATCAATAAGTTGGCTTACAGGTTCTATGGGCCATACCAGATTGTCAAAAGAGAGGGAGACTTGGCATATCAGTTAGCACTACCCCCATCCACAAAAATTAATAATGTCTTCCATGTGAGCCAATTGAAGCCCTTTATTGGATCATCAGTGGATTATGTTGAGGAGTTACCGCCGATAGATGAAGAAGGCATCATTCAATACATACCCGAGCAAATCATAGGAAAAAGGGAAAAGAAGCTTCGCTCTCACTCCATCATGGAATACTTGATTAAGTGGCAAGGTTTACCACTTGAGGAAGCTTCTTGGAGGCCAGCTTCAGTTTTGGAAGAGTTCCCATACCTATTAGAAGCAGATTTGGCTGAAAACTAGCTAACTATGGCCCTTTTTTCTCTTAGATTAACTGCAGAAAGCTCTCTGTTTCAAAGCTGGTTTTACCTTGCACTATGGACAGCAATGGACACCATACATGTGCTGAAAGTACTCCTCGAGACTCCGTTTTGATATATGGCCCACCCTGATCGGAGTCTCCTACAGAAAGTTATGACAGATTTACTACAGCAGGGTCTTGTAGTAAACAACTTGCTGTCCACTGTCTGCAACTCACATTTACTCAAGATACTTGGGTCAAAATTCATTTTTATAACTTCCCAAAAAGACCCATGTAATGTACATACCCTAATGACCCAATATACGCAATATACCTCTTCATTCATTTGTATACCCCTGTAATAATGCAATAGAGTAGTACTCTGATCTGCTCCTGCCCAGTTATCATAAGTGCCCAAATTGTTTTTGAGGGCAAAAACCTTCGGGTGGGGATGGAATGTAAGAGAGGGGGATTCAATAATGGGAAAATACTAGCTACACTGGCTAGTGGCTTCTTTCTCTCTCTTTTTCTAGTCTTTTTCTCTCCTCGTCACTCTCTTTCTCTCTCTTCATGCAGTATTTCGCTCTCTTCTGCACCCTCTCTCTCTCCTCTCCTTCTCTCTCTCCTGCCTCCTTCATTACAACTAACATGAAATCTTGAGTTGAATCTTTGAGTCCACACTGAAGAAAAGGATAAAGAAGCTCCTTAAATGTCCAATTTGATACCAGTTGAAAGGTAGAGCCCAAGTGAAAGCACACAAGTGGAAGCAAGAGCTATTACGGATGGAGAGGAAGAGAGAGAGACACCGTATGTAGGCACTCCAACAATCAAATGTGTGAATAGCCTTCCCTTACTCAATAATCACTCAAAGAATAAAGAATAAAGTGATAGTGATAGGTGCCCACCATTACAATGCACAGGGTAATGATGTATGACGTAAATATAGGGTGGTGTAGGTATAGGCATCTTTATCCCCAATACATTCAATGGTAGTAGGTGGAGCTATAAGTGAGGTGAGAGAGCTCAAGTAGGACTTGATTGAAAATGCAAGGGAATTTCTTAGCCTCCATGAGATGGCCACTTCACTTAAATATCCATTGCATTTGTAAGGCTCTCCACGTCTCTTTCTCTCTCTACCTTCCTCCCATAATTCCGAAATGATGTAAGAGCCTCTCTCTCTCTCTCTCTCTCTCATGGAACCATATTCTCATAAACATATTTTCATAAGAACTTCATCTATAAGACTCTCACCCATAATAGTTCTATCGCACCTAGGTTTAGTAGGGGAGTTGAACTCCCACTATCCCTTACTAACCCTTGGTCAAAACCTAGGGTTTGGAGAGGGTGAGTGGGGTGAGCTTAATCCCATACTCACCTTGCTAGCACTTATAAATAATAGGGTGTGGACATAGGGTTGGTAGGGTGAACTCCCTTTGTGCTTTGCCATTGGTTGATCTAGAAGGTAGGTATATGAGTAGGGTGAACTCCCTTTGTGCTTGCCATTGGTTGATCTAGAAGGTAGATCTATGAGTAGTGTATTTTTTTAAAGAGCCCCTACTAAAAAATATACTCTAATATTTGGAAAGCGAAGATAATTTATAATCTAAATTTATCATGTTAGGTAAGCCATACATACGTATACACAAAGCATATACACATATATGCTCAGGTACTCGCTTATGTGATGTTTAATAACACATGAAATGCATTTTTCATGAGAAGGAGTTACGTGGAAGTAAACAAGTTTTTAATTTATTATGCCTCTTTACATTGCAATGTAGGTGAGCTTTGGCAAGAAAATACATTGGAAAATTTCACATTTAGCAATGTTTGGTGATAAATGGTGATTTTTTGCATGAATTTTAGCTAAAATTTGTGTTTTGGATCTCTTTAATAGCTAAATTTGTGAAATATTATTGCAAAAAAAAAACATTGTAGATGAGCAGCCTACTCAGCATCACTCTCTTTTTGTTTTCCCCTAGAATGGTCCACTTGCTATTATAAGTTATATCCTGTGTTAAATTTATTCAATGCATTCACCCTATGATATGACCTCAATGTGATTGGAGTTAGTATTTCACATGTTTGCCTTCACTCAATCTAGGGTGACATGGCTCCACACACACACACACACACACACACACACACACACACTCTCTCTCTCTCTCTCTCTCTCTCTCTCTCTCTCTCTCTCTCTCTCTCTCTCTCTCTCTCTCTCTCTCTCTCTCTCTCTCTCTCTCTCTCTCTCTCTCTCTCTCTCTCTCTCCCCCCCCCCCATATTTCTCAAATAAATATAAGCACCAACTATTTGTAGGCAATTAAAACAATTAATTATAGAAAGAATGAGTCTATCCTAAACACTATATAGGTAGTCTTCCTGAGTCCCACTTCAAGTTTCTTACTCTAAGCTATGTGTCTTGCTAATTACATGATGTTATAGGGTTTGAGGCCTTGGTCAAGCATAATAGCATACATCACCTTTCTCAATTGATTCTAGTTGACATGCTTATCAAACTAGGACTTTTGTTAGGCTTTTTTAGCTAGCAAGGCATGAGTTGATGTTAAGTCCAATTTCTATGAGGTATTCAAGATTAATAAGGTGTTGAGTCCAAGCTTTCTGTATTCCTAGTATTCTTGTACTATGACACAAAAACTCAAGCTAAAAAACTCAACTAGCATGATCATGTCAATCCCATAAATTAGCTTGATGGAGGTTTTCCTTGTGTCCATCTTGTAAGCTATTTTATAATCCCACAGTGCTACCATGAGCTTATGATCCTAGTCTCATCACAAAGTTGAGAGAGTCTTGGTTAGGATACTAATGAGGATCTTATTGCCACTCACTTGAGGGCACTAGAGGTTAGATTCCAATGCAACACCAAGAATGTGAACAAGAGATATTTAATGACCTAATTTAGAAAATGGATTCCTTGAATTGTGGACAATTGTCAATGGGGCAACCAAATTCATGACATGACTTGCTTTCATAAGAATTTTGTCATATGTGGATATCATTCTTGCAAGTGGTCCTAGTCTTTGCCCACTTAGTCATGTAATCAGTGGGGCCACACTGATGTAGCATGATTAGGAATATTAAGTAGTAATAGGATTGATGAGTCTCATGAAGTCTACATCCCACTTCTCAAAGGGTTAGTGGACAATCACAGGGAAGGGTTACATTTTATCTTTTTAAATTAGTACTTTGATTCTTGGACACTCTTTACAATATTTGATAAAATGGGCATCATCCTCGAAAAGAGTTGACTATCACAATTGGGAGTGGAAAACCTTTCTACCTATGATGTTTGCATTGAAATATCCATCTACAATCCCTCTATTTTCTTCTTGCATCACATCCTCAATTTTATACTCACATATACATCTTTTAAGAAGACCATTCTACCCTAGTCAATATAATACACCAACCAGATCACATATGTATTTGTGATTAGAATAGCATAAGCTTGGTCTAATTAAGCTAATGTATAAGCATGTAATGAGGATTGACTCACCTAGAGCACATTAAATGGATATGATGCCCAAAAGAGGGTACAAACCCTAATTCACAATTGTGGAAACCCTAAACCAAAAGGGGTGCAAACCCTAACCCTAACCCTAATCTTGTATCTATATAAGGGTGGGAGGTCTCAGTTGTATGGACCGTTTGGCACATCCATGATGCGGAAGCCCTATCAGTATGAGTACTCAAGCTTTTTATTCAATCTTTCTAGTCTATCATCTTGCGTCCATTGTGTTGAGAGTGACTAAGAGGGAGAGAGTGAGAGGTGTGTTGAACGAGGGACTGAGGGAAGGTGAAGATCTTTACCATCATCTTGCTTTTCTTGTATTCTCTACTAGCTCTTCGACTTGTTCGTGTGCTTGGTTGTGGATGTGAATGAGCAATGGCATTGGATCGTGTTGATCATGATCGTGGAACTATCTTTGAGCCTTCAAGTCATCAAATACCATAAACTAGATGAATTCGCTACAACTTGAGCTAGTTTTGTGTTCTTGCTTTCTTGGGTTGGAGAGGAGGATGATTGGTTAGTTAGAGTGGAGTGTTGAAAGACAAGGTGAGAGATTGTCACCGAAGTGAGTTGCAGCTTCTGAAATAATAGAAGCTTATTCAAAGTCCCGATTGTTAGTGCATTAGGGTCAACATTTTGATTCCATTGTTGTCGAGACCTAGGATGGTGCAACCATCGACATTCTCACACTCCTACCATGTGATGGAATAGGAGGCTTACATGGGTATGGATGGGATCAATTGGGTTCCAATCATCAGTATTTATGGCTAGCATTCCAAAACCCATGCGGCCAGGTTAGGAAGGACGAATTGGAAGGAACCAGTTCGTTCGATTGAGATTGAGAAGGTGTAAAAATTACACGGTGCAGCGAACAGAATTTGAGAAAGAGATAGAGAGTACACAACAGATAAGAGGAGAATCAGTAAATTCTTTAGCTCCAAACAACTGATACAAAGATGGCTCTGTCTACCCATGCGCTTCCACTGTGTGAAGCTTAGATGGCGATCTAGACAGAAGATAGGTGAAGAGCTTAAGGCTACCTGGAACAACAACTGTGACTGGGTGAAAGATGAATGATCGATGGCTATGAAGAGGTTTATCTTTTATAGCCTGCGAAGGTCGTTAGGTCGGACCGACCTACCATATGAGCCTCCACTAGTCGGCCAGGGAATATTCCCTTTACCATCGGGCCGGGGGCGCTGCCCTCGGACCCCCGCCAGGAGGGCCGCTGGCCCCCCTGGGATCCCCCAGCCAGGGGCCGCTTCCGCGGCACCCGAACCCCAAAATAGGGGCCCCTTTTAACTCCCTTACCCCGCAACTCGATGCAATGCGCTTTGAGTTGCTACCAGCTTAACCACTCCATTTTACCCAAAGATTAGACCCACAACGGTCACCTTTTTGCCATCCTGTCACATAGACCTCATCTAATATACAAGTCAGGACTCGAACAATGTCCGGGCTCACATTTGGCTTCTCCTCATAATGGGGGCCTTACAACTTTTAGCACCATGGATCATTGGTGGCACCTAATGAGGGTAGGGCATTGATCATATCTAACACCCCCCTCAATGTCAACCCATAGGTGAACTATCTCCTCAGCCCAATGCTGAGTCTCTAAAGATGAACTTGAAGCAGATCCTTCGTAAGTGCTTTGGTGAAGATATCTGCTCCATTCTCCTCTATTGGACAGTAGACCGGTTCCACTATCCCATCCTCTATCAAATCAAGCACATAGTGATACTGGATCTTTATATGTTTGGTGCGTACATGAAACACTGGATTTTTGGCAATGGCTATGCAACTTTGATTGTCACATCTCAGCACAGTTGGTTCTTCATCCTGCACTCCCATATGCCATAGAATCCTTCTCAACCATACTGCTTCACATGTAGCAAAACAAGCTACCTTGTACTCTGCTTCGGTAGAATACAATGCCACTGTTGGCTGCTTCTTACTAATCCAAGAGAAAATTCCTGAACCCAAAGAGAAACAATAACCAGAAACTGACTTCCTGGAATCACTGTCTCCTGCCCAATCTGAATCATAGTTCCCCACAAGAGAAGTTCCGAAACTGTATGTGATACCATAGTCAAGAGTTTCCTTCAAGTATCTGAGCACCCGCATCCCAGCCTTCCAATGACTCTCATGAGGTTTGTTTGAGAACCTGCTCAAAATACCAACAACAAAACTGATATCTGGTCCAGTGTTACACAAGTAGATCCAACCTCCTATACCTCCCAATGTCTGCTAGTACTGATGTATCCTCGACGGATAACTTTGCATTCACCTCCATAAGTGTAGCTATCTCCTTGCACTCGGTCATGCCAAATGCCTTCAAGATCTCCCATGCATACTTCTTCTGAGAGATGAAGATCTTTCCTGGCTCTTGCCAGACTTCAATCCCCAAACAATAGTGCAGCAAGCCCAAGTCTATCATTTCAAACTCAGAACTCAAAGCCTTTCGAGTTTGGTTGATCATATCTTCATAGTCACTTGTAATAAGAAGGTCGTCCACATATAGAACAATCACTACAGACTTTTTACCATCCCTGTAAACATACAAGTTAGCATCTGAGACACATCTTTTGAAGTTTAGGTTTAAAAGGAACTTATCTATCCGCTGGTACCATGCTCTGGGGGCTTGTTTCAGCCCCCCATACAATGCCTTCTTCAGATTACACACTTTGTTCTCTGAATGGGGGGCCTCAAACCCTGGTGGCTAAGCCATGTAAACCTCCTCCTTGAGGTCACCATTTAAGAACGCTGACTTAACATCCATTTGGTACACTGGCCACTTCTTGTGGGAAGCCACTGCAAGTACCGTGCGAATAGTGGTCATTCTGGTAGTTGGGGCAAATGACTCTTGAAAATCAAACCCTTCAACTTGTGAAAATCCTTGGGTAACCAGTTTAGCTTTGTACTTTTCTAAGGTACCATCAGCCTTGTACTTTACCTTCCAGATCCACTTGGTGCCAATAACCTTCCGCTTTGCTGGTCGATCCACTAGCTCCGAAGTGTCATTCTTCATTATGCTGTCATACTCCGCCTGCATAGCAGCCTTCCATGATGGATCTGCAAGTGCTTCTTCTAAGTCAGTTGGCTCCTTTACTTCTCTCATAATCTCAACCATCAAGGCCATATTGACTATGTGAGCAGAAGCCCTCCTTTGCTCCTCTATTCTCTGAGACCTCCTTGGTCCGTCTGCCTTCTCCTCAATAGATGCATGCATAGGATTATTGTGGTCATAGAGCTGCTTCACCCAGCGCGGCAATGGCTTTTTCGATGGGGTGATGTCAGGTTGGTGAACTTTTTCCTCATCATCTAAAGATGATGCTTCCTCCTCCTTAAGGATAGGGTTAGCTCTTGGGACAGGTTCATAGTGGACTACTTCTTCGCTTGATGATAAAGTGGAAGAACTTGCCTTCTCCTCCTCCACTGTATGCGGTTCCTCCTTGAACACCACATCATGGCTCACGATGATCTTCTTTGCCTCTTGGTCATATAATTTGTAAGCCTTCTGCTCATACTATAACCCAAGAAGATACCTTTTCTGCTTTTTGGTTTTAACTTGTTTCTCTTCTCATCTGGAACATGTGCATAACATTCACATCCAAAAATTCTGAAATGTGAGACAGATGGTTTCTTACCAGTGTAAGTCTCATGAGGTGTTTTTCCCTTGAGAGCCTTTGTGTAGCTCCGATTTAGAATGTAGACTGTAGTATTAACAGCTTCAGCCCAAAAATGGTTAGGCAATCCCTTGCCCTTTAGCATGCATCTTGCCATCTCCACAATGGTGCGATTCCTGCGTTCCACAACACCGTTCTGTTGAGGTGTGTGAGGCGTCGTCAATTGACGCTTGATCCCTTTGCTCTTGCAAAAGCCTTCAAACTCCTTTGAGTTGAACTCACCACCACCATCTGTTCTAAATTTCTTCACACTTTTCCTTGTTTCATTCTCAACAAGTTTTAGCCATTCTTTAAACTTACCAAAAGCTTGAGCCTTCTCACGAAGGAAGTACATCCACATCTTCCTATTGTAGTCGTCGACAATCAACATAAAATAAGAAGATCCCCCAAGGCCTGTGTAGGTATCTTACTACACAAGTCAGCATGCACCAACTCTAGAGGAGCCTGTGCTCTATTCTTGCTTTCTTGTGGAAATGCCTTTCTCTGTTGCTTGCCCATCATACAAGCTTCACATGGTTCCTTCAATTCAGTTATTGTAGGTAGGTGAGCAACCATACCTTGCTTTTGCATCTCCTTCAACACTGCAAATCCGATGTGTCCAAACCTTTCATGCCAAAGCTTACTTGTGCCCACTCCAGCGGTGGCTGTAAGAGCACTTAGCTCATACAGGTTGTTCCTTCTTTCTCCTTTGCCAACAATTGTGCCAACACTATCAAGAATTTCCGTACCTGTCTTTTTGAACCTCACTTCATGACCAAGATCAGTTATGGCAGCAACTGATAAGAGATTTCTCCTGATTTTGGGAACATACAACACATTTGAAAGCTTTTTGACTTCACCATTTGTAGCAACAAAAGAAATAGTACCTGTGCCCGCAGCAGGGCATTTAGCATCATTTCCAACCATCACAGTAATGGATTCTTGTAGAGGTTGCATAGAACTGTATAGACCTTTCTTGTTGGTCATGTGACAGGAGGCCCCACTATCCAATACCCATGAGTCAGTGGTAGATTTTTCTTGCGCCGAGGAGCACACTTCCTCAATGGTCGCCATGAATAATTCTAACTCTGCTTCAGCCGTATTGGCTGTCTCTTTCCCTTTACTTTTAAGGATACCATTCTTTTCATCTGCCTTCTTGACACGACAATCTGCAATTGCATGTCCTTTCTTCTTGCAGTAGAAGCACTATCCTTGAAACTTCTTCTTGCCGCCCTTCTTCTTTTTGTCACCATCATTTTTGGTGGAGGAACCACCTTTGCCTTTTGCATTGGCAGAGAATGCAGCATCTCCATTGTTGCTTCCTTCTTGGCTTTCAGCCTCAACTCCTCCTCCGTCAATAATGCACAAGACTCCTCAAAAGTCAAAGCTTGAGGTCTTACTTGAGTATTAAGGGTAGTTACTAGTCCATCAAACTTTTGTGGACAAATCCAAAGACACCTCCGAGCTAGCTCCTCGCTAGTCTTTTGTATCCCAGTGCCAGCCATCTGATCGCGCAGATTCTTAATCCGAGTGATGAATGCTTCAACTGTCTCTCCTTCAGCAAACTTCTCTACTGCTAGTTGATTTTCCAAGATTTGAATCCTTGTTTGGTTTCGTGTTTCATACTGACTCCTTAGTACATTCCAAGCCTCTGACGCTTTGGTTGTATGCTGAATCAAAGTCAGAACACTGTCAGAACAGCTTGTAACTAAGGCACACAATGCATCTACATTCCTTCATTTCCAAGCTCGTAGAAGATCTGCATTTGGAGGAATCATCACACTAGAATTTGATGGGTCAGGGGTAGGCTACGGTTCTGCGCCACTCCCCAACACAGTCTCTAGAAGCTCATAAGAATCAAGGATAGTTGTAATTTTGAACTTCCACAAGGTGTAGTTTGTATCATCTAACTTGCCTTCACTGAAGGTTGGTGGACGAATCCTCAGTGTTTGAATAGCCGGCACAACATCACCACCTCCTGCACCGCTTCCTAATGTGCCAGAACCGCTTCCAGAAGTCGACATAGTTTCTCTTTGTTGTTGAAGCCTTTGCCTCTTGCACACTCTTCAATCTTTAGAGCCCCCTGGGCTCTGATACCATTTAAAAATTACACGGCGCAGTGAACAGAATCTGAGAAAGAGATAGAGAGTACATAACAGATAAGAGGAGAATCAATAAATTCTTTAGCTCCAAACAACTAATACAAAGATGGCTCTGTCCACCTGTGCGCTTCCACTGTGTGAAGCTTAGATGGCGATCTAGACAGAAGATAGGTGAAGAGCTTAAGGCTAGCTGGAACAACAACTTTGACTGGGTGAAAGATGAATGATTGATGGCTGTGAAGGGGTTTATCTTTTATAGCCTGCGAAGGTCGTTAGGTCGGCCTGCTGACCTAACGACCTACCATATGAGCCTCCACTAGTCGGCCAAGGAATATTCTAAGGAATATTCCCTTTACCATCGGGCTGGGGGCGCTGCCCCCAGACCCCCGCCAGGGGGGCCGCTGGCCCCCCTAGGACCCCCCCAGCCAGGGGTCGCTTCCGTAGCCCCCGGACCCCAAAATAGGGGCCCCTTTTAACTCCCTTACCCGCAACTCGATGCAATGCCCCTCGAGTTGCTACCAGCTTAACCACTCCATCTAACCCAAAGATTAGACCCACAACGGTCACCTTTTTGCCATCCGGTCATATAGACCTCATTTGATATACAAGTCAGGACTTAAGCAATGTCCGGGCTCACATTTGGCTTCTCCTCATAATGGGGGCCTTACAACTTTGAGCACCATGGATCATTGGTGGCACCTAATGAGGGTGGGGCATTGATCATATCTAACAGAAGGTAGGCATTGTTAGGGTAAAGAAAAAATACAAAACACAAACAAAAAAAGGACAAAAAACCCAAAACTCAAATCTCAAACACAAAACACAAACTCATACTCTGTTGGATTTATTGTGTGGCAAGGTTGCGCATATGCTATTAATTTTTATATCTTCTTGGAAAGCTTGTAGTTTTTCTAATGGTGGAAGAAGTATTAGAAGATAGAAAAGAAGTGTGAAGGAAGAAGTGATAGGAGAAGAAGAAGAAAAAAGAAAAAGAAGAAGAGATAGAAGTCAGAGAAGAGAAGAAAAGGAGGTGTAGAGGTTAAGAGAAACTTAAGTGAAGAAGAAGGAGACGAGGTTGAAGAAGAAGAAGAAAGAGAAGAGGAGTAAGGAGAAGAAGAGGAAGAGGACTAGAAGAAGAAGAAGAAGAGAGAAGAAGGAGTAAGAAGAAGAAAGGAAAGAAGGAGAAGAAGAAGAATAATATTTTTAATTTAAAAAAAAGAAAAACAAGAGAGATAGTCGACATCACACACACACACACACACACACATGTATGTATGTGTGTGTGTGTGTACACACACACACACACACACACACACACATGCATACATACATACATATGTACATACATACATACATACACCTACCTGTGTGTGTGTGTGTGTGGTGTGTGACGCAGGCTATCAAAAGGGCTAACAACAAGGTAAGTCATAAGTTTTTTAAAATTTTTAAATTTTCCATTTATTTATTTATTTATTCTTCCTTTCTTATCACTCCCTAACACACACACACACACACACACACACACACTGATGACACCCAAAAGAAGCATAAAAACAAGGCACAAAAGAATCCAAGTATGCATCATATTTTCATTTTTTGTCAAGAGAATAATAGTAAGTTGTTGCAAAATCACAAAAAAGAGATAGAGACATGAGGGGGCCACATCTACATCCATCATTAATAAATGGTATACACAAAAGTGTGCATGCATTTACAAAAGGTTAGTAGAAAGAATTGAAATGTAAAGGCTAAAGCCTTACGAATGCAAATGTATTCAAAAAAATCAAAGAAATAATAAAAATATGAAGGGTTGTGTGTCTTTTGGGGAAAAGGTGGGGTGGAGTGTATGACTGATTATGTGCCTCTTTCTCTCCTTTCTTCCAAGACACACACATTCTCCTTTTGTATGGTGCCAATCTTTCTCTCTCCTCTCTCCTCTGTCTTTTGTGTAGAAATTCCTCTTTTCCCTTTTGCTCTTTCCTTTTGTGCATAATGGTTGAAGCTATGGACAAAGATGATGAAGATGACAAATTTTTTTATTATTAAGAGAGAGATTTATGGTTTCTTTTTAGTTTTGAGATCAATGGCAGAGCCATACACATAGATTTTGTATGCTGTTTCCTTGATTTTGTGGTTGTTTTTGTTCGTGGGAGGGTTACTTTCATTTTGTGCCAGCCGGGGAAGAAGCTGATCTCAACAACTATAGTCTCAAGAAGGAAGAAGCAATCTTTTTATTAAAAAAAATAGAGGAGGAAGAAGAAGCATAAAAAACAAGCTCATCTCATTCTATCTTCTTCATCTAGGCTGCTTCTACAGAAGAATATGAGAAGGGAAAGTGTAACAAGAATTGGCAGCCTATGGATAATTGGAATGAAAGAAAGAAGATAAGATTCATGAATGCTACATTTGTATCTTCTTTGAGGCCCATGATTTGCTCGCGAGAGGGAGTGGGTCTACCATGGATGAGAGAGTGGAGGAACAAGAGCAAGCTGAAGACTATGGATTTGTGAAACTCCACCCCTCATCCCCACCAATGCAAGCCACCCTCATCATTCAGTGGTGGCAATGGCCATTGAGCACCCCTTCAATGACCATCCAAGGACAAAAAAATAGAAAGTAGAATAAATTAAGAAAGAAAGGATTTGAGAGAGATTGACAAGAATAAGGGCAAGAATCCAATCAATGTATGTCAAAATTTGTAAGTTGTTTCTTCATTGTTCTCCTCTCTGGTGGAGGGTGGCTATGGTGATCAGAATTTGTCCAGCAGTGTTTTGCATAGGCATTTGTGGTGATGAGGAGGAAAATGAGAAAAAGAGCTTGGTGTCTTGAAAATGGTGCAGCATTGGCCACAACCAGAAACAACCACAACCTGCACAAACCCTCATCATCGATGTACCTGATGCATTGATTAAGCTACTTCTGATTAATGACCAAGCATCGAGGCCAACCAGCCATTGGCACCTCGAAAACATAGAAGAAGAAAAAGGAGAAGAAAGAGGGGAAATGAGATTTTAGAGAGAGTGAGAGAGAAAAATAATATGCAGAGTAGCATAAGGGTCTTGTAAGAAAAGGTAGCAAGTATTCGAGGGTCAAGGAAAGCAAGGTACACATTATTATTAGAAGAAGAAGAAGATGTTGAAGAATAGGTAGTGTGACTCTTCATCGGCTACTCTTCTTGTCTATGGGTCTTCTGACAAGAACCAAAATCACCCCACAGACAAAAAGAGAGAGAGAATGCAAGTATTCATGGCCACCCCTGCTGAGCGAGACAAAACCGTGGAGAAAAAGAAGAAAGGAGAAGCGAGAAAGAAAGAACTAGCATTAAGGCTGCCATGCCTGTCTGATCCTTTCCTCCTACTCCTTGAAAATTCCTGCATAACTACAGAAAATGGATAAAAAAGGACACGTTCTTGGAGAAGCCTCATTCATGGCTAAGAAATTCCATCAAGCGCATCTCAGCGATAGCGGCTAGTTGACCGCGCTTGTGCAAGCTTTGGATCTTTTGGCCAAATGATTTGGAATGTTCAGTGGCCATGTTCATATCATCGTAGGAGGAGATTCGGTGTGCCAACAAAAAGGAAAGGACACTGACATAAGAGAGGGAACGGAGACAGACATAGAGAGAGAGAGAAAGAGAGGTCTCTTTAGAATCAAACCATGGCTCCCTTGTGCCCTGCGGAAGAAAAAACCAATCTTTTGCCTCGCCTGCATCCCTCTCTCCTACCCATGTAACCCTAACCTCCTTGATCTTTTCTTCCTACCTCAACTTTGCATTTTCCAGCATCTCTCATGGGCCACGCCCCCAACCTCAGGGAAGTGGAAAAAGACATTCTAGACACATAGACAGAGAGAGTATGAGAATGGGCATGTGAGTAGCCAATCCTCACATCCACACTAATCCTGAGATCACACATGTCAATGAAGGTAGCAAATCACTCGACTAGATGATGATGACATGAAAGAAGAAGAAGAAGCTCAAATTGACAAGCAGGCGCACACCATCCCACATCGCAGCTTTGAGAAGAAAGAGGGCGAGTGAGCCCACCATGGCTTCCTCTTGGCCTTCACATTAGATGATTGGCCTTCACATTAAATGAAGATGAGAGGAAGAATAAGGAGTAGGAGGAGGATGCAGATTTCTTATGAAAAAGAAGAAGCGAATCTGTGGCAAAGTATTGGGTTTTGCACCTAATTATATATGATTCATCTACTTTCACCCCCTTTCCCTTCGCCATGGCGGAGGAGAGCAGCTCTACGCTAGTGCCGTTTGGCCTTGCAAAAGAAGAAGGAGAAGTGATAATGGATTTTGAAAGCGAGAAGCAAACACAAGCCTTGAGAATTGTCCAAAGCTAAGAAAGACTCAACCCTCCTCTATTATTTATTTCTCCCTTTATTCTTTTATGCAAGGCTTTTTCTATGCAAGCTGACTTCTGACTGCATTTTCCCATCACATAACATCTTCCTCCTACCAAAGGCCAAGTTGGCCCTCTCATGCCACCTACTTCTCCACCATCCCATACTCTACCACCTCTGATGGCCTCATCAAAACCTGATCCAGATCATCATCTACCCCTACTATAATTATTAGAAATACCCACAATAGGTGCACCCTAGTCAATTACTTTTTTTAAAACAATAAAAAAAAACATTAAAAGGAAAATAAAGTCTTTTAGCAAAGACTTGTTCCTACACTAATCATTCCTTCTCATATGTTCCCTCTTCACAACCCTCTTTATTCAGCTTCACTCACCTCCTCTTTGGAGACCCCTTCATGTTGTACCCTCATCCCCCTTCAATTACCCCATTGTCTTCTAATCCCATTCCCCTCCTTGATTTCCTTGATTTCCACCTTTCCCTTACCTCATCTCACACCACCATATGTAGGTTTAAGAAAACAAACAATTTTGAAACATAATAGCTAAAAAATAAATGTTTTTATAACATTAAAAGCTTACCATTAAGAGGGAATGTTTCCATACTTTCTACTTTCCCCTACCAAATTTTAACAACATTCTCATCTTAATAAAGTGCCTTTGGAGCTACGAGGGGAAGTCATTCTTCTTCCTCCATTGGGATGGAGGAGTTGTGCTCATGATCCCTTATTGAAGATTGAACCCTATCCTTGAACAAGTATGCCAGTTTTTCAATGTGGGAGTGTTTGAGGTAGGAGTTCCCTTACTCTGGTGGTCATGGCTTTGGAGTCCCATATCCTACCAAAGAATTGAAATGTAAAGGCTAAAGCCTTAAGAATGCAAATGTATTAAAAAAAATCAAAGAAATAATAAAAATATGAAGGGTTGTGTGTCTTTTGGGGAAAAGGTGGAGTGGTCACTTCCAATTATCTCTAGTCTCAAAGTCAAGCTTACCTAGCAGCCATTGACTCCTTAGGATGGCATGCCACCCTTATTCTTTGACATCAACACAGGGATTAACCGCATTGCTATGGCAAGACTTCTTCTTCAAGCCATACTATTCCCATCTAGCTGTATAGCCTTACTCAAGGATATGGTGGATAGTAGATTTTCCTAGTGTACGTACCCTTTTTACCTAGACTCAACCAGTGATCTTCGCAGCATTTTTACGCCATATCTTTTGAGCAAAGGGTGTCTTTCACTTACCTTGCTGCCACTCCCTGTGGAGTGAATCACTTGTACATTCACATGAAGAAAGGAAATTTAAATTAAAAAACCTTAAAAAAACAACAACAAAAATAAAAGGAGTCAAAAAAAAAGGGAGAGAGAGAGAGAGAGAGAGAGAGAGAGAGAGAGAGAGAGAGAGAGAGAGAGAGAGAGAGAGAGAGAGAGAGAGAGAAGAAGAAGAAGAAGAAGAAGAAGAAGAAGAAGAAGAAGAAGAAGAAGAAGAAAAGAAAATAGAGCAAAAGCTCTATGCTTAGTTAGGTGCACTGACCTTTCACAGCACCTAGGGGCCCTCAAGTTCGATACGTCCAATGGCTTCAGTCTTGGTTGGCTCCATCTCTAACCCCCTAGGCCTTCCCTCACTACACAATCTCTGGGCACCTCAAGGGTAGGACATATTGGGCTTCCTTAGACGACTTGCCACCCCGAGTTTTGTATTGCACCATAACAGTTCACCAACTGGGTCTTCAAGTGTGGGACAACACTTCAGGATTGCTTGGAGTTTGACCCATCTCCTAGTTGCACTTGCACATGCACAAATCATTGCATATGTAAGTTAGACACATCCCTTAGGGAGAGCACAAGTTGTCTTGTAGGTTTTTTTGTGAAGGAATACTTGAAGAACTTAAGAACCATCAATATCAATGGCCTCTCCATCCTTACCATTCCATGATTTCATCTTCAATAGAGCCATCCTTGATCATCCATGCTACCATCATTTTCCTCCATTGGGATACATCTTCTGGACATCATCTACATCATTAGCACAGGGCATAATTTTTTTAGCACTAGTTGTTTTCCATATTCTTCTTCATCGGGCACATTCTTCTTCATTAGCAACATCCATTTCTCCACCATCATGACCCCTACTTCTTCATCAGGACTATTTCCACCATTTTGCACCTTCGGTGAAAGCTACAACATGCTACCTATGACGTGAGTGCCATGGGACTGGCATTCATCTGGGGGGGAATATTGTTAATGGTATTTTGAGAAGACTTCAAGTGGAACCATCTTCGAGCCTTTGGAGGCATCAAAAGCAAGAAGGCAAGTTAGGTGAGTTCATTACAACTTGAGCTAGTCTTGTATTCTTGCTTTCTTGGGTTAGAGAGGAGGGTGCTTGCTAGCTAGAGTGGAGTGCTGAGAGACAATGTGAGAGATTGTCGCCGAAGTGAGTTGCAGCTTTTTTGAAATGATAGAAGTCTATCCAAGTCCCAATTGTTGGTGTGTTAGGCTCAACATTTTTAGTAGAGGGGAAATAGTGTTAATAGTATTTTGAGAAGACTACAAAAGTGGAAGTGCTAGCTATTATTTTTTAGTGGATATTATTTTTGTGGAGCTTCAATGCATTATTTTTTGGAACTTGGATTATATTTGTACTTCATGAAGATCATCACATTATCATGGATATATTATTTTGTGAGAGTCGAGTTCACTCCCATACACATTGTATTTACCACCCAGAGTAGTGTTTATCGCACCTCCAAGTGTTGCATGGGTTGCACACATGTATTTGTGATTAGAATAGCATAGGCTTGGTCTAATTAGGCTAAGGCACAAGCATCTAATGAGGATTGACCGGCCTAGAGCCCATTAAATGGGTAGGATGACCAAAAGAGGGTGCAAATCCTAAACGCAAAAGGGGTGCAAACCCTAACTCTAACCATATTCTTGTATCTATATAAGGGTGGGACACCTTAGTTATATGGACCCTTTGGCACATCCATGCTATGGAAGCTCTATCAGTGTGACTACTCAAGCTTTCTATTCAATCTTTCGAGTTTATCATCTTGCTTCCATTTTGTTGAGAGTGACCGAGAGGGAGAGACTGAGAGGTGTGTTGAGCAAGGGACTGAGGGAAAGTGAAGCTCTTTGCCATCATCTTGCTTTTTTAATTTTCTCTACTAGCTCTTCGACTTGTTGGTGTGCTTGTTTGTGGATGTAAAGGAGTGATGGCATTGGATTGTGTTGATTGTGGTCGTGGAACCTTCATCGAGACTTCGAGTCATCAAATGCAAGAATGTAAGTTAGATGAGTTTATTATGACTTGAGCTAGTCTTGTGTTCTTGCTTTCTTGGATTGGAGAGGAGGGTATTTGGTTAGTTAGAGTGGAGTGTTGAGAGACAAGGTGAGAGATTGTTACAGAAGTGAGTTGTAGCTTCTGAAACAATAGAAGTCCGTTCAAAGTCCCAGTTGTTGGTGTGTTAGGCTTAACAAATAGGTTGTTATGGTAGGCCATTATTTGAAATGTGAATAATATCATCCATCAAATGGAGTGTGAGGTCTGTTGTCTTAAATAGTGGGGCTTCTTGTTGAATGTGGAACAAATAGAAATCATGGAGATTATCATCCAATCCAATTTATTCCTCTCCACTAGTAATGAAAGATATATGATTTGTAATGAAAGGAGATTATCATCCAATCCAATTTCTTCCTCTTTATTAGTGATGTGAGATATGTGATTGGCAATGAAATGTCGCTTCCTTTTGTGTACGAAAATGGCAAAATCAAATTCTAATAGAAGTAGAAGCCATCAAGCGATGCAACATGTAGCGCATGATTTATTCACTAAATATAAAAGTGCTTGATGGTATATAAAATTGGTGATTGATAGAGCCAAAAAGTAACAAAAAAACTTCTTGATGGGATACACCATTGCTAACCCTTACCTTGCTAACATAAAAAAATTCATTTTTGCTTTCATGAGTTGTTTGCTAACAAAACTCACAAGGAAGTCCATGTTATGTTCATTGACTTGGCACAAAAGAACTCCAATCATGTTTTTGAAGCGTCAATATGCACATGAAAGATTATCATTCGATTTGAGGTTTGTAAGAGCGGGCTTCTTCAATGTTTCATATGAAGCTTTGCATTCATCAATCCATTTCTAGATAGCCAATAGCTTGTGATTTTACTATTGAGGTGTACTTAAACATAAAGTGTTGGTACCTACCACTAGCATGTCCTGGAGAACATTGAATGCCCTTGTGGCTAGTGGGTGGTAGGAGATCTATTATCACCTTGATATTTGTAGTGTTAGTTGCATGGCCCAAGATGATGCCATGCTTAACCGAGAATTCACATTTCAATGGATTGAGGGAGAGCTGATATTGCCGATATCTTTCAAAGACCAAGTGAAGTTGGATGCTCCTTCCAACTAGAGTGGACCCAAAGGTCATAAAGAAACACCTTGAGTCATCATCTCGAGATATTCTTAAAGATGGTACACATGATATGGTGTAACGTACCCGACTTGATTACGTGAAAAGTAACGTTTTAGTAGTTGCCCAAAGTTTACCTTCTAGCTGTCTAGATCCGTACTCTAATTAGAACGATTGGATTTTGTCCGGCTAGTTAACCCTACGTGTACCTCGCAAGGGAAGCATCCTGCTGTTACCCACGGAGAATTGACTTGAAGCTTCTTAATTGACCTAACAGTTAGCTATCACCAACTAATTCACATCTGGAGGTGTCCTTTGAGAGGCTTCTTGTCCGGAAGGAGCGACTGCTATTACCCTTGGTTCATGGAGTACAACACTTTTTTCTAGTAGCACACTAAGGATTTATGAAATCCCTAGCAGTGCTTTGACACAGCTGCCGTACCTTTCCCCTAAGATAATTTACAGTTCGGTTCTAAGACCAAACCCTAGGTAAGCCGGTGAATCGGCCCTTCCTAGAGTTTCTTCCTAGTGTTTATTTTTGGGGAACCTCTCAGCTAATTGAAACCACCCTACCATAGGATTGGATTCGTCGAGGATCCATTCACCCGCTTCCCTTAATGAAGTTTCTTAGTTATCTAATTACCTACCACATTACGTGAAACATATAAAAACAACTTCATTAATTAAAAATCCCTTTATGCACAACTATTCGTTTGTGTAATTTACTCACAGACATACAAACAGAATTAAAAAAAATCATTGATTATATTCCATAATGTGAGTTCTACCCATACAGGAGAAAAACTACAATTTCACGTGTTGCCTCATTTGATGCATCTGCATGTTACTAAGATCAAATCCACCTATAGCTAGCGTTTTTAGGTGTCCTAAGTAGAACTCGGGCAGAACTCGGGCCATACAGGGGAGCAAGTAGTTCCCAGGTGCGTAAAGGATTGTAGCCAGAGCCCCCCTGGCACCCTAACCACCTCCTACTTACTACGAATCCCTGTTGGGAGACCTCTTGCCATTGGAGTTGGTCCATGCTTCTGTGGCGGTAAAAACATCCCCTCTTGGTATGGGAATTCAACATCTATCCTTGGGGGAGGTATAGGGATTCTCAATTTATATATGTTCCAATATTTAATTCAATTAGGATCTAATCTAGAAAATCACAAACAAGATTGATGTCTTCAAGAAATTATGACTTCAGCAATCATGCAACTTTCAAGTAATGATTAATCTTGTAGCAATCGACCTTTGAATTTCACGCAGTGAGCTCTTCCCCTTAGAATTTAACTAGGATATCTAGATTTTTGGGGTCTCTAATCTCTCAGTTTAAGGTTTATGATGACATTCTTGTAACCCAAGTTTCTTGGCCTTAAGTCACTTTCTTCAACTTAGAGATATTTTTGATCTTTAAAATCTTCTATCAAGCTTCTAGATTAAAACTATATCCTTGTCTAATTTCTTCAGGGTTTCATTCGTCTTGAATTTCAAATTTCTCATGATTTCTCTTGAGTTGGTTTTCATAGTTTCCCGAACAGTTTCTAGCCTACAAGATGTTCTAATAATTTATCAAGTGAATGCTCTAAGAGACTTATCTTATTCTTATTGAATTCGGATGGGAATTTTTAGAAAAACTTGTGGTATCACGATTGGTAAAGAGTTGTTATCCATGCTTGTGGCTCCATTAGTGATTCTCGTGCTCACAACTCCAACCGTTGCTTCCACGTTAGTAGGGTCACTCGCGATTCCCCCTTCTGAATTCTTTTTCTTTGGGGCCATGATGGAAATATGATTTGTAGAAGGAGAAGAATACGGTAGTAATACCGGCTAGCAAAGGTATAAGACTCTTGACGATGATGATGGTTATTGTGGGATTTGATGATGTAGGCCTCGTAGAAGGAGAAGAATACGGTAGTAATACCGGCTAGCAAAGGTATAAGACTCTTGACGATGATGATGGTTATTGCGGGATTTGATGATGTAGGCCTCGTAGATGGTTCTTCTTGTTTCGTGGAGAGCAATACTTCTCTCTCTCTCACCTTGGCAAGTAAGGTTAAGAACAAGAGTAGCTCTTTCTCTAATATAGACCAAGAGTGAGAGAATAGGTATGATCTCTCTCTCTCTAGTAGACGGAGTAGGGACGAGAGTAGAGGTATAACTTCTAACCGGATTGATAGAATATGATAGAGTTCTTCAGTGTCTTCTCTTCTTGGATTAGAGTAGAAGAGGGTGAGAGACCTTCAGCATATCCCCTCCTTGGGTTGAATTGAATAATGTCTCCTTGTCTCGTGAGTAGAGTCTCCTCCTCTCAAATGGATGGAGTAGAGTCTCCTCATCTTGGAATCGCGGAATAGAGTCTCCTCCTTCTTGATCAGCATCTCGTCCTTATCAAGTTTGCTCTTCTCAATATGTCTAGTTATCCCCATGCCCTCAATTTATAGTTTTTGTTGGGGGGGGGGGGGGGGGGTCGTTGATCAAAAGCACGTTAATTTTTATGTGTAGTTTATTTTTTTTTGGGCGGGGGGGAGTTATTATCCCTCTCAGTCTATAATCGTTCACGATGAGGATGTTGACATTTGCAATGATGAGGCCGTGTTGATTACATCGATGTTCGTCAGCCATTTTTTTTGTTTTTTTGACGAAAAAAAAGCTTATGTAATAGTAAACGAAAAACTTACGTAATACGTAAAAACATTACATACGACCAATGTTTTGGTTAAGACAAATGGCATAACAATCTAGGAAAACACTCCCCTTTCAATGTGGTGAATGTGGCCTTTAGCCCATCATCTAGTTGAACTTGCACTTGATTATAACCAAATAACCCATCCGAAAAGTTGGCAATCTTCTTACTTTCCACTTGGTTGATCATGCGATCAATATATAGTCTTACATAGTGGTCTTACTTAGTTGTAGTATTGAGCTTTTTATGATTACGACATACTTGCATCTTTCTATTTTCCTCGAGTACAATGGATAATATCCAATCCATACAATCGATCTCATAAATAAATCTCGAGTTTAAATTTTTTTCTAGCTTTGATAAAATGTGATGTGTATGATAAGACAGTTTATTCAGCAGAGTCTTTGTTTTATAGGCTTAGCACTAGTTTTAAGTGGGATTATATGTGTCCACACTTGGTATGGTATGCCATTCAGGTTTGAGGAGTTCCAAGCAAAGACATTTCAAACTTCTTTAGTGGGTTGATGACATATTTTTCATCCTTTGTATTGAGATCCTCAACAATCTAGGCTGATACATTGTGAAAACAAGGTCATCATTTGCTTAATATCTTGTGCACCTCAACTCTGTTTGTGGGGATGGGATAGCTCTTTGTTCAATTTATTAATGTTGAGTCAAGGGCCATCATGAAGAGAGGTATTGAGAAAATTTGTTTAAGGATTGATTGTTTGAAATGTAGATTCTTGTGCTGCTTGTTGACTCAAGTATTTATATGCTTCTCGATACTCGAGTTCCTATGTGAATAGAAATTCAAGTGTGGCAAGTATATACATCAAATATTGCTCACCCTCAGGGCATGAGATATATTTAGTGAGAGGTTTTTGGGTTGGGGACAATAGTTAGTATCTCCATGCAACATGTTTGAAATTGTATCAAGATTAAGTAGAGAGGTTCTCCAAGTTTCCATTTTGACTTGTACTACATCCTTCTTGTTTCATGGGAAGACTAGACTATTATCCCAGTTCTCAATATGTCATGCATTGTGCATCCAAGGACACCCAAGCAATACATTGTAGTCAACCCCTTGCATAATAAAAAATTTAACTAAAATTTAACTCCAACAATTTTGACTAGCTAGTCTTTCATCACACCCTATGGGTGGATTTTGAATCCATTGCTAATAGTCAAACTAAAATATACAAGTTTAGTTGTCAACGGGTTTTCCCATACACGGATCACATCTTGGCTAACTATGCTAACTAAAGCTCTAATATCAATGAATTCACATATAATCAACTCATTAAGGGCTTTTATTTTAAGGACAACATGGTGCTCTACTCCTTCACAAAAGGTGTTGGCTCGCAAGGCTTCCAAAGTTGGAGAGCTTAAGAGGTTGGGTTTTGGATCATGTGTTGATTTTGTAGGTTGTACTCTATCCAGTTTTTGAATGGGTGCCATATGGCAACACATACTGCCATCAAGTCTCCTAGAGGAATTGAAATGTTTGTAGATACAAGGGTTATGATGACACTAGATTCTATCTCTTGATATAAAAAATGGTGATACCCTACATCACTAGGAGTAAAAGTCTCTTTCTCTTGCATATGTTGGCCAAATTATAGTGATTCCATGGTCAAGTCTCTAGGGTTTGGGGTTTGATTAGGGAGAGATGTGTGCAATGTATGAGAGACATTGGAAAGATAGATGGTTTCCATAGCTATATCTGCTAGTAGTTCCCCTTGCATGATCTTAATGTGCTCCTTGACTTTATTTATGGTGGCCATTTGCTACTCAAGTTCAAGATACTCTCCTACTTTAGCTATGATATCTCTCTTGGTCTATGTATTGTTGTTACACTCTATGTCCTTGAACTAGAAGTAGTGCCTTGTAGGGTGGTTAAGCTTTCACTTTTTAACTTAAGATCAACACACTTTCCTCTTTTCTTTGCATTATTCTTGCTTATTATTGATTTGTTTATTGTACTTGGCTTCTTAATGCTAATATCATCTTTTTTTCTCTGTACTTAGGCGATGGTATTGACTAGAATCAATTTTTTTGCTACTATTAGCTTTGCATCTAGGGAAATTTTGATACATATGAATGATTCTACACCCAATAAACTATTGATATACTTTTTTTTGTTAAGACTATTCTTGTCTTTGAGGACAATAGGAGGATACATGTCCTAGTTACCTAAAGTTTTAGCAAGCTACTGTTTCTCAAGACTAGGCCATTTTCTACCCTCTTCCTCCTCCTAACATCATGATTGGCATTGGTCTACAATCTATTAAGATAGGTGGCTTTCTTTGGTGAGCATAAAAAGGGGTTCCCATATTGCTCGTTCTCCTTGGTTCTTTAATGTAATGTATAGTAGTATGAGCAGGATGTGTGTATTATTATATCTAATCGTCTAGAGAATCTTGAGGGGTTGATTTTAGCTCTTTGCACTATTTTTCTCTACTCTTAGGGATTTCGTAAGGCTAATGGTGGCACAAACTATGATTGTCTTTGATAATAGGGGCTGCAATTAAATTGTGTATTGGGTTAGGGTCTATAAGTCTTTGCCAATATCTATAGTAAGTAGCTTCATGCCCAAATTAGCCACAATTAGTGCAAGTGTGTGTTGGCTTTAAGCACTTCAAAGGGAGAAAGTATTTGCCATCATGGATGTACTATAAATTTTGGTGATAAGGTTAGGACAACTTCAAGATTTTCACTATCTTTAAGAGCTCTTACTATTTTTCTTAACATTACCTATAAGGTCCCATATTTTTAGAGCCAAAATTTGGGTTAGGGCTTGCAATTCTTCACCCATCTCTATAATGGGAAGCATCATGTCCAAACCATCCACAATTGCTGCAAGTGCATATTGGCTTCAAGCACTCTAAAGGGAGATAGTCTCCACCATTACCATAATGGATGCACTATATATTTTGGTGATAAGATTACGACAACTTCAAGATTTCCACTATCTTTAAAAGCTCTTAGTATTGTTTCTTATCATTAGCTACTATAAGGTCTTGCATGTTTTTTACCTCCACCTTTCCATGGCTCAATCAAGAGTCTTATCAATTACCTATTACTTTTTTCTCTCTCCTCTTCTTGTGTAGGCCATCAATGTGAATTGCCTCATCAAGTATTGTTTATGTTTGGAGTGATTAGGGCCCAAATTTCCTACCATGATCTCATCTCTTAATCACATATTACGGGTCTTTTTGCAATAACTAGGATATGCTTAAAGAGGCTCCTCACCTTTGAGACATGATTCCATATGCTCTCCTCTTATTACTACTCAATATTGACTAATCATATGATGAGATTATCATCGTAACCATCCTCGACAAAGAATTTGATAAAGTTATATTTAAGGAATGTGTGTGATTTTCCTTGGTGGCATCAAGCCTAACAAACAAGGTTCACCCCTTTTCTCTTAGGCACACTTTGAATACTTGTGCTTCATTAGCATCACTTCTTGTAAAGGTTATTCACTTCATAGGCCTACTCAAACTATTTAACAAATCTATAGGAACATCCCTTAGTGGGATTACAGCTTGATCCTTATTCCTAGGCATGCTCCCAATTTGAGCTAAAAGGGTTTGAGCAATGGGAGTTCCTATTTGCAATATTTTTGTTCATTGAATAGGCATCATTGCATGAGATTTGATAATAAGTCTTATTAGGAGTCGATTTTTAAGAAAAAGATAGCATTGCTAATGGGACACTGGTGTCACTTATGGGACACTCGTCTTGGTTATGGGATACCCTCTATTGCATAAGCCATGCATCACTCTTGGCATCATGTAGGGCATGTGTAGAAGTGATGACTTTAACAATGCCATTTTGTGTCTTTTATGTGACAAAAAGCTTTGCCAACACTATGGCTCCCAAATTGTAGTAGCTTGAGTTAATCATTAGAGTCACTTGGCATAGAATGTTAGAGGAAAATGGTTAACTCATGAGAAAACATAGTTATCACATAGGGCTATTGAGGTAAGATAGACTCAGATATAGAGAGGAAAGTTGAGAAAATTAGTTTGTTATTCGAGAAAAGAGGCATACTTGAACCCGGTTTTATATCTTCAAAATTCATCGAAGGACTAAAGATGAATAAATGGAAGAAAAGCTTAGTAGTCTTAGAAAAGCAAGATGGGGCCATTGATCCACAATCAACTTTTGATGTGTGTAGTCATTACTGTCAAAGTCTTTATGGAATTTCTAGCAATGGCTCATAATAGACAATTCATATTCTCTTAGAGAACGTTAATAGAGCAAGAAAATCTCTAAGTATTGATAGTTTGACATGTACAATAGGACTCTTTACACATTTTAGCTACTAATCAACAAGATATAAATAACTAAATTTGTTAACTCATACAAGAGAAAAGGGATGCTTCCAAATTGAGTTAGGGCATTGGAGGCCATATCTTTAATGACCACCATCTATATAGTGTTTATCAAAGCACAGACTATCAAGATCTCGATCATCTTATAGATGTAAATTGACATCAATATATGCATTCACAAGAGGTAAGAACATTAATGACAATATATGTAATGTATTGAGGGCCATGGAATGGTTAAGTAAATTCATGTAGAAAGTTGTTTTTCTACAATTAGAAATTTAGAAGGCCTTTGATAAAGTAGGGTGGATTTACTTGAGGCAAGAACTAAGGAAAATGGGATTTTGTGAAAAGATTGCCAATAACCCATTCATGCCAGGAGAGGGATCACAAGCATTTATCTTGATAAATAGAATTGTTTTGGATCCCTTTGTAGTCAAACATTTTTTGTTTGTTGGATAGGTTAGAAACTTATGAAGTTCTTGAAGGAATTAATTATCAAATCTTATTAGTATCACAAAAGAAGACTTGTAAAATTTGGGACGTGAGGGAAGAATCATCAATATGGTGAATGTTTACATGTATTAGGGCCACCTAGTGGTGGGGGCGCACAAGAGTAATTGAAGGAGGCAGGGAAAAGTGGGTGCTAAACAAAATGAAATTGAAAATTAGTAGTTGGAACTCAACAAGTTTGCTCTTTCATGTCAAGCTAAACATTTTCACACTTTTTATCTACCCCACACTCAAATTTTATTTGCCATTGTTGTTATACACCAAAGGATTACAAAAAGAATGGGATGCAATAATAAGTTGCTTCCTTTAGTGGAGCCAAGAAGAAATAGATATTAAACCCATACTTTAGAGAGTGTTAGAAAAGGTTGGGGATAGGAGGCTTAAATTTAATTTAGGTAAAGGATGAGGCTCTAAAAGCTAGAGCCAAGTTGCTTAAGAAATATTGGGAATATGGAGTATCATGGATGTGTATGCTACTCCAATTGCTATTTGCAACCAACAAGAGGTTCTATCTTACTTGAGGCTTGAATAGCAAAGGTACACTACTCAAGCATGTAAGGAGATTAAGACTTCTTGCATGTGTGTAGACATTGTAAGAGACTAGGTAACCATACTATCCTATTGGAATTGATAAAACAGTTGTTTAATGTGGGTCTTCAGACCTCCTACAATGGATAGAGATAGAAACATTACTGAAATAGGGACATTCAAGGTGGAGCACCAATCAAGAAGATTTATTTCTTTGAAGAAATCCAAAGAAAGGACATGATATCTAAATCATTGAAACTGTTATGGGATGTAATTCAATCTTTTACTCAAGGAATCATCAGTTTAGTATGAGGAGAAGTAGATAATTATCAATTGCAAGAAAGGCACTAGACATAAGACTAAATACTAAGATCTTGGAGAGGTGATGAAGGATGACCCAAACTCCCCTGACATACAATGTGTGCAAAAGATGTGGTCATGGATATCACTCAAGAAGAGATAATTGAAGCACTGAAGCTCACTTGATCTTTGGCATATACCATTAAAAGATAAGCTCTTCTTTGAAATTGTTATGGGGGCATTTGGCATAGGCAAAAAGTTATAGAAAAGAGCATTCTTGCCAAATGGCAAGTGGATCTATGGCAATCATGAACAAGCAACACACATGATGTTGGATCATGGATAAATGCATGACAACACCTATATGGAAAAATACTATAAGAGACCTTAATAATAAGCATATGAATATAGAGGGAGAACAATTCTACATCTTTGGTGTTCTCCAGATGGGGATGAAGTGAGAAGACGGTTTGGAAATAATCTCTATTGTAACATTGTAGTCCATCTAGGAAGCACTGTATCGTAACACTGTTCTCCCCACATGATTGAATGCGAGGTGATGTTGGGTTTGGAAATAATCTATATTGTAACACTGTAGTCTTGAAGGATGCCTTGTGACTTTTTTTTTGCATAGCATCCATTGATGTTGATGAGAACAATACATTTTTAACATTCAACTACACTACACTTATTCGCCAAAACAACATGCTATACTTCGTAATTATATTTAAAAAAATTTAGTTTATCTCTGTTACGTGTGAAAATGATGATTTTCAATTCTTTTACTTAATAGTAATTCAAATAAATAAATAAAATCAATGAACATTAAAATAAATAAACATTAATAATACATGAAAAAATAAATGAAATGAAAAACCATACTATATAGCATGTTGAAGAGTTGGCACAACTCTCTTCATATTTAAATAATTATGAGAGAAGGTATCATTCCCCCGTCTATTCAAAATATGCCGTTTGTTCACAAGAAATATGGTTTCGGTTTTTTCAATATGTTTAGAAGATCGTTATGTTTTCATTTTTTCCATACATTCAAAAGGTGGTTTTCTTTTTCTTTCGTTTCACTAACTAGTTATCTATTGACTACTACAAATACTATCGATACTACATAAGTCTAAGTAATTAGCTAATAATACTACGACTATTAATACTACTAATAAGTCTAACTACTAATACTACAACTAATAATTAACTATTAATTACTATAAATACTACTACACAAGAAGATTAAGAAGAAGAAGAATGTTAAATGACAGAGTAGGTTTGGAGCAACAGAGAGTGATAGTCAGCTCACCCCGTTTCTTTCATTATTCCCTCAAGTAACTAGTAGAGTAGAATAGTTACAACTAGGTCATCTAGCCAATGTACTAATTGCGGTTAAGTCACAGACCACCAACTTATTAAATGTCCCACATTTGCTGTGTATAGCTGGACATACAGTTAGACTGTCAATCACACACATAGACAGATAGACAGAGCTTGAAGTCTTAACACGCCCCCTCAAGCTCAAGATAAAACTAGTACACCAAGTAGATGTCGCAATCGACTAAAATTATATTTACCTAAAGACTTGGTAAAGATATCTTCTACTTGCTCATCCATCTTCACATGCATAAGATCCACTTTACCTACAAGAACCATCTCATGGATGAAATGGTAGTGTACCTCAATATGCTTCATTCTAGCATGGTAAATTGGGTTTATTGCTAGAAGTATACTACAAAGATTATCATAAAATAAAGTCACTGGAGCATCCACCTGCATATCCAAATCAGCCATCCACTTGCATATCCAAATCAGCCATCAGCTTAAGTAACCATGCAATTTCATAGGTTGCCAAAGTAGCACCTCTGTACTTTGCCTCAGCACTAGACAATGCAATAGTCGGTTGCTTCTTACTACTCTAGCTGATCATCCCACTTCCAAAGCTGAAGGCATAACCACTAGTAGACCTACGATCATATGAGCATCTTGCCCAATCTGCATTAGTGTAACCAATGAGTTTGAGGACCTTATCCTTCTCATAGAACAACCCATGATCTGCAGTGGACTTTATATACCACATGATCCATCTAACAGTATCCAAGTGTGACTTTCTGGGCTTTTGCATAACTTATGAGCCTAATAGCATAACTCAAATTGGGCCTTGTGATGGTCAAGTAGATCAAGCTTCCAACCATTTTCCTGTACATAGTGACATCATCAATTCCAAGTCCAATGTTTATGTCTAACTTAGCATTCTGTTCCATAGGCATATCAAGCGGTTTACATTTAGCCATGCCATATTTTTTTAGCATTTCCATGGCATAGTGTTTTTGTATCAGCCATAAACCATTATCTGCCTTTATCACCTCAATACCCAATAAGAATTTTAGCTCACCTAATTCCTTCATATCAAATTTAGATTTCAGCATACTCGTGACATTCTGTATTCCAAAGTCATCATCACCTATGATTATTAGATCATCCACATAAATAACTAGCACTACAATCCTTTGTCTGTCTTTTTCGTAAACAAACTATGATTAGCCCTACCAACCATGAAACCAAAACTCTACAAGTAACTGCTGATCCTTGCATGCCATGCTCTAGGAGCTTGTTTCAGCCCATACAAATCTTTCTTCATGCTATAGACATAGTGCGGAAACTTAGGGTGTGCATACCCTTCACGCTGATCCATGTAAAGATCCTCTTCCAAGTCACCATTGAGGAATGCATTCTTAACATTCATCTGCTGCAATTTCTAGCCTTTTGCAGCAGCCAATGTAATCACTATTTGTATGGTTACTACCTTGGCAACATGACTGAAAGTTTCTTCGGAGTCTAGACCATACTACTGAGCATATCCCTTGGCAACCAACCTGACTTTGTACCTCTCTACACTGTCATCTGACTTGCATTTAATCTTATAAACCCATTTGCAACCAATGGCCTTTTTCCCATCTGGTAGTGGAACAAGATCTCCAGTGCTATTTTCAGCTGGCTGTGCATCAATTCTTATCCATCATTGCTTCAGCATAGGTGGTAGGTTCTTTAACCTCCATAACCTTTGTCATATAAGCATAATGCATTGTAGAGTAACCATTGTAAGTCATCCTATCCATAGGATACCTAACCTTTTGCAAGCGTATGAGCTGTAGTGCACTATTAGATTCCCCTCTCTCATGAGGCGGAATGTACCTACTCTACCGAGTACCAAACGTATACATAGTAGGAGTACCAAGTTCACTATCAAGACTATTAGTCGAGTCATAGCTTGAAGTCATCATGCTAGGTGTATCATCAAAAACTTTTTCTTTCCCTTTGCTATCCATCATGTCATATCTCCCCTTCATTGGCATAGTGGTATCAATGGATGATTAGCCAAAACTCTGCAATCTCCTTGTCCATGGAGATATAGGGGATGATACATTCGTAACACTAGGACCTATTAATGCAATACTCTACTGTGAACCAACTATAGAAGCATGAGCAAAAGGCATGTTAGATGGTGTTGCTGTAGGTGATGCATACCAAGTAGCCATCTCATCAAATATAACATCCCTTCTCACAAGTGTCTCCTGAGTAGAGGGATCAAAACATTTATATGCCTTCTTTTCTTGTGCATAACCAATAAAGACACACTTATGTGCTTTCGGATCCAACTTTCTTCTCTTTTCATCAGGAATATGCACATAAGAAATACAACCAAATAATTTCATGTGACTAACATCAGGTCTGTAGCCATACAACTTTTGAAAGGGTGTCACATCATGAATGCCTGTAGTGGAAGTCTTGTTCAAAATGTAGATGGCTGTCATAACAGCCTCAACCCAATAGTAAAGCGGTATATTCTTCTCATTCATCATAGCACAGGCAGCTTCCATGAATACCCTATTGTTCTGTTCAGCTACTCCATTTCTGTTGTGGAGTATAGTTGCATGTAAGCTACACATGAATACCATTTTCAACCAAAAAACTGTCAAACTCATCTGATACATACTCCCCATTGCTGTGGATCTCACAAAAAAGATGCATCATATTCTTTCTCAACCTGCTTCTTGAGTTGCTTAAAAACAACAAACACCTCATCCTTTGCTTTTAGTATATAAACCCAAGTATAGCAGCTAAAGTCATCTATGAAGGTCACATATTATTTAGAGCCTCCCATAGATGCATTATGGGCTGGTCCCCACACATCAAAATGGACCAACTGCAAAGGTCTCATGTTGTTTCATACATGCCTGACAAAAGGCAATCGTGACTGTTTATCGAATTGATCACATACATGACCCAGATCGGTGTAGGTAAACTTCGGTAAGCCAGTAACAAATTGTCTCTTCTGCATCAATTGCAACTGTTGAATATTTACACGCCCCGCTCTCTTATGCCATATTTATAGGTCTTTGATTGTGCTTGAACCATGAGCAAACATTACTGATTTCAGTTGTGGTAAAGTGGCATCTAATGTGAACATCATGCCATGTCTATGACCATGAGTAATCAATTTACAGCCAACCATTACCAAACTCTTCAATGAAGCAACCATGCTTATTAAAACGGACATGCAAATTTTGCTCAGTCATCTGACCCACATACAACAAATTCTTCGTAATGGATGGGATATGCAACACATCATGCAAGTTCTTCTTCTTGCCATCATGAATCACGAGAGGTACTATGCCTTTGTTCTCAATGCTATGCTACGTATTGTCACCTGTGCATACATAGCCATTCTTGTCAGGCACCATATCTATGAATCAGTCATCATGAGGTGTCATATGATTCAATGCTCTCAAATCAATATACCAAACATCATCTGCGTTCGACTTCTTAGCAGCCCTATTTTGCACGTAAGTCATGGCAAACAACCGATCTGTGGAATCATCCTCTGTATGGTTGGACGATGCATAATGTCCATGTTGCTTGCCCTTCTGATTGCCCTACTTCTTCCAACAGTCCTTGGCAATGTGTCCATACTTGACACAGTAATGACAATTCTTATCCTTGTTAGGATTGTCAGAGACATACTGTGGTTGCAAGGAGCCTTTGCCCTTGGGGCTAAATCTCCCCCCTTGGCTTTAAAATTGCCATCTTCTTGTGCATTTGAACCCTGCTGGGTATTACTGCCATGAGACATATTTTGTGGTGCTTCTCTGCCATGAGTAAATCCCCTACCACGGCTGCCACGACCACATGTTGATTCGAGTAAAATACATCATCCTTGCTCTTAGAGCTACTAGAACTAGTAGCCAATCCCTGTTTGACTTCCTCATGAATGAGTAATGCCACAAGCTCATTAAAATCTGGCATTTCAGCCTGACCAAATATGAAAGTATCAAAAGATTTATATTCAAGCCCCAATCCATTTAATGCAACTGCAACCATGTCTTCATCCTCCACTTGTGTGTCAATGGATGCTAATTGGTCTCCGCAATGGTTTTGATTTCAGTGATATAGTTCTGAATAGACAATAAGTTTTTCAAAACCATATGATGTGACCATTAGAGAATTTTAGTGACCTATCATTGGAAAGTTTTTCAAATGATGTGACCTATCATTGGAAAGCACTTGAAAAATGGAATCTATTGAGCTATAGAGTGCTCAATTTGGAGCTATAGTGTTCAAGTTATGACAAATCCAAAAATTTAACCACGTGTCCCAAACTTATGGGAAATTTCCATATTCCCCAATATGGTGTTATTATTGAATTTCTGCTTCAGCTGTATCTTCTTGGCACTTGTGGTAGTGCCATAGTACCTGATCAAGGTATTCCATGCATCCTTTAGAGAGCTGTAGTTCATAATCTACATTATCATAGCATCTAAAATATATAATGACAACCAATGTAGAACCCTGCGTACTCTTTTCGTCCAAGCTCTATGAGCTCTCAGCTAATCTAGAGTGGGATTCTTGTCAGTAGACAAGTTGGGTTCAGCCTTTTCTCCTGTTACCAAATCCCAATATCCTTTTCCTATCACGAAGTTCTCCATGCGGAACTTCTAGATAGCATAATTGTTGCTCTCAAGTTTCTCACCCACTATCTAGGTTATGTTATCTGTTCTGTCTGCATTTGCCATGTTGTAAACACTACATGACTTCCTGTAAACTAAGGTTTCTTAACTGATCAGTTTTAGCCTTCCATTTCAATGACAATTTTTAGTAGCAAACCTCTATTCAAATCAGAGTATTTTAGTCCATAAACATGTCAACCATATCCCAAGTCAAGTGGCAATACATCTAGGTATAACAAGCTATTTGTATGGATTGCATTTACTGCATACTCTGATGTAAACACACTAACTAGTAGTGAATAGATAAGCAATCTATGAACATCAACCTGTGCGTAACCGACAATCTTTTCTCAGTCAAAGAAAGGGTATTTATGCCTCAACATAGCCCACAACATCTCAAACAATTGCCACTACATGCAGGTATCCATACATGTCCATCTGGACACATTGCAGTGCACGTACATCATGTATGGAAGTAAATATTATTCCAACTAATAAAAACAATTAATACCTTATTATAATCAGATGCAAATCGGTCCAAATTTGGGCATTTAATACTCACAATATCCCAAAAAAATACCTATAGCTCCAATGGCATGACTCAAGCCTTACAGACACCAAATGGATGCCAATATGTTTCAACCTTCGAGTGATAACTGTCATACATTCAAATTATAGATTTTAGCCCTATAACTTCCAGATGTGTAAATGCATTCCAAAACTGAATTTCCCTTTTAATCACGCCTAGGTGTACATGGGTACTGCCTCGGGGAAGTTACTATATGTATATCCTCTATGTCATGTGCGTTCAAGGCCTATTTATAAATATCCTTAGCTGTGAATTTTTTTTGAATAAAACATAACCCTTTTCTATTCAAATTGTAAATAATCCCTTTATATTACACTGTTCTATATGTAAAAAATGTATAAAAATGGTATTGAAAAAATACCTTATTTTGAACCCACGTGATGCACACATATTCATGAGTAACTTATTCGAGGGTATTGCACAAACATTTATCAAGCATTCTTGATAGTCATATCCATCATTTCAAAGCATTGGTGGATCAAACGATGCCCTATATTAGTGCTGAAAACCTTCTGGACATATTTTAGCATGTCATTATCTTCAAACACTGAGCCATTAGAGAATTTTAGTGGTCAAAAGGAGGGCAACTAAGAGGAGAGAGAAGGAGTAATGCATCCAATAGGATGGAGGCCAATGTTATGTTGGATTTTCTCAAAAAATACTCACAAAATAGCAAAAAATACCCAAAAACCTTTTTTGTTTAAGGAGAATACCCTCTAAATGTCACTATCTATGGACAAGAAGAAGATTTGGAAAGATTCTAGAGGGAGATTTGGGGAGGTTTTGGGAGGGAGGTTTTTCAAAAACACCCCACCTTCTTTTAGCTACTGAGACCTTCTCCTCCTTCTAGAGCTCTTTGCACTCTTTCTTTGTTGTCAATCTCTAATGGCTTCCCACCCTCATCATCTAAGTTCTCGATGTTCTATAATGGTTGCAAAAAATGCTACTCCCTTGCCTCGTAGACCTTCAACTTCTGTCTTCTCTATCTTGGTTCCCATTACCCTTGATGGGAATACATGGTCAGAAGTTCTCATCTCTAAGGGATCTTGGGTGCTCATGCAGCCACGATGAGGAAAGCACAAGAATAAGGGAAGTGTCTATAAATGGGCATGGAAGGGACATGTGGTGGACTTTAAATACATTGTCCAAATGTCTTTAACAATCAAAGAATAATGTGTTTCTACATTATATCATTTGAACATACATATTCAATAGCACATCCTAGAAACCAATACATATTATAGCCATGGCCAGAGCCAGGAGAAGGTGGACTTGATGACGGCTTCATTCTCTTTGGGGAGCACTCTCGGTCATTCTCGTCTTCCACCTCCAGCATCAACATCACCGTGGAGGGGCCTTCATCGGGTTGTGTCAGTGCACCCCTGCATAGCCTTGTTTTCTTTTCCCTCATGAATATTCTCTTCCAACTTGTGTCATCCTCACTGCAATAGATTGACCTGCATATGACAAATAATATGGCATTCAAAGTGCATGGCATCCATATCCTATACCAAAAAATCGCGAAGCAAATTGCTTTGCTACCAATATCACATTTTCGGCATTGGTTGCCACAAGATGGCCACCCAAATACCTCAAAACTACCTGCAGTGCAAAAAGAGGTAGCACCGCATTGTCTGGAGAGAAATCATTGTGAAATATTATGATATGTCAAGAAACAAGAAAAGAAAAGATGCTTGTAAGGAAACATTGCCAAATAATATGTATATAGGTATTTGTGTCTCGGTTGTGTATATGTGCATGTGTGCATATGACTTGTTACCTTTTTATGATTGAAACGTCCCACATAGTGGGCCAACTCAGAATCCATTCTGGTCTCTTTTAAATTGGAGGAAGATAAGGATGCATTGCCTACCGACTTGCTTTCTTTGGCTCTTTTAATGAACTCATCTTCGTAAACGAGAAGTTGGAAATCAAACATATCAAAATTGAAAAATGCCATAGCAATAGCAACCACTTAACACTAAGAACAAAAGGAACACACACTACCAGATGATTCTCATCGTTTTCTGGCATTCTTCTTGACCATAGCGGGATTGTCCCCCCAATGTCTGGCATTGCTTCTCTCTCTTGGATCCTGCCCATATCCAACACTCCTAAACGCTTTGCAGCTTGAGTAGTCTCTATCTCGGGGGGAAACTGGCTCTCTTGTGACTTAGCCTCCTCAAAAAAGTGTGTAACCGATTGTTTTCCTATTATGTAATCCCCCTCCTTGACTTTTGAGTTGGCCAATAAATATTTATCTTCTTCATTCGCAATGAAACCAATATCAACATTGCTAAATTTAGCTATTGCCGCAAGATAGTAGTCCTCATGCATATTAGTTGTTGCATAATGTCCACTAAAAGAATAAACTCTTCAATTTTCGGGCCCATCTTGAAGCTCAGCATGCATGAAAAAGGAAGGCCTTGAGGCTCATCCTTCATCTCTTTACCCTTTCCAGGGGGGATATCCACATCAAATCCCGACACCACATGGTCATTACTTGCCAAGGCTCGCTCTTCCTCCAAGTCAATGGGTATCTCTTCATCATAATCCTCATCCTTTGTCAGTTGAGTGCCCTCAAAGGTGGATGGAGCCTATGCTTCTGCATCATCTCGAAGATGAAGGTGCAAAAAACACAAAACCTGTACTTGTACTGAACAAGTGTGACAAACCCACCATGGATCCATCTGGGGGTAGGGGAGACCCACCCCGTGATGCTTGCGTCATGGGGTATCACCCTCCAATCGGCGTGCTCACAAGCTTGCGGAAGCTTATCACGACACATCACAAGAATACAACAAGTGACAAGGGGCTAAAAACGAAGGGTCCCTCTTGAGGGGCCGAGAGTATATTGCAAGGCAGCATAAAGGCACAAGAGTATACAAGATCATGAAAACGCGCAAGGCACAAGGTTCATGGACAAGCGGTTGGCGCTATCAATGTGCATTTCAACTCAACAAGACACCTGGGTGAGGGAAGGGCTTGTGAGCGGCTCAGACCCCTCATACAACAAGTCAACATTTCTTCGAATGCAAGGGACAACTGTCTAGGCACACTATGCCACACAAGGGGATCTTCTCCAAATCCCTTCTAAGTTTCCTTACACTTGCTTTATTTGATGACTAAAGCCTTGGATGGACATAAGTCACTCTATCCAACACAATACTCACCGTGGTCAGACTTTTGAACTCACGTTCATAGTCCTTAAAGGCATCGAATGCTAGCACATGCTCTAATGGAAAATCTACCGTTAACATACAAGAGAGCTCGTGTGCTCTAAGAACAACACCCGCTCTATAAAAAAATTCAAAAATCTTGTCCTTTGGAAGCTCCTAGGCAATCTCATCATTCGAAAGAAGAACAACGTTGAACACGGAACTTCAGGCCATCACTTGATCACAACTCCTAAAAAAGGGACTCAAGAAAATAGAAACCAAAGATTAGTAAAAGAATAAGAAAAATAGGAACCAAATAAAAAACAATCAAGAAAATAGAAAAAAGGGAACTTCAGACCAATGGGCCAGAATGGCGCGACTGAGGCCCAAGGACCTTCCTAGGGGGGTCTCTATCATACCATTGTGACCCATGCTAATTGCGTTGGGTGGTTGAAGGCCAATGGGCCAGAACGGCGCAAGTGAGGCCCAATGACTAATTAGCGCAAGGCCCAAGGACTACCAATTGGTCCGCTTATTGCACGGGAGAGTTCTCCTAGTTCGTCGATGGTGTAAATGTTTTGACCTAAAGGTGAAGATCCCCCAAATGACTTAAAGACGGATAGAGGAAAGCAACGAGAAGACAAGAGGTGTAAGAGGGATTACTTTTGGTTTGTGATAGGAGAAGACGAGAGGTGGTGAGAGGGGCCATTGTCATATACCGTTGTGACTAGAAAGGTAAGACATTCCAAAGAAAATTCATTTATGTTGCACATTAAAAAAAAACAAGCTTTAATTATGAAACTGACTCTCACTATAAAGATAATAATAATTATTAATGAGGTATTATATGCCAGTTTATGGAAGAAAGACTTAGGAGACCCTCCCAAGACTAGCTTATTAAAACTATCTTTGTAGTATAGAACAACAAAAAGAACTAGCCTAGTGGATAGTCACTTGGCAGTTAAGTGCATTTAGGTGACGACACTGCCGAGATGGGTGACCTCCCTGGAAGATTTTCCTACAAGCTAGTGGGAGCTTCTCGCGCGTAGCCAATGGCGCCAATGATGCCTTTGTAGCCTGTTGCCAAGTATGCCAAGATCTATGCCTTGGTCGCCACCTTGGAGTGCCGGCCTCGAGCCACATGGTGCTCGCCTATATATTCCTAAATTTTGATCTTTGCCCTAAAAAAATGGAGCTCCCTCTCTGATGTCATCAATGATGTCATTAGAAGCACTAAAAGAAAGCATTCTCTCTTTGTCATCGATGATGTCATCGAAAATGCTAAAAAGCTAGAGTCCTCTCTTTTGCCCCCTTGCAAAACTATAAATTGAGGGCTTGGGGATGACCAAGAAGGGGGACAAGAGCAATCTTGACGAGGACAAGATGCCGATCGGGAAGGAGGAGACTCTATTCCACGAGACGAAGAGATATCATTCCATTCAACCCAAGGAAGGGGATATGCTGAAGGTCTCTCATCCTCTTCTACTCTAATCCGAGAAGAGAAGACACTAAAGAACTTTATCCTATTCTATCAATCCGGTTAGAAGTCATACCTCTAATCTCGTCCCTATTCCGTCTACTAGAGAGAGAAAAGTATTGCTCTCCACGAGGCAAGAAGAACCATCTACGAGGCTTACATCATTGAATCCCGCAATAACCATCATCATCATCAAGAGTCTTATACCCTTGCCAATTGGTATTACTGCTGTATTCTTCTTCTTCTATGAATCATATTTCTATCATTGCACCGAAGAAAAATAATTCAAAAGCAAAAATTGCAAATGATCCTACTAACGTGGAAGCAACAATTGGAATTGCAAGTACAGGAGTCATTGGCGTGGATAACAACCCTTTACCAATTTCTATACCACAGGTTTTTTTCCTAAAAATTTCCATCCGATTTCAATAGAAATAAGATAAGTCTCTTAAGAAATACTGTGATCTTAGATTATTCACTTGGTAAATTATTAGAACATCTTATAGGCTAGAAATTGTTAAGGAAACTACAAAATTCTAGAACTCAAGAGAAATCATGATGAATTTTTCAAGACGGATTTATTAAGAACGAACCCTGAACAAATTAGTTAAGGATATAGTTTAATCTAGAAGCTTTGATAAAAGATTTTAAGACAAAAAATATCTCTAAGTTAAAGAAATTGACTTAAGGCCAAGAAACTTGGTTACAAGAATAAACCTTAAACTGGGAAGTTAGAGACCCCAAAATCCAGATACCCATAGTTAAAGTCCAAGGGGAAGAGTTCACTGTGTGAAATTCAAGTATCGATTGCTACTAGATTAATCATCACTTGAAAGTTGCATGATTGAGTGAAGTCATAACTGCTTGAAGTCATCAATCTTCTTTGTGATTTTTTAGATTAGATCTTGATTGAATTAAGTATTGGAACATATATAAATTGAGGAGCCCTATATCTCCCCCAAGGATATGTGCTGAATTCCCATACCAAGAGGGGATGTTTTTACTACCATGGAAGCATGGACCGACTCGAATGATGGCGAGAGGTCTCCTAGCAGGGATTGTATTAAGTAGGAGGTGGTTAAGGTGCCAGGGGGGCTGTGGCTAGTAAATCCTTTACACACCTAGGAACTACTTGGTCCCCTGTATAGCTCGAGTTCTACTTGGGACACCAAAAAATGCTAGCTATAGGTGGATTTGATCTTGGTGACGTGTAGATGCACCGGTTGAGGTAACACATGAAATTGTAATTTTTCTGTTGTATGGGTGGGAGAACACACATTATGGAACATAATCAATGAATTTTTTAAATTCTGATTGTATGTCCGTGAGTAAATTACGTAAACGAACAATTGTGCATAAAAGGATTCTTTTTAATTAATGAAGTTGTTTTTATATGTTTCATGTAATGTGGTAGGTAATTAGATAACTAAGAACTTCCATATAGAAAAGTGGGTGGATGGATTCTTGACGAATCCATACCTATGGCAGGGTGGTCTTGGTTAGCCAAGAGGTTTTTCCAAAAACAAGAACTAGGAAGAAACTCTAGGAAGGGCCAATTCGCTAACTTACCTAGGGTTTGGTCTTAGAACCCAAACTATAAATTATCGTAGGGGAAAGGTACGGTGGCTGTGCCAGAGCACTACAAGGGATTTCATAAATCCTTAGTCTGCTATTGGAAAAAAGTGTTGTACTCCATGAACCAAGGGTAATGGCAGTTGCCCCTTCCGTATAAGAAGCTCTCGAAGGACACCTCCGGATGTGAGCTAGTTGTTGACCTTATGTGACTATTATGTCAATGAGGAACCTTTAGGAGGTCGGCCCTTCGTGGGTAACGGCAAGATGCTTTTGCTGTGGGATAGACCTACGGTTATAGAGCAAGACAAAATCTGATCATTCTGGTTAGAGTACGGATGGAACGGCTGGAAGCTAAACTTTGGGTGACTACTAAAACATTACTTGTCACATAATAAAGGCGGGTACATTACAACCGGTATCAAAACCAAAAGAAATAAAAATCTTAATTGCTTTGGAAATGGGACCCATTGATATTGTAGTTGGTTGTGATTGGCTGATGACTTTAGGGAAGATTACTATGGATTTCTCGCATTTATACATGGAGTTTGCCATTGATACATAGCCTATCCATTTACAGGAATCCAAAATAAATATGATTTTCAAGTTATCACCATTAAACAACTCAAGAAGGAGTACAAGAAGCATTCAAAAATTTTTGTATTGCACTTGAATAAAAAGGTAGAAGATCCATCCAAGAATTTAGTAGAGAATCCTACTTTGAAAGCTCTACTTGAGGAGTACAAGGACTTATTTGATGTACCTACTTCATTACCTCTTAAGAGAGCAGTGGATCAACTTATTGATTTAGAGCCTCATTCAAAGCCAGTCTCGATAAGCCACCCTAAAAGTTGACAAAATGTGAATGTGAGGAAGTAGCCAAGCAAGTCAAGGAGCTTTTACATATGGGATTTATTGAGCCTAGTTCTTCACCTCTTATGTATCTCTGATCTTGTTAATGAAGAAAAAAGATGGATCCTTCAAGATGTGTATTGACTATAGGGATCTAAACAAGATCACAGTGTGAAGAACATGTATCTAATACCTAGAGTTGATGATTTGCTTGATGATCTCAAGGGGACTAGATTCTTTACTAAGATTGATTTGAGGTCTAGATATTATCAAATGTATATGTGAAAGGGTGATGAAGTTAACACTGCCTTTAGGACTGATCGTGGAATATACAATTTTCTAGTGATGCCATTTGAGCTTACTAATGCTCTAGCTACCTTCCATAGTCTAATGATTTACATCAAGACTTTACAAGACCATTTATTATGTATGAGGAAGGTTTTTGATGTATTGAGACATCAGAGACTCTTTGTTAAGGAGAAAAATGCTCTTTCATGCAAATTGAATTGGAGTACTTGGGTTATACTTTCAATAAATTAGGGATAGAAGTTTACCCCAAGAAGGTGCAGTGTGTTAGAGATTAGCCAACACCTACCACCACTACTTCCCTTGAAGGGTTTCTTAGTCTATCATCACAAATTCATTAAGCATTGTGTAGCTGTAGCAAATCCTTTGACTGATAGGTTGAAAAAGGAAGCTTTCTTTTGGGATGCACTTGCAGATAATAGCTTCAACCAATTCAAGGAATTACTTACTTCTACTCCTATTCTAGTATGCTCAGATTTCTGTAAAGAGTTTACCATACAGTGTGATGCCAATGGTCATGGCATAGGGACTGTTTTCTATAGAAGAATATATTGACGCAAATTGTCTTGCCTTCCTTCAGAACAATTTGAAGAGGATAAGATGGATGGAAAACCTCAAAGTCGTAAAGGTTTATTTATTCCATGAAATCAAAGTGAATTCAACTTTATTCATTAGAGGCCGAGAGGTTAAACTAAATCGATATATTTACGAGGAAGCGACAAAGGTCATCCCAGCACACCGAATTATAGTTGTTGGTCACTCTAAACACCGCAACTACGTCAAAGATGGACTTACTGATCTTCCTTTAAAGTATTGATTTTTAGATATCCATTCTTCAAAGCCCGATTATTACCCAATGGATGTATCCAAATGCCATGCTTAGATTGTATTAAGGAAAATTTCTCTCCCAAATAACCAGCTATCCCAAAATAAACCATGTATTTTTTCCCTACAACAAAATAAATTATTTGGTATATCCATTAAATATGAAATTGGTTACCATTCTAGCAATTAAGAATTAGGAGTCAGTAGATATATTTGAAATCCATGGTTGGATTCCTTAACTTAATTCGAAAAACTCTATCATGATGTAACCTTCTTTGAAAATTCAATATAAAGTATTTCTATCCTTCTGAAATGATTTCCCTTTGTATGATAACATTCGTAGAGGTGACTAGAGAAAATCTTACGATACCACATGAAGCTATTTCTACCCTTAATGCTGCTGAGATCCAAGAAAAGAAGTTATTGCGTAAGCAAATCAAACCACTTGAGTTTGATGGCCAAGGCAAAAATGTCGAGGTTGAAGCAAAAATATGGTTCTAGTCCATGGAAGATTATTTCATTGCTGCTGCCAAAATTACCCCAGCTAATCAAGCAATGATCGATAAGTTAAAGCTAACAGGAGAAGCTCGAATTTGGTGGAAATAATGGTGTAAAGACCAAGAAATCTCTGAAGCATTTGTTAGTTGGGATGTATTAAAGGATGCAGTGCAAGTTCGATATCTCCCGCCAGCATACCGCACGCAAAAGATGAATGAATTCTTTGGTCTAAAGAAACTTAGAATGACACTGGAAGCCTATTAATCAAAGTTTGTAACACTTCTCAAGTATGCACTGTCTATGGATATTGTGCAGCAAGTATTCAAGTTTTCCCACGAATTGGATGATCCCTTGAACATACGGCTTGAAGCAATACGTCCATCTGAAACTCCAAGATGCATTGATAAGAGAAAGACCGATTTTACAGGAACTCCAGTCCAAACCAAGAAATAATAAGCCTTGGAATAATAAGTTCCAAAAGAGAAATATAACTAGGGGCTATGCAAAAAGAGCCCAAGGTCAATTCCAATCTGCTAATAGCAAGAAGGCTAAACGTTGGCGATGGAGAACTTTACTAGTGGTAATAAGGATACTTTTAGGTGCTATTATTGTAACGAACCTGGCCACATCCAAAGGCGATGCCCAAAACTCAGACCGAACGAACACCAAAGCAAGTTCTGTAACGACCAAAGCCGGATAGCCACAGCTAGGGGAAGAGTTGTCGGCATAACCCTCAAGGAAGTAGAAGATGATGAAGGTCCCAGTTTGGAAATCGATATGGAGAGAGCAAGAATTCACGCCTCTCTCAACAAGAAGAGACCAAATTGATAGTTCTCAATGATTCAAACACCATCAACCTATAATGGTAAACCCTTTAAAATTTTGATTGATTGTGGAAGCACACATTCATTCATATCACCAAGGTGTGCTAGAAAACTAGGCATAAACACAATGCATGTACCTGGGCTGATAGTTGAGTTAGCTAATGGAAAAGAAGTTTCCTCAACAAAACTGACAACTAAGGTGGAGTTTAATTTGGGTGGAAATTAGAACAACATGCAATTCAGAGTGATGAACCTGGGAATCTATGAGTTCCTGTTAGGAATGGATTGGTAAATTCCCAATGACGCTCATATTCATTATGAAAAGGGCCAAGTCTCTTCTTAAATCTTGTAGGAAAACAAGTGACCACACAAGGAGAAGTAGAGAAACCAAAGATTCAATTAGTGAAAGCTTCTTGAATTGCTAAAGGTTTAAGAAAAGTCTCATATGTATACATAATCAAATTAAATAAGACTAAATAGGATAAAGAAGCTAAAGATGAACCGTCGTGGCTTAGGGAATATGATGATGTATTTCCTGTAAACTTCCATAGAGAGAAGTCGACCATGAAATCAAGCTAGTACTAGGAGCTGCACCACCCGGTAACTCACCTTGGGAAGCTCTGGTGTTATTTCAAAAAAAGAAGGATGGGACTCTCCATCTCTACATTGATTATCGAGGGCTAAATCAGGTAATGATCAAGAATAAGTATCTGATTCCAAGGATCGACGAACTACTTGATCGACTACAAGGAGCGAAGATTTTCTCCAAGATTGATCTCAGATCAAGGTATTACTATATCAGAATCAAGTAAGAAGATATTCTGAAAACCACTTTTAGCACAAGGTACAGTCATTACGAGTTTATCGTAATGTCATTTGGATTAACAAATGCCCCTGCTACCTTCAATAGATTAATGCAAGATATATTCAAACCTTATCTTGATGATTTTGTCCTTGTATTCTTTGACGATATCTTAACATATTCCAAGGATGAAGGAAGTCACGAGTAAAACTACGGACATTTCTTGAGACAATGCGGACTCACAAGCTGTATGCTAAGAAGAAGAAGTGTGTGTTCTTCAAGAAGCAAATCGAGTATTTAGGGTTTATAGTTTCAGCAGAGGGAATTTCAGTAGATTCGCCGGCCAAGGTCAAGGATGTACAAGACTGACAGCCTCCAATCACCGTAAGTGAAGTTCGTAGCTTTTTGGGTTCAACAGGATGGTATCAGATCTTTATCAAGAATTATGCTTTGATTGCTGATCCCCTCCCTGACCTACTCAAGAAGCAAGTTGCTATTAAATGGACCCAAGTTGAACAGTCTAGCTTTGACAGGCTCAAGCTAAGCTTAGTCACAGCCCCAATCCTCAAACTACCCGATCTTAGCAAAGAATTCAAAGTGGTGACCGGTGCGAGTTCTCTTGCCTTGGGATGTGTACTCATGCAGGAAGGACATCCAATAGCATATTCCTCCAGAAAATTGAAGACTCACAAGATAAATTATGATATTTATGACTTGGAATTACTTACAATTATCCACGCTCTTAAGTTATGGAGACATTATCTACTTGGGATGAAATTCTCATTGGTAACTAACCATAAAAGTCTTAAATGGATCTTCACTCAACCAGATCTAGATATGAGGCAACGTCGGTGGATTGAAGTCTTGGATCAAAGTCTTGGAAAAATATGATTTTGAGATCAAATATAGACTAGAAGTTGCAAATCATTTCTCAATACACTTATCTCAGAAAAACCTCCTAGAGCTCAAACACTAACTACAATGATATCAATGCCTAGCAATCCCATCATCGATTTAGCCAAGGAGAAGGTGAATAATGATCCCAAATATCAACAAATGGTGAAGGAAATTGGAATAAAGAAAAAAATTTGAAACTTAAGACAAAGTATCTTAACTTCTTTGTTGACGAAGGACTTGTCTACATTAGAACAAGATTATGTATTCCTTCAAGTCAAGAACTTAAGAAGAAGATACTATGGGAAGCTCATGATTCCCCATTTTCAGGACATCTTGGCTATGCTAAAACTCTCAATGTAGTTAGGAAAAGCTATCATTGGGAGAAGCTCAAAAGTGACGTACTTAAATAGTAATTGAATGCTTGAGTTTTTAACGAATAAAAGCCGGAATAAAAGCCGAACAAGTTAAGCTGCTAGGAAGGCTACGACCACTTGATATTCCTAAGATGAAATGGAAATTCATTAGTATGGATTTTGTAATTGGATTACCCTCAGTTCAAGGAGGATACAACTCAATCATGGTAATTTTGGACATATTGATTAAGGTTACCCACCTTATTTCGGTCAAAACTAGCTACAAGGCCTCGGATATTGTCAGGTTATTTGTCAAAGAAATCTTTAAGATTCATGGACTGCCAAAAAGAATTATCAATGATCATGATTCTCTATTCACTTCGCATTTTTGGAAGGGATTATTTGAAGCTCTTGGTACACAACTTTGTTTTAGTACAGCTTATCACCCTCAAATTGATGGGTAGACGTGTGTAAATCAGGTCATTGAAGATATACTTAGGGCATATTGTTGCAAAGAACCCAGACGGTGGCCACAATATCTACCTTTGGTGGAATTTTCTTACAATGCGTCCTATCATCAGAGCATTCAGATGACTCCATTTCAAGCTCTATATGGGCAAGAATGCCTAACTATGCTAAACTTCTCTGATCCTACCTTGAAGGTTGAAGCTTCTAAGAAGATGATTGAAGAGATGGATGAACAAGTCAAAACCATCAAGCAAGATATACAAGCTGTTAAGGATCTATAGAAAGCCTATGCTGACCTAAGGAGAAAATAGCGAATCTTCCAAGAAGGAGACAAGGTTTTTATCTGTGTACGCCCATAAATGAGTTCTTTTGTATGTTGTAAAAGGAGTTCTTTATCCTTGGGAAAATTCAAGAAGCTAAGCCCAAGATACTATGGACCTTACAAAGTCATAAAGGTTCTTGGACCTAATGCTTATAAGCTACAACTTCCTGAAACCCTAAAAGTTCATGATGTATTCCATGTCAGTCTCTTGAAGCCCTATGTACCTAATCATGATCATATTCTTGATGATCAACAAGTTGTAATGCCGAGCCAGGGTTTACCTGATAGAATCTTGGATGTAAAAGAAAGAATCCTTAGGAATAGGGACCCTTAGAGAATATCTCATCCAGTGGAAGGATTATCCTAAAGAGGATGCCACTTGGGTCGATGAGGTAACCCTTATGAAAGAATACCCCTAGTTTCTCTCGAGATGAGGACATCTCAATTTCTCTAAGGAGGGAAGAATGTAATGTTCCCATTACTTAGTTTATTTCAATGTGTGTATACATTCCAAACAAAATTGATTTATGTTGCACATTTAAAAAAAAATTAGCTCTAATTATGAAACTGACTCTCCTTATGAAGAAAATTATTATTATTAATGAGGTATTATATGTCAGTTCATGGAAGAAAGACTTGGGAGACCCTCCTAAGACTAGCCTATTAAAACTATGTTTGCAGTATAGAACAACAAAAAGAACTAGCCTAGTGGATAGTCACTTCGCAGTTAAGTGCACTTGGGTGATGACACTACCATGATGGGTGACCTCTTGGGAAGATTTTCCTACAAGAGCTAGTGGGAGCTTCTTGCATGTAGCCAATGGCACCAATGAAGCCTTTGTAGCCTGTTGCCAAGTATGCCAAGGCCAAGATGCCAAGTTCTATACCTTGGTTGCCACCTTGGAGTGACGACCGCCCGACAACGCGCCACGTGATGCTTGCCCATTATCATCAGAAGCGGTAAAAGAAAGTGTTCTCTCTTTGTCATCGATGATGTCATTAAAAAACACTAAAAAGTAAGTGTTTGCTCTTTTACCCCCTCTTGCAAAACTATAAATTGAGGGATTGGGGATGACCAGTAAGGGGAACAAGAGCAATCTTGACGAGAACGAGACGGCGATCGGAAAAGAGGAGACTGTATTCCACGAGATGAAGAGACATCATTCCATTCAACCCAAGGAAGGGGATATGCTGAAGGTCTCTCATCCTCTTCTACTCTAATCCGAGAAGAGAAGACACTAAAGAACTTTATCCTATTCTATCAATCCGGTTAGAAGTCATACCTCTACTCTCGTCCCTATTCTGTCTACTAGAGAGAGAAAAGTATTGCTCTCCATGAGGCAAGAAGAACCATCCGCGAGGCTTATATCATTGAATCCCGCAATAACCATCATCGTCATTGAGAGTCTTACACCCTAATTGCCAACCGGTACTACTGTTGTGTTCTTCTTCTATGAATCATATTTTTGTTATGGCATCGAAGAAAAAGAATTCAAAAGCAGAAATCGCAAATGACCCTACTAACATCGAAGCAACAATTGGAGTTGCGAGTACGGGAGTCACGGGCGCAGATAACAACCCTTTACCAATTTCTATACCATAGGTTTTTCTTTTCTAAAAATTTCTATCTAAATTCAATAGAAATAAGATATGTGTCTTAAGAAATATTGCGATCTTAGAGTATTCACTTGGTAAATTATTAGAACATCTTATATGCTAGAAATTGTTAGGGAAATTACAAAATTCTAGAACTCAAGAGAAATCATGATGAATTTTTTAAGATGGATTTATTAAGAACGAACCTCGAAGAAATTAGTTAAGGATATAGTTTAATCTAGAAGCTTTGATAAATGATTTTAAGACAAAAAATATCTCTAAGTTAAAGAAATTGACTTAAGGCCACGAAACTTGGTTACAAGAATAAACCTTAAACTAGAAAGTTAGAGATCCCAAAATCTAGATACTCTTAGTTAAATTCCAAGGGGAAGAGTTCACTGTGTGAAATTCAAGTATTGATTGCTACTAGATTAATCATCACTTGAAAGTTGCATGATTGATTGAAGTCATAACTGCTTGAAGTCATCAATCTTCTTTGTGATTTTTTAGATTAGATCTTGATTGAATTAAGTATTGGAACATATATAAATTGAGGAGCCCTATATCTCCCCCAAGGATATGTGCTGAATCCCCATACCAAGAGGCGATGTTTTTACTACCGCGGAAGCATGGACAGACTCTGATGGCGAGAGGTCTCCCAACAGGGATCGTATTAAGTAGGAGGTGGTTAAGGTGCCAGGGGGGTTGTGGCTAGTAAATCCTTTACACACCTAAGAACTACTTAGTCCCTTGTATGGCTCGAGTTCTGCTTGGGAGACCTAAAAACGCTAGCTATAGGTGGATTTGATCTTGGTGACATGTGGATGCACCAGATGAGGCAGCACGTGAAATTGTAAATTTTCTCCTGTATGGGCGGGAGAACATACATTATGGAACACAATCAATGAATTTGTTTTATTTTGATTGTATGTCCATGAGTAAATTATGCAAACAAACAACTGTGAATAAAATGATTCTTTTTAATTAATGAAGTTGTTTTTATATGTTTCATGTAATGTGGTAGGTAATTAGATAGCTAAGAACTTCCATAGAGGAAAGGGGGTGAATGGATTTTTGATGAATCCAAAGCTATGGCAGGGTGGTCTCGGTTAGCCAAGAGGTTTTTCCAAAAACAAACGTTAGGAAGAAACTCTAGGAAGGGCCGATTTGCTAACTTACCTAGGATTTGGTCTTAAAACCCGAACTGTAAATTATCGCAGGGGAAAGGTACGATGACTGTGCCAGAGCACTGTAAGGGATTCCATAAATCCTTAGTCTGTTATTGGAAAAAAGTGTTGTACTCCATGAACCAAGGGTAATGGCAGTCACTCCTTCTGAACAAGAATCCTCTCGAAGGACACCTCCAGATGTGATCTAGTTGTTGATCTTAGGTGACTATTAGGTCAATTAGGAACCTTTAGGTCGGTCCTTTGTGGGTAACAACAGGATGCTTCCCCTGCAGGGTAGACCTAGGATTCTAGAGTTGGACAAAATTTGATCATTCTGGTTAGAATACGGATGGCGACAACTCAAAGGTAAACTCTAGAGACAACTATTAAAACATTACTTGTCATGTAATAAATGTGGGTACGTTACATTTCCCTTTCCCCTTCTAAAGAGAATCAAGGAACCCTAATATCACAGAGATTCAACCTAGCGCTGGTAGAGTTTATCCCAAGATTGCTGCAGAAGACTTTTTTTTTTGGTTGAAGGCAGCAATCATTCCTTATTATTATTATTTTGGTTGTAGGTACAAGAAATTTAGAAAGACTGGTTTTGGGCTTGTCATTTGATGAGTGATTTTGGATTTTTTTATTCTTATTTTTTTAAAACAGTAGGTACAAGGTAAGTTACTTGTTTGTATTGCTGCCCCGTTCCTTGCCTCTTCTGTTTGTATTGCCCACCTCATTCCCTTGCCTCTTTATGTTCGTGTTGCTCGCCTGGTCCCCTATCGCTTCATCCCTGCATCTTTGAATTGCTCACTATCAGAACGCAAAGCTTCTCATCTACCAAGGTATGTTAAGCCTCTTATCTTCCAAGCCTAGTTGTATTCTTTCCAGTAGGGTTAGTGTCTCGCTTCCTCTCTTCTTGGGCCATCACAGTGTGAGAGAGGCCCCTCAATTCTTTGACCTTGTCCCCCTCGCCCTGTGATGACCTCCCTTCTTAGGCCATCACGGTGCAAAAGAGGCCCCTCAATCCATCGATCATGCCTCCCACCTGGTGATGACCTCCCTTATTGGGCCATCATGGTGTGAGAGAGGCCCCTCAATCCATCGACTCCACCCCCCTCACCCCGCGATGACCTCCCCTCCTGGTCCATCGCGGTGTGAGAGAGGCCCCTCAATCCGTCGGCTGCGCCCCCTCACCCTGTGATGACCTCCCCTCTTGGGCCATCACGGTGCAAGAGAGGCCCCTCAATCTGTCGACCGCGCCCCTTGCCCCGTGATGACCTCCCTTCTTGGGCCATCACGGTGCGAGAGAGGTCCCTTAATCCATCAACCGCGCCCCCCTTACCACCTGATGACCTCCCCTTCCTAGGCCATTATGATCTGATGCAAGGGCCTGAGGACCTTCCTGGTCTAATGCAAGGCCCAATGACTTACTATCATATGCTTGCAGATGCCATGACGAAAAGGCCAACCACAACAAAGCCTCATGTCAGACCAAGCTTAGGTGCATTTAGCACCACATGCATCCTGCAATCCTAAGGCTCCCTTTCCAAAGGGTTGTCAGAGAGATTTGTGAGCATCATAGAATAGGGATGCAATGGACCACTTTTGCCTTCCTTTCCCTCTAAGAGATCTATGAAGATTTCTTGATTGAATTCATGGATGATTTCTACACACTTGCTGCACATGCACACAGAGTTATTGTGATGGCAAGAGACTTTGACGCTAACAGGAGGCTCCACTATAGATATGATCATCTGCTTTAGCCTTCTCCCATCTGTGACCCTCGCATGCATGCCATCCTTGGAATCCCTCCTTTCCATCCAAGGCACCATAACACAGAACCATATCAAGCATCCCACCCTTTCAATACAAGGTCGCAGAGAGAGCATGAATCATAGATTTTTGTTGAGGAAGTTTTGCAAGAGCAGCCCTAGCCCCAAGAGTCCCAACCCCAGGAGCCCTAGCCCATGTCCGAGTCGGAGCCCCAGTCGGATCCCTAGTAGCTGAAGTCCTAGCCCTAGTCCCAGCCACAATTGGATCCTTAGTAGCCAGAGCCCAGGCCCAGCCCATGGCTAAGAGTCGAAGCCCATAACTCAGCTAGCTGGCCCCTCTGAAGAGCGCCAAGATATTAATGACGAGTGCATCATTAGCATTCTTAGGGTGGAGGTGGAGGCAGGCCTCCAGGATTACGAGAACATGCTAACCTCCACTTCTTCTTCTTCTATAAATTGTGGCTTTACCATTCTGGGGGCCAGAGAGGTTTTATTGATGGACTGCACAACGTGCAGTACTGCATGCGACATTTTGAAAGCCGGATGACCACAGACACAGTAGTACATGTGATAATGTTGTAAGTATTCTATTCAGTTGTCTTCTGTTTAATAAGTATTTGATCAAATGGTTAAGTCTTGCCTAATTGTTATTGCATATAGCTTCAATTTGGTGCCTCTAGTAGTAGAGGAACATCAAAGACAAGTTTTTGTTTTTCACCCTATATTCTCCATTGCGTTGCGCAACAATGCACAAGCGTTCATCTGACATCTTGATTGGTTCAGGGCTGTCAAGCTGGATGACGCTAAAACCATCTGTATGGCCTATAATCAAAGGTATGTTGTGATTATTAAAGAATATCTTTAAGAGGCCTTAAGCGAGCATACTACCAATAATTAATTTTCCCTATTAACTTAGTGAGCATTGGAGCTTGCTGTTGTATTCGTGTAACGTGTCCACTTGTATCTTCAGGACACGTCTTAGCAGTCCATTGGAAAGGATGTCTAGAAAGCTCCGCCCGGCACTCCCATGGAATGTTACGGGGTTTGCGATCTAGGGCTTTCCACGTCTGCCACGTAGCGAAAGTATTCCAGCCGTTCCCACTTAGGATCGACCTGAATTAGGGATTTCTTTATTGGTCATTTCCTGACGACAACTAGCGTCGGACTCAAGCGAACTACTTTACGCAGAAACGCTAGGTCCGAATCGGAATCACGTTGCACTTGGTTCAAGGAGAATGGGAAACGAGAGGGATGCAAAGCTCAACCTCTCTGCCATAAGGCATAGTCCCATTCCGTTCCCCTAAAACAGCGTAAATCGGGTTCAATCATAACTCTAGGTCAACACTTTTGTTGTTGGTATTCTTTGACGATCATCCTGCTGTTCCTCGTGATTTGAGAAAAGTTCACGGCCAACCGGGACCACCCATCCGTAGAACGGACCTATGGCCCATCCTCCGCACTTTCCTCGGGTTGTTTTAGTTATTTAATTACCTAACACATTAGTTGGACATGTAACAACTAACTTCTTTAATTAACCCGTTAGACACTGGTTCCTTCACGTAATCTTATCACTTAACATAGAAAAAAAATATCAGACAAGTCCCTTATTAATAGGTTATCATATTTATCTTTGAAATACAAAGAATCCAGCCCATAGGCTTATCCACAATCCACCCGAAGGCTATCCAGCAATCCACAGGGATCACTAATCCAAGTTTTCGCTCGTAGACTAGTATGTAGGCCTCGAGATCCAATCTCGAGTCACGTTAGCCTCTTGTGCAGGGCCCGAAAGGCGAGGGATTTACGGCTAGAGCCGCCCCTAGCACCCAAGCGTCCTCCTGCTCCAAGTAGCGCTCAACGAAGAGACCTCTCGTGGCGACTTCGGTCCACTTTCCCGGCGCGGTCAACAACCTCCTTGGTTAGGGTTAGGCAGGCAGTCAGGGGTAACTGAAGCTGCCTCTCCCTTCAGGCCTTCAACCTGAAGTATAGATATCCATTTATCTTTTAATTCATTGATCAAACAAAGCCAAACAATGCTCTAAAATCTATAGCAAGCACAAACATTTCCATTGATCGTTTTTGTTGGCCAACTGCTAAGGAATGAATCCTTCCTTTCGAATGCGTCAGCACTCGATCTGGGATGACTTGCAATTTAGCAAGATCCCCTATATCCTGGGTTAGGGCGTACCCTAATAACCCGACTTGGTCAAACCTTAAGTTCATCGGTTATTTCAGTTTATCGACTGGTCTTTAGTTTCCAATCAATCTTCTTTACTCAAGAAAGATACTAAATTAGGAGGATTATTCATCTTCTTGCAAGGTAACCTATGTAAGGACTTGCCATCCTCGTTGCGAGAATTTGGCCATTCCCTTGTGATCCAATCACAAGATCATATGACTCCACACTTGTTGCACAAGTGTCGCATTGAATGGAGTCATGAAACAATCAGTTCCTGATTACATTAGGCTGACGTCGTTAGACCTAGGGTTCCAAGTTCTATCTTGTAAGATTCTTAGGGACAAACCCTAGTTCACCTTCCAAATATGTCACACTATCCCTACATTTCGACGAAAGTGGGCAAGTATTTAAGGTATAGGAATTTCAATTTTAGCAATACGTACGATTAGGTCACGTATTAATTTCCTAGTGAATTTCTCGGAATTTAACTCGTTTTAAATGAGTACTCCATAGTTTAGGTGTTTTAGATTTATGCCAATTTGTTTAACTCTAAAAGATAATTTCGAGATCATTTTCACATGACTCGTTGTTTATGCGTAAATTGATTTTTCAACCCTAACTTATCGGTTTGAGGTCAGGCATAGGTTAGGTTAATTCCAACTAATCTTCCTTTACTTTGCGAACAAAATTCATGCTAAACAAGCAACCTTTACTTTATAATTTATGCAGTTGACAAACGATAATTTCCTAGAGTTTATGCATCGTAAGAATTATTTCATGCTTTGCACTTTCCATGATGATTCATTGTGAAGAGGATATGGGTTAATAATGCTATATGTAGTTTATACATCTAGTCTTTAAACGAAGTATACCATTTTAATGAACAATAATCTAATTTTTAATTCATTTCAATGCGTAAAGCTATTTGCTAGAAATGCATTTATGCTTTCTTTATTTTGCATGTTTCATTAAAAGTATTAATGACTAAGTTCCTCCGTTGTGAGCATTTAGGACAAAAATATATCCTATATCCAACAATTTACCTTGCATGATTGAATTTCAACATTACCAAATAAAAATTAGGAAGGAAAACCTGGGCTTGGGGTGAGATGCGCGATCACTTCATTAATGAAGTGTGTGCCTTGGTCGCTAACTAGTTCGATGGGGCAGCTGAATCGTGAGACAGTTGGCTGGAGGAGAGGGAATTTTTTTTTAAAAAATTGCTTTTATATTTAAGAAAAATTATCCCTATGCTCCCATAGAAGTAGTTCACGCGTGATTGGTAGTGTTGGGTATATTACAATTCGATCGAGATGAATACAATATTTTTAGCAAATTCGAGAAGATCCAATGGATTCCATGGTTGAGTTAGATAGTGAGTAACCTCAACACTATATTTAGTTATTTTATTCTATGCAAGTTCAATGCCTTGCTGTAACATCAAGGTGTCTTTGTAGTTGTGCAAAAAAATTTGATGATGTATGAGCATCTAGTGTTGGAGGGGGGGGAATGCGATGCAAATACAGTGGGTCATAGTGCTCATTCAGTTAGACGCGTTCTCTTATGGATGGAGAACCGCTCTGAATGCCTCACTTTTATGTAAGAAAATTCTTGATATTCCTAATGTAAGTAGAGTGACTTATTCATGTTTATTTATATGTATGCAATGTGCATTGATAGGTAAGGTGCATGTGTTGCTTTGTTTTCACGATGTTCCATTGCACTATTATAGTGATTCGGCTGTCACCCGGTATACCTTGGTCACTCAACATGGTATATTAGCTGGCATTATCAGTCGACGGGCCGAGGAGGTAGTGCTATGAGAAGTTAAAGAGCGCCAACAACTGGAGCACCTTGTACAACAAGAAGAACTAAATCATGCCGCTACTATAAGGCATGCAGAGGCTATGTGGCAATTTGAAATAGACCAAGCATAGGTAGAGGAGTTTGTACGCGTGAGAAGGGTAGCCGAGAGGGAGCGGAGAGAACAACTAGAACAAGTAGCATAGGATGATATTAAGGCTGCCCCGGTGGGAGATTGACTAGAGGGAGCGCCAAACACGATCCCCTCCACGGCGCCAGGGAAGTCAACAAAGGGGGAGGTGGAGTGGGAGGGGGAGAGAATTAGCTCATTGATAACAAAAGCAATAGACACTAACTCCAGAATATCAAATGTATTATCGTTCAAAAGCATGTATTATACATTGGGGTGATCATAGTTATCAAGTTTACAGTGTATTATCAATTTGAGAGATCTCCTCTTGTATTCTAACCCAACGACAATTGTGATAGTGTTGACCTTGCCTCCATTTTGCGAGTCCTTCAAGTGCATTTGAATTTCTGAATGCTTCGATCTTCTTGTATTTCTTTATCCTAGCATCTCATACTGCTTGTGCAATGGCTAATGATTTTAATTTCTCTTTTCTCCCCAGTATATGCAATATTATTTTGTAAAACCATTGGAATAGCTTGCAAAGGCTGTTGTCTTTTCTACTACTACCACCATGTTGGGTATGCCTGAAATATGCATTGTGTACCATGTAATGCGACTTTTCCATGCCTTTTGTACTCCAAATACTTGGATCTCCATACTTTTCAATGAAATATATTGGCATATGATTGTATAGGATGTGCTGCAGATAAATGGTTAGTCTTTTAACAGTGTTTAGTAGACACTTAAAATTTTATACTAACATGTATGAAACCAAAGACTTATCTTACCATGTAGTGTGTGAAATTGATGTCTTTCCATGCTTTTATGAACTCTTTCTTGAATAGATTAGAGTAGTCAAAAACGTCTTCTTGTATTTGTCCATGTCTCCTTATCTAGCATTTGGAATATGATATCCACATCACGCCACACTTTTGCCTTTGCATGTCTTGAAAGAGGTTCATGATCCTTTATTGTGTTGTGCAACCTTCTCTATTGCTCAAATTCAATCCTACTTACATGCAACATCCTTTTGTAGTACTTTCCACATTTGGTAAGCTTTTGTTGCCTATTGCCGATGGGTCTCGAGAGGAATCGTCTTGCCTTCACACCTCCAAGAGAAACTTTTCTTGGTATGTCTATTTTGTTGTTTGACTTTTTTTTATCCTGCACGATTGGTATCTCTCCTCCATGATGCTTCATGTCTGCCAATAATATCTCAAGAGCGGCAATCCCCTTCTTTCGTTCTGTGTGGTTCTTGATCTTCCAAGCAAATCCAATGTATAGGTTGACAAGCTTCTCAATCATCAAAGATTGCTTTGCAATCTTTGTCAAACTGGTGATGATTAGGCACCTTCTTCCATCACTTTTGATCAATTGTTTTTGCATCCTCCATGCAATATAGGCAAGGTAGGGTGACTGGGCCTCTCTTACAATTATATAAGCACTTTAGAGTTGTCAAGTCTGATGCAAGATGCCAAGTAACTTGAAAGTTGCCCATGTTTGGAACCAGTGGTGTCTTTTGTCTTTTCATTTGAGCATTAATAATGTCTGGTAGTGGAGTCTTCTAAAAGACCCATTCCAATGCTTCATAATTCTTTGACACAACCAAAAATGGCCCAAGCCACCATAAATTCATTTCAGACTATACACTGAAGTAATGCGGATCATCCCTTGGCATGTTTGCCATTGCCCTGTCCATTAATGTAATGGCTATTCTCTCCATCTTAACATCTTTTAGAATTTGACACTTATCCATCTTTAATGTAAAGTTCAATATGCCATTTGTCTCTACATGTGAGATGTTGTGAAACTCAACCATTCGAACCTATAGTATCTCCAAATCTATGAAGATATTGTTGTATTCATCATAGACAACCAGACCTTGTTTTGCCTGAAACTCTCCATTGATGTGATAGGGCTTTCCAACATACTCCTCATACTTTAAGCTAAGATATTTTCAAAGTCTCCAATTTGCTGCAGTTGTGGGCAGGAGCTTTGGCTTAATACCTTGTGATTTTAATGAACTTGTAACCTCTTTTTGTAAGAAACCATAACCATTGCAACTTATACCACTCTCATCCATGGTGCTATGTATACCCTCCACAGAAACCGTGTTCTGGCTCACAAATCGCTCAACAACTTGCCTCCACACTACCTTAAATTTCTTCTCCTATATGAGTTATTCTGCAATCTTTGAGCTAACAAGTGGCTTAAGTTGCTTTGCAAGGTTGACATTGGGGTTACAAGTTTCCTTGTTTGGCTGTAGCACATTCCTAAACAAGAGGGACAATATAAAGCAAGGAGACATAATAACAAAAAAGCATCGAATAGTAAGACAAGAGATTCCTAACTTGATAGCCCTTATTTGTTTCTTCATACCTCCAGAGCCCACCTTCAAATCCTCTATGTTCTTTAGTTCTCGTTTCCTTTGTCGAGGGCCAAGCAATGTTTGCTTCTGTCAGAAAATTTGTAGCTGCTTATTTAGCCTTTCTATCTCCTGTTGTTGGGCTTTGATCTTTTCTTCTTGGAGGTTACATTCTGCCTTTAAGTTATTGATGGTTCTGCTCTCGATGTGCATCATTGCACTCTCCATTACAAGTGTTGTAGAGATAGCTTTGCAATAGCCAAGAAGGCCATTCTTGCCATCTCTAACAAACCTAAGAAGGGTAGTCGAGTTTGAAAAGGGTGGCATGCTAATAGTGTGAGGATCTTTGGGATAAATAGAACCATCACACCAAAGGTTGACATGCCTTGCTCCTCCCTCATGTAGTTGTGTCTTCACTATTTCTGAGATGTAATTTCCTCCCCTCCTTTTTGGTAATGGGGCATAAACATTCTCTACATCTATGTGGAGGTGGTACTTGGCATTGGTGTTGAGAGGAGGTTGCTGCATGTTTGTGTCTGCCATTGTACCTACGTATGGTGGATTCTGTGAGTTTGTATCTGCCATTGTACCTACGTGTGGCGCATTTTGCACCATTGCTACAGAAGTGGGAAAGGCTTTAGAAGAAACTCTCACTTTTCAAAAGTTTTGAATTTTGGGCATTTAATGATGTTGCTTTCAAGAAGCCGATTTAATATCTCGACTATTTGGTACAGATGGGGACACTTTTTGGCCCAAAAATGAGAAAATGTGCTATTTTTCTAGAGAGAAAAAGTTCAAGCTTGTGTTTTCTTAGAGGGCCCGTATTTTACCACTAAAATTCTCTAATGATTTGACACTCCTGATCTGAGAAGCTCTCAAGAATTCCATGGTTCATGGCTCTGATACCATGTTAAATGAAAGAGTAGGTTTGGAATAATAGAGAGTGAGCAGTCAGCTCATCCCATTTCTTTCATCATTCCCTCAAGTAGCTAGTAGAGCAAAATAGTTACAACTAGGTCATCTAGCCAATGTACTATTTGTGGTTAAGTCAGAGACCACCGACTTATTAAATGTCCCACACTTGCTGTGTACAGCTAAACATATAGTTAGACTATCGGTCACACACATAGACAAATAGACAGAGCTTGAAGTCTTAACAAAGAATACATAGGATAATTGATAAACACACTCATGAGCATGCCTTCGATGTCTCGAATACCAAATCTCTCTCTTGTGTCTCTTGCTTTGTTGGGTCTATGTCTTTTATTTATTTACTATTACTTTATTATCTTTAGCATTTCTTTGACTAGTAGCTAAGTTGTTCAATAGCATGTTTGTCGTTCGTTGGAGTAGCCACAAGTGCACAAGTCACAGTACCAGTACACAGATGTACCCCTCACACACCATATTGCACACGGCGCTCATGCAAGAGTTACACGTCAAGCATTGCTCATTGTTGAACACATATGCTTCTCCATACACTTGTGTATGACCTTCCTCTTCCCTCATATAAGAGACAAATTTCATATCAAGAGAATGGCCCATACTACTTAACTCTCCTCCCTTTATATAGGCTTAAGACTTCCTTATGTTAAAAGCTTTCCATTAAGCTTTTTATGGCTTTTATAATTTAGAAACTTGAAAATTCTAAAGGCTTTTAAATGTTTAAGCTTTTGAGATTAATGTTAAAATTTTGGAAAAAGCAAAACTTAAAGATAATTAAAAAGTCATCATTAGCTACACATGTAACAACACTGATAATATTAATTGCTAACACTTTGCACCATTGACTTAATTGCATCGAATTGATACACATAATCGTGAACTCAATCAATCACAATCAAACTAAAAACTAATGAATCACAAACTCCAATAGAAACTCTAATCGACATACTCATTTTGAACTAAAACAATCACAAACTCCAATTAACATTATCTATTTGACGAACATGGATGATATATCGAATGGCGTATCTAATCGATGAACTTGGATGATAGATCGACATTTTGTCCAACAACCAAGTACATCCATGTTAACATTGAAACTCCAACCGATATGAGGAAAGACTTCACCCAAGTAAACTATAGACACCTTGATAAGCTCAAAACAAGCAAGGCAACAATTCATAGTCCATACGTCTCCGTCCAAAGCTCTCTTCATGCATCACTATAGAGTAGAGGCATATTCACTTCTCATCTTGGTGAATTCCGACCACTTGTAAGATTCGACATCATAGTGAAATACTGTCACCTTTGTACACGCTCTTGTCTTTCTAAGTGTGGATTGCAAATCAAAGTTGCACGATTAGGTCTAACGATCATTGGATCACCGCTTTGCTTTGTTCATCATCTTTGGCTATGCACAATCAAGATGAACTTGCTCAAGGGATGCTAAATGCTATACAAGTCTTGTTGATTTCGCCCCCCCAACAAAGAAAAAGAAAACAAAATGGCTTGACTCGATGGCACCCTTCTCTTACCTTGCTTTTCTACTTTGCTGCCTTTAGTAATAGCCTGATGCCACTTTTGCTTTCTTTGTCTGCTTTCGTGTTGGTGCTTTTTGATTGAATGTACCACAAAACAGATAAGTCGGAAATCTCCTATAAAAAATGAATTTGGATGGAAAAAAAACCACAAAAAAGATAAATCGGAAGTCTCCTATAGCTGAGCATGTAAATACTCGTCGCATTAGCCGTCCACTCGGTATTTACAACTCCGGCCGCCGCGGTCATTGACAATAAGTTCATGGGTTTAGTCTGTTAATAATTAGCATGCGTCCGGGGTGATGCTTACGGTCTGCTCATTGAGGTCGAAGTCGTACTTGAAGCCCTGCTGCATCAGGCTGCCGATGATGTTGACCTCGTCGGGGTTGTCCACGGGTGAGATGGCCAAGCAGTAGCCCGTGGGGCTGACCTGCAGGAGGAAGTTGCTGGGGCGAACCAGCGAGAGCTTCACGTTGGAGGAGAAGCCGAACAGGAGGTCGATGCTGGGCGCGGGGTCCTCGGGAGCCTCACCGAGCTCGTAGCAGGTATCAACGACCCTGGCCCAGCCAGGCGGGATGGACGTAATCCGTTTGTGCTCCGGCATGCGCTGCCGGAAGGCGTCGCGGAGGGCGACATAGGCCGGGCGGGGCAGGCGCGTGAGGAGCGTCCCGGAGTCGAGCATGACGCCGGCGCCGTTGCCGAAGAAGGGCCGGGCGCGCAGGATTTCGGGGCTGATGTGGAGGCGGGTGCCGTCGACGGCAAGGTCGCTGAGGTCGACGTAATAGGCGCCGCCGCCGGAGACAGACGGGGGAGTGAAGTACTGAAGCTTGACGGAGTCGCCGTCGCCGGACGACGACGACGACGACGGGCCGAGTGTGAGGAAGCCGACGTTGTCGGTGGTTCTCCGGTGGATGACGTTATTGTATGGGAGGCAGTACGAGAAGCGGTGGAAGGCTGCGGCCGATTGCAGGAAGGAGTAGGCCGAATTGGCTGACAGTGCCAGGATGCCAGCGTCCCGCTGGCTGTCCCGCTGGCTGTCCCGCTGGCTGTCCTCCGTCACGGTGTGGGTGCACCCTATCACCACCTCCTCCAAGCTCGCCTGCGGCGAATTCCCCTCGCCAAATCTCACCCTCTCCACCGCCAGCACCCCCGTCGCCGCCGTGCCCCCGACGTAGCTCGTCCCGTACGTGCACACATCCAGGTCCCTTTTGCACTGTCGCATGTGCGCCGGCATGCCCTGGCAGAGGCCGTGCTCGCACGGCACCTCCCTGTACGATATCGACATTTCCGGGTCGAACAGCTTTCCTGGGTCGTAGCATCCCCTGCACGGCTTGCACTGCATCCATGACAGCTCGCTTCCGGTGTCGATAAGGAAGCGGACGCTCTGGCCCGGTTCGCCCACTGTCACCGTCGTGTAGTAGCTTAGCGCCGACAGCCCTTCGCCGATCTTTCTCACGCCGTCTGTGAAGCCTTGACGAGGGTCGATCTTACGGCGCGCCAGCTTCTGACCCGTCAACGTCGACAGACTGATCCATCTCCTCTCGTTGAGATACTCCACACGGGCCGCGTCTCTCAGGTACCACCTTTCCAGCAGCTCTTGCCACGTAGAATTCGTGACACGAAGGGGCGACGAGGGCGTGTCTCTGTGGAACAGGTCCAGTCGCAGCTCACGGGAATAGTCGATATCTGGGTTGCCATCTTCTGCTGCCAGACCCGTCACCAACAGCAGCATGCAAATCATACGGAATACGCGACATGATACACTGGCGCCCATCCCGTCTTGGGTGCGTACAATACTCGTTTGTCGAGAACGACGAATCCGTGATTGCTCAGGCGTAATCCGCTGGCCTTGCTCCGGCCATCTTTGAAACCTGCGTATTATCGTTAGGTCTACCATGAGATGAATCTATTTTCATGATGCTACCAAATACATGAGATCAGGTGGTCGGTAGTTTGAAAGTTCATTTCGGCCGACCCCAAACGACTTACAGGTGCGCATGCAGTTAGTAACCTTGTAGTAGGCTTGCTTATTATAATTGTTTCGATTATCGATCTTGTTATATTATAAGCATTGCTCTTAATGCAAATGCTTAGGGGGGACTATACGCTCAGAGCCCCTCCCCACCTAGCATCGTAGCATCGGCGTGGAGAGGGTTAGGAAAAGTTCATTTGAGGGAGGAGGTCGCCATCCTTGGGGGTGAGGCTGATAATTATAATATTTACATTGAATCTGTAGAAATATTTATTTGATCAAAATTCTTTTATTGGCTTAGAGATGCCTCATCCCTTTAGAGTTTACGAAACCTTGTTGTGCCTATTTGATTTGAAAAGAGTATTTTACCTACTTTTGTGATATTTCAAAGCCTCATGACTCTTGTAGCTCCTCCCTTGGATGGAACTCTTAGAGGGGCCTTGCCTGAGAATAAAAATTGTGCCCCTACATTAAGCGTAGGCAAAATTTTACATTCATCTAAGAAAAGAAGGCAATGCAACTACAACGTATGCAATGAATATCAATTAAATCTCTGACAAGGATGCATGTGACAATATTTTAAAATATTAAGCTCAGTCTCATCGAAATGAGCATTGGTACAACTATCCAAATGAGTTCATATGCAAGAGCACAAAAAATGTGTTGAAATATATACCCATCCTCGAAATAAGCATTGGTATAACTATCAAAATGAGTTCATATGCATGAGCACCAAAAAATGCATCGAAATATATACCAGTATAAGTGCCAAAATATTAATTTGATGGTTATACTAATGCATATTCTAATGATTGCATTGGCAACCAATAAGGCGAAAAAGCAGATCACAACAAGCCTTGGACCACAAATAGAAGGACAACTCATGTGGAGTTGATCATCAATTTAAAAAAAAAAACATGACGAAAAAGACTAAAATATACAAGGGATGATTTTCTGGGTTGAACTTTTGAGTTTCTCTTTTGTGTTTTGTGTGTGCTTATTTTTTACAGGTGCAGCTATATGACGTTTTCTAATTATCTTTTTTTGTTATTTTTTGGGTTAAAAAATAAGTGTACGTCTAAAATTGAAGAATAGCTTTTTAAGAAAAGCTTGAACTTTTGAAAGCTTTTAGGCTTAAGCCTTTAGGTTTTCCAAGTTTGTAAACTACAAAAGCTTTGAAAAGGTTAAAGGAAAGCTTTGAAAGTTGGGAAGCCTTAAGCCTATATAAAAGGGGGAGAGTTAAGTAGTATGGGCCATTCTCTTCATTACGAAATTCATTTCTTATTTGAGGAGAGAGGAAGATCATACACAAGTGTGTGGAGACACGTACATCAGATCCTTGATCATTGCGTTTGCAAGACAAAAGGTTAGATCATCAAATCTTTGTCATTCGTTCTTTTTAGGATTAGTTTAAACAATTTTGTACTTTGTCTTTTTAGATTATTAAGGTTAGATTCAAATCTTTATCATTTGTTCTTTTTAGGATTAGTTTAAATTTTTTTATCATTTTTCTTTTTAGTTTATTATAATTAGTAACATGATTAGTTTATTATATATAGTCAACATGATTATTTATTTAGTTTTCATTAGTAAATTTAATAGTTCTAGTGTAATTAGTAAATTAGATACACTTTTGTAACATCAATAGTATTTGAGATAGTTAGTATGTGTAATTAATAGTTGCACTATTAGTAGATAGACTTATGTTAGTTAATAGTTAAATAGTAGTAAAATGAAAATGAAAGAAAACAAAATTTTGAGCATATGGAGAAAACGAAAGCATAACAAACTTTCGAATGTATTGAAAAAAATGAAAATATAAAACTTCAACAAATCGGATATTTTGAATGGACTGGGGAATGACACCTTCTCTTATAATTATTTAATTATGAAGAGATTTGTGCCAACTCTTCGGCATGATATGTAGCATGTTGTCTCATTTCATTTTTAAATTTTTTTTTGAAGTATTGTTATTATTTATTGATTTTAGTAAAATTACTATTAATAAGAAAAAAACCATCATACTTGCACGCAAGCAAGGCCATTTATTCAAGAGCTTCAATCAAAGCCTAGAAATGACAAATTTTGGAGACATAGTTCTCCAAACATAGGGCCATGTAGCTTCTTCATTAAAAGATTCCAAGGCTAATACCAAACTTACCAAAGAAAGAATGCCAAGAAACATGTAGTCCAAATTTTATGCAAATAGGTGGCAAGAACTGCATATAGCACTTCATACTCCTTTACTGAGCTGCACGTGTCAACCTAGTTATGTGTGTGAATGTGTAAATTTGGGGGTGTGGATGGTTTTTGTTTTTGGTTTTTTTCAATTTTCTTTTTTGTTCACTTGTTTTTCTATTTTTCCTTTTATCATGTGGCATGGGAATATTCTTTGGTGTGTCCGCATAATTTTGATCTTTCTTATCTCTTTGTTTTTTTTTTAATTTTTTAAAAGAGGACTTAGGATGAGAACATGAGGAAAACATTTTGGAATTTTTGTAGGAGTTTTTAAAAATTTTGTAAATTGTATTGTGAGTGTTCTTTCCCAAAGAAAATGGTAGAAAGATTGATGATTTTTGTTCTCTTCTTTTTAAAATTTTAAAGGTTTTGTGGTTTTCTCTTCCTTTATTAAAATATTTAATGTATTGGTTGTATAACTATTTATGGTTCCTTTTTAAGGATTATATGATTTTTAAAGTTTTTTTCAAGATCTACATGGTTGTTATGAAAAACATGTGAATATATTAGGAGAGGAGGCGTCTATTGATTGAAAGTGCGTGAACAATAGCTTTGTGACATGTTTTAGTCCATACATGTTCCATTTATGCCCAACGATTAAGAAACCATGTGCACATGCAGCAACAGAAAGTGCATACAAATACTAGGTAAATGAGACTTCTAAATCGTCGCACACACGAAGAAGTGCATAGGAGCGACATATAGAAAAACAAACATTTGCATACGAATAGCATCCACTAACCAACGTTGCACACAAACAAGGGCTTACAACATCAATAACTCAAAAGGAGGAGGCTTGTCTACGAATGGTTGTTGCGGGGGAAAAATGACATAGATGGGAGAACCAAGATTTTTGTTTTCCTTCTACTTTTGTGTTTTCCAGGTTAGAAAGGGGCTTTGGAAGGGCTTGCAACCAAACTTGCACATGAACAAGGGCCTGCAACATAAGTAACTAGGAAGGGGAGGCTTGTCTATGAATGGTTGTTGTGGGGGAAAGAGGACATAGATGGGAGAACCAAGATTTTTGTTTTCCTTCTACTTTTTTGTTTTCCATGCTAGAAAGGGAGTCGTAGAAGGGGTTTAGGGGGGGTACGGTTTATTTTTCTATTATGGGGGATGAAAAGGGGGACTGAATAGGGAAATGGGGGGGGGGGGGGGTTGGATAGGGTAACTAGGTGGGGGGAAAGGGTAATTAGGGTGGGGGTGGCAGTTAGGTTAGTGGGCCATAGTGGGTAAGGAGGGAGGGAGGGCAGATAGGATTCAAACTGGTGGGAATGGGGGGTGCTAGGACAAAAGCATGGGGTCAGGAGGGTGTAGTGAAAGAGGATATTGATGAAAGAGAGGCGCAAGAAGGGGTGGCGGTGTTGAAGGCGATGAGGGGAAGGAGGGGCACAACTAGAGGCATCAAAGGTGAAGTCGGTGAGGGGATCGACAATGATTGAGTATTCATCAATTGGATAATGGCATCGAGGGCAGGCTTGATAGACAGGAAATGAATGAAATTGGTGGTGATGCCCATCAATGGGCAATGAAGTCTGGGGCATCCAATCAGAGTGCTGGTTGAATCTTCTGCTAGTGGTGTTTACAGAGGTAGTAGGTTATAGGTGATCCATAGGTGACGCATGCAAAGGCCACAGGATGCAAATCCACAAGTAGAGGGAAAGAAGAGGAGGATGGGGAAGTAGTAGAAGGAGGAGGGGAAAGAGGAGGAGGGAGAGAGAGCGGGGAAGGGAGGAAGAAGGAGCGTGCTGATAAAGAAGAAGAAGAAGAAGAAGAAGAAGAAGAAGAAGAAGAAGAAGAAGAAGAAGAAGAAGAAGGAAGAGGATAAGAGGAGAGAGAGGAAAGGGAGGTGGTTTGGAATGGGAGGCAGAGAGGGTGGGTTTTTTATCTTTATTTTTTAAATTTGTTAATTAAGTAATGATTTGATTATATAATAATAAATATGGTCATTAAGTCCCCCCTGTAAGGGCATTGTAGCTTATATACCATGGCATTGATACCTAAAACACCTATATAGGGAGTAGTAGTGACTTTGAGCCATGCTTGGTTTTCACTCTATGTGTGATTCCCTGTACCCAGTAGTGAACCCTCATATGTGCGGCATCATGAGGGTGTAGTCTTGGGATGTGCCTATGTTGTACCATTTCTTTCATTGAATAATACAAGAGTATACCTTGCTCTCACATATCATGTTACCTTTTTGTGCCATGTTGAGTGAGTGAACAAGTACGCATCACATGCGTATCAGAGCAACTCTCGCTCGTATTGAAGGACCTGCTCTCACGAAAGCAAGAGAGGAGATCTAGTGCCCCAAGGAAATTGTGTCAAGATGACCCATGTCGTGACGCTCCATGTTGTGTCGCCCCACATCACATTGACCCTTGTCGATGACCCTTGGTGTGATGACCCTCGACATGGGGACCTTGACACCAATCAACATTTAAAGAGGTGACGCGGCTTCCCCGCAGCATGACTAGCATTCGAAGGCGAAATGCAGCTTCCCTACGTCGACAACACCAAAAGCTGAGGCACGGCTTTCCATGACCACATGGAGGATGATAGAGAGAATGCACCTATTCCAATGATGGAAGAGAGGGAAAAAAGTAATGGGGCACAAGAATAGAGAGTAGCTCAAGAGGAGAAGGTAGCCGGACTAGCAAGGTAGTTGGAGGGTATGTTAGGCCTATTGGACTCAATCTAGAGAAACATGCAAATGAAAGAGAAAGAAGAGGAAAGGAGAAGAAAACTAAAAGTCTAGCAGGGTTACAGAGAGTGGGCATTACAACATCAAGAAGAGGAGAAAAGACACAAATTGCAAGAGGAGATGGATAGGTTAAGGAGAGAGAAGACTTCTAGGAGAGCTCACGATACAAGAAAGGACAAGGAGAAGGTAGTTGAAGCAAGTAGCAAGAAGAAGGACAAAAGACACAACCATAGGGAAGAGGAGGAGAGCGACAGTTCTTTCAGAAGATGACTATGGCAAGTTCAAAAAAATGACCCAATCCACCAAGTACAAAGGAGAGAGGGATGGGTTAGTTTTGGAAAAATGGATTGTAGAAGTAGACAGATACTTGAAGTATGCCAAGATCATGGAAGACAGGAAGGGAGAAGTGGCAGCCATCTATTTAGAGGAAGATGTTGCTCGTTGGTACCTGCTGGAACACGAACAAGGATGCACCATTTTTTCATAGATAGAACTCCAAGAGAAACTCAAAGACTATTTTATCCCAAATATACAAAAACTCAAAGTTAGACATGAATGGAGAAACCTCAAATAAACATAAGGGAAGATGAAGGAGTATGTCAACAAATATAGGTAGCTCATGCTGCACAACTACCCAACATGGACCATGATACTAAGCTACATGGATTCCTATTTGGCATGCAAGAATGGGCCAAAAGAGATGTGGAGAGATAGGAGCCAACGAGTTTAGTTGAGGCCATGAGGATGGCTAAAAGATTAGTTAACCTAGAAGGGAGAAGGACATCCAAAGGGAGTAAGACTAGATTCAACACCAACCTCACCAACAACACTTGGACCCCAAAACCTAGTACCCTTAGAGGCCCATTCCCAGAGGTGTGGAGACAAATCTCAAGCATAACCCCAGCTGCATCACAATCTGCCTTAATACCAAGAGGAGAAGTTGGTCGATGGGGGATCAACCACTATAGATCAACTCCGAATGCATCATATGGGTTCATGGGATCAAATACATCATGGTGGAGACCCTAGGTCTCAATCACATGGATTAGAGGCTTCAAGTGCGGGGGATTGCACTATCAAAATCGATGTCGCATGGACAACACAACCTCATTAAGCAGGTCTAGAGTGGTAGCCACTAGTGCTGTATATGGAGGAGAGGAGCTGCAATCCCCGCACATCTAGGAAATTCCTAGTGGAAGTGATGAAAGCCTAGACCATGGGGATGGTTAGTGCTCATCCCCAATGCATGGTAGCCCGTGTAGTAGTAGCCCAACACTTATACCTTAAGGGCAAAGTGAGTGAAGGGGATCGAGCCATCATGGTAGACACAGGAGCCACCCACAACTTCATCACCTTAGACTATGTAGTCAAACATGGGCTCAAATTGTCTAAGGCCCCAAAAGGGCTAACAATAACTTTGCATAAGGAGAAGCCAAGGCAGTTAAACATGTTTTGCAGTGCAAGTAGAAGCAAGGAAATGGAAAGCCAAACTCAACTTCTTAGTCATTCCCATGGATGATTTTCAAGTCATCTTAGGTCTGGAATTCTATGACAAGTATATCATTGAAATGTTTGGGAAGGGACTTAATGAGATGATACTGGATATGCAAGGAGAGGGCCTTAGAGTACACTATGAGTAAATGCAGTTGCTAGGTAGGACATCAATCAAAGTGCAAATGAAGGAGAACAATCTTGGAGTCTCATGCCAAATGGCGAAACCAGGTACGAACCAACCAGGAGCAACCCAAACACCACCTTGCCAGGTTACCCATATTACACCTCACATCATGACTTGCAATGCCAAACAAGTGGAGAAGCCAATAAAGCAAGGGGACATGGTGTATTTATGCATGATTTGACCCATTACGCAAGAGATCACCAAGAATCCCAAACTCCAAGTTGGTAATACAAAAGTGATAGAAATACTTGAGGAGTTTAAGGATATGATGCTAGTAGAACTACCCAAGGGTCTACCACCCAAAAGAGACATGGACCACAAGATCAAGCTCATCTCAGGGGTAGTTCCATTGGCTAGAGCCCATTATCATATGAATCACATTGAATTCATGGAGTTGAAGAAATAGCTACATGAATTGGAAGAGCAAGGTTTCATTCGACACATCAAATCCTCCTTTTTGGTGGCCCAGCGCTATTTGTCAAGAAGAAGGATGGGGGACTCCAACTGTGTGTAGACTATAGAGCCCTTAATAAGCTCACTATAAAGAAAAAGTATCCCATGCCCCTAGTTGAAGACCTCTTAGATAGGCTACATGGAGCCGAATACTTCAATCGTATAGACCTTAGGTCAAGGTACCATCAAATTTGCATAGCAGAAGAAGATATTCCCAACATCATTTCATAGCCAATATGCAAGCTTTGAATGGCTAGTTTTAGGCTTTGGATTGAGTAATCAACCGGGCACCTTTTGTAGCCTAATGGATGGATTCTTTTGTCCCAAAATAGATGTCTTCATCATTATTCACATCGATGATCTCCTACTGTATAGTAAAACTCTAGAAGAACACAAGAAAAACTTATGCCTAGTTTCTGAGATAATGCAAACTTTATGCCAATCCTGAAAAATGTGAGTTTGTAGTGAAGGAATTAGAGTTCCTAGGGTTCATTTTAGGCAAGGTCGGCATCAAAGTAGACCCCAAGAAAGTTGAATTTGTAAAGATTTGGCCAGTGTTAAAGACCATGAGGAAAGTTCGATAATTCCTAGGCTTCATGATGTTTTGTAGACAATTCATCAAGGATTATAGCCTAGTCACCGCACCACTATCCCACCTTACCAAAGGAGATAGCAATTTCACTTGGGGAAGTGACCAATAGGCCCCTTTTGAGTTGATGAAGAAATATATGAGTCAAAACCCTATCTTCAAAGTACCCAACTTCACAAATCCCTTCGAGATCTCCACAGATGCATCCGATTATGGCATTGGGGGAGTACTGGTGCAAGATGGCCACCCCATAGCTTATGAATCAAAGAAGTTAACATACGTCGAATCCAAATGGAGCACGCATGAGAAGGATATGCTAGTAGTGATTCACTGCCTTAGAAAATGGAAGCATTATGTTCAAGAAAAACACACAATGGTCTTCACAAACAACATATCCCTCAAATACTTCTAGTCCAAACCAAAGTTGTCTGCCAAACAAGCTCGATGGCTCAACTTTCTAGTAGAATTTGAGTTGGAGATCAAGCACAAGCCAAGGTCCACCAACAAAATAGCAAATGCTCTAAGTCACAAAGCTGATTTGGAAGTCATCAGTGTGGTCAGTGGCAGTAACTTCCTCAAGTTAGTGAAGGAGGCTTCGGAACATGACCAAGACATGCACAAGATTATAGAAGAGGTGAAAGCTGACAAGACATCGCATGGCATGTATATCCTAGAAGAGGTAATTTTGTTTGTAGGGAAGAGATTGTACATCCCTAACACCATGGAACTAAAGAATGTCATTTACGATGAAGTGCATGATGGAAAATTAGGTGGGCATAAGGGACAAAGCAAGACACTTGAAGAACTCAAAAAGTAGTTCTTTTGGTCAAATGTGAAGGAAGAAGTCATAGACTACATCAAGATGTGTCCTACTTGCCAACTTGTGAAGGCCCCACACTCGCCAACATGATTACTTCAACCCATGCCAGTACTTACTCGGCCATGGGATGTCATTAGCATGGATTTCATTGTGGAGCTCCCTGAATCCCATGGTTACACCATTATCTTTGTAGTGGTGGACTATTTCTCAAAGCAAGCTCACTTCATTCCTACTAAGCCACCATTGAATGCCAAGGAGGAAGCTTGCCTCTTCTTCACACATATTTTCAAGCTGCATGGCTTACCCTTAGCCATAGTGTATGATAGACATGGAAGATTCATGAGTGACATGTGGAAGGAACTCTTTAAGACTGTGGAAACATAGTTGAGATTCTCCCTAAGAGACAGATGGGAAAATAGAGATCCAAAGCTAAAGATCAAGATGCGAAAGAATTCTTGAAGAAATGGAGAGACTGCAACGTTGCACCTAAGTAGAGTCTAGAATAGATTAAAATCACCATTACAGAATAAGCCAACAAGAAGAAAAAGGCAATACTCTTTACCTAGGGAGACATGGTCCTCATCAGCTCCAAGCATATATCCCTCCCAAAGAATATGAGCCTCAAATTCAATCACCGCTACTATGGACCTTACTGCATCACTCAATGCTGAACAAAGTAATACAAGCACAACCTGCCATAAAGCGTTTGTTTCCATAATGAATTTCATGCCCATCTTCTACGCAGGTTCTATCCAACAAACAATGGGGATGATACATTTCACTCCTTCACTCCAATGGCCCCTTCAAAGTAGAAGCATTCCTTTGGCTTTGGGAACACAAAGGGTACCCCAACTACCTCACCAAGTGGAAAGGATGCCCTCTTAAAGATGCCACTTGGATTATAGAACTGGAGGCATGCAAATGTGGCAATGACACCTTCACCACCTGGCTCAAGGAGAATCCCAACATTTCTTCCAATGCCCCTTGAGTCATCATAGAACTTATTATAGGCCCAGTAATGCCTCCACTCCTCAAATGTAATTGAGTCGAGGGTGGATTCGCATGGTAGCCATAATAAACCAAAGCACCCAAATGTCTAAATGGGTAGACATTGACTAGCATGATAGTCCTAGTGCGTTAGACACTGACCAGTTTGATAGTAAAGGCTACGTTAAGACCCCACTAATGTGTTGAGTCCTACATTAGCAAGACATTGACCAGCTTGCTAGAAGAAGCTATGTTAAGACCTCAGATGAGTCAAATAACCTCTACTCTTAGATTGTTGTTGAGGACAATAATCCAGTGTAAGTGGGAGTGAGTGTAAGGGCTTTGTAGTTATACCATAGCATTGCTACCAAAAACATCTATATAGGGAGTAGTAGTGACTCTAAGCCCCTTACTTGGTTTCCACTCTACGTGTGATTCCCTATACCCAATGGTAAACCCTCATATCTGTGACGTCACGAGGGTGTAGTCCTGAGATGTGCCTATGTTGTACCGTTTCTTTCATTGAATAATACAAGAGTATACCTTGCTCTCACATATCGTGTTATATTTCTGTGCTGTGTTGAGTGAGTGAATGAGTGTAGGTGCATCACACCCCCCTCCCCCCAAATGCCCAAAAATGGGTGAGTGTGGGGTGGTGGAGTAAATAAAACTTGCCATGATGATAGTAAATGCATTATGATTGTGTGGAGAGATCGATGGAAAATAGAATATGCATAAATGCAAAAAAAAAAGATGCTTTCTCAGGGATGCACTAGTGGGGATAAAAAATAACTCAGAAATTAATTTCTAAAGTTCCAAATCTTGGGTTGCAATGCAAAAAAAGGAGAAACTAGTAGTTTGTTGGGACGAACAAGATGGGCATCTTAGATCTTGGTATGGTAATAAACATGCCCATTCACATATAAATATATCAAAGTGACATAAAATCCTTCAAAATTTTGTAGTAGACAATCCATAGCATAGACTAGGATATTATAAAAATGAAAGATGGCTAGTTTGAGGGGACAATCATATCATTCTAGTGAGACAAGAGAGCATTCACATGGAATGGGGCAAAAATGGAAAAAGCAATTAAATATCCATGGAAAGACCTCGGTTGGATGGCATAATGGAATAGGTGGGTAGGGACGGGACCCAAAAATACACAAGGAAAACCATACACCTTACGAGATATCAACAATGGTGTTTTCATGGAAAAATACAAAATGGATGTGAAAGGACATGTTCCCATGGTTAAAACATTATGTAGGCTAGTTATGGAGACAAATAAGAGTATATGGACTACCTTATCCACATGTCCCCATACTTAAGATAGCAGATACATACATATACATATTGAAAGTAGGGGTAGAAACATTTGGCCCATTGAAAATGTGTTATCAATGATCATTATATGAAAGAATATTGCAGGAGGTGCCATGGCTTGCCATAGCATGCATCAAGCATGGAAGGGACTATGCCATAGTATCCAAGGGGTATCATTGTTAGTGAAGATCAGTATATTGTCATCAACAAAGTAGGAAATCTTCAATCTTACTAGTCACTTAGTTTGAGAGGATAGAATAGTCACTCACTCCATGTTCTCGTGTCACTCAAAGATTGATCAATAGAATTCATATTATACACCTAGTTTAGAATTTGAAAAGATTAATTAGGGGTTTAGAGGGAGTATGCTAGTATGCATAGTTGATGGTGTTGTAATTCAACCCAACCCAATTGGTATAGGTGCAAGAAGAAAGGCTAGTAAGCCTTATGGTGTAGTACACAAAACATATGTGTCTGTCGTGCGATGGATGCAGAGGCAGTTCCAGGTGTGAATTAAAAAATAGAAGTATCCCTATCATATTTGGTTGTAATGTCTCTCAATTTTCACCCCTTAATTGTTGGAAAAAAAGGTTATCATGCTCAGTCACCTTTCTGTCTCATGTTCAATTGAGAAATATAGGAGGGAAATCCATTTTCTAATGCCCATTGATGTAATCCTCACATTCACTTGTGTAAGTTTTCTATCTATTGTACACAATTGATGAGCAATTGATGGTGCAATTGTACATCTTGTCCTATGCCTACATACAATACTAGAATAGAAGGTTAGGGAGCCTTATAGTATTGTGTACATAATAAATCATGCTTTTTGCATTGAGAGGCACAACTCACGTGTGCAACACTCCAATTCACACCTCTTACCTCTCAGTTGATTTAAAGGGAAAAGAATGGTCACTCACCCCAATCTTTGTCTCACTCTCATTTGATAGATGCAGAGGGAAACCCATGCCCACATCTCCTTCATGTTGGGATAAAATCTCACGTCCCTCATTTCTCAATGAAGATCCTTCTGGTATTGACGATAAAAATGGATTATTGCTAATAAAGAGGTGTACCCAAGGAGATAGTTGACAAATCAAGAACTTGTGTGGTATGTAAGAAATTCCATCTGCGCTAGGGAATTTAGATGTATTGTGGAGTCATAGGACACAAAACAGTAAGGGATGCAACTTTGGAACTGCATCTTAGAAATAGATAATTTAATTAGTTTGGATTGTGGGGTGTCACCACCTTTTCTAAATCTAGCTTTCCACTTAAGGGTGTTGCCACCTTTCCTTGGAGCGGCATCTATTATGATAGGGACTTTCATCCTTTTCTCCCATTATGTTTTTTATTTTGTTTCTTTGTTTTTTTTTTTCATCATTTTTTTTCTTATACCCTAATCTTCTCAAGGGTGTTTCCACCTTTTCTCAAGGAGCAAGGTGGCATGACAAGGACCGAAGTCATTTTTTTCTATATCCAAATATTTATTTTTTCTCTCTTTTTATTTTTTTAATGTCTAGGATACCATAGATCATACCCATCTATGCCACATCTACAAGATGGAAAGGAAAGCCAAAAAAATAAGGATAGGATTAGAGATGAGGTGACATAAGAATCATGCCACCTTGTCAAAATAATAATGATAAATATATATAACAACTTAAAAAGTAGTAGAGTGACGTTCAAAGAGGGAAGGGACTGCCATGTGATTGTTACGATCCCTAAGAGAGAAGTACGTCTTTAGGCGATTGGTGTTTATTAGGAAGGGATCATAAGAGATATTGATGGCTTGTACTTGAAGCAAACCATTAGGGTTGACTATGAGTATCTTGTAAGGGTCTATCCAGTGTTGTTGGATTTTGCCAAGAAACTTGCTAAAGTGTGAATCATACGCTAGAACATGATTGCCTTCTTTGAATTTCTTGTGTTTGATAAAGCTATTATAGTAGGCTTTATTATCGGTATGTATGGCTTCCATGCACTATAAAATTTTAGAACGATCCCAATATCATCTCTTGTCACACATCTTCATAGCACGTCATCCTTGCCTTTCTTATATACAACAGCCACTTTACATTAATGACATATCTGTGATTATATGATAATGACAATTGAATCTAAATTCAAATGATCAAAAAGCTTACCGTTCATAAATTCTTTCTCCCTTATTTTATTCTTCTTGTTTCTTTCCTTCCTTGCTGGTAGTTTGTTTCTCTCTCTCCCCTCTCTTTATCATGGATACAAAAAATTGACCTTCAACAAGGTGCCCAAGCTCTAAAATCACATCCATATCTATGTTTAATTTATTCCAAATAGATGGAAGATGGATTCCTACAATTATTAGTAAAGGTAGCTAGATTACCATACAACAAGCAAAACATAGGAAAAGACAAAGATGTGAGCTCTCTTTCGTCTCTATTTGGAATGGTAGGATCAAAGATTTTAGACTTGAGCAAACAAGAGTAGCATAATGTAGGTTTTAGTAAAACATATATTTATGCATAGAGAGTTGCATTTGGAACCTAGAGCTTAAGATCTTCCATTGTATAAGACTGAACTGTAAGTATTTCATTCTCAATGCTTTTCTTTTATTAAACTTGGTATTAGGTTTTATATGATATATATTTTTTAAATTTATGGATGCCTATCCTTGTAATATTAAGAAATGGCAACCCATCGAGTCTATTATTAATGTTATTAATGTTATGCATGATTTGATTGAAGAAAAAATATATAAAGGTAGGAGAAAAATAAAACTTGCCAAGAATGGGATATTTTTTAATGCTCATTTTTATATTATCCCTATGCAGCATGGCCAATGGGGAGCAATATTCCTACTTTCTCGGACTAATTTTACAAGTCTTGAGTTGTGTTTACCAAGTCGAGCCACCAACAAGAGCTACAAATGTGAAATATTTTAGAGATATAGAGAGTATTAAAACCTAATACCTCAAGTAAGCTAAGCAAGATTACTTTGTTTATGCCTACTTATGTATTTATTGATTTCTTTTCTAATGCAAAGACAAGAATATCAAAGGCCATACTGGCAACCAAGAGGCGAATATATGATCATGTCTTATAAATTGGTGATGAGGAGTGGGGTACCATGATAGAAGGCATGATAACTTGTAAGATAGATCAAGACTTTGTCACTTGTATGTTTTGATCATACTAGCTTCTAAGGGTTTCAATAGTATAAGTTGTGAAGAAGAAACGATCCACCAACTTCTAGTGGGTTGCTAATTGAACATAGAAAATGTTATTATTTCACCAAGTACTCTACATATCCTACCATTATGCATCTACAAGTAGATTCCAACTTTTCTTATTCTTGTTATGATGGACTTCCATTGATCAACACTCTTAAAGCTTCTTTACAATATTCCATTTTATGTTATCTGGCAAGTGTCCAATGAATGCCAAATCTTCCATGGATGATCATTCTCCTTTATTTTATAATTTCAATTTTGCTCCAAATAATTGGCTATATTGATGTACATTTCTGTGGCTTTAGAACTCATTGGAGATAGCCCGAAGGCTTGCATCCAAACGACATTGTGTTTTCCTCCATTGAGGGATGAATTTCTTGTTAAAAGTGACCTTGGAAATAAACTTCTCCAACAATTTTGGGTTAAAAGGAGTTATCCAATCCTCCATTGATTTTCTCTTTTCAACAATGTCGTTTCTTCCATTTTTAGTTGCTTTTGGTGCTTGTTGATGGTAGTTTTCCTTGGTTGTGTACCAAAATGAAGGTAGATCTCCCAAGCAAGAAACAAAAAAAACCAATAAAATAGCATGCAAAATATATGTGTCCATAATTCCCATTGATCTCACAGCTTGAGAAAAGCTACAAATCTAGCTCTTAATAATGAACAAACTCATCATCTTCATTTTCTTCATCCATAGCTCCAACCATTATATACAAGGAAGGAGAAAAGATGAAAAAGAATGGAAAGGATAACTTTTTCACAGAGATAAGAGAAAATAGAAATTTTGGAATCAGGGAAAATAAAAATGTGTGTATATCTTGGAAGAAAGAGGAGAGAAGAGGCACAAAATTAGCTGTGCACTCCACCCCACCTTTTTTCCAAAAGACACACAACTCTTCAATATTTTTATTATTTCTCTAAATTTTGATACATTTATATTTGTAAGGCTTTGGTCTTTATGGTTTGATTCTTTCTAGCTCGTCAGAAATGCATGCATGCATGGAGACTTTCATGCATACTATTACGATGGATGTGGGCCCCTCATGTAGGATCTATTTTAAGTGATTTTGCAACAATATGATTACTATCTTCCCTATAAAAAATGGAATATGTGGTGTATGCATGGATGTTTTTATGCCTTTTTTTGGGCTTATTTTGGTTTTATCACCTCCTATACAAGTGCAAGTCCAATGGCATTTATGTCAAATAAGGTAGCTTGTTGCAGCTATCATTGAAGATAATGAATGTTGGGATAGTCAGTAAAGAAGTCCTTGTAGAGGAGGGGAGATCATAGGTGCTAAAGAACTTGAGCTAAGGTGGGTGGATCTTGTTGGAGTCAAATATGGCTTGTACTCTACTCTTGATGGTTAGGAATGCATTCAAGGGTGGAAGGATGATGGTTGTATAATCATACCTATAAGCTCACTTGTGCTCTTCTTAAGGGATGTGTCTACCTTACTCATGTAGAACTAGTGCATATATAAGTGCAACTAGGAGTTGGATTGTTATACCAGAATTGAGGACCTAGTTGTCATTAATTTATGTTGTATTGTATATTTCTCAAGATGATAGGTTATTCAAGAAAGCCCATGTAAAGAAGTTGATTCCCACAGGTAACTATTAAGCTGAAAATACAAAGAAATCAGCTAAATGCCAAGAAACCATAGCCAAGGTGGCTAGGCATGAAATGATATTACCATAAATGGCTAATAATCAAATGATGAGAGGCTTCAGTAGCATGGTATGCACCCCAAGCTATGGTGGCCAAGAGTATTCACCCTCTTAGATGGTGGGAGGTTGAGACCTCAAACATGTAATGTTGTAAAATGGCAAAAAGATCCTTCACTTGTTACATGTCCACCTTTTATACTCAACCCTAGCCTACCCTAGGCCAAGGCATTTATGCTTTATTACAAGCCATCTCGGCCTAAAAGAGCTTTGTCCTTAAAGCTAGAAGTGGGACAATTTACATGGAAAGATTACAAGGATAGCTTTGTAAGTACCATGCTGAAATGAAACTCCAAGTTGAAGAAGATCTCATATGATAATGAAGTACAAGTATAAAATATGAGTATACTGCTAAAAACTATCCAAAACAGGCTACTACACAAGAATTGCCATAACTTGAAGAAGAAATGTCCAATCACCATGTATGAGCTATAAAAATGTAGAGGACAATCCCTAGTATCCAATCATGCCATAAAAATACAAATTTGATGATAGTAGAGCAATTATTTTTATGTCAGAATTTTAATATAGCAAGTTGTCCTATTCAAATTTTACTCTGTTTCCTGCAAAAGCCATGGAAAAGAATCAAGGTATGATGATGGTTTCCAAGTAGACTCCCCCATGGGCAAACCTCACTATTTAATAAGGTATTCTAGCAATGAACGGTTCCTTAAAACCTTTTCTATTTTGCCAATAATCTTTTGAGCTCATAAATGATGAGACCATCTTTACTGGACCCACATATTTCTTAAGTTGGGAAACATGGAAGGTGGAATGAATCCTTGTTGAAGAAGGAAAATCAAGCTTGTATGCAAGCTCCCCAACTCGTTTGAGGATTTGATAAGACCAACAGTAACGATGAGCCAACTTATTATGACCGCCTTTGAGAGAAGCATGCCTAGATTTAGGCAACTTGAGAAATGCCTAAGCTCCTTCTTCAAACTCCAAAGGCCTCCTCTTTTCATCAGCATAAGCCTTCATAACATCTTGTGCCTTTCTAATGTTTTCTTTGCATTGATGTAAAAGAGCTTCCATTTCCTCAACTTCAGCCTTGGCTTGTGGATTCACATCTTCATGAAAGAGAGTTGAAAGTATTTGCACTTTATATCCATAAAGCGCTTCAAATGGCAACATGCCAATGCTCATATGATGAGTGATATTATAACAAAATTCAGCAAGATGTAGCCAATGATCTCACGAAGCTTGAGTGTCATGGCAAAAATGTTTTCATGTGAGTAAAAGTTTCTATCTTTGAAAAGGTAAATAGATCCCATATAGGAAACACCCATTACACAGATTTTCTAGATCCATGGAGCTAGTTACATAACATAAAATATGTATTTTCCTTTCAAGACCAAGACAATGCCTCTGGATTAGCTTTTAAAGAATTCCATGATGATGTAAGAGCCTCTCCTTTATGAAAGGGCCTCTAGAAACCAATAGATTTTCCAAATTTTGGTGTAAATTCAATCTTGACCTTCACCATAGAAACAAGTAATAAACTAAAATATCAAGAATCTCAACATAGCCCAATAAAAGATTGTGCTTTGGCCAATTGAATTTTCATCTTTCCAGCCTCTCCTTGAGTTGTGACCAATTCCCCTTCAGAGTTTCGAAAGGAAACCTTATATCTATCACCCTCCTGATTGTTTTGAGCCCTCTATGCATTATGTCATGGTGATAGATTCTAGTGAGCCCCTCACTTATGAGGAGGCTATGCACAAAGGTGATATTCACTCTTGGGAGAGAGCCATGCAATCGAAGCCCCAAGAGGAACACCAAGGAAAAGGGGTTTCTACTGCAAGAAGATCTATCTTGTATCATCAATAAGCTTTGATTTCATTCTTTTGAGAATCAAAACAAGGAAAATAACAAATCTTCACGCAGCATCATAGTAGATATCTCCCATGGATTTAATAGAATCAACCATAATCTTCAAAAACTTCACAAAATCCATCAATAGAACAAGGAACACAAAATAATACATCATTTTTGAATGGAAATAATCACATAGTATTCATTTTCATTGTCTTCATAGTTCTTTCTCTATCTCTCATAGTAGATACATTGTTTTTAAGCATAGAACTAAGTTTCTCTCACTTCTCTCTCTCACATACTCTTGCTCTCTCAATAATACATCATGGCCTTACTAAAATACTCAAGAATGGCACTCAATTCTCCTCTCTTGGTCGTGGATCTTTCATAAACCAAACGAAAACCAATTCAATCTTTCATAAACCTTTCAACACAACCTCAACCATCTCTCAAAACATTCATTCAACCATCTCAACTACCAAAACAGAAGCAAAACAAAAGAAAATCAGACCTTACAGAACCAAATAGAAAAAATTATAGAACCTTACAGAACGACATATCCTCATCAAAAACCATCATAAATCCTTCAAACATACTCAAACCATTCCAAACACTTCAAAACATCTTCAAATTCAAATAATCTATCACAAAAAATAACCATTCAGCAACAAAAATAACAAAAAATCAGCCCAAAAAACATATCATTTCGGCACTCAACATATCCCCACACTTAGAAAGGAAGCGTCCTCGTGACCTTAGAAAAAAAATGAATAAAAGCTCTAATATATGCTAAAAAGAATCTTCAATCCAACTCAAATCACCAGCTACTATCATGACCCCAACATATCAACTTTATAGAACCTATATCTAAAACACATATGAAAAGAAAACCAATAACACCAAAAACCATTCCAATACCATAAAACCAGAATAACTCAAACTATTAAAGGATATGAGAGTTCAGCATCCAAATTCTCACTACAACCATGTTATAACCATCATCAGCAATCTTCATAGCTTCATCTTCATTAGCTCCTCATAATATAAAAAATAAACAAAACCCAACACAAAAAATGCCCATATACAAATATAGTTTGAATAGCACAAATCCCCAAAAAATTGGAGAGAAAGAAGAAGGTTCCATTAAGAAAGAGAGGATAAAATCATGAAAACCCTCCTACTAAGTAGGATGAAGGTATTTCTTCTTAAATTGCATACTAAATTTAAGACAGGCTAAGGCTTTGTTCTCATCTATAAAGTACTGAGGTACATTTTGGAGGAACTGTAGACAACACATCCTTTCTAGTAAAATTATGAACTTGGTAGGGAAGGCCTGTGCAAAGTAATACAGAATATCCATGTGAGCAACAACTACATCCTCATTTGGATTAATTAGCAACTATGGGATACTCTTTCAAGTATTCAGGGTCGACTATTGATACATGAAAGCAAGATACCAGCAAAAATGAGCTGCAAGTGGTATCCCCAGAAGAAACATGTACTCTAGAAAAATGTAGGCAAGAGTTCGAACATGCTTTAGAGGTATCCCAGGACCCTGGAATAAAAGGCTAGTTAAACACCAGTCCTATCACAGAATCATGTATTGTCCATTGTCCTCCACGAAGTATGTCACTATCATACCGTGGTGTATCCAACGATGTCTGAGGAGGAAGGTTAATGTAATCGGATGGAGAGGGCAATGGAATAAAAGGGGCACATTGTAATGGAGGATAGGATAGATCATAAAAGGAAGGTAAATGAAGGGATAAAGAAGGTGGAAAAGACGGAGAATACATCAAAGAGGTATGAAGGGATTCTGCTAGAAAAATAGAAGGAATATGAGGAATGATAGGTGGAGTTTCAGAAGGAGTAGGAGATAATGTAGGATCGGCAATGAAAGGACATGTAGTAAAAATAGGAATATGAGAAAATCCTTAGGGGTAAAGGATAAGAGAGGAATGGTGTCAGGACTAGATGAAAGAAGAGAAACATAAAGAGGGAAATGATAAGACATGAGGGAATACGAAAGAAGATCTACAGAATCTAAGGGATAAATAGAACAACGAAAATTAAGATCCCGAAAAAAGGACTCAGTAAATAACAGGTGATCAGCAATAAAGCTCAATTGAGATTGTAGAGGCTAGATATCAGATTTATAAAAAAAAAATTTGAGTCGACGAAGCTCTAAAGCAACATCCTCCAAAGGTAGATGCCAAGCATGTCCCTTACACCAAAATGTCTACTCATGATAGGTTCGCAAACTCTCTGCTAACAGAAGCTCAACTGAGTGCATATACATCACTGTTTGTAAGATGACATCTCCCACATAAACATTCAAATCTTCTTCATCAGAGATCTGCAAATGGCATGTAATATACATGAAAGATAGCAACTAGACCTCATGGGAAATCAGCTCATCCACAAAGCGATTAAAAACAACTCTCAAGAGATCCACAGACGCTAGAGACTTGACCATCCATCCTCTGGAGACTCCAAATCCACATTGCTTAAGAATATATATAAAGCAAATCTCTGTTGGTTATACTTCACCCAAAAGGAAGGAGGAGGTGACACCAATTCAGTATAATGAACAAAATCATTCTGCATGCAATCCATACGCTGCTAAAGGCGTTCAACCTTAGCTAAGAACCCATCACATAGTTTAGCTTTTTGTTACAACTAATCAAGATCCTCTTTGGAAGACAAAGCAAAAGATACAGGAGCGAGAGGAGAAATAGAAAGAACGGCCACTCTTTGGTTAAGTTCTTCAATAAGTTTCTTTTGGGACTCTATAGTTTCCTGAGAGTGTTGCAACTGTTCCTCACTAGTAGCAAGTTTGCTAGCCAAAGTGACCATTTCCTCAAGGGCAGAATTTTTCTCAATCATCAGAGATGCATTCTCCTCCTCCAATTTAGCAATCTTAGATTCCAGCTCTTAAATAGTTATCTTCTGTAAATCCATGAAGGTTGTGGCAGTAGTCATTTGGTTATGGATATCACTGAGTGTAGCCCTTTCGGAAGATAGATCCTCCAGTGCCTTACTCAACTGACTGGTTAAGGAATCCACCTTGTCTTGCATGGAAGTATAAACACTTGTGTATAGTGTTTGAAGATAAGAAGTGAGGGAGGTTTCCAAAGTAGACTAGACATTTGAAACCATCTGGGAAAGCATAGGTCCAGATAATATGGTTTGTAAAGATGAAGGAATCTACAAATCTAATTGTCCTTCCTTTTGGGCTGCAAATAGATTGGTACAGGAGATGAATGAAGGAAGGGCATTGCCAGAAATAATAGGAGTGGATGTGTGTACCAAGGAATCCAGTACATGAGGATTGGAAGGACCCTTCGTGCGAAGGCGTTTCTTGCGAGAAAACACAACAGGGGACTCTTCATCTTCTAAATTAGGTTGCATAGGTCGAGGAGAAGGAACTGAAGATTTAGGCTACACTGGTAAAGGAGCAGGATTGGGCACTGAAACACCACCAGGAGGAGGTGCAAAAGTGAGGATTCTCTGTAATAATGTACCATAGGAGACATTATTGTTTTGACCCTTCCGTACTTGCTAGAAATGTTGGCCCATCTTGGATAATAGGAAGCCTACCCAATTGAACTTAGCACCCTCTAGAATCTTCACAGAAGCTGTGAACAATTCTTTGGACAAATACCTGGATACAGACTTGCTCGACATAAACCGGTCCTGGATGAACTGACATAGCTACTTCCATATGGGAGAAGAGATATGGGCAACAAATACCCCTGAACTATTAATGAGCTGGTTAAGGAGCAAGGGGGTAGAATTTTTCTTCTTCTTCATCAGCGTAACAATCTCTTCAGCAGTGAGTAGCTAGTTATCGTTGGTCACAAATGAAGCAGAAATGGGCAAGCACAGTGCTTCACTGATATTAGCTACAGATAAATAGAAGGTGTGGTTATAAACCAGACCAAACTGGTTTTTATAAGAAGCCAAGAAGGAGTAACAAAGTTTCTCATCCAAAGACGACAATGTGAGGACAACAAATGGGCGAAGGCCTACACATTGGATGCAATCCGCCTCTAAGAGGGAATAATCATGGACTGTGAGGGAAACATGTTGTACCACAATCGGAGGGGTAGAAGTAGGTGCCATTCAGACTATAGCAAAAAACCCACACACACAAAACCAGGAAGACAAAGAGAAAACCTACAAAACTCATGAACAAAACCTCCACTAAGACCATCGATAGGAAATATACTAAGAACAAGACTAACTGGACCAAACCACCCCAAACAAACCACATCCTACGGAAAATTCGACATGACCTACGCACATATGCGACCAAAAACTTCATGCTATGCCACAAACATGCACCCAAGACCCCGTATCAAGCATGCAAAATAAAACAAAAATGGCACACATACCATAGCCCAAACACGGACTCAAAAAATCATGATTGAACTAAATATTTTGATTGAAAATAGAATAAATACCATATGGACCAAGGTCAGATTAATAATCCCAAATCCCACGTAACATTCAGCGTCCTACAATGCGGTGAAGTGGGTGGGTGAAACTAACTACTCATTTTTTATTAGATAATCCATTAAACACAATTCAGTGTTAAGTTAATCTGTTAATGCATGGTGAGTCGAAAATGTAGCTCAACCCCTCTCAGACTTGACACTGCTTGACTTGACTTGGTCTCTACTGATGCAGTTCATTGTTACAATCACATGATGCGTGACACTTGAGTGCATGCATGTATGACTTTGAGGGGTTTATTTTAATTACAATTTAATGTGTCTGTAACACATGTGCGTGTGCACTTGTGAATGGTTTTTAATTTATAAACTACATGAGTTAGGTTGCAAAGGTGCACATGCAACAACGGGTTCCTTTTATAATTAGCGTCTTGTTCGTTTTAATTATAATTTTATGATGTGCATTCTGTTAATTGGTTGTGTGCAATGATCAATGGATTTTATTTGCAATTAATGGTGTGTTATGGTGCAAGTGAGAGAGGGAAAAAAGAAAGAAACCTGGCAATCTGTGGGTGGACACTCACAAGGTCTAAAACCATGTCCTCCAAAATGGAATGCATAATCCACGCAAATCCATAAAAATAGACAAAAGGTTGACTGACAATAGTCATCTTGTTGGATAGAAAAAAAAAAAACTAATTAACACCTTGACTAAACAAAACAATGATATACATGACCAAAATAAAGGAGAAGATGTGGATTTGAATTTTAGTGGGATATTTTGATTTGTGTGATTTTCTTGTTTTTATTTTGTGTATTTTTTATTTTTTATTTTATTTTGTATTTTTTAATTGTTTTTTAAAACAGTAAATGAAAAGAAGAGTTTGTTCCTTTTTGTTTCGTTGGTTTGGTTTGTGTTGTTTTTGTGTATTTTGTTTTGGTTTTTTTTTTTCAAAGAATAACCAAGAAACCAATTTGTCCCAATATGAGGGCTGATAACCATTCTGTTTCAATGTGATGGAAATGTTTTTGTCATGTTTGGGAGTTTCAAAGAATGTGTTTATGATAATTACATTGTCATAAGATTTTTCCAAAAAATAAGTATTTTTCAAAAAATATTTTAATAATTTTTCATGTTGAGTGTTGAAATGATATGGTTTTTGGGTTGACTTTTTGTTGTGTTTGTCCAATGAGCTCCCCCTCTACAACTTTTATTTCAAGTTAAATAATAGAAAAGTCATGATTCGTAGTGAGCAATCCATGACATGTAAACAATGTGCTTCTCCACATATCCTTAAGATAGTGGAATCCTTGTAATTTTTTTAAATAAAGAACGAATACAAACTTTTTTGAACTTTTGAGTACTTTCAATTTAGATAATCTTATTTTACTGTGATCCAAGCATGAGATAATACATACTGTAATTAGTCAATCATGTTGGTTCAAATTATAAGTAAATTGCAGGCTTGGAGTTTTAAAATATATGCAATATTGTCTTTGCATAATGATATATTATAGCTCATCTCTTCTATTCATTTCTTAAATTTAAATATTAAATTGGATCCAAGAGATTTTTGAATGTCTTTTAGATTTCTTTTCTTTAAAAATTTCTATATTTTCACTAGTTGGACTTGAATATACTCGACGATCCAAGTATATTCGAGGATATAATAATGTAGAACAAAGTGTTTGTCTGTATAAGTAATTTTAACGGTGACTTTAAAGTATTGAAATAAAGAAACTAAGGTAAGAGTTTTAATTTGAAACTTTAGGGTTAATGCTAGATACATAAAAGCTATAACTCCAAACTCATTTTCACTTTCATTCTCTACTTCCCTACACGTGCTCTCCTTCCTTCTCTTTGTGTGTGCCATGGCTACCACTCCCTCCTTCATTGCATGGATTAGCTCCACATGCTATACAACATAGAAGACCAGATATACCCTAGCTTTTGCGTAACCTTAAATCTAGAGAGCTCACTTTCCATTGTAGACCCTATCTCTAGTATAGTGGCATCGTTTTGTGATGCAGAAAATCCTCTCACCTGCTCTATTCTGGACTCTACTCTCAGATGGGTCCCCATAGATTTCTTGTATAGTTTACATGTTGGATCGATCCATACAAAGGTGATAAATCGAGACCTCGTGCATGTGGGGCAACATCTTCACACTAGAGTAGTACTCACCTCATCCCATGACCATGCCACGATGGATCTCATCATCGAGCGCAATGCAGCATTTGCCATATATTTTTTGTGCACTGAGGTGCAAGAGGACAAATGAAGACATCAACACACCCTCTCAACCACAACTAGAGTATTTTGAGAGGAAGCTTGAGGGGATCTCACTCGATCCAAGCGTAGAGCCATCAGAAAGCTTAGCCATTGTGCACCCACCTCCCTGGCTTGATATGAGATACCGATAAGCAATGAGCCACCTCTCACTTCTCTCCATGCTATCACCATCGAGGGGGTGGAATATCTACTCGTGCAGGATGTATTAGAAATTTGGAGCTAAGAGAAAAAGAACTATATTGTATCATGGTGTGTGATGCACTTGATGATTTTATAGATTTTGATATACAAGATGCCCTAGCACATGTTGATGAGGTGGATCGATATGATGACATGAGTGTCGATGACATCTCTGCCATTGTGAGCATCCAAGAGCAGATTAAGGATGGGGCCCCAGAGTATGAGATCTTAGGTGAGGAATTTGAGTGGTTGCAAGAAAGCCATTTGGTCCTCGACCCAACTACACAGCACCTTCCCAAGAGAGAGACGAGCGTGGCCCAGTTGCAGGAGCAGACCTGGATGCTTCATTACAACAGTAGATAGATGATGTAGAGAAGACAATGTTATCGGATTCGCGTGCAAATTTACCAGTAGGTCCTCTAAGGCATCAGAACCATTGGACCAGAGACTGCTATGGGAGCCCGATCTCGGCAAAAATTTATCCCAACGGTTCTGATGCCCTAGAGGCCCTACTGGTAAATTTGTGAATGAAACCGATGTATATATCTTTAGCACACTCCATGCATAGTGAGTCTGACACTCAACTCGTGTGATGCATGATATTGTCTATATAGATGAATTTTCATCTAGACAAGGTGGTCGATCTAGTAGCCAAGGAAGGGTGCAGGACTCGGCATTGAAGGAGTACATCGGCCAGCTTGTGAGCAACATTATTGTATTTCATAGGACATGCTCTCTAGCTTTTACTAAGAACTTTCTGAAGTTGAGGGCACTAATGAAGGTTGGGCCCTTCTAGACCATCCCGATGAACTCCAGCTTGGAGAAAGTAGTGTTGCTTCGATGTTGGAAGCTCCCCTACTTATTCTAGTGCTAGGTTTGGGCCACTTTTTTCCATGGTGGCCCATGGCATGGTTGTTGGTGTTCAAGACCCCAATGTCATTAGGCAAGAACTACTATGGCCAAATGTGTTGCTGCCTGTGATCAAGAATAGCTCTGACCATGGGGAGTGTAGCTCAAAGAAGCCTAGGAGAGAGTAGATGTACTTATTGCCAAATGATATCTCATTACCAATGTAATACACTTTGTAATCTTCTCTTGAAGTAATGAAAACCGATGTTTGTTGGATTTGCGTGTAATGTAGTTTGTCATACATGTCATTTATTATTATTTTTTAACTTGAATGTTACGTTTATTTATCAAATTTATACGCAACACAATTTGTATCCTAAATTTAATACATAGTGCTTTATCGAGTTTGTGTGCAATATGTATTTGTTCAAACGCATGTAACGATAACTCAAAGACATAAATAAAACAAATAACAAGTGAATTAAAAAAAAATAAGACACACCAAAAATTTTATATTCATATTCATAACATTTTACATGGGATCCATTACAACTAAGGTTTTACAAAATCTCTTTGGAAGCTACATTCCGTATATGTTTTAGTATACACCCCTATCGTTGTTGATCTCTGTGAGGACCATCCTTCCATTGCCAAAAGAACCTCACTATGCGCAAATCCCTATCTGTGACGGTGACTCTCCTTGCATGCACTATTGCATAGACCGAGTCTCCGAAGGACAAGTCGATTAGGTAAGGTTCGATAGCTTCCTGTAGTGCAAGGAGGGCTTGGGAAGTCCAGTGATTGGGTTGTTGCAACGTGATCTATCTAGAAAGTACCTTCTATTGTTTTTAATCAGTATGCTATCCATAATCTCCCACACTAGCTTCTAGAATGGAGCCTTTGGTATCAGGAGGTGCATGGTCTTCTGGTAATGGCGGATCTCACGAAGAGCCAATGTGCCTGGCCTCCATCGATGCTTGCAATATTGGTGTGGTGATGGTGGTGGTGGTGATGGAGCTAGGGGAGATAGCCTATGCATGGGATTTTTAGGGGGGTGTCTCCGGGCCGCTTGCTTGGTATGTGCCATGTCTTCTAGGAGAGAACTCAAAACTCAAAAGTAAAATGTGTAAAATGAGGTGAAACTTTAACTTATATCTAAACTTTTTAAAAACCCTAAAACTTGAATTAATGTATCCAGGCTTTGGAAAAATATGACTAGTGATCCGATTGACATGAAATTTTACCTGTGGACTCCTCTAGGACACATCAACTACAAAAAAAAAGGCCTCATCAAAAGCCTCTAGGACACATGTCCGGAGGTTGGCATCTAGGGCCCCAGGCGTCTGGTGGGACCTTGAATCTGGGGCCCCAAACATGAGCCTCCGGACAAGTGTCCTAGAGACTTCTGATGGGGCCAATTTTTTAATATCCATGAGTTTTTATTATACCCAGCATGTGGGTGAAGTTTCACCAAATTTCGATCTATAAAATCGACGATTCAATCATTTTTTGAAAATGCATTAACTATATTATACTTCACTAATAATAGAAAACTCACCACCAAGTATACACAATTGCAAAATGAATGTATTGTCAACCAAACTACATGAAACATTGGAAACTTAAAAATTCACAAAAAATAAATCATGGGTCAAATGGAATATCGCATATCGAATATAGTGTTGCTAAACCGCTAAATATAGTAAAGATATAGTGCATCAACCCATGTACAACTTATCAAAGACGTGTGTGTGATTGCACATTGAATTTATCCTCAACAAAACTACTTTCAAAATTAGAAACTTGAAAATATGCACAATGCAAATCATGGTCAAAATAGAATATCACATATCAGATTTGGCATTACAAAACTATGAAATACACGGTAGATAGTGCATTGCACCAAGTACAACTAGAGCTAGGCAAAATTTTGCTCCATTTTGCAAGCCACTACTATCAAATACTTGAAGGTCTATTGGAAAGATAACCTAAAACTAAGCTTCTTATAATGTACAATCAAACCTGAGCTAAAAACATAGATCCAATTACAAGGTAGCTTCTCAAAGCATATTGTTGACATTAAGACTAAATGCATCCTTGTTATTGCAGATCCTACAAACAAGAACCATATCTATGGACTTAATAGTGATACATCGAGTATGAATGGCTAAAAGTTGACAATCCAATCAAGTAACTTTCAGTTGCTTCTTGGAGTGCAAGCAAGGCTTGGCTTGACCATCGCCCCACATTCCTTGCCTGGTTCCTTGAAAAGAACTTGTGATGATGCCCTAATTGCATATCTTGCAGTATTTCTCGCACCAACTTAGAGAATGGTGCCTTAGGAATAATCAAGTCAGCACTCTTCTAGAATTTCCTTATCTCACATAGCACAGCTGTGCCTGGTTTCCATCTTCGCTTTTTATGTATTGGAGGATGTGTATTACCAGCTGGAGTAGTAGTGGGACGTGGAGCAGCTGGAGCATGTGGACCACCATTTTTGGACAATGACAAACCATCATTATTGATCACACTAGGGCCACCATTGTCAGCCACTAGGGGACCTTTGTCACCACAGTACACTCACTAGATTTGAAAGAGTGTTGAGCTCTTGCTCTTGTAGGCACCTTCTTGATAGGAAGCTTGAAACGTGCCATGGTTTTGATGATGAAGGATAGAAAGGTGGAGGATAGAGTGAAGAGTAATGGTAAAAAATAAAAGAAGAGACTTGACTTAAATATGAAACTTTTTAATTTACTGTGGTGTAAATAAACTTTAAAATTATCATTTCATTTCATTTCTCCACCCCATCCCTGCCTCTCTCTATCTCCTACCACCCCCCTCATGCCCCTCTCTCTCTAGGCCAGTGAATGTTCCAAGGTTTGGAATTTTTATATCTTTGTCTTAGAATTTCAAAATCGACTTTTCATATTTAGAAAACATAGTTCGAAATCAACTTTGAAAAACATAGTGATAAACCTTCAAAATTTTAAACAAAATTTGCAAGACATCTCATGTTAAAGATAGGAGTATTGATGTGTCATATCCTTCGTACCTATGCTCTCTTGTGGACTCTAAATGCATCAAAAGTATTATCTTTATCTAAGTCTCCATTTCTTGCCATCTCTCTCTTGGGTTGCCAACCATTCTGTGTTGCATTGTCTAGCTATGTTGTTTTCATATCTTGCTTTTCTCACTTCATATATTGCCCTACTTATAAATTCTGCTTGAGAGGTTTTGGACTTCTTTTCTTTTTTCTCATATCGTACCTCTAATCTCCTATACCACCATTGTAATAATTGCCTCATAGAATTGGAATCATTGATGCCACCTCCATAATCAGTTGCCTTTTGAAAAGCACAATGAGCTTACCAGTGAGACCATTCCATGCCTTGAGTTGACCGTACTACCAAACTTCCTTAATCTGCAAAGTATGGACCATGTGCTTTAAGTATATGCTACACAAGAAGAGAGATTAGAAACACAAACTAATTCGAAATGATGATTTTTTTTGTAATGGTGACAATACTAACCATGTAGTGTGTTATGATGTTTGTAGTTCATGCCTCCACCATGGACTTATTAAATTTAACAGTTGTCTCTTTAAATGTATTGGCATCACTATCCCTAAACATCAACTTTCGTAAGAGAGTTGCTAATCTATCTAGGTGTATCCACACTTCTGCCTTTGCAATCCTCATTCATTCCCCATTGCTCCAATCTAAAACAGCAAGGTGCAATTTTTTCCATACTTCATACTTCTCTGGTTGTTTTGCAAGTATATTGCCTTCCTCATCTTGAGGTGGAGATATAAACTTCCTAGCCTTAGGTCTGCCAAAGCATGGTTTACCAGGGATATTTCCACTCTTGCCCAATTTTTTCTCGTCCTTTTTTATTTCTACTTTTCCCCCATGCAATCCAACTTCAGAGAGGACTTGTTCTACCTTCTTGCATGTAGGATCAACTTCTTACATGGGCTGCATCTTGTATGCAAAGCATACATATTCATATACTAGCTTCTCAATTATTCTAACCAAACAATGCAATGTGCAAGAGTGAACCCTTATTAGTGGTATTTCCAAAATAAGGTGCTAGTTTGGATCCACTGAAACTAGCATTCCATTTCTCATGACTTTTTGATCACATGTTGGAGCACCTTGTTATCCGGCCTTGGCAAGCCATTCTTTCTTTCCATCTTTTCCTTTATTCCTAGTTTATATACAGTCTATGCACGGAAATTTTGCATTCTCTACATTTGGTAAACCAAACATACACTTCAATGTTTTTAAATCACTTGCAAGATGCCATTCAACTTGATAGTCCCCAAACCCCTCGATGTGTAAAATTTGTCCATTATTTTGCCATTGAATAACACTGGCTATATTAATGAGGTTAAAAAAAACTTTTAAGTACTTCATGGTCATCCTTTGGTACTTCAAATGTTGTAAGGCACCATATTTCATTCTCTAATTGTACACTGAAGTATAAATGACAGTTTTCATCAATGTTGGGATCCAATGCTCGATTCATAAGTGTTATACTCATGCGTTCAAGTTTTTGCCCTTAATAATCTCACTCTCATCAAGTTTGAGGACAAACTTAAGCTTGCCTCTACATTCTTCCATAGACATATTGTAGAATTTAACCATAGCAATCTGAACCCTACATATATCCAATACAAAGTTGTTGGATGCATTTAATAAAAATGCAACTTCTTTGGAACCATACTTCAATGTGTGTGTATTTTTCAGATGCGTTGGCTCACTAATTAGTTCTAAAACTTTCTCATTTCGTTGTTTTCGAGCTTCTTCACATGAAATGGTTTTGGCAAAGGCATTACTCACTTAGTTTTGAAGACTTTCTTAAAACATGTATCCAATTGTTGATAGAGCATACTGAATGACTCAGAACTCATTATCACCTTGTCACATAATCCCTGAGCATCTGTAGCAGTAAACAAGTTGCTCACATCCCTAAGATGTTCACTTGCGATACCATTTACAATGTCCCTAAATTTACGATTTTCCAATGCATTTTTTACCATATCCTTGCTTAGGACTTTGGCGATAGTATCATTCTCTGCATGAGGGAACATATGTCTCATTGTAGCAGATTGAGCCGTCTATGATATTTTCCATTTCCTTTGAATACAATATTAGTGAGTTTGGGAAACTCCCAATTCCCATTTTTTGAATACTAAAAAGGTGGCACCCGGATAACATGCCCATAAGTTTCTCAAAACCATATGGTGTGACCTATCATTGGAAAGCACTTTAAAAATGGAATCTATTAAGCTATAGAGCACTCAATTTGGAGTTATAGTGTTCAAGTTATGACAAATCCAAAGATTTGACCACGTGTCCCAAACTTATTGGAAATTCCCATATTCCCCAATGGTTCAATTTTGGTTAATTGGTGAATTGTTTTAACTAATCAGATGCACCAATGTGCTTCTTTAGTTTTTAAAGTGGGGCCAATCTCCAAAGTTTTTGTGAGCTTCCTCTTTATGTTTCGATTCTCCTTCTCCAAGTCCATAACTTTAGACTCTATAACTCCAAATTCTACATGTGTAGCATGCATAGCATCTTCAATGACAGACATTACTTGTTGTAGGTCAATCAATAATCTATCATTTTTCATCAAAGACTGCATATTCCTTTATAATCTTGTCTGCATATTTTTCGAGGCTTGATGAACCCCTACTAATCCTTGTGTGACAAGTCTACATGCGTATCCATACAATCCTTAATTGCCTTCACAAATAAACTTTACAAATGATGTAAGCCTTTCAAAATGTAGTAGCCTTTGAGTGACTAGATCGGGTGGATAATTGCACCCATCAACCCAAAGGTCCACTTTTTTTTTCCCTACATTTCTTTCTTATTGCATCTTGTATCTTATTGTATCATCCCTTTCCACACTTTTTGAACATTGGTGCATATTCATCCTCCAACTAAAAGTGAATATCTCTCTTTGTCTTTGTATGTTCTACACTTGCATCGTGCAAAGGAAAATATATGCCAATTTTAACTTGGATTAACATTCAAATCACATAATTACACCCCTTTGATTCACTATATTTGTGTTCTTTTTTACCCAATTGGATGTTGTCTCTTTCTCTTGATTTCACTCATGATAGGCCCTAATCAACCCCTAATATGCTTGTAATCTTAGCTTTTAATCTATCTCTAATTAGCATCAAATCTTATCTTCTGCTCTATCCAAAATACTCTCTCTCAATAAGAATTGATCAAAGATATTTAAACACATTTATACAGAAGCTTGGCTAGTGGAGAACAATAACATCATCTTATCTTCTGCCCTAATTTACTATCTATCACTCTATCACTTCTTTTCTTAGTTCATCTCACACAATCCTCTCTCTTTCTCCGCCCTCTCTCTCTCTCTCTCTCTCGCTCGCTCTCTCTCTCTCTCTCTCTCTCTCTCTCTCTCTCTCTCTCTCTCTCTCTCTCTCTCTCTCTCTCTCTCTCTCTTGTGAATTGATACTTAAGGATTAAACAACAACTGTGAAGAATAATAACATCACATAGATTAAAAAAATAAAAATACCTCCATTATCACTTGATTGCTTATAGTATAGACTGTTGAAGAGGAAGATATCTTATAGCATAGTACTAAAGAGGGAGATTGCTTGTAGCAAGGTAGAGAGTGTTGTAGATAGAGATTATTTGATTGCAGCAAATGGTATCAAAACCACTCTTGAGATTACTTGTAGCAGGGTAGAGAGTGTTGTAGATAGTACACTGAGTGCTGCTTCAGAAGAATTCATATGCAAGAAACCATATTCTAGAGGGAAGGAGAAGAGTACACAAAATTTGGAACAAAACTAGAGCTTTGAGAGGGAATGAAAAAATGCCCAGAAATAGGCATATACTGTCTAAAAAAGATAAAAATTTACAAGGAAACTCTCAAATCAAAAAGGTGTCTCTAGATTAAAAAAATCTTTAAATGTGATGTGTACATCATTTTATATCATTTTTTAACTTTCGCCCTTTTAAGAAGCGAGAATGAGAATGATTCTAATATATTTTCATATTGAAAAGTCATAAGGGTATTAAAGAGTTGTATATTAATGATTGGCTCCATTTTTAGAAAAAATAGAATTCTATTTTTATAGTTATGAGGATTTTGAGAAAAAGTGACATTATCCTATAGTTTGAGAATAAAATAATAGGTGAAATATATTAAAAATACAAATACGAGATTTGCTTGATTGTAGAAGATCTCTTATTATAATATTATTTGGGAATCTCTTTTTAGAGAGAGAGGTGTGAAAGAAACCCCTTAAGGGGCAAAAAAGAGAGTCCATATTTTTCGTAATGAGGGTCTACAATTTTTATAACATACTGCAATGCAATGTACTTTATGAACTTTGACATGTTTAAATAAAAACCATTTTCCTTTTATTGTGCCTTGAATGTCTCATATTATATTTGTGCATGATTGTGTAATAATTAAACTTGCAACATCAATTGAAAGCTCAATGATTAAGTAGAATGAGAAATCAATTATCAAGCCAATGGTCTAGTTAACCTTTCTGCTTTGCCAAATGATAAGCTAGCATACATCATACAAGCAACAAAGTACATGGGAATTTTTAAAATTTTATTGATAAGAAATTGTGATTTTATAGGATAATTAGCTTAATTTTAGCTCAAAATGCCCAAAAATGCCATCAAAAAGGTTACATGGACAGTCCAAGAAGCCTTGGGTAGTATGGGGCATGACATTAGTGACTGCCAATATTGACAATGCCTCATCCTTGCTCCCTCTGAAAATTTCTCCACATCATGGAGAAACACGAATTCTTTGTCGTCGATGAAGACTTTGCTCATGTTATTTATGTAACATTCTACATCACCAATAGAGGGTGCAACCTTCTACTCACCTGAGGCACCTCCTAAGGTGTTATCCCTAGCAATTATAGCTCTATTGGCCATAAGATCTAGAGCTTTTTCCTCTTTTGCAGCCTTCCTTTGCTTCCTCTCTAGCATTGTCCCATTGGTGAAGACTTTGGATTAGGGACATTCTTCAGTAAGCCTCCCACATGCTCTTCAGCATCCACAATGACTATAGGTGGATTCTCACTCTCATTGAGTAACAAAATGAAAGTGGCAATCTATGAGAGGTAATCATCGACGCCATGTTGATCAAAGTTGTATTCCCTAGCTACCAAGGAGTGAGGCGTTTGAAGTAGGTGGGAGAGATATTTGTACAAAATGACCTAGTCACCTCTATGCTATTGATGTACTTCAAGAGATTGCATGGCACCCATTCCTCATCGAAATCTTGGAACCCAATGGTATACTCTCGTCAAAATGTGTTCATGTACTTGATAGGATATTACAAGCTTAGGCTATGCCAGAATACCGTATCATAGTACTTAATATTGAGGCAAAAGACCTTGTAAAGATCTGATCTCCCCACAAATTCCATGCCCTGAAGGAATTACATGAAGCTATTAAGAGTGTGATCTATCGTGGAAGAAGGGATGAAGGAGGCAAGCGCAAGGGTGCTTGTTGAAAGAGAAGAAGTGGTTGGAGAGTTGGAAAATGAAAATGAGACTAAGTGAATGGTTTTTAAAGACCATATACTTAGAGTTTTGGTTTTTAAAAATCCATTGAATTCCGTTAATACAGTTTTAAAAAGTTTTTAAAAAAACTAAATCACAAAAAAAATCCAAAGTATAGAATGTTAGGGAATCTAAAATATGTATAAAGTAATAAAAATAAAATCCCATAATCTATTCATTGTTACTTTTTGATACATCATTTTATACATAAATTTTGACTTGTTGCAAAGCACTCAATAACATATAATTCTTCTCAATTCTTTTGTCTATATGAAAGAAAAAAAAATCGAAGAAGATTCGAACAATTATGTCCCAACCAAAAAAAAAAATCCAATATTAAACAAGCTCACCTTTCTACCGCCAATACAAAATTGAAGCTCTCTATATGAATACTTTCCATCAAGACTAGATGGTCCCATAGATTTAAGAGACTCCAACAATCACTCACTGTGATATTGGTACAAACCATAAAAGACCCACTGATCTTGAAGCTCTCCCAAATCTCAAGGAGCTATGAATGTCATGTATGATCTTCATTTTTAATGTCTGAAGCATCCACTCATCTAGAATGGGCCATTCCAAATCTCAAGGAGCTATGAATGTCATGTATGATCTTCATTTTTAATGTCTAAAGCGTCCACTCATCTGGAATGGGCCATTCCAAAGAATTGAGATGTGGACAAGGAAGTAACTCAAGAGAACCATATGACTCAACTAATGTAGGTACTATATACATGAACTTATGGAAAAAAAATCTTGAAAAGTAAAAGATATTGTGATGACTTTCCAATCATCATTGTCTCATTCACATCCACATATAGAGCTTTATATGTCCCAGACAAGCTTCCCAAAGGTTGGTTTTCAACAAGATTTGAAGGAAAAATGTTTGACAGGAGAGAAGAAGTAAAAACTTCAAAAGCAAATGAGAAATTAAGAACATAAAAGCAATGACTTACACTTCGAGGGGAAATTTTGTCAAGTAGTCCTAGGAGGTAGCTTCAAGTCCTTCACACTATACACATGTTGAACTAATGCAACAAGACCACCATCTCAAGCCTTCTGAAACCCAAGTTGCACTTTGCCCTTCCAATGATTTTGTAATAACCATGATGACAAACTCGATGAGGGCATATTGCTGAAGGTTGCACGTAGACCCATGAATTCTTCTTGAACAATGCTCCTTTCCATTTGCCATGTTTATCCTTTGTATTGTGTACATAGACATCAAATATGAAATCACGGGGTCACCTTTGTTGACATGTAGATGCCTTTGGAATGGTAATGATGGTAAGGAGGGTTGTGTGGCTATGGCTATGTGAGCATAGAAAGATGAGAAATTTTGTGGAATGGAAGAAATAAATTTACCATGGAAGAAAGAGAAGAAGTTGGATGTTGGGTAGCTATGGCTGGGAGAATATAGGGCCTGTGTGGCTATGGCTATGCTCAGAAGAAAGAGAGAGGCTGGGTGCTATGTGACTATGGCTAGGGGAAGTTGGGGGTTGTGTGGCTATGGCTGTGTGAGAATAAAAAGATGAGAAGATTTGTGGAATTGAGGTAAGAGAATGACCATGGAAGAAGAAGAGAAGTTGGGTGTTGTGTGGCTATGGTTGAGAGAACCTGCGGTTGTGTGGCTATGGCTTAGAGAAGTTGAGAGTAGAGAAAGCAAGAAGATTTATGGAATGGAGGTAAGAGAATGACCAAAGTGAAAGCATGTCTTGCAAAAAGACACCAAAAAATGCATTTTTTAAATTATACATGTCATAAGAAGAGGTTTTAGGGGGGGAAGCATTTTTTGAGAGGGGAAATTTTTCAAATTTTGGGTCACCTTTTTGGACATCCAGTGGAAACCAGCTAGCATGGGGTGGTAAAAGGGGGGGTGTAAAAGGGGACATAAGGGAACAAGCCTATAAATGGTAGGGGCAAGGAGAAAATGAGAGTGAATAACATGTGCACACCACCCCATCTCCCATTGGTCAACCTCAAATCTCTTATCATTAGGAGAGTCATTAACTCTTAAGCTATATGGCCCATGATGTATATTTATATAGATAATCTCAAATTCTAACCCCAAATCGACTAAGGGGTTATTTTGGGTGCTATGGATCCTCTAGATTCTAATCATTTAAAGGGTTATTATTTATTAAAGTTTTCCCAATATTTGTAGTTAAAATTGACATTGAAAAATATATTATTGTTATCTTAGAATATTTTTTCATTAAAGTAATTTGATATAAGTTCTAGGATCTCTCTCTCTCTCTCTCTCTCTCTCTCTCTCTCTCTCTCTCTCTCTCTCTCTCTCTCTCTCTCTCTCTCGCTCTCTCGCTCTCTCAACATGGTATTAGAGCCATCACATTTTCATGCAAAGAGAAAGAGAAGATAAGAAAGTATATCGTGAAGGCAATACTTGAGTTATTTTGTATTTACTAAATAATTTTCATGTATTTTATATGTGATTTTGATATATTATCTTGTACAAGGTTCTTATCTCTTTAACAATTGCTCTGAATCTATCTTTGTTTTTTGACACTTGCAGTCTAGCAATGAAAGCTTTTGGAATGCTGTCAAGAAGTGGGCTAGAGAGAGAAAAAGAGGAGAGAGGTCTGTAAGAAGAGGGAAGAGAGAGTGCAGAAGAGAGAGAAATAGAGTGACGAGGAGAGAGAAAGACTAAAATAGGAGAGAGAAAGTCATGAAAGAGAAAGAATCCATTGAAGCTGTGAGAAAGGTGAGAGAGAAGGACAGTAATGTATTAATGTGTCAAAAAGATAGGAAATTTTACATGTCCTCTCCTTTTACACCAATATCAGTATGACATGGCATATCATCAATATTATTCACACACTAAATCCTTATTCTTCCTAGCTTCTTACAATCCATCCCTTCCCAAAGGTTTTTTCCCTCAAAAACAAACATGGAAAGACTGGAAAAGGATGGATAGAACAGAGTACTACTCTGTTTTTACAGCTTTACAAATGGGAAAATGAATGAAAGATGATTGACATATGGACTAGAATGAAAGAACAAAAGTAAGCCTCAGCTATATACATGATCAGGAATGCTTTAAATGTATATGGAGCCGTAAAGTCTTCAATTGATAAGCCCAAAATGAAGTCGACAACTTGCTATGTAAACAAACCCTGCTGGACCAAATCTGCCATAACTTCTAGGAGAAGTGTCCAAATGAGACATGCCACATGTCAAAACGTAGCTCTTGAAGAGTACTTTGATCCTATGTAAGTGGCTTAATTCTAAAAATTAGGCACAGTAAAAACTGTTCTAGAATAATGTATTGTCATGATCCTGTCTGGACCATAACTAGCTCCATAAGCAGTAGGCTTCAACCACCAACGTGTCCCGTAGGAAAGGAAAATTATCTAATATAGAATCAGGCATCCAAGAAGCTTCCTCAGTTGGGAAACCTCTCTATTTGATCAAATATTTGATGATGAAATGAGATCGAAGCTTCTTCTCACACTGACCTATAACAGCCTCTGGGTTGTACTAAATAAGACCTTCTTCATCAATAGGTGGCCGGTCATCAATTATATCAACTGGATCACCATAGAAAGGCTTGAGCTAACTAACATGAAAGACATTATGAATCTTTGTGGAAGAGGTTAGCTCCAATCTGTAAGCTAAATCTCCAATGTGCTTTAAGATCCGATAGGGGCTATAAAATCGATGAGTAAGCTTGTTACTAGATCCATATTTCAAAGTAGAGTACCTAGACTTGGGCATCTTCAATAATACCAATTCCCCTTCTTGGAACTCTAAAGGCTGTCTCTTCTCATCAGCATACATCTTCATTTGGTCTTGAGCTTTCCTAAGATTCATCTTACATTGCTCAAGAAGGGTTTGCATTCTTTCCAACTCTTCTTTCCCATGAGGATTGATTCTCTCATTAAAGATGATTGTGGGTAAGGGCACCTTATAGCCACACATAGCCTTAAAGGGAGAAACTCTAATGCTAGCATGAGCAAAGTTGTTGTAGGCAAACTCGGCCAAGTGTAACCAAGAATCCCATGAATTTCGGACATCATAGCAGAAATACCGAAGATAAGTCTCTAACCATTTATTTACCCTTTCTGTCTGTCCATCAGTTTGTGGATGATAGGCTGTAGAAGAAGCCAATTTAGTGCCCATAGATGTGAATACTGCGCCTGCCAAAAGTTACTCATGAACTTTGAGTCTCTATCATGAACAATCACCTGTGGTAATTCATATAGTCTAAAAATTTGCTTCATGAACTGATTGGCCACTTGAGAAGCAGTAAATTGGGTCTTGGTTGGAATGAAATGGGCTACCTTGGTGAGTCTATCCACCACCACATATATACTATTCCATCCCTTCTTGGTAATAGGTAAGCCAGTAATGAAATCCAGGGTAATGTGCATCCATTTGCGTATAGAAATGGGTAATGACTGCAACAAACCACCTAGCTTATGGGTGTTGTCCTTATTTTGCTGACAAGGTATATACCTCATGACAAAGTCCTTGACATCTTTCCATAGCCCTTTCCAATAGAAACTTTTGATGATCCTATCATAGGTCTTGAAAACTCCAAGGTGTCCAGCTACAGGCAAAGAATGTAGTTCCTCCATAATTTTCCGTGTGAAAGAAGAGGTAGAAGGAATGACAATCTTAGCATTTAACCAAATAAGGCCATTTTTAAGCTGATAATATGAGTTTTCTTCCATGAGACCTTGCTGTAATTTTTGAAAAATATAGCTGAGCTCTTTATCCGAAAGATAAGCCTCGTGTAGTTCTTCAATCTAGTCACTATGCAACTCAGTCACATTGCTGAAACTTTGCAAGCCCACATACAAGAAAGAAAATCGGCCACTATATTGTCTTTACCCCTTGTATGAGTGATATCAAAATCATAATTCTACACTGTAGCTACCCACCGACGCTGCTTAAGAGTAAGGTTGGACTGAGTAAGGAAATACTTAAGAACCATGTGATCACTCTAGACTCTAAATCAGCTGCCATACAAGTAATGGTGCCATTTCTTTATTGCATGCAAAATAGCCAACATCTCCTGGTCATAAACATTCATGGCAATTTCTTTATCTGTAAACTTACGGCTCTCAAAGGTAATCACTCCATGCTCCTGTAACAAAACAGCCCCAACACCTCTACCACTAGCATCACACTATATGGTAAATTCTTTCGAGAAATCAGGGCATACCAAAATAGGAGCAAAAGTAAGGAGTTCCTTTAACTGGTTGAAGCTACTACATGCAAGAGCATCCCAAAAGAAATCTTCCTTCTTTAACCTGTCAGTCAAAGGAGCTGCAATAGCGGCATAATGCTTGATGAATCGGCAGTAGAATAAAGATAGACCAAGAAATCCTCTAAGAGAAGTAGTAGTAGTAGTAGGTGGTGTTGGCCAATCTTTTATACATTACACCTTCTTAGGCTCAGCCTGTATTCCTTTCTCACTGACAATATGTCCCAAGTATTCCAGTTCAATCTGTATGAAAGAACATTTCTTCTCCTTAGCAAAAAGCCTGTGATGTCTCAATACATCAAAAACCCTCCTCGTGTGTGATATGTGATCCTGTAGAGTCTTGTTGTAAATCAGAATGTCATCAAAGAGGACTAAGACAAACTGAAAGAGGAAAGGCTGCAAAATCTTATTCATCAGACTCTAGAAGGTAGCTGGAGCATTTATGAGCCCGAATGGCATCACTAAGAAATTATAGAGCCCGCGATTAGTTCTAAAAGCAGTCTTGATTTCATCACCTTCTCTCATGCGAATCTGATGATACCCTGACCTCAAATCAATCTTCGTAAAGAATCAAGCCCCCTTGAGCTCATCAAACAAATCATCAATCCTGGGTATTGGATACGTGTTCTTCACTGTGATCTTATTAAGATCCTTGTAGTCAATTCACATCCTGAAAGATCCATCTTTATTTTTTACTAACAAAATTGGAGATGCATAAGATGAAGAACTTGGTTCAATGAATCCCATCTCAAGAAGTTCCTTGATTTTCTTGGCTACTTCCTCTCGCTCACACTTAGACAATTTGTAAGGTGGCTTATTGATTGGCTTTGAGTTGGGCTCCAAATCAAAAGGGTGATCTACTGATCTCTTGAGAGGTAATGAAGTAGGCACCTCAAACAAATCCCTATACTCCTCAAAAAGAGCTGTCAAGGTTGGATGTCTTGCTGAATTAATGGGTTGATCTTCCATCTCTTTATTCAAATGCAAAACAAATATTTTGAACACCTCTTGTATCCCTTTTGAGTTGTTGAATGGAGATAAGCTGAAAATCTGATCTACTAGGAATTCCTTGTAAATGGATGAGCTGTTCATTGAAGATAAACTCCATATACAACTATGACACATCCATAGTGATTTTGCCTAATGTCACCAACCAATCACAATTGAGTACAATATCTATAGGCCCCATTTCCAAGGTAATCAAGTTTACTTTTGCTTCAAATTTTTCAGCTTGCTGTAAAGAAACCTGTGGGCATATTTGTGTGTTGATTTCTTCTTCACCATTGGCTACTTGAACTCTAATGGGCTGCTGTAAATCAGTGGGAAGACAATTCAACTTGTCCATAATGGTCTTATTCACAAAACTATGCATACTGCCACTATCTATCAGAATTAACACTGCCTTTCCATGAATGTTACCCTTCATACGGAGTGTATTAGGGCTCTTAGAACTTGTCCAAGCATCCATGGAAATAGAGCAACTAGTGGCAGCAAGTGGCTCATGATAAGTCCCACATGGATCAGAAGGAACACTCCCACCTGGATCAAAAGGAAAAGAGTTGGATGGATCACAAAAATACTCTTGCCCAACTTCTTCCTCAATATCTTCATTTTCAGCATTAGGTGCAATTGCATTAGCTTCATCAATATCATCTTCAAGACCCTCAAAGACTAATATACTCTGAAGTTTGGCTTTCGCATTTTTGTATACACATTGTGTGGCATGATCAGCTGTATACTTTTCTCCGCACTTGAAACATAAGCCTTTTTTTCTTTCTTTCCTTATAGAGGTCCATAGGGATAGACTTAGGATTCATGTTGGCTGAAATGGATTTAGGCATGTTATCCCCTTGTTTAAAATCAACTTTAGGACTACTTGATGTCTTGAAATTACTTTGAGAAGCATTGAACAGTGGATAAGTTGGCACCCTTAAGCCTCCTGTTGGTGCATGATTGCTGCCATAAATGTTGCCAACTTGTCCCTATTTTAAGATAGTCCTTGGCTATCCAAAACTAGGCTGAAATGAAGAATCTCTTCTATATTTCCTTCCATAGCGCTCGGCAAGCTCAATAGCATTAAAAAGAGAAGTAGGGTTTTGTGCCATGACATCAGCTGCCTGATAAAGATGGCTCTAATCCATACATGTACTTGTGGAGCTTAGCCTCATCACTAATGCTCTCTACATACATGGTTAGGTTGAGAAATTGGTTAGTGTACTCTCTTACACTTAGGCCTCTTTGCTCCAAACCATACCAATTTCTCTTTTTCAAGAGGAGAGACAAAGACTTCAGCCATAAGTGTCTTGAAAGCTTCCCATTTCTCTACAAGTATGTTCTCCTTTTTAATATACCTCCACCAAGTATGTGCAAATCCGTCCAAGTGCAATGAAGCAAAATGAATCTTCATGCCATCAGTTCTAAGAAATATGTCAAAGTAAGATTCCATTTTGGAGATCCACTCCTCTAAATCAAATGGTAAAGATGACTGACCATTGAACATGGCCAAAATGATATGGTCTTTCAGTTCTCTTTTATGGAATGGTTGATGTCCCTAGACTGATCATGATAGCCAGGCATTGAACCCCAAAGTGAGATGAAAATCTCCCAATAGGTGGCTAAGAACCACTATGCAATCTTTCCGTTGGTAGAGGACCTCTAGGAAGTTGAGTATTCAGCCCAAAAGCTTGGGAGTTGGCTCCATTCAAACTTCCCAAATGGTCATCATGCCTTTGTGAAGTCTCATGTACTTCATATTGGCTATTTGGGATACCTCTTCGTCTAATAACTCCATGACCTTAGCCATTTTGGTTAGGTGGCTAAAGTGGGACTGAAGGCTCATTGTTTGAATAAGCTTTCTCCTTTGCTTCTTTAGATCCCATTTGCATTTACATTTGCATCCACTGGGAGAATTGAGCCATTATTTGAGCATTGGATTCTACCAACTTGTCAATAGAAGCCTTTGTTTAAGTCGTTGAATCCACTAATTTCTCAATACAAGACTTCGTTGATCAATAGATAAAACCATCCGCTCCACTCTTAATAATAGGTCCATATGACATTGTTGATGCCTTTGTTCATGTGCACACAAGGTATTATTAAGTGCACTGATTTCTTCATGTTTTTGAGGCTTTTTAGAGCTCTCTTGGGGTGTATTCTCCAACATAGAGTCTCTTATTTGCTGAGCATAATCATCGTGGACCTTATTTTTACCTTTATGCCCTACCATAATAATGCAGTCCTGTAGTATCCCCTGTCAGAAAAATGGCTATAACTTGGGCTAGGGAACTCTGATTCCAAAAAAATTTTGTTGAAATTTAAGCCAAGAATTCCCTCTTCGAGATGAGCTATAGCATGCTATCATAGGTTTAGGACAAAAAATTCTGCAACTCAATCTTTGAATCTGAACTGTCTAAGCCTGCACCCTATTTTAACCAGTGAATGCCCTATTTCCACCCTATAAGGCAAAATAGTAACCCCAAATGGCTATCAAACCCTATAGAAGGCTGAGTAGGACATGTGGGTACCCTGTAGTACATGCACATGTACTTCAGTAATGAAGTTTGTACTTGTAAGGACCTGTAAACACCCTGCAGTGTCATGTAAAGTCCCCGTTTTACCATGTTTTGCTCTTGAAGGTACTTGAGCCGTTGAAAACTCTTTAATCTTCAATTCTCCACTCGATGTACCTATGTGAGGGATAAAACGGTAGGACAAGCTCCCTCTTCGAATCATCGAGAGGTGGGCAAAGTTCCCCCAGGTCGGTTGGTTGCACCCCTTTGGGATCTTTGATAGTGAGGGTGGGTCACCTCTCTTTTGTCCCACTATCTCCCCCAGTATCCACCTTTTTCCTCGGTGGGTATATCAACATGGCAATGGCATTCTATTCTAATCAACCAGCATGAAATGCATTTCTGAAATATTCATTCATCCCCTTTCATGAGATGCAATTGGATGAAATCTTGAAAAATTGGCTAGGAATAGGGTCTTACCAATGCAATTCAGTGACTCACTAATTGCTACTACTTTCCCTTTTACAATATTTCAGCTTGGGCAAAAGAATTTCAACCAAACAAATCAAGGTTATGCATTAAACTTGGTAAATGATATCTATGATGAGATATGATTGAATCAATGCTAAAATTCAATGAAATAGGTTGAGATTAATAGGAATAATACTAATCTCTTATCTATTGATCAATTCAAAGAATTAATTGATCAATAATCTCTCATTAACAAGTGGAAAAGCATTAGCAAGTGGATTATTGAGAGACTTCACAGATTAAGCAAGAGAAATACCTTGAATAAGCTTGAAAAGGATGGTAAATGTCAGCTCTAAACCCCTTAATGGACAAATTCTTCAAAATCCACCATGAATCCACCATACAGCTTGAAATATCCATGAAATCGGTCATATGAGCTCCAATATGATCAAATCCGTGAAGAATCAATGCCTTGAGCTTGCTTGAACACTGAATACCAAAGATTCAAGCCTCTTGAAGGAAAGCCCCAAAATAAAGCTCCAATGTGAGCTCCAATAATCTCCACAAGCTAAAATCTTTGCAATTTGTTGAAGAATCCTTACTGCCTTGATCTCATGAGCTGGATTGATGAAGAATCTTCAAGAAATTCTTGAGAAATGGAAGCTTGGCTGAAGCTTTCATGGTTGCCATGGATTGTTCATCTAGGGTTTACAGGAAGGCTGAAAGTTCACAAATGGAGTTTAATATTCAAGAGTTATTGATTATTTTCACTTGCCAATGATCTGAAAGAGTGCAAGAGGTTGAAGATGAAGCATGTGATGCAAAGAACCGGCTGGAATCAACCTGAAAATTGCACCGCAATTTTCGAGGCTATTCCTGGCTCCATTACTGAGCTCATCTCTGTCAAATGGGTAATCAACTTGTAGATCTTGAAGCAGAGAAGCTATTCCATATGTCGCTTGGCCAAGAAGAGCAGGGATTTGAGAGATATGAACACATCTTGATGGTAGACTCCATGAAACCTGCAGGAAGCTCCAAGAAACCCTCTCTTTTCAAACTAACCACAGTTCGTTTCCAAACTAAGTCCAGTTAACTCTCCTTTACCCTAGTTATCTCCAAATTTGCATGAAATTTTGATGATGACCTACTACTTAAGCCATACTCTGCCATATCTAACCTTGAAGGTCTCCAGATGTAGTCTCCTACACTAACTATAGATAGCCTACAACCCTCCACTAGTCATTGTCTTTGTTAAGTACTTGTCTGAAATTGATTTTTGATGGAGAAAATAGGACTGAAAATAGAAGGAAAAATGGATCAAAAACCAATGCTCTGATACCACTTGTCAAGAAGTGGACTAGAGAGAGAAAAAGAGGAGAGAGAAGTCTACAGGAAAAGAGAGTGCAAAAGAGAGAGAAATAGTGACGAGGAGAGAGAAAGACATGAAAGAGAAAGAAGTCATTGAAGCTGTGAGAAAGGTGAGAGAGAAGGACAGTAATGTATTAATGTGTCAAAAAGATAGGAAAATTTACATATCCTCTCCTTTTATACCAATGTCAGTGTGACATGGCATATCATCAATATTATTCACACTAAATCCTTATTCTTCCCAACTTCTTACAAATGCATTTGGCCAAGTAGTCTAGCAAATGGATTTATTGGGATATAACTTTTAGTATTAACATCCAAAATTTATGTCTCTATATTACTTTTCCATTTTAAGGTAATCTCATTATGGATATTTTAAATTATTTATTTTTAAATTAGTCATTAAATTTAAAATGTTTTAAATTTTTTTGAAAATTTTATATTTCTCAATTTTGGAAATGAAAATCAACTTTTTTTCTTCCTCTTTTATTGTAAAGTTTAAGAAAAATTGGATTTGCATATATTTTTAACATAAAAATTTTACTTTATTATTAAGATTCCAAATTGAAGGTATCTATATTATTTTGTAAATTTTAAGGTAATATCATTATTAAAATTTAAAATTTTATATTTTAAAAATTAGTTATTAAATTTAATATAATCAATTAATCCTTAAATGATTTTACATGTTTTGATTTTTGAAGGAAAATGATATTAACCCTTTAATATACCCTTCCACCACAAAAATTAGTCCATTTTCACAACACAAACTCCCTTCCCATTCACCCCATAACCCTCTCCCACTCCCCTTGTATCTTCTCAACTATCTCCTTGTGCACAAAGCCGTAGAAGACTATCAATGGGAATGGTCAACATAGCAGTAGGGAGAGTGAAGAAAGTAAAAGATGCCTTAGGAGGGTGTTTTGGAGGTTAGGATATCCCTTCAACATCTTCATGACCTATTCCACGCAATAGAATGTACTACTTCCCAAATGAAGTAGGTGGTGTATTTGAGGTGTGAGAGAGGTTATGAGATACCTCCTAATGTAGTGCATACAAACTATAATAATTATTTTATGCACTTTCAAAATAAAAGGTTGAGTTTGCTTAAGGTACAATTAGATTTGCACATAGGAATTTTCAAAATCTTGAAGACTATAAGAGGCTTAGTGATAAATTGGAAAAATTTAAGGTCAATGATATCCTTGTCAAAAAGAGCTTATTACTAAAGAAGCAAGCTAAAAGCTAAAAATGAAAGCATAGGGTAAGGACTTCATGCACAAGGTTAAGATGCAATAGTTAATAAGGAAGAGTGGAAGCAAGCCAAGAAATATGCAATAAAATGAGTCCCTAGCTCAACATACAAGAGGTGTGACAAATCTAGATGCACCAGTATGGATCATCCCACTTTGCATTAGGGGGCATTGTACCATGGGAGGTCAAGTTTGTAAGCATCTAACCTCTCCATTAAGATTATGTGTTTCTTAATACAAATACATCTTGTTGTTACCTTACAAATTGATCTTTTGGGTAAACATCCAACTCCCCTAGAGACTTTATATCATTATTAATAAATAAGGCAAGATATATGGGGACACTTTCGTGCCAAAGGGATGATCATGGAGAAGCTATTTCATTGCAATCCAAGAGCCAATGTTATAAGAGGAGATAATACAACAATAAGTTGTGATCTATATGGTAAGCATTGATATGTTTTTCTTGATGGTAGTATATATGTTATTTCACATGTGTGGACCTCATGTGGACACAAGGTGATAAAAAAGGAGATGAGAAGTATAAATCTAACATGGTTGCTAGATTTTATGAGTAGGATTCCAAGATTCCAAATGTATCAAGCACTTTTACTCCATTATATTTTCAACTGAAGTATATACCTATGCTTACAGTTATACTTTTGATAAATGTATCAAGCACTTTTACTCTATTATCTTTCTATACATAGCATATGCATGCTTATAGTTATATTTTTTACTCATTCTAGCTCCAAAAAGGTATATGTAATTAAGCTACAAGCTTCAAAAACAAAATAATGTTTGAGCAATCTCCTTAGTATATCATTCTACATTTGTATTTTTTGTTGTCATATTGTGTAATAGTATTCAATATCTTGTCGAATACGATGTTACACACATTATATGCTATTTTGTATATTGATTTGATTTATTATGATCTCCTTAATGTGCGTATATGCAAGGTTTTAAAAGACTTAGAAGCTACTAATTATATGATTGTAACTTAATTTTAATTTGTGCTATAATTTTGCAACCAAAAACTCTCTAATCTTTATAAAAACTAGAAAATAGTGCATCATATTAAAAGGCACATATATTCATAAGTATCAATAGTCTAATTTGTAGATTAAGTGTGCATTAAGATGGGGGTTAATAGACATGCTTATAGATACATTTGTAAGCTATTAGTGCAATCAGAAAACGTATTTATAATGCAGTCCCTATTCCTTGTAATGGAAGATGCTATTATGAGGACCTTAACAGTGCAACAACGCATAGACCAATAAGTTGAGTTTCCATCCTACTTATTAAAGTAAGTGACTAGCATGTACGCATCTGTCGATCTCAACGCCTAGCTACATTAATTAGGAGCTACTAATTTTATGATTGTAACTTAATTTTAATTTGTGCTATAATTTTTGCAACCAAAAACTCTCTAATCTTTATAAAAACTAGAAAATAGTGCATCATATTAAAAGGCACATATATTCATAAGTATCAATAGTCTAATTTGTAGATTAAGTGTGCATTAAGACGGGGTTTAATGGACATGCTAATAGATACGTTTGTAAGCTATTGGTGCAATCAGAAAACGTATTTATAATACAGCCCCTATTCCTTGTAATGGAAGATGCTATTATGAGGACTTTAACAGTGCAGCAACGCATAGACCAATAAGTCGAGTTTCCATCCTACTTATTAAAGTAAGTGACTAGCATGTACGCCTCTGTCGATCTCAACGCCCAGCTACATTAATTAGGAGCTACTAATTATATGATTGTAACTTAATTTTAATTTGTGCTATAATTTTGCAACCAAAAACTCTCTAATCTTTATAAAAACTAGAAAATAGTGCATCATATTAAAAGGCACATACATTCATAAGTATCAATAGTCTAATTTGTAGATTAAGTGTGCATTAAGACGGGGGTTAATAGACATGCTAATAGATACGTTTGTAAGCTATTAGTGCAATCAGAAAACGTATTTATAATGCCGCCCCTATTCCTTGTAATGGAAGATGCTATTATGAGGACCTTAACAGTGCAGCAATGCATAGACCAATAAGTCGAGTTTCCATCCTACTTATTAAAGTAAGTGACTAGCATGTACGCCTCTGTCGATCTCAATGCCTAGCTACATTAATTAGGCATGCTGTGAATGCATTGTTGATTATAAAATTCAGAGATTGCACTGCAGCCGACAGGTCGCTACACATTGGCCGGTTCGACAAAACCGTTGACTAAGAAGAATTTAGGAACATGAATGCTAAGTGAAACTGTGATCTAACGCATGACTTGCCATGAGAGAAACCAAAGGGTATAGACAGTGTTGGGAACGATCCAAAATGTCATGCATGGTCATCTGGAGCTGGTTGTTGTTTTCGCCTGCACTCCTTGTGACGTCTGTTGTAGCTGCCGCTGTACTACAACATGAGCAGCAACAACAACATCAGCAGGAGATGGAACACACTAATCAGGCTAGAAGTATTCCCTCGAGACACACCATCGTTGCCTCTACGCCCCTAAAACGCCACTCAGCAGGAGCTCATGAGAGCCTTGCTGGAGAGAGACAGCGCGCACGTGGAGTATCTACGATTAAACAAGAGAGATCACATACTGATGATCAAGGGCAGAAATCAAACTACAGTGAAAATTTTGCTTAACGACAGGGGGCACATGCAGTGTGACAGATCGAACGAGGCATACACAAAATCTCACGAGGCTGAGCTCGGATGACAACGCCAACTACTACGCTACCCTGCACATCGGTGAGCCCAGTGTTAATGAAAAACATTTTTTATAGGCAATACAAAAACCTTTAGACATGTGAAAATGCAATTTTTTCTCAATATTTATAATTCACAAATTTATTACTTAAAAGTTTAAGGTATTTTACATTCAAATTCATAATCTAACTATCAATAACCTTGTACCAAATAATCTTTCATTCTAAAAATTTTAATTTGCAAGATAGAGCTTATCACAAAATTAGGTGTTTTTGTATTATAGTTGCCATTCTCAATTACAAACAAGGATCCAAGATAATAAAGACAGCGAATGAATCATACGAGATAGCTGTGTTTTTGTATTATAGTTGGCATTCTCAATGACAAACAGCGATCCAAGATGATAGAGAGAGAGCAAATGAATCATACAAGGTAGCTCTATTCATACTACAAAAGGAAGCTACTACCTTGAAGCTATATCAAGTGCATGCTAGAAGTTTAACTATTGTCTTTTGACATTGGATGAGTCATATAGTTCGAACTGCGCATATAAATTTTTTTATACAAAGTAAGATACGCAAATGTCCCAAATTTGCATGTTAGGAGTCATCTTCAAGCAAAAAAGCACCACCTGCACATAAAAAACAGAAGTTATGTGAGCTTCAAAACAACTTTTTAAATATCTCAAACATTTATAAAGAGAATGGTAAGACTCAACTACTTAAGGGGATGAAGAAGCCAATCGATGAGCAAGTCCACACCTGCAAAATACATAATTTGAAAGCTCAAACATAATTAATAGCTACATAAGTATACTTAAAAATAACATAAATGTAAACATAACAGAATATAGAGTATTAAAAACCTTATCAATTAAGGTTGAGACGCACCATATATATGCCTTGATGTTTTGCAATTTTTCCATGCTTCAATTGCTCTAGTAAAGCCCATTTCTGGTAGAGTACCACCCTCAATAGCAATCATCATTAAAGCTTCCATATGTGCTGTATCTAGCTAATTTCTATTGCAGATTAGGTTTTGAATGGAAAAGTCTCTTTCACAAATGGCAGTGCTTGAACACTGCAGTAATGCAATTTGACTAAGCTTTATTAAGTTTTGATACTTCTAGCATAGCACTAGATTGAAGCTAATTCAAGTCCAAGTATCTTTTAAAGCTAGGTTTTTCCAATCCAAGGAACCTTGAACTTTGAAAATCTGAAATTCCCTCCTCAAGCTCATACCATCAATCATGCCTTTGTATACATGAGTATCAATTGTTTTAGGAGATGCATAAAAGTCAATCAAGGCATTCACTTATTCAATCCCATACATCTTAAAAAGTTGTCCAACAGGGAAGGAAGAGGGACATAATATGTTTAAGTTCTTCAAGATGGAGTTGTCTTCAAACCTCTCTCTCAAAGCACCCAACAATTGAGAGCAATACTCTTTTTGAAAAGTAAGAGCAATATGCAAATCAATCCCTATTGCACATCTTTGTAGCTTCACACCACGAAAACAATCACCTTTTATAAATGACCTCAAAGATGCCAAGTGACCGGTCTTAGAGCCATTATCAGGAATAATAGGATATCCTTTGTTATCATGATTCCAAGCATTAACATCCACAACTAGATCAATGATAAACTCTAACTCAATGGTCCCAATAGCAACATTAATAATACTAGGAATGGTTGTGACATCCACAAAATCACTCTGAAATGTGTAGCTCAAATGTGATACATGTTTCAGCAAATCAATAGGAAAATGCATGCTATAAACAAACTCAAAGCATGATACCTACTCATAAAGAGATGGATTTTGAACACGTAAAAATTCCAAAAGTGGCTTAAAAACCTCGCAAATGGTCTGAAGAACTTTGTGCCAGCTTAGCCATCTGATCTTATGAATGTTCTTTACATGAAGTGTAGAACAATCAAACTCTTGCTCCAACTATTCTAACATTTTTCTATGTGAAGGACTTTGTTTTATGAAGGTACCAATTTCATTAAGAATCATATCTACTTTGTGTGCATAATCATTTCCCCATTGCATCACCTGCACATAGATGCACTCAATGTGCAACACAATGGATTGCAGTAAGAAATGGACTACCTTTCTTTAACATAGTAGCAAGGCCATTTTCTTTTCCCACCATTACTGATGCACCATATGATCCAAAACTAACCATCTTTGACACATCAACTCCATGTTTTACAAAAAATTCTAAAAGCAATGGATACAATCCTTTTGTTGACTTGTCATGTACTTCTAGCAAACCAAGAAAAGAGACATGTGGCTCATGTCTCCACATGTAGATGGCATACACAATCATATGCGAAGTAGCTGAGATATCTGTAGACTCATATACATATAGCCCAAAGAAAGAAGATTTTTTTACCTTGTCGATAATATCATTTTTCATAGAGTCAACAATAAAAGACACAAACATGGCTGCAACCCTGTCATTGTTATACATGTATTCTAGAACATTTTTAGCACCACAACAATGCAATAGTTCCAATTGTGGAGTAAATTTCAAAAAAGACATATTATGCTGTGCAATGAAATAAGCTACTCGAAACAGACATAGCACACTATCATCTACATTATCTTGATGCCTTTGTAACCCATTTTCAATTGCCTTTTGATTGTGTCCTTGCACATAAGCTGCAAACTTATGTGCCTTGGAGTTTGCATGTTGCTTTACTGCACTAAGTTGAATATTAATGGACCCGGTAGTGCCATACTCACTTTTACACTTCTTATGATTTTGGCATATGTTACAAACCATTCTTCCTAGTGATTTATCAAAATGTGCCCACTCAAAGAGAACTGCCCAAGATTCATTCCATGTACACTCTGCCTTTTTAATATGAATTGCCTCTTCCTCACCCACATTTTCTACAATGTATGCATCTACCTCCGAGAGGTACTACCATTACTTTCAACATTCGAGTGCTTAGAGTCTTCTACTTTCATTGATATAAAGCCCGATAGAGTTAAGAGTGATGTTTGCCTTTGCTTGTTTTTTTACTGAGTATCTTTCATTTTCTGCAATTAAACAAAAGAAATTTAAGATTGCTATTATTTTTCTTTCAAAAGTTTATCCCATCACTATCAAGGCCTCCTCATAAGATCATTGGAGAATGTTGGAAAGATTAATTAATAATTAGCAACATTTTCATTCATTCATCCACCCATGAGATGTTAAGACTCCAAATCCATGGATGTAAGTTGGTCGTACAAGTGGGGCCTTTATTGCCACAACCAGATTTAGAATTGCCTTCATTTGGCTCATTGTAATAAAAAGAAAAAGGAAAAGCAAAAAAATCCCAAATTCTAATTTGTTGTTGTTTCTAGTATCTACCAAAAACTACGCAATGCTGCAGCATGCAACCTATGATTTTGTTAAATTTTACCATTAAAAAACAAAAAACTCACCTATCATCACCTAAAAATCAATATTATCTTTCTCATAACATATTATCTAAACAATGCTTAGAAAACACTATTTTCTAAAAAATGCTTTCTACTTTAGTAATGCTATCTTTCCGATCCCATCACATTCTTTCTATCATCACCTACAAATCAATCATATCTCTCTAATATCTATCATCACCTAAAAATCAATGCTATCTTTCTAATAGAATGTAGGATGCACCCTTGGCTATTGCAGGAGATCGTTGAGGAGGAGTTGCCTAGGGAGCCTTGAGGAGCTGGAGATCGCTGAAGGAGGAGCCGCCCCCAGGGAGCCTTGAGGAGCTGGACAAGATCACAGAGGAGGAGACACCCTCGGTTGCGGCTACACTCGAGGATACCGTTGAGAGGAGCAAAGTTGGAGGAGTGCTAATTAAGGAGATCCCTGCGCTGGAGGAGGAGCACTGGAGGAGGGGGACACTACAAGATATAGACCTTATAGCGACGTTTAAAGCGACGAAAATACAAACAACAAAATTTCCCCCGTCGTCGCAAAAAGCGTCGTTATTGACGACGCCATAGAATCGTCGCTATTTGCGTCGTTATCTGCGTCGCATTTGCGACGCATATAGCGACGGTTACAGAGAATTTGCGACGCTCATAGCGACGCCAATAGCGACGCGAGTAGTAAATTTGCGACGCAAATAGCGACGGTAACAGAGAAAAAAAAAATTTGTGGCAAGGCAGCAAGCTGCCCTGCCACATATAGCACTATGTGCTGTATGAGAGCCATACAAAATAGTTTCTGCACTGCTGCATACAAAGCGCTTGCAAACAAAAAGAATGTATACTGAAATCATAAAACTGATACATGAAATAAATACATGATCGCATAAAATGCGATTGGTACAATCATGAAACGATATCACTAATACATAGAAAATGTCTACATAGATCAGGCGACTAAAAACTAAAGGTGTGTGAGTTCTAAGGATCCAAGGGCGAGCTACAAATCCTCGTCCCCCGAAAGCTTGTCCCGCCGCAAAGGAGCATCAAACGGATTCTGCAGAAAAAAGAAATAACATATCAATCCACCATACAATAATGCATTCAAATATCTCATGGTAACTACGGACAAGAAAGATGAGTGACTTATAGGGCCGCCGCGTCTATACAATCGGTCGATCAATGCCCTGAGACCGTGCCTCTCTGCATATCGAGTCTCAAGGCCTTGCGGATCGCGATTTGTAATGGAGTGCTGCAAAGAAAACAAAATGCTAACTGTTAGAAACATGATTGTCAGTACAAAGAATATCTCAAAAAAACAAATAAGCAAAACAAAAGAGAAACTTACAAAGTCCTCCAAATATGTCATGTGGCCGCTACTCCCAAGATGATGCACCGATCCGGCCTCGATTCGTGCCCTCGCCGCCTCCCACTGCTGACTCCAACGTCCTGGCGAATCTGTAGCCTCCTCCCTCAGTCGGCGCCAGTCGTCTGCATCTAACCACTCGGGCTTTGGAGCCCCACTCTTGATTGCCTTGCGTGCGTCGGATCGTCTATGTGACATGTATGCACGCATGCAATCCATCATCCAGCCCGTAGAGAATCTATCTACTACGGCTGGCACCGGAAACTCCTCGTGCAAGGATGCTACTATGTAGTCCTTGCTCCCCTCCGGTATGTTCCTCCAATGATCTAGGACGTTGTGCCGAAAAACTTGTTGGCACAACTCCCTCATGCGAGCCATCACCCTCCTCCCCTCATCATTCATGATGATGGCTCCTGACCTACTATCCACTAGGTATCCATAACCCCTAGGAGTCTCTCTAAGATGGGCCCTCTCCCATCTCCGTCCACGCTCCTGGGCATATCCAGGAGACCCCTGTACATCCGGTGTACCGACGGGGGTACCCTCTCCCGGAGTGCCACTCAAAGGGGTGCCACCAAAGGGGGTGCCACCAAAAGGAGTGCCACCAAAAGGCGTGCCATCTGCCGACGATTGCGCAAAAGCCGGAGTAACTGGAGTGGACGTCCCCACAGGTGTGACAAATCCTGGAGGTGACGCAGCTCCAGCTGAACGATGAGACGGAGACACCACATCCGTGTCTCCACAGCAGCACCCCCCTGATCCTCCTGCAGTCGCAGTCCCTCCCTCTGGCCCAAGTCGCAAGCGTCGAGATCGTCTGCTCGAAGCTGAAGCATCTGATCGCGCTGAAGCAGATCTAGCAGAGCGCCCTGACGAAGAACGAGACAGCTCCTGGTCTGCCATCTCTCTGAATCTCGCGAGCTGATCTGGAGACATGCGTGCCATCATGTCCTGAAACTCCTCATCGCTCATCCCTCGACTCATCCTGAAAATGTCGATACCTGCACAGATAAAAAATGATGTTAGAATAATCAATTTAAACTATACAAAGCACATTAATATAAATCATTTTTGAAAAATCCCTCATAAAATGCATATCTTATCTACCTTTATGGAAGATCTAAACAACGAATTGAGTAATACAGTTCTCCAAGAATGAAGTATTCTATGGTCCCATGTTAATCTCCTGACACAACTCTGCATACACTGGAAGGTCGATAGACATGTCACCACAAAAAAACGAGTCTGCCTCGTTCTCAAAAAATTCTACGACTTTTGTATTTCCATCATTGTTAGCCGATGCGGGCTCCAAGCTTGCGGTGGCCTCCACCCCTTGTAATATCGAGAACTCCCACTCCTCCATTGAGATACGACACATTCTAAACCCCTCATTACCTTTGGACTACATCCCCTCGAGAACTCCCACTCCTCCATTGAGACCTCTGTCCCTTCGTTGGATGCTGCGGTCAAGGCTCCATGCAACCATCGTATTGACATAAACCGCGGCATCTCCTCCATGCCTTCGGGATATCGAATCGGTCGGTGATGCGTACTGCGTCGGAATTCAGCTCGCGCTTCCTCTCGATCTTGCCTTGCAATCTGGTACTTGGCGAGCCACGTCTCCATGGAGGCATGGTGGTGCAACATACAAAAGCGATTCACCTTCTCTTCCATTGAGGCATCCATTCTTTTTTCTACCCCATTTCCAACCACCACATCTCCAGTCAGCGTATCATCATCCTTCAGTGTCCATAGCATTTCATTGTCTGGTTCCACCGTTGGTAGCCATTGTGAGATATGCACTAACGCCTCTGACACCAACCAACCTTCCGCCATGCTACCTTCTGGACGAGCTCGTTGTCGCACAAAGCCTTTCAGGGTTTTCATGAAGCGCTCCAGGAAGAACATCCATCGCGTATGGACAGGTCCAGCAATCTCCACTTCGTCCACAAGATGCACAAGAAGGTGAACTTGTATTGTGAGCATGCTAGTGGGCAGGTATTTCTCAAAGAGACAGACCGTCTCAACTGCTCCCCGCCTTGCGGATTCAATAGAGGACGTCTTAATCTCTTTCTGTGAGATCCATTGCACCAAAGTCGACAACTTGTAAATGGCCCCGCGAATTTCTGGAGTAAATCGGTAGGACAAACTGCCACAAATGAGAAAGCATTATGAATAATGGTCACTTTTCAAATTTCAAAATGTCCACGCTAATTAAAATCCATTCTGTTCACAAACCTGACATATCTTATGCCAATTATGGGATTTTAGCCCAGACATTTGGTCATCTTTAGAAAATGCGGACCTGAGAGAATGCATCATACCCGTCGGAGTGCGGATAGACTTGATTACTTGCTTCACAATGCGCTCTTCTTTGGTAGACAAAACCCAGGGAGTGCGAGGAAGCTGCACTCCCCCTTCAGCACTCGACTGCGGCCAAAGCGCCTCCATCTTATCTACCTCCTTTAAATCCATTCGTGACCCTATAGTGTCTCTCTTTCCTGTGATGTGGTCCCATAGCAAGCTGCCCACATTCTTGAAAATATGCATGGGATCCAACAAGTGGTTGACATGTAAGTGGGTCCAATATGGCAACTCGTAGAAAACTGAGAACCGTCGCATTCCATTTGGATGTGATTCCGGGTTTACCATTTTCAACTCATACCAGCTTGCAGCATTCATACGTGCTGGAGGTCGTCCAAGAAAACCTTCCCTGAGTTCATGATCCTCCGGTAAGAAAGCGGCGTGTCCTTGATATACCATCTTCTTCATGGTTCGTGACCTTCGGGAGTCTATCTGTGGCCCATACAATGGACATGCATGATAACCTGAGGTAACCAGACCTATAAGGCGAGCCACGACCTAGTGAATACTTGATTGAATGAAATAAAATATAGATATTACCAGCGAGAACAAAGGTCTGCTCACCTGAGCACTCTCCCAATCCCGGAAAGTCATGCATCATCCACATGAGAATGGCTCGAATGTTGGCTGACCGCCGACCATCGCGCCTGCTCATATCTTGCACCGTGACCCCCTCCTCCCACAAAATCTTAAGCTCATCGACTAATGGATGAAGATACACGTCCATAAATTTTACTTTGTAGCGGCCCGGGACGAGCAAGCTAAGGATGAGATGTCCTTTCTTCGTAGAAAGCCATGGAGGGATGTTGTAGTTGACAAGCACTATAGGCCACACACTGTAAGAAGTCGAGCGCAGACCGAATGGGTTCACACCATCCATGGCGAGACCGAGCCGAAGATTCCTTGGCTCTCGCGCAAAGCCTGGGAAGGTAGAGTCAATGTGGCTCCATGCGCGCGAATCCGCTGATATTCGTTGAACTCCATCCGTGGACCTATTCTGCACATGCCACGTTGTCAAGCTTGCCATGGCAGACGTGCGAAACATGTGGTTTATGCGGGGGATGAGCGGAAAGTGTCTGAGAACTTTTTGAGGGATGGTTTGCCCTTGCAAGTCCTGTCGATACCTGTGAGCACCACACTTTGGACATGTCTCCATAGTTTCGTATTCATCTCGAAACAATATGCAGTCGTTGATACATGCATGGATGTTATTGTAGTCCATGCCAAGCTTCCGTAAAACATGTCGTGCATCATCACGAGACTCAGGCATGGTATTTGCAGGTGGCAATATATGATATTTCAATAACCTGAAAAAAATCATAAAACACCTTGAAAAAACACAAATGTTTGCAATAATACTGTTTAAAAAAAAATCAATGAAGCCTGTGTGCAAGGTACGTGAATAACTCAGTCACACTCGTATCGCTCCAACCGTATTTTGCTTGCACACTTAAGAGTGCAAGCAATGTCTTCAACCGAGATATTCGGCACCCATCATATAATGGTATGGATGCTTCCTCTCTAAGCGGGTCAGATGTCTCAACATCCATGGGAATCAATGCATCGATCATTGCCTCCATCTCAGGCTCCAAGATTGTAGGCAGGTCGGGAAGGTTGTCTGTCTCCTCTGGCATTGATGGTATAGATGGGCCTTGCGAGTGGTCGATTGGCTCCTGCAATCCATCCATCGCACGTCCACGAACTCTTCTAATTGGCCGCAAAGGGTGCACTCCCCCTTGGGTCGAGACATCACCCCCCTGGATAGAAAATTTGCCAACAAGACCCAATCTTATTGTGTATGGTTTTCAATTAGCTTGAGAGTACAATGCATGATTAATATTAACTTCAAATTACTGTTTGCTGAAAATCTGCAATCGCCTGATCAATGATCTCAGATTGAAACTCGCCAAATCATCGTACGTGTTCTATAGACAATCGGCATTTTCGTCTAATTGCCAACTTGCATTGAGAGCAAGGACATGGGACACGCTGATTAAGATATGTCTCGCGGTCTTGAACAATAAGACCTTCTTCGTTTTCCATCTTATCTACATTACAGCAAACGAGGCTTAAATGGATAGCTTTATGGAGATGTACGTCAAGTTGCAAGTTGACCATAAATCTTGCATTGTATATAGTAGTTGAGAGATTTTCCGATGTTATATCTCGGCCTTGTATCATGCTCGAGGATTTGTTTGTCCCAGTAGATAATTATTTGTTATATCTCAGTTTTGAGTATAAGTAATCCATTTTAAAATTAATGCGCGCCATCTATGAAATTTAATAACTATAGTAATAAAATTTATTTCAATCAATTCTACTCATAGTCATAAGACCTGAGAGAAATTATCCTATACTCAATTTAAGGGTTTCTTCTTCTATAACAATACTTTTGGGTTCATTTTGATGAAGTACCGTAATGACCATTAGCTAGGGTATCATTTTCTTTTAGTCCTTCCGTTGACTAGTTGGCATGATTTCTAATTTGGCATGCCTATAAAGTTAATACAAAAACAATGAATTATGCATATCACAATTAGATCCCCTACTTGGACATTATGAAGGAATTGACCATTTTTAAGCCATCTTAAAGAGTCACCAATGTACGTGGCCCATGGCAAAGCACATTGCATACCATTATCAATAAGTCTATTATCTTAAATTTCCTTCCCCTCCCTCTCCCTCTCTTTCTCTCCCTCTCTCTCCCTCTCCCTCTCTTTCTCTCTTTGATCTCTCTTTCTCTCTCATTTCCTCTCCTAAACAAGTAAAAAAGAAAGTGATTCAAACAACAAACAACCAAACCCGTTGTGAGAGAGAGAATGCACACTCTCTCTCTCACCCTCTCCCTCTCCCTCTCGTTCTCTTTCTCTCCCTCTCTCATTTCCTTCCCCTCCCTCTCCCTCTCCCTCTCTTTCTCTTTTTCTCCCTCTCCCTCTCTATCTCTCTTTCTCTCTCATTTCCTAAACAAGCAAAAAATAAAGTGATTTAAATATCCTCCAAGAAAAAGGGAGAGGGAGAGAGACAATGCACTCTCCCTCTCTTTCTTTTTCTATCCCTCTCTCATTTCCTTCCCCTCCCTCTCCCTCTCCCTCTCTTTCTCTCTCATTTCCTCTCCTAAACAAGCAAAAAATAAAGTGATTTAAACATTAAACAAGCAAAAGGGAGAGGGAGAGAGAGAATGCACTCTCCCTCTCTTTCTCTTTCTCTCCCTCTCTCATTTCCTCCCCCTCCCTCTCCCTCTCCCTCTCTTTCTCTTTCTCTTTCTCTCCCTCTCCCTCTCCCTCTCCCTCTCCCTCTCTTTCTCTTTCTCTCCCTCTCCCTCTCCCTCTCCCTCTCCCTCTCTTTCTCTTTCTCTTTCTCTTTCTCTCTTACTCTCTCGTTTCCTCTCCTAAACAAGCAAAAAAGAAAGTGATTTAAACATCAAACAAGCAAAAGGGAGAGAGAGAGAGAGAATGCACTCTCCCTCTCTTTCTCTCCCTCTCCCTCTCCCTCTCCCTCTCTTTCTCTCCCTCTCTCTCCCTCTCCCTCTCCTTCTCTTTCATTTCCTCTCCTAAACAAGCAAAAGAGAACGATTTAAACCTTGAACAAGCAAAAGAAAGAGAGAGGGAGACTCACCAATGAGATATGGCGAGCGTGGGGCGGCTTCTCTTTACAATGAGGGCTCCTCCTCTCCTTCGCGAACAACGGCGGTGGTGGCGGCGGCGGCGGCGGCAGCAAGTCTTCTTCCTCTTCTTCTCTCACAAAGCCTTCGCTCTCTCCCTCGCTCTCGCTCTCAAAAGTTGAAGCAAAAGAAATGAAAACCGCGCTCCGGTTTCGGCCGCGTTTTTTTCCCTACGGCCTCGCTATTGGAGTCGCTAATTTGCGACGCCAATAGCGAAGCAAATAGCGACGCCGATATCCGCCGTCGCTAATCGGCGTCGCTAATTGCCCAATTCCTTGTAGTGGGAGATGATTATTGCTGGAGCAGGAGGGGGAGATGGTGTGCTGGAGGAGTGCTGGAGGAGGGGGAGATGGTCGTGCTGCTGGAGGACGAGGGGATGCTAGAGGAGTGCTGGAGGAGGGGGAGATGGTTGTGCTGCTAGAAGACGAGGGGGAGATAGACGAGTCGTTGTTGGAGGAGGAGGGGAGGAGTGCTGGAGGAGGGGGAGACGGTCCCTGGTGGAGGAGAAGGGGGAGATGCAGGTCATTGCTAGAGGAGGAGGGGGAGATGGCAACCCGCTGGAGGAGAAGGGGGAGATGAAGGGTGAGCCCATGGCCCACGAGATGGAGAGCAAGATGGAGGCGGAGTTGGGCGAGATGGAGGGGGAGCCACGGCCCACATCGTACAAAGCGAGATGGAGAGGTGAGATGGACGACGAGATGGAGGGGAGAGGGAGTAGAGATGGGGCCCGAGGGAGTGGAGGGGGAGAGGGACTCCCACAGGTGACGCGCCACAGGTCACGAAGAAGAAGATGGAGGGGGTCTTTTCAAGACTCGTCACTCAAGGAATTGAAGAAGAATGATGTGTGCCGCCTAAATGTCAGTTATTAATTTAATAATTTAATAATTAATTTTTGTAAATTGTACATTCTAGAATTTAAATTCTAGTTTCTGTGCCAAATTTCAAAATCATGACTCATGACTCATTTAATAACATTAAATAAATTAAATTCTACTTAATCACACTAACTCATGAACATTGGTTATGCCTCATAATTATATTATATAATTTATATATTAAATAAAATAACAATAATAAGAATTATATTTTTAATATATGTCATTTAAATAAGTTTTACAAATTTAATATCAAGTCAAAAAAATTATATTCTATAAAATTTTCTATTGATTTATTATTTTAAATATCATTTTAAGTACGAAAAAAATTTATCCCTTTTTTAATGAAATTTTCTAAACTCTTTATTTATATTTTTAAAAGTGATTTTTATAAATTTGCAACTCATTTTACATTAAACGTCGATTTTTCGTGAACACTGCCGTGAGCCTCCAAAGACCATGCACTTCGACCTAGACACCGGCAACGACCTAACCTGGATGCAGTACGCAACCTATGACGGCTCCTCCGAGCAGAAGGACCAGCTCTTCGACCCCGACATGTGAATCACCTACGCAGAGCCCCGCTGCACGCATGGCACGTGCCAAAGCCTCTCAGACCACGAATCCGACACTTGCAAGCTCAAGATGGAGCCCTGTAACTTCTGGATATATATGCTACTACAACGACACGGAGGTTCGCGGGATGGTAGCCCTGGAGAAGGTGAGATACAGGGAGGCATGCTTGCTTCACGCCCGCATGACCCCAATGGCGATAGGGTGAGCGCACCACATGCGCTCGAAGACACTCAAGCACCATGTCAATGGCATCATGGGCCTGTCACCGGCGGCTCCGTCGTTCCCCAAGCTCGGGCTCTTCACCCGCTTCGCCTACTACTTCCCATATAGCGGACTCTCCCGGGCCTCCAACAACGTTGGCTACCTCACCTTCGGAGGCAGGGATGTCGACGATCATCCGTCCGACAACCGTAGTACGATCACCATCGATTTCTTCCAGACTTCTTGTCGTACTCTTACTACATCCACATGAGCGGCATCGGCGTCGCCGGAACCCCCTGTTAGTACATCGATCCCGACCTCTTCTGCATCTTCCCGGATAGCGCCGGAACCGGCGTCATCCTGGACTGCGGTGCCACTATCAGCAGGCTCATCCGTCCGGCATACGAAGCTCTGAGAAATTACACCTTCCATTCACAGATGTCGGCACAGCTGCTTTACAAGAGACATCCCACAGTTGTTGTCAGCTGGTTTGTTAGACACCTGCTAAAAGCTCGGTTCGGTGCTGGACGAAAGAACACATGTGCCGAGTGTGGAGCTCTATCTCGGCTGTGCGCCGACCATGTTCAAGCTCTCTCGACCATTGGAGAACGTCCTTGTAGAGGTTGCCGACGGCACTTATTGCTTGGCTCGTGCTTCCATCGATGACGATGACTCCATCATTGGCAGAGTCACGCAGCGTTGACATACCATCTTGAGTATTCGTACCATCTCGAAAGTAAACTCATACATATCTCCGGTGATATGTGTTAGCGGAAGTTAAGGTGGTTCTCGCTCTCACCTACCTTATGTCACATCGACCAGATAGAAAAACGCCTACTATACAATGACTTACAACACCTTTGCAAAAGGGACAAATCACATTAGACTTGTAAAGATTGAAACGACTATCAATCTCTTACCATATTCCCTGAAAATAGTGTCCAATGGATATGATTGATGATTGTCCTTCATCCCAATTATGAATACATATTAGCAATCATAAGCTCCCCAGTGTCAAATGTATCGGCTACACTTTTCCTGTTCATGAATCATCAACCCATGCATACAATTTTTCGCGAGTCTTGAAACAAAAATAGTCTGTTTCCTCTCTAGGCAAGCATACACTCTAAGTTGCCATTGATTACTTTAATAAACTAAGGTAGGTGTAACACGTTCTATCAAACTTTTAACATTTATATATGAAGGGAATCAATGAAGCAAAAATAGATTCAACGTATGAAATTTCTGACAAGTACTATTTGCATAACATTATAATATCACTTGTTGGAACGTCCTATGCGATTGTACACAAACTATGAATTTTTTCGTGTGAGCATGACTATGGAGACCGAAGTTGTGTGGGATTTTTTATCACCCTAGGCCTCCACCTATGTAGAATGACAAGGTTGATATCCTCTTTACTTTGAGACTGCTAGGTTATATATACAATAGAAACTAGGTAGATGCTTATAGTTCCTCTAGGATTGCAGTGGTGCATTAAGAAAATGATCTTCTATAGCATTCCTTCTGGCATTACTTTTTGCATTCTTTGCTAACTTCTTTGAGTGATCACCCATCACACAGAAAATAGTTTTTCTTCTTGCTTCACATATATGTCATTAGGAGCGATTGTTGTGAACCTCAAGTTTATATGACAAGCCTAAAGAGGAATGAAAAATGCTATGATTTTTTTAAAGATTTGAAACCTTATGTGAGAAAATCTAGCATGTGAAGATATATCGTAATTGTCCATGTACAAGCTTAGATTGTCATGATTTGTAAAGAAGGATCAATGTATCAACCAAATAAATAGCATAAAGGCTACCTTTTTCATCCAAGGATGAGTGCTAGAAACTACTGATATCATCCATTGTTACAACTTGATTCTCATATAATGTCCATCCAAGGATGAGTGCTAGAAACTACTGATATCATCCATTGTTACAACTTGATTCATTAAAAATTTCTTAATTCACCATTTTCTGTGGAGTTAATTATTAATAAGCTATGTCTTACACCAACTAAAATGCTCCTTAATAAACCATAATCACATAATATAAGTGTAATTCCAAACACAAAAAAGGCTCTCCAAAACGAAATCTTTTTTTTTGCTTCACATGAGCTTCACATATTGTTGTATTTGTAGAATCCTATTGGACATGTGGAAGTTTTGAATGGAGTCACCCAAGTGCATCCCCCTAATGGGCTACCAAAATCATACTATTAAGGATTCGTTAAATAGACACAAACACGTGATATCATAGCAAAAGAAATTGTAGTTAGAAACTTTGAAGGAATTATTTGTAAATCATATACAAGATTATGGTTAAGTTGAAGATTTTCCTATGAAGTGTTTTTACCATTATTGAATGATGATGAAACTTGACAATGCTTCCTAGTATTTTTGGCTATGTCCACATCAGCCATCCACTCTTAGGATTTTAACTAGAGAGATCAATTCATGTTTACCTTGGATCGAATTCACAACCCATCTCCAATGTACCATGAAAGGTATTGGATGCATAAAGGTGTGTACTACTTCATTGATATCAATCACCTTACTTATATCTAAACTAACTTGAAGAGAATTTAGTGCATGGAAAACCTCAAAGTTCTTAAGCTATTCATCTTTGAAGAACTAGATTAAATCCTACCCTCCACATAGGTGAACAATGGATTTGATAGAACTATTACATCTTTGAGCAAGTGATTCAAGTCATTCCAGCTAAGCATATCACTATTTTAGGTTGCCCTCACTACGACGACTATGTAATATACCTTACTAGTGCATGAAAATTTTCCATGTGAATGCTTCCTTGAGCATGTAGGAGCATACATTTTCTCACGTGTATGTGAATACGTGTATGCATGCTCATTACATAAAAATAAAAAATCTCCATGAGAACTCATTCTTAGACAAATACAAACATGCATTTATTTGCACGCATGAGCACACATGTAGAAAGACTACTTTTTGCAAGCCCAAAAATATGTATATAACTCCTATTGCATGCATGTAAATGAGTTGACACATAAACACCTCCTTGATCTTGTCAAGATGCGTGAGAATGTGGCATGCATACAAATAAAAAAGGGGAGGAAAAAAAGTCAATGAATTAGTAAAGAAAAGAAGATTTCAATTCTAAATAAAATCCTTCATTTAAGAGGGAAGAGTTCAAATCCAAGTGAAACTTTATATAAGAATGGCATATAGGCTTCTCCCAAAAAGATATTTTCCTCTTTTTACCACCACTTGACAAGTGGATATTGTCCTATGCTCACAAAAAAAAATTACATTTCCTTATGCCACATTATGACATCTCAATTATACCAATGACATCAACATTTTCTCCCCTCCTTGCCCCTCTCCTATAAATAGAGGTCAAGGGGAGAAGAAGAGAGCATAGGAAGCAAAGAGCAAAGCTATGTTGAGATGAGCTAGCACTAGTGAGAGTGGTATGCTGAGAGAGAGAGAGAGAGAGAGAGAGAGAGAGAGAGAGAGAGAGAGAGAGAGAGAGAGAGAGAGAGAGAGAGAGAGAGAGAGAGAGAGAGAGAGAGAGAGAGAGAGAGAGAGAGAGAGAGAGAGAGAGAGAGAGAGAGAGAGATGGGGGGCAAAGGATAGCATGATGATGGCTGACAAAGAGGAGCAATAGTGTTGAGAGTGAGAGAGAAGATGAAGATTATAATTCTCCAAATACTCTCTCGAAGTCAATAATCATTTTGCCTCGTCTTATCCACTTTTTTTCTCCATCCATCATGCCTCCTTGCAAAAAGGTTAGTGCATTTAATGGGGCAAAACCTTCCAACATGGTGCCTCCCTCTTTAGTGATACTCAGCCTAGGGGAAATCGCACCCAATGATGCTATCAATTCTAACACCCAAATCAGATATTTTACACTTAAATACTCAAGAAAATTTAGAGAACAGTAGATTATTCACACATTTAATGGGAAAATTTTCAAGATTGTTAAATAGCGAGAAATATAAGCATTATCCAACTCATTGGAAATGAAACAATAGACATTTTAATTAGAGCTCATAAATATATTGACAAAATACTTTAGTCAAAAACCATAGGAATTTCCCATGAATAGGGTACATCGCGAATAGAAATTTTTTGAAAGAAAATATATAGGAAATTCAAGATCTATACTTATAGTGGTGATGTTTCCAACCATGGAAACTATACAAAAATGAGGCAATGATAAGACTAGAAGTATTGTTCCCTTAAAATGTTCCTATATGTGAATATTGAAGCATGGATATGATACAAAGAGTCATGCAAAAGTGAAGATATCAACCTTGCAAGTGCACAGCCATAAGGGTGGTGACCTTATAATGATATTAAATGTGTTCTTTATGTATGTAAAAAGTATTGTTTGATTAATAAAAGTGCATGTGTTGGCCTAAATGAAGGCTAGTAGTGGATTTGCTACTTGATAAAGATATTTTAACTCAGTTAAAGCCATTTCTAATTATGAATGTGATTGTTTTTTTATGTGCTTGAAAAGATTTATGTCAAAAGTCAAGCATAGAATACATGATTATGTAGTATAGATTCACCGCAAGAGGCAGCACTATGACACTATCAATCACCACATGAGGCAATACTACAGATAGTTATATAGATTCATTGCATGAGACAACACCATGGCTGGCATGTACTCTCTCGAAGGTCTTGTTGTCATGGCTTACACTCCAGCAATTTATATTTGTCTAGAGTATAGATTGCTACCTAGACAAGAGGTCAAATGTGCAAGAAAGGTTCATCCCTTAAGGCTATTGAGAACCAAAGGAGCTCTAGTAGCAATACTCAAACAAGTCCTAAGATAGGGAAAGAATCCTCTATGGCAACTCATAACAAGAGAGCCTTGGTCAACGAACAAAGGGTACTTAGGTAATTGGTCCTAATATGGAGAAGAAATCCGAACGAGTATGATGTGGAGAGCATCAGGAGGCCAAAATTTATGAGTTGATTATCACACAAAGAGAAGAGTGGAATTTTTGGCATATGATTCTAGGAGCGTGAAAGCCAAATAATTAATGAAGCAAATGTTCGAAAGGACCATCTTCACTACTTTTGTATTGTACTTGATGAAGACTTAAATGAATGGCAAGGTGAATATCCAATGGTGGCTTAAGTTTCAGACACAAGGCTAGAGATTATGAGTAAATATAAAAGGAACCAAAATTGTGTACAATACAATGCACATCGGGAGCTTGAAAATTCTGAACCGATTATTGCTCTAAAGAAGAGAGACGATTCTTGAAAATTTTAGTCTTCATTATTTTTTAAGGATTGTTTTCATTATTTTTCTATATGTGATTAAAGGCATTCTATGAACATTATTTAAATGAATAATTAAGAAAATTGATTTTATATGTATAAATAATTTGATAAAACTTAACTAGATAATTAAGCACATCAAGTGTGTGCATGAAAAGCACGTGGATAGTCGTCACACTGATGTTGTCCGTAGACCTGATTAGTCAAGTACTTTCCAAAATATAGAAAATAAAAATAGAGCGGAATGCTAATCCTCTAGGGTCTATGTCTTAGAACCTAACTATGTAATGTTTTGGGAGACTAGAGTTGAGATTATGCCTTATGGGTAGAGGGTCAAGCACAACTCCCCTTCATCTCTTACTCTTTTTGAACCAAGTGTGGCTACTAATTCGCTCTTAGCCATGATATATTACAATGTGATCTTCATGGCTAGGTGCTAGAAAGCCGGTAGAGACTCTTAGGTCATCATTCCCTCAAGTCGATCCCAGTGGGTCATGGCCAAATGTTCTGTTGTGAGGTAGACTCAAAAGCTACCTAACCAGTAAAGTTTACTACGAGGTAGACTCAAAAGTTACCTAACCAACAAGGTTTTTCATTCCTAAGGGGTCCAAATAGTGCTTCTCAAGATAGACATTCAAGTGAATGCCAAACATCCTCTCCCCTAGCTCGACTAGGGACCTCCAAGGGACCCAACAATAGGTTGATGCATGAAAGAAGGTTAAGGTTCCTACAACTAAAAACTTTATCCCAACAAACTCGAGCAATTACATCCAAAGATACTACCATTATGACGAAGTAGTGAATTTCAAAAAACAAAGCCCAAAGCTAAATGAAGCTCCTCGTAAATGGTAGTTTTATGGGAAAACTAGAGGAGCATTAGCAAAAGGAAAAGGAAAGAATTCCATAGCTACCTACAACGTAGATAAAGAAGAGACAAAACCCACCATAGAAGTGGAAATGGAAAGAGGAATTCTCTTAACAAAGAGGGACCAAACCACCTTTTGTAAACCATGAAGATGAACCCCTTAAGATTTTTACAAATTATGGAAGTACTCATTCTTTTCTCTCTTCGAAGTATGCATCATATAGATGGCAAAGGAATAAGCAAAAGGTGACCCAAAATGCCAATAATTAGAAAGAGATGTGTAGCTTAAGGAGCAATGTCCTATGACTTAGGTACCAATACCTTATTACTGAGAAAGGATATGTACTTCAAGAGAAGAGTATACATTCCTACCAGTCAAAAACTAAAGAAGAATATACTTTGAAAAGATCATGATGCCCCATTCTGAAGTTGCCCTAGTTATGCTAATATACTCAATGCAATTAGGAAGAGCTACCATTGGGAGATACTTTGGAAAGATCATGACTCCCCATTATGAACCCACCCTGGCTATGCCAAGACACTCAACATGGTTAGGAAGAGCTACCATTCGGAGAAGCTAAGAGGCCATGTACTCAAGTATATCACTAAATACCTAAGCTATCACAGGGTGATTCATAAAGGTAGAGTGTGTCAAGATGCCAGGCAACCTCTAACAACCTGATATCGCTTAAATGAAGTGGAAATTCATTAATATGGATTTCATGGTAAATTTGACCTTGGTCCAAGGAGAGTACAACCCTGTCATGATGACTATAAGTATGCTAACCAAAGTTGATCATCTTCTTTCCATTTAAAAAAACAACATGGCTTCAAACATTGCTAAACTATTTGTTAAGGAGATCTTTAAATTCCATGGGTTTCCAAAGAGAATCATCATGATTGAGATTGTCTATTTACTTATTGATTTTAGAAGAGTCTATTCCATGCTATTAGAGCACAAATTTGCATTATTATAGCTTATCATCCACAAAATGATAGCCAAACAAAATAGGTCAATAAAATCATTGAAAACATAATAAGGGAATATTATTGCAAAGAACATAAGTGGTGGATGCAACATTTACCCATTGTAGAGTTTGCCTACAATACTTCTTATCATCAAAGCATCAAGATAACTCCTTTCTAAGGTTCATATAGGCAAGATCACCATACCCTACTCAACTTCTTTGACCCAAACCTAAATGTGAAAGCCTACAAGAACATATTAAAAAGAATGGATAAGTAGGTTAAAATAATAAGATAGGATATTCAAGTAGCTAAGTATCACCAAACGGTTAAAGTAACAAGATGGGATATTCAACTACTTAAGGATTGCCAAAGGATCTAAATAGATCTTGGAAGACAGAAGTGGATCTTCAAATAAGGATAAATTGGCTTCTATGTGTCCATCCAAAGGAAATTTTACTATCATTGTATAAATTCAAAAAGCTAAACTCAAGATATTGCAAACCTTACAAAATCTTCAAGTGCTTTGGGACCACTACATACAAGTTACAACTTCCTAAGCATTTGAAAATCCATAATGTTTTCCATGTTAGTTTATTAAAATCCTATCTACCCAATCCTAAACATGTTCTTGATGACCAAAAAGTTGTAATGCCAAGCCAAGGAATCCTTGTCAACTTGAAAGAGTACAAGAAAGGATCCTTAGAAGTATAACCCTTAGGGAATATCTCATCTAGTGTAAAGATTACCTCAAATAGGATACCATTTGATTGATGAAGAAACCTTATGTAAGCAACACCCCTAGTTTTTCTTGAGATGAGGGCATCTTGATCCCTCTGAGAAAAAGAAAAGTATAATGTTCTAGAGGATTTCTCTAACACACATATAACCATAAAGAATAATACATGTAAACAAGGGCCCTCACAAAGGCAAAGAAAGAAAACTAAAAATATTTATAAGATTTATGAATTAATAGTTTTTCAAATCATTTGTTCCTCCACCTCATTTTTTGTAAATACCACCTTCATCTTTCATCATTGACAATATGACTTGACACATCTTCATGAGATAAAAACAAAAAGCAAAAAGAGATCGTGTTCAAGCCACCATGATGAATCAAGAAAAGAGAATACCAAATGAACTAATCATGCACCTCAAAATTCTCATCATCATCATCATCATCATCAAATAAAACATGATGGCACAGAGAGGCCCAAATAACCTAGTCAAACTAAAAAGAGAGAAATGATCTATTTAAAGACAATTTAAAGGAAAAGAATAACTAGTTGAGAAGAGGGAGAGTCCATTGAAATTGAGAGAGAGAAAGGGTGTTATTAGAAAGGGAGAGATAGCACCTAGAAGTTGTAAATGTTAAATGACTATATAATGCACCTTAGGTATAGACATTAAGGATTCATCATCCTCTTAAAGAGCATGCTAACACATACATACATACACACACACACACACACTATAAGATACATGCCTCATATTGACATTCAAAGCAATGCAAATATTTATCAAAAAATTTGCCCTCGTCATCAGTAATCACGTTGGTATCAATTTTATTTTTTATTTTTTAGTTTTTGAACATATAGAGCTTGCACAAAACCAAGAATCGGCATGTTACTGCATATGACCCCACATGAACACCAAAATAATCATGAAAATGCATAAAACTCTCAATTTTTCCAAAATTTTCCAATTCTCGTATAGCACATTTACTCGATTCCCATTTTTATTATATGAACAGCAAGAATCAATTGAGAATTTTGATTTTCCAAGTACTAGAAATCATATTCAATTATTTGAAATTGTTTTTCATACTATACGCAAAAGATTCATAAAACATCAAAAGCGAGCACTTATGCATTTAATTTAATATGAATCCACACCACTACAACAAAAAGGCCTCTTAGACGCAATTTTTGAATTGAGAGAAAATCTTACGGGCGCATCTACAGACCCGTCTATTTGCGCATCTACCATTTCGCATCTATAGTCGCATGTATGAGGAAATTCACACGCACCAATAGACGCGCTGTAGACGCGCATATACACGCATGAATACAAGCGCATACGAAAACCAAAATTGTTGTTTATTTAATTTCTTTTGTGCGTCTACCAGCGCGTCTACAAGAAAATTAGACGAGCATATAGGCACATGCATAGATGCGCTTTTACAAGTGCCAGTAGACGCGAACGCAAAACCAAAAATCTCCTTTTTTTAAAAAAGATATTTAATTTATTTTTATTAATTTGAATTATATAGCGCGTGTATGAGCGCGTGTACTCTGCATTTCAGACGCGAGTATAGATGCGCGTTTTTTGCAATTTAGACGCGCAAATAGACACAAATAACAGAATTGGAAACAAAGCAACCACATCCTCTCTGGTCTAACTTTGTGATGAGCATCCCAAATATCATGTGCACAAGGAATGTGTGTGCTCAATGACAGGTGCTCTCTCATGTGCACGTGCATCTAAAACTTACTGCATATAGCTGCAGTGGACCTCATGCCGTGCTAGTGTTCAATGATGGTGCAAAACGTGCATAATCCCAACCCATGGCATGGAAGTATTTGATAAGAACAGGAGTCGACCCCCGAGTGTAGTGCATCAACAAGTGCAACGTATAGTGCTCGTAAACCCATAATCCCTGTGATGTGCAAAAGTCTCGACAAGAAAACATACCTAGCTCCTCAATGTTCAATAGTTATTGACAAACACAAGCTTCATCCTATTCAAAAAATACCAAGCTCGACCAAGGCTATCAAGTTTTACACTCAACAAAGCAAACAAAATGACAGAAGTAAATCCTAAGCTAGACAAACACAAGAAATCCAATTATGAAACAACAAAACAAACTATCACGCAAACAACTAAGCTAGCAAAAATCAAACCTAACTACAGTTTGACTAGGGCTTTTCAGTTTTTAGAAAAACAATTGACAGCAGCCGAACCCACTAGGATCAACCTGAAATTTGGGTTTCTAGGGCCAAGGTCTCCTAACAGCATTCTAACGTCGGGTCTTGGACATCCTACTTTATGCAGAGATACCTAATCCAAAATAGATCCATACCACACTTGGTTCAAAGAGAATGGAAAACGAGAGGGATGCGCCCCTCAACCTCTCTGCCTTTAGGGCATAGTTTCATTCTGGTCCCCTAAAATGGCATGAATCGGGTTCTAACTTAACAATACCTAAAGTCGAATGGCGATAAATCCTTGTGAAAAGTCTCCCAATTCTCTGGGACCACCCTGCCATAGGATGGACCCGTCGGGGATTCCGCCCACCCGCTTCCCTTAATAGCTTTAGTTTTCTAATTAGGTCCTACCACATTTATGTGCGACATTTAAAATCAGATTCATTAATTAAGCCTTTTAGGGAACATGGTTCATTTGCATAATTTACAGCACAGACATGAAAACAAAACAAGCAGTCCTTTTGACAAACAAGTTCCTTAACGTATCCTCAAGTTAATCTATGTCTCCTGCCCATACAGGAGAATTATGTATCCCTTCTATCCAACAGAAGTACCTGGTCCAAATCACATGGCACCAAAATTTCCATCCTTTATCTATAATAGGATCTTCCAACGCCCTAGACGTTGGGCTCACGGTAGTCTACAACTCCATTCCAGACTCGACAAGGGGTGTCTAGAGCTCCACTGACCCCAAGCGACCTAGGAGTGAGACACACTTTCTGTGGTTGGCCTTTACACCACTCAACCTTCAGCCCATGAATCGAGCGGTGCCCTCTCGAGGTAATCCGCGGTGCGATCTTGGAGATGATCCACCCGTACAAATATCCTTCCTTAATTAATCCAATTAAGAATCAAGCGCAATCAAGGCAATCAGCCTAATATCATCTTCCAATAAACACCTTCCTTTATTCCCCATGGCTACTTGTTATTACTGACCCTTGCCATGCTTATACTATCAAACAAAAGCACTTGGAATATTATCCAAATCACAATGCAACAATCAGTTAATTGAAAAAAAAACATTTAGGGTGTTGTTCAATCAACCAACAAAACTAATTGTATTTTTTTTTCAAACAATACAAGAATAGACACGATAGTAATTCCATCGCATATTTGCTCTCCCCCTTGGGATCAAAGAGCGATTCTATGCAAAATTTACTTAATACTTATATGCACAATTCTTAATGTCATTCTTTTTATGATTATTCTATTCATAACCCCTGACCGATTGCTCTATCAAGGAATAAACCATACACAACTTAGTGCAATTAACTTCCCTTAATACATGCACTTTGCAAACTCCATCTTTCAAATATGTGAGAAGAGGCCTATCCCTTCCCATGACCTATTCTCATACATCATAGTATGGGCCTGATGAACCCTTTATTTAGTGCAAAATTTATCAAAAATCATGTTATGTATTGTCAAATGTAGTACACATTGCGAGATCTTTTGGACATGTAAAATTCATTTGCACTTGGCCTAATACATTTATGGCTATGAACCTTAGATAAAAAGACTTTGTATTTTATCATTTTACATCATGAATTTAAAAAAAGGACGTGAATGGTTGTGGGAAAGTAGTTGGAGGAGGTCGTTCAACTTCCTCTCTCCTTTATCTTCTCAATTTAATGATTCTTTCTCCTACCCTCTTGTTTCTGCACAACTCTCGCTCTCTTTCCATGTGCATAATGTTTGATTTTTAGAGAGAGAGTGAGTGAGGATGCAATTCATGCCATATCTTCTGTGTGCTGGTCTATTCATAGTCAAAATAAAGGATTTAAGAGAGAAGGGTTTCAAGTGCTTCTTTGTGGTTTCTTGGATTTGTGAGTGTACTCACAATCTCCATTACCTAGGTTTTCATCTTGATTGGAAGGCTTGTTTAGGGCCTAATGTATCTCATGCGAGAATCAAAGCAAGCATCTATCAATTTAGAAATACATTGCTTACAACTGGAACCATAGTTGAATTGATAGTGATGCCTTCGCCCAAAGCTTTGTTTTGTTGGTTATAGGATTGCCATCCGCATGCGACATTCTTTGCTTGGAGGCTATCGTCCTCAAGTAGACTCAAGAGATTAGAAGGTGAAATAGATTCGAGATGGGAGAGTGTAAGAGAAGATGGTTAAGTCGAGGATCGAGATAGAGGGAATTGTGCAGCCTCTTGGGGTAACTCTTCTCTCTCTCTCTCTCTCTCTCAAGCTCTCCCTCACAATCTCTTGGAGGGGTATTCTTCTCTCTACCTCTCTTTCGCAGCCTCTCGGGGTCTCCTTATGATCTCTTGTGCCTCCCCATGCCTCATATTTATAATGAATTAGAGAGGAGGGGATGTGATTGAGAACAAGAGTTCTCGGTGGAGGGCCTCTTAATAAACTCAGTGATCTGATGCTTAACTCATAAATTTGATAATTCCATTGACTCAAGAGATCAAGACACTTGGTTGGAAAGCTTTCGGATCACTCCTTCTTTCTCTCCCTCTTCGAAGTGGTGTCTACTGTCTATAGGCTGTGATCGTGGCACGCGCGATTTTGCCAATCTCTCTTTTTATTTTTTTATTTTTATAAAATCTTCAAAACTAACTAAAACATCACTTGTCTTTTCTTTTAAATGACATCTAGTTCTATCTTTTTAGGACAATATCTAAAATTTCTAGTTTTTTTTTCCCAAAAATCTAATAATTTTTTGACCATCCATTCTATACATATTAACACTAGTGATTAATATGGCTCATAACTCTTGTTTACGTTGTGACTTCTATGAAGGGTGGCTATGGTCCTTGTTAATCTGAGAAAAATGTTGAATTATGACTCTTGATTTTTGTTTTAATATATATTTTTAATGAAATAAAAATTGTTAGCTATTAATGTTAGTTAGTTTTTACCTTAGTTAGTCTTTAGTTAGTAATCTTACTAACTCATTAATTGACTAACTAACTTTCGAACTAATCAACTAACTTTTATTGCATGGAAATATTACACCTCCAAATTTAGATATGTCATGGAGAGAAGACAATGAAGAAGAAGATCGGCAGAAGAAGAGAAGAAGTAGAGCTTTATGTTCGCGTTCCTCACTCTCACATTCTCAGCCTCACACACTCACTTTCAACCTCAACTATCACGAAGAAGTGATGAAGAAGAAGGGGAGAAGAATATCAAGAGCTTCACATTCCATGTCTCTGACTCTCACACACATACTTGCTTTGTCACTCACACACAAAGTGGCAATAGAGAAGTAAGAAAGTAGGCTCAAGTTAGCATATAAATGATTAGCTTGCTTTATTCTCTTGCATCTAGCCCACTTTGTGGTCCACGATCAATCTTCCCTTATTTTCATGCTTTCCTTGAGTTCTATAAGCCATCTTAGTGCGAAAATAAAATAGAGCACCTTGCTTTACCTTGGGATTCTACCACTACAAATACAATTTTCACATATGTGAAGCTTGGCTCAGATTTACATTACAAATGGCTATTGATTAATATTGCTACTTCTTCATTGCACGTTGTAGATGATGGTCCTTAAATTATTATAGTGCAATCCAAACAATATAATCTATGTGAAGCTTGGCTCAAATTTACATTACAAATGGCTATTGATTAATATTGCTACTTCTTCATTGCACATTGTAGATGATGGTCCTTAAACTATTATAGTGCAATCCAAACAATATAATCTATGTGAATTAATGCCAACATAATGCACACATGCGTAATTTGTATCTTGTCACTATTGATAACGTTTACCCCCCTTTTATAGGAGTGCCAATCCCATGGCACTTGTTGTCATAGATGGCATATTATAGCTTCGCTGAAGACATGGATGCTAGGGTTATTAAAGTGTTGTCATTGGAGGAGCGGTGGTGTTTGTTGATGAAGAATGCTTCTTGGTACTTAGAAAGCTATGGTTGTAGTGGTAGGCAACAAGGTTTTTGGAGGCTATGACATTCTTGGTATCCTCCATTGGTAGTTCCTGATGGTGATTGTTGTTGAAGAACATGAGAATTTGCTTTAAGGTTGTAGAAAAGGTAGAGTCTATCAAGATGGCATATATATCTTTGCAATCTTATGTATCTACAATGGAAAACCTCTCATGCATCCTCTCCTTAGGGGATGTATTCGTATTATTTTTTCATACATAAGACCTGTATTGTTGGTTTGGGGGATGGGTCAAACTCCAAGCAAGCTTGGATTGTAAGATGAGGATCTAGGGTAGTAGGACCCACACTGTGAATGCTATTAGGTAGAACCAAAACTTGCAAAGCCATGCTTGTGCAAGTTTGGTGTTTATCCTTTGCTATGTAGGCAATGAGGCATATATCAACATCCTAATGGTCTTTGCTCTACTATCTTGAGGAGTTGCTATGTTATATCCATGTCCATGCTCTCCATGAAGGAGAATGTCTCCTCATTTGTCATGTGTTGTCGTTATGGCTGGTAATGGCTGCTATAGTCAAAACCTATCAAAATAAACAAACATGTATATTTAGATTACTTCCTCTCTACCTCTTTGGCTTGCATGAAATATGTAGCGTGGACTAGTTTGCATCTTGAATGCATTCGTATGCATTGGTAAACATGCTACAAACGCTTGTGCAATTAAGCCAAAAATAATAGTGAAAGCTAGTAAGGAAAAAGTCTTTTTCCTTGTTAAAGGCTTCTTGAGATTGAAAAATTGTGGGAACTAAAGTCTTTCTCCCATATATACTCACAGTTGTGAGAACCCAAGTGAGAAAGCCTTAAAGTGGAAGCTAGTATCGATTTAAAAATTGGAAAATTTGGGAAAAAGACTTTTGTTCTCACATTTCTTCAATCATGACTACTAGCACAAATATATGCATGGTATGTCCTTTTGCGAATATTTTAAATTACATCGATATAGACAATGGTATGTTCAATAGTGATTTCATGAGTAAATATCATTATACATATTGGTGGGTGTATCTGCACATATTCTTACATCCATTTCAGCATCAACATTTTTTTCAAGCATGCATTGAAAGTTTTTATTGGTATTTTCCTCACCCCTTATAGTGATATTTTGACTAGTGAAACTTAATCTCATGGTTTTTTAATTAGTACAAGGTTGGGAAGGGCTAACACGTCATTAACTCTAACAATACAAGGTTAGGAAGACATAACACCTCATTAACTCTAATGATAGCCATTCTCATACATCAAGGACAAGCTACTCACCCATCACTTAATCATTCTATGATTCCTAGCAATAGCAGATTGAAAGGAAACTTTGATTTTTTGCTTTTAGGGCATTCTGACAAAAAGTTTGTTGTCTTTTATTCGACCTAGAGAAGCATCCACCAAGTTCATCTACTCTATACTAGTCATGATGATTCCTGTAATTACTATCCAAACTTTGAAGGAACCATCATTAAAACTTTCCAATATTTTCATGCTTCCATCCAAATTTATGATGCATCCCTAGCTTTATCAAGTAGAGTAGCAATCTTCTTCCAGTATTTCTTCACTTTCCTACAATCCCACATTCATAGATTTTTCTTACTTTTGCATAACACACAGATGGGAGACATGTTCATAAATCTCATATTGTCTTTAGTTAGTAATTTCCTTGCCATGACTCTCCACAATATCACATTAAGTTTGAAGGATGTGGTGAAATACCAAACCCTCTTGAACCTCCTTCTTCATGTACCGAGAGAGCTTCTTGGGTCCACCTCCTTCTACTTCTTTGCCTTTGAGATCCATATATTGTCAAAGGTTTGAAAATCAAAAGCTTTCTTTAATTGAATTTCAGTTTTTTCATTCCCCATCATTAATCACCATAGTACTATTGCATGCTATGGCAAGGATAGTGGTGGGCCACTTCTCTTTTTTCTTGCTAAAAATCACTTTAAGCCAATTCTTTTCATATTGAGTCACTCGAAATTTGAGAATTAAATTATTGACTTGATGGAAGTCAAGATGATTCGGATCCCAAAGATCCTGCTAGATTCCAATTCCCTTATCATAGAGACTTTTATTGAGAAACACATTAGACTGAATTGATAAGAAATTGCCATGATATCCCTTAGAACTTAGCCATACGTTTTGTGTTAAAGAAGCGTCCATTTTTCTAGGAGGGTCTCCCACTTGAGTGGAAGGAAAACTTTCCTCCATGCCATCATAATCCTCCTGGCCACCTTGACTTTATAGTTAAGTACCTCCCATATCACTAGCCCATGCTATAAGATACCATGATCTTCTGAGGTGGCCTGGAGGATTATGATGTCATATCTCCCATATTTGAGGCGGTACTTAACTAAGGATTATGATGAGCTTCTAAGGTGGCTCGGAGGATTATGATGAGCTTCTGAGATGCTACTTATCTAAGGTGGAAGCATGATTCTTTACAGGTAAGTACCTTTCGTATCTCTAGCCCATGTTATAGCATACCATGAATTCTTAATCCCATGCTACATAATAGCATTCCAAGGTTGATTTTCTTGTAACCTTTTCAATAGTTGAGAAATAAGCCTTCTCGCTTTTTGTTGAATTGCCTCTAGTCCTAATCCACCTTTAGCTATTGGGGTAGTGGCTTGATCCCAATAGACTACATGAATATCTTCTTTGCCCCCAAAGGACCAAAAAAATACTTTGAAAAGACTTCCAACTTGCTACTAATAGGCCTTAGAAAAAGAAAATAGAGAGGCATTAAAAATTATCATTGAAATTAGAATTAATTTGAGGACAATTAAGTGCCTTACAAGAGCTAATGCAAGAGTCTTCTTCTTTCTCAACGTTTCTATAAACTTGTACAAAAACTAGTCAAAATTTTGTCTCATTGTCATTTCAACTCCAAGTGGAGCTCCTAACTACCTAAAGACAATTCCCTTTTGAATCACCTTAAGTCACAACTAAACCACTTCACCAAGATCATCTCCTTAGTCTAACAACAACACTACCATTCTTTCATCGTTGATTAATGAAGCAAAGAGACATACAAACTCATCATAAATAGCCACAAGTCCATCAAGTGATTTGTTCTTAGTTCGAATTATGTTTTTGCTATCATAAACAAACATTTCTACTGCAAATGCTCTAATATCAATCAAATGTAAGCCTGTTATTGCACCACATTGGACCTATAATAAATCTGCATCAAGAATGACTAAGTGATCAATGCAAACAATAGTGGAGCAATAGGGCAACCTTGTAATGTGGACCTTATCAACTCAAATGAGCTTGAATACCATCTAAGACCCCAATGATGAAATTCAACTTACATTATCATAACCTTTATCTAAGTCCATAATATTAATAAGTTGATACCTTTCTTGAAGATTCAATGCATGACATATCCTGGACAACATATTTAGAATTGTATCATGGATTTTGCATGAATACACAAATCCAGGTTGACCAAGGTGTAGAATTTGTGGTAGGAGATGCTTGATGTGGAGGGTCATAGCCTTTGACATTGCCTTATAAGCTCCTTATAAGCTACATTAAGCATGATTAGAGGCCTTTTATCGTTAGATCTATTTCTTACCTCCCCTTTGGGAATTAACTTGATGAGGCCACACTTTTGTGAAATAAGAAGCTTCCCCATGCATCAAGCTTGGTTAAAAAGTTTATAGAGATCATCTCCACACTCCTCCCAAAGTGCCAAAATTAGCTTGGGAAGAATGCCATTAGGCCCTAGGGATTTATCCCTCTTCATCTTTCTTATCACAAATAGAACTTTATCTTTTGTGAATGCTTTGCCCAACAACAAAGAAAATTTTGTGCTAACCTTATATGGAATAGGGTAAAGAAATCAAGTTAGCTTTTCTTCATAGCCTTTGACTTGATGAGGACCTGATTAGGCAAAGTACCTACTATTGAAAAGAGGTGATGGATCGAGACAAATGAAAGAAGAATGGGGAGGCTTCAATGCTTGCAAGGTGGGATAGGAAGAGAGTGAGAGCATGCCAATTTTAGTTATTGTGATTTTGATTTTTGAAGACATTTTTTATATATTATTTGAAACTCTGTTTTACTATCCCAACCAACCCATTAAAACTCTATTTTCCAACTCGAGCCTAGCAACATGCTCACATTTTTAATCCACATACTATTTTTATCAAAAAATAAAAAGAGACCACTTTTCAAGAAAAAGAAAAATGTTAGATAGCAAGCACACACACTCTCTCCTAGTATGTATGCACAATAACCATTAGCCACTCCACCAAAAGTAGTAAACAATGGGAGGTAAGCATATGGCAGGCGACAAGTGTCCAAGCAGTTAGGCATCTAGATGCAAGGGGGCATGTGAAAAGGTGGGAAATGCTTGGAAGTAGTTGCCTCAATAGATGCATATATATATATATATATATCAAAGCTACACTATGAGAGTGGGTTCAGTATGTACTACAAAATGTGGGATCTCTCTCCCTCTCCTTATCTAGATGGTGGCCTAGCCACCACAAGCTAGAGATGGCACACATGATGCCAAATTTAGTAGTTGCGAGATTCCATGAAAGACTAGCATGCAAATTTGGAAGGCTACTTGATTCAAAAGCTTGTTCAACCTTCTACAAATAGAAGCAAGAAAACACAATTTCCTCTCTCTCTCTCTCTCTCTCTCTCTCTCTCTCTCTCTCTCTCTCTCTCTCTCTCTCTCTCTCTCTCTCTCTCTCTCTCTCTCTCTCTCTCTCTCTCTCTCTCTCTCTCTCTCTCTCTCTTTGGTCCTTGTCTCCAAGGAGAGTCTTTCCCCATCTCACACATACTCTCTCTTAATGCATTGGGTGCAAGTCCATGTGCAGAGTGCACATGTAGCCAAATTTGGTGTAAAATGAAATCTCTCTTTATCTCTCTCTCCTCGTTATTACAAGTCCATCACTCTTTATACATCTTCACAAACTATGCCACTAAGTACAATTGGATATCTAATCTTTGAAAACATATACACATGTGTTAGTGTTGACAGGTGTGAGAAGACTGTGACTAACGTATGAGGGGAGATTGATGTCTCAAAAATGCCTTTTAGGATGTAGAGAGAGAGTGTTGTAGACAAATGAGAGCAAACCCACCATAATGAAAGTTCTATTTTTGAAAATGCAAAAAATAGGTATGTCTATCATCTCGTAACTGTGATTATGACATCCTTTACATTAATGACATAGGGTCTCGACCACTTTGCATCAATGACATATCTCGAATTGTATAATAATGACAACTCAAACTAAATTAAAATTGCCAAAAAGCTTAGTATTCATCTTTTTTCCTGAGTCCCTTGTTTTACTGTTCTTGTCTCTTTCCTCCCTTGGTGGTTGCTTGTTTCTCTTTCTCCCCTATTCTTGCTATAGACATAAAATTCAACCTTTAACAAGGTGCCCAAGCTTTGACATCCATATATGTGTGCAATTCATTCTAGATAGATGGAAGATGGATTCCTATCATTATTAGCAAAGGTAGCTGGATTGCCATGTAATAAGCAAAACAAGGGAAAAACAAATATGTGAGATCTCCTTCATCTCTACTTGGAAGTGTAGGATCAAAGATTTCAAACTTGAAGCAAATAAGAAAAGCATAAGAGAGGTTTTAACACAACATGTATTTATGCATAAAGAGTTGCAGTTGAAACATGGAGCTACAAGTCTTGCATTACATATACCAAACTGCAAGTATTTATTCTTAATGCTTTTCTTTTACTAAACACGATATTAGGTTTTATTATGACATGTTTTGTTTTTATGTGTAGATACGTATCCTTTTAAACTTGAGAAATGGCAGCCGTCAAGTCTATTATTGATATTCTTGATGTTATGCATGGTTTGATTGGAGAAGAAATATACAAAGGTAGGAGAAAAACATAGCTCATAGAGAATGGAATATTTTTTAATGGCCATTCTTATATTATCTCTATGCATAAAGCCAATGGGGAGCAATATCCTCGCTTCCTTTGCTTGATTTTACAAGCCTTGAGTTGTCTTTATCAAGTCCAGTCCCACTAGTGAGAGCAATATATATAAACTATTTTTTGAGATACAAAAAATTTTGAAACCTAATATATCAAGTAGGCTAAGCAAGATTAGTTTGTTTATTCCTATTAATATATTTATTGATTTCTTTTCAAATGATGAGATACAAAGATTAAAGGCCATGTTGTCAATTAAGAGGCTGGTATATGATCATGTCCTATAATTTGTTGATAAGGGGTGGGATATAAAGATAGAAGGTAAGATAGCTTATATGATAGATTAAGATTCTATTGCTTGCAAATGCATGCTTGCTACTCAAAATTACATCCTTAGCTTTTATTACAGTGGATGGCATTATTTTGGTAGTAGTTTAGTTGCTTAGGATCAAAATCTTGATGATTTTAGCAAAGATCCCATAGTGACATTGATATAATGAGGATATTATTATAATACTAAAGGTTAGATAATTATGTACACTACATCAAGTAAGGTTGGATTTACAGAATGAAGATATTGAATTGCCATGTTCATTTGCATTCCAACTTAACAGCAAATCAGTAAGTTTGTACATCAAGTCATATAATATATATATATTTGATTCCACTTCTTGAATGGTAAACATCTATGCTAAATTTTTTGTAGATATCAAAGAGAAGAGAGAGAAAGATACAGTGTAAGGTCATTGAAGAAAATATCTCTTTACTTTCAATATAAATACAAGCTCAAACATTGTAGCAAATTTGTATTTGCTTTCTTCATGATCTATATGCATGAGGGTGTACAAGACAACACACAAAGGCCATTTTTTTTAGTGAGAAATATTCTTTTTAGGAGTTCTTTTTCCCCTCTTTGATGCTTTGGTTGCCTTAGGTATTGAGGGTACCTCCTCTACCCCCTCTTGATTTGTGGCCTCCTTGTCTTCTTGTTCTTCTTGTATGCAGTTGACAAGTATGTACAACATATTTTGCATTTCATAGGACATTGGAATGGAATAAAAATATATTGCTAGAAGAAAATGGATGATTACTTGATTGCTAAAGGTTTTGCTTTGGATTATGAATTTCTTCCAAATGAGGTGGTTGATCTCACTAGATTGCTCCAACTGTATTTCAATAGCCTCTTGTTTTCCAAATGAGGTTATCTTATAATGGGAAGATAAAAAATATTATTTTATTGGAGGGACTTCGTTTAAATCTTGAGTTAATATTGCAATTATTAATAAATGTGATACTTGATAGAGCATGGTCTCACTAGTCACCCTTTCTAGGCCTAAGAAGAGTACTCACATGCTAAAAATAGCAAAAAAGTAAGTGCACAATTTTTGAGTGAGAGACGATCTTTTCAACAAAATTTTTGAGAAATATAACTCTATTATTAAATGCTTTTTTGGGATCCTTTTAAAAGTAGCATATCCCAATTATCAACCATTTTCACCTATAATCTCTTATATCTCCATCAAACCGAAGCTAGGCTCTCTTGTGCTCTATCCAAGGCAAATGCAAAAATATATAACCAAATTAGACACTATAAGTAGATCAAATAACTCATTTTCACTTTCATAACAAATAGAATATAAATTTTTAAACATCTGTATGTCATTTTATTAATTATTTTTGCATTTTATTCCATCAATAGGTGTATCAAAGTGCTTGTTATGCTGCGTGAAACATGAACTAAGCAATGCTGTTGATCCCTGCAACTTATAAAATTGCATTTCTTATGTCAAAAATATGGATACTACCAAAAAGATTAATTTCGATTACTGTGATTGCATAACATCGGATATTTTTATTTGCTAAGCTGATATCATATGAAACACAAATTTAGTTGTGTTGTTGTTTAGTGCCTACTACTCAACTCGCATTTCATATACCATGCGTTTTTGTTTTTGGCATACAATTGAGCTATATAATTGTGATGATATGATTTTTTATTTCCTATAGAAGACAGGAAACTCATCCAAATTTATGTCCATTAGAGAGATGCTTAATATTCCTTTTGATTTACAAGAGTTGCTGAGAGATCTTGATAATAAGCTTAGGGAGTGTAGAGAGCTCTATTCTAGACATGTAGAGTCTTTCTTAATTGATAATTTTGTCCATTTAAATGATGTGATCCAAGCAACCAATGCTCCTGGGACAACTTTGATCACTAGGTACTATCTTATTGACAAATAGTATAGAAGGCATAAAACAAATTGCCTTTTTCATAGAGATCAGAAGTAGTGCCTTTTGATTCACATAGACATAGGTTTTTTAATGTTTCTCCAATATATGGGGATTTCCCTTCAAAGAAAGGACATGAGAGCAAGGGTGAAAATGCTACATATATGGATAAGGAGGTTGAAGAGAAGGCGTAGATGTTTCAAGAGGATGCTAAGAACCAGCTGCTTGGTACAAGGTTTTGATCTTGTTATATTTAAGAGTCGAAACATTACAAAGATAGAAGAAGAGGAGATGGAATTGAGTATAGACATTGAAGAAGATCCCTTGAATGGTATCCCTACATTTCCTACATATCTTATCAACAAAAGATGATATGTATTGCTCAATAACATTCAACATCTTTTTGATCTTAGAGAAGATTACTACTTACCCATCCTAGTTGCATAGATTGATAGGGATTTCATAAGTTACAAACCATGCCCACTAACAGTTTGGATGTTGAGGGAGAGAATTTTCAAGATAGCTCCATGGCCTTGCACACATGTATTAATGAGATTGTAGAATATGAGAAGAAGGGGCTACTCACAAAAGAAAAGTTCTTAGAGGTACAAAAGAGGCTTGGCGTTTAGGGCATGGGTTATGAAGACACACTTAAGTGGCCATAAGAGGAGAAGCCGAAGAACTTAATAAATCTCTATGATGAGAACCTTCTTGAAGATAATGAAAATCCAAAGAGATTAAATATATTTTCAAGATTTTTCTAGGCTTAATAGTAGGTATTACAGGTAAGTGACTTTAAGATTTTTCATCATTTGGCAAGGAAAACTATTTTATTTCTTATGCAGATTGAAATTGAAGATCTTGATAACTTTCTTAGAAGTGCAAGGGCTATAAACTGTTGAAGCTTGGAAAAAGTCAAGGACTTGATCACTATATTGGAAGTTTGAATAATCAAACTATTGCAATTTATCACAACAAATTCTCAAGCTCTCCAAGTTTACCAATGATGGCTTCAAAATCTATTTGTAAAGTCATTGGATTTGAAGTTTTCAATAGAGAAGTTGAGAAGATAATTTTGTTAGAGAAGGAAGAAGCCGTAAGGGTTTTTGGCTACATGCTTGGTTAGAGTGGGTTTAGAGCTAGATATATTGGAGTCCTTAGCCCTCATTTACTCTCCCATGTGGGAGATAAAAAATATTTGAAGTTTCTTTTAGGCTATAGAAAGCCAAAGTTTTTGAAATGTAGAGGTCTTATCGAGTGGAATGAAGCTAAGGATTCCTCTGCAATAGAGACAAACTGAAAGAGCCTAAAGAATCAAGGGTTTCTTGAAACCCATATTTTACATTTTCTTTGTTTAGTTTGTAACCATTCTGAAAACCTCTGCTTTGCATAAGAGTTTAAATATCCCTCTTTTCTTTTCTATGTAACCATTTATATGGTTTTTGCCAAAGATGATGTATTGCATTATGTGGTTGTATCTTTAAGCTTGAATTTATGCCAAACTTGTCTATAAAACCATTGAAAGACCTCTAATAAACTATTTTCTTTAACTCTTGCTCCTCCATGTCTTACGTGCCTAAAGTATTTTGTTCTTGCTTGATAATGTGATTTTTTCATGTCTTCTTGGGTTAACTAGATAGATGTCGACTTCCATATTGTTTGATAAAATATGGAGCATAATTGTATAAAATATGATGTATAATAAAAAAAACACAAAGTGTTAGTTAAAAATCTTATATGAGTTAGACAATGAAGAAACATATCAACTTCTTATCATATAAACATAATAACTTCTTACCATATAGTGAGTGAAGTGTTGATTACCCCAAGCTTTTATCATTGCCTTTTTTAAAAGGTTTAATTGGTCTTTGAAGTCTTTCAAAACATCATCTTTCCAATCAATTTTATCATAATAAAAGAATATTTTATCTAGTGTTTCCTAAACCTTGACTTTTCTATAAGGCAATAGAATGACCGCTTTTTCTTTAAGAAATTTACATTTTTAAAAAGTATACTTTATTTTTAAATAAATATACACCTATAAAATTTACTAAATAAAATAAATCTTTAGTTGATCACACATGGTATAGTTACATTTTTGAAAGTGCATCCTTGAGGAGTATACTAGAAAGATTTAGGAGTACTTTCTTAGTGATAAGGCTTAAGCTTTTGGTAAGTGTAAAGAATGGCTAAAACTTGTTGAGAATAAAACAAGGGAAAGTGTGAAGAAATTTATAATAGATGGTGATGGCGAGTTTAGCTAAAGAATTTTGATGACTTTTTCAAAAGCAAAGGGATCAAACATCAATTGATGATGCCTCATACACCTAATGGTATTGTTGAAAGTTAAAATTACACCATTATGGAAATGGCAAGGCACATGCTTAACAATAAGGGATTGCCTAACCTATTTTGGGCCAAAGCTTAATGTTGTAGTCCACATTTTCAAGTCACACAAATGTTCTCAAGGGAAAAACATCTCATAGGCCTATACTAGAAAGCAAACATATGTTAAACACTTCAAAAATTTTAGATATGAAATTTATTGTAATGTGCCTAACTCAGAAGCCTTCAGTGACATGATTTTAGTGGCCCATCAATAGATGTTTCCAAGTGATGCTACTAGTACCCCTTAGAATAACACCGGGTTTGTTACTTAGGTTCCTCGAGTCTACTCCACAATAGAACCCTTGAGGGGGGGAGGGGGTCACTCATGGATATATGTATGTATCACGTGGGTTCAAAATAAGGGATTTTTAAGATATAATTTTAACACATTTTTTACATATAAAAGGGTGTAATATAAAGATATTATTTATAGATTGAATAATAAAGGGTTGTGTTTTATTCACAAAAATTTCAAAGATAAAGATATTTATAAATAGGCCTTGAATGTGTGTGATATAGAGAATATAGATATAGTGACCCCCTAAGATAGAACCTTCTGACCGTATTCGATAAGGATCAACATGAACCTAGATTTTAGAGTAGATTGATGTCACATAATGGTTCATTTACCGTCGGTCTTTGGGTGTTAGGTTTGTGCTAGATCATCTAAACCGAAGATAATCCTTGTTGCACTTAGATCAAAGAGAGTGAGAAATGAGGGGGAGTGTAGCACATCAACCCCTTTGTACATAAGACATAGTCTCACTCCAATCCCCTAAAAAACTATATTAGGGAGTTTGGAAATTTTCATATACTTTGGGAATTTATAGGATGGTCAATATTTGGTCACATGATCCAATTGTTACTCCATTTCTTAAACGTGAAACTTTTTCTAGATACTATATAGATAATAGTACTAAGTTCCATATTCAAAAAAGGTATTAAGATTTAGCCACATGGTCAAATCTTATTTCTAGTTTGAGAGTGGAACTTGGGAGATTCCCGAATTCTCTAATATAGTGTTCTAAAATAATGAGGAGTTAAGTTCTACTAGTTGTCCTAATTGGTTAATGAGCGATTTACTAACTAATGTGACTTTGGAGAAAAGCCCTCAGTTAATCAAGATCATCCTATCTTAGGATGGACTTGTCTTGAGGATCTCACTCTCTTGCTTTCCTCTTTGGATCATCTTTAGTTATCTAATTACCTACCATGCTTATGTTTCAACACATAAAGGAAGTTTCCTTATTTCATATTTTAGGCCACTGGGTTCATTCCCTAGGGAGATTAGTCATAAATATATGTATGTATCATGTGGGTTAAACATAAGGGATATTTAAAATACATTTTTTACACATTTTTTACATATAGAAAGGTCCCATATAAAGGAGGTACTTACAGATTGAATAGAAAAGGGTTATGTTTTATTAAGGAAAAATTCACAGATAATGATATTTATAAATAGGCATTGAATGCACGTGACAGAGGGTATTACATATAGTGAATTACCCAAGGTTCGTTCATGTAATTTATATCACAATACTCAAATAGGATAAGATAGTTCTTTATCAAGTAGTTTCAGAAAGTTTCTTTATTTGTCTTTCTATTACAATTTCTTCTTCTACCCATACAAGAGCATTACTGATGCTAGGATGTATATTCCACGGTGGATTCTACGAGGTTTTTTGGCAGATTCCGTAAAACTAGAGGATATTTCACGGTGGATTTCGTGAGGTCTTTCGGTGGATTCTATAAAACTATATGTATTTTTTGGGGCTCGTACACAAGGTGGATTCCTTGTGTGAGAAGTTGACAGGGACGCCTGTCCTTTTCAGACGTTAGATTAACTTAATATGCATGTGGGTGATTCCGCAAAATACATATTTAAATTAATGGACGTTTATGATTTTGGAGTGCACTCGTATTAAATTAATGTTAAGGTAGAGTTCCAACCTATTTATTTATTTTGTAGCTGAAGACTGCTAAGTATTCACTTTTGTGGGTTTTATCTTATTACTTTCTAACAATTGTGAATACTTCAGTTGATGTGTAGAGCATGCAGCGGTGGCATTGGAAAGCATCGAGCGATGGCGTGTATTCAAATTATCTAGAAGAATTATTATTTTTAATGGGCGCACATCTTATCACTAAAGGCGTGGCATCAATATTTACTTAGGCTCGCTTATTTATTAAAGCACTTGACAAACATTTATTATTTTTATATGCACATAGGAGATCGACTTAAATATTTTATTATTGGACATTGTATTTGGGCACAGCCCGACTTTTTGGACGCCCAAACGCTTTATTCGTTATTTGGGCAAAAGCAAACACAAAAGCCAAAAGCATGCTAATTGTAAATTGGGCTATTTTCTAGCTTGAGATTAATAAATTTATAAATACATGCCTTGTGAAGTGCTCACACAAGGCATGGGGGGAGATTGTATCCAATTTGTCTTTTTGTCTCATGTCATCATCCAAATCTCTCTTCTTGCTTTATGAGCTTTTATAGAGTTCTTTGTTCTTGGAGACCTTTCGACGTTCACTATGTGCGCACATAGCATCCGATTTGCACACTAGTGGTATCAGAGCAAAGCTGAGATCAAGGGCTTCCAATTGCTTACCATCTCGTGCGAAGGCAAAGGTCCTAAAATGGGCTCTACAGGCTGAACCATTAATAGTAGCGTGTTCCTAGCGGTGAAGAACCCCCTGTTGTGCTGTCGGATTGCGAAGGACTACTCCCAAGAGGCAGAGGACCATCTCTCAAGCTCCTTTGTCAAAATGTTTTTCTTAGAGAAGCAAAGAAGGAAGATTATGAATTTTATAATTAATAATCTTAAAAGAGCTTAAGCTCTTCAAATTTCAACGTTGACGGTAGCAGCATGTACTCGATGGTGCCGAATCTGGTCATGAAGTCTTCTCGTCCTGCATGCTGACTTTGACAATTTGCTAAGCATTTTATTAAAAAACTTAAAGCTACTAAGCTTTACTAAAGTTTCAATTAAATCTTAAATCTCCTTCTTCCTAGCGGTTGTTCACATGGAGTTACCCCGAACCTATTACGCAACTCCAACAAGCCTCTTTTCACACTTGCACTTTGGTAGAGTTGATTTCCAACAAGCAAACTGTCACACATAGTCTATTTCTCGCTTGGAAGAAGACCATAATCAATTGTAGTACCTGCAAAAGAAGCAAGTTCGTAAAAGCCATTTAATTTTTTTTTTTAAAGCAAGCCTTGTAAACCCAAATTTGAGCTACACTCATCCTTTTAATGAGATTTCGAGTGTGTGAGGTTGTTTGAGATTTTGCAGGATGTCCGATCAAAACATGGAAGATTTTATGGCCGAATGTAATTTTCCAGAGTTGACTTTGGAGCAAAAATTGGACCTAATTATGATGCAACTTCAAGAGGAATGAAGAGCACATCAAAATTTGCAAGCACAACTGGCTACACTTCAATGATCCAGTGTTGATCAAGATGGAGTGCAATTAGAAGATGTTATTCAACATACAATTCGAAACTTGAAGCATAGTCTCTCAGAAAAGAAGCCAAGATAAGCAAAAGAATTTTCAAATTCCATACTTTTAATAGGGAACATGACGAAAAAATTATTCTTGCTTTCATCAATCAGTTTGATGATTATTTCCATAAAGAGCAATATGCTGAAAAAGATAAACTTAAATGTGTCACTAACCATTTAGCAGATAGAGCATCGTTATGGTGGATTGTTGTCCACAAGAGTGTTGATTGTCCCTCTACTTGGGAGGCCTTTCAAAAGAATTTTTTGTAGAATTTTCTTTCACCTCAATTCCATGAAAAAGCAATCAAATAGTGGGATCTTCTGCAACAAAGAGATCGTGAATCCATTCCGCAATACACCGAGCGTTTCTGGAGTGCCTTACTACAACTTCGAATGCTTGAAGATGTTCTTGAGGCGATCCATAAGCGCAAGTATATGCCCGGTTTGCTTGGTCACTTCTATGTGGAAGTGAATATGTTCAAGCCAAAGATTTTGGAGGATATAATTTCTTTAGCGCGTGATGTTAAAGACAAAATTCATGGACGAGAAAAGCAACCACAATAATTTTCGAATAACGGTAACTTTGGTACAAAGCATTTCAATTCTAACTTCCAAAGATTCAATCAAAATCGATTTGTTCCTTCTTCTTTTCGTAAACCCTAGGCTCAGCCTTTTGCTTTACCATCAAACACAAATTCAAATCCTAAGCCTTCTCTCCAGCCAAATCCCAACATACCCAAATTTCCAGCCATTACCAATAATGTTTCCAAAGCAAAGGCTATAGTTTGCTACAAGTGTCAACAACCTGGACACTTAGTAGTGAACTATCAATCCAAGAAGCCAACTATTCAGATTAATTATTTGGGAGCAACTGAAGACGAAGACCATAAAGAAATGCCAGACTTTACGAAAGATGATGATGATATCGGCAATGCTTCAGATACTTTACCAGGTATGCCAAATTCTCATTCGTTATTAACGATGAAATATTTTATGCATGGTCAAGAAATGATTGTTTTGCATGATGATGGAAGCACACATGATTTTATTTCTGCAAAGTTGGTAGAAGAATTAAATTTATCTACCATTCCAACTCATTATCTCATAAAGACTACATTTTTAGGCACTAGATACAATGGTACACAAGAAATTCATGATTTAGAAATTAAAATTGGTGGTTATGCCAAGCCTAGAAATTTCTTGGTTGTGCACTTGTAAGCTAGTGATATTATTTTAGGAATGCCTTGGCATCACAAATATAATCCTGACACAGAGTATTCCACACATTCCATGAAAATTCATTCTAATGGAAAACAATTTACATTACATGGGACGCAAACCTTTGACAATTTTTCCTTGCTTAGTCACACACATGCTAAACGTGTATTGAGAAAAGGTAGCAATTTATATTTAGTATGGGTGAATGAAATTGAAGCTAAAAAAAATCAGATGCATCCTAGGCATGCACAATTTTTTTCACAATTTAAAGATTGTTTTGCTGCTGATTTACCACCTACACATCCTAAAGACCATAAAATAGATTTAATCCCAAGTTCTCAACCACCATGTAAAGTACCTTATAGACACAATCAGATTGAACAAAAAGAAATCCAAGCACAAGTTGAACCAATGACTCATTAGGCCCAGTAGTTCTCCTTTTGGTACACATGTCCTATTAGTTAAGAAGAAAAATAATACCTATAGGATGTGCATTGACTATCGTGCCCTAAACAAGATCATTGTTAAGAATAGATATCCGATCCTTAGGGTAGATGACCTCATGGATAAATTACAAGGTGCCACTATTTTTTAGCAAGATGGATCTCAAATCTGGATATCATCAAGTACAATTGGATACACCTAACATTTTCAAAACTGCATTTAGAACTCAATTTGGTCATTTTGAATTTCTTGTTATACCTTTCAATTTGACCAATGCACCAGTTATATTTAGTTGTATTATGAATCGTATATTTTTGAAGTATCAGAATTATGTAATTGTTTTCTTTGATGATATATTGGTTTTTAGTAAGAATGAGAATGAACACTGTGAACATCTATCTTTGGTTTTGAAATTGTTGAAAGTGAATAAATTATATGCTAACCTTGATAAGAGTGAAATTTTCCAAACCCAAATTGAATACTTAGGTCACATTGTTTCTTCTAATGGTATTCGTGTTGATCCTAAAAAGATAGAGGCAATTTTGAATTGACCAATCCCTAAAAATGTGCATGAGGTACATTCTTTCTTAGGTCTTGCCAGCTTTTATAGAAAATTGTGAGAAATTTTTCATTGATTGCATTGCCTTTGACGAAATTTTTAAAGAAAGGTGTTATATATCATTAGTCTGATAACCAACAAAAGTATTTTGATTTATTGAAACATGCTTTAACACATGCACCTGTTTTGCAATTACTTGATTTTAATCGACTATTCTTCCTAGTAGTCATTGATACTAGCGGATTAGGAAATAGGAGCTGTCCTCATGCAAGATTCACATCCCATAGCCTATTCTAGTTGCAAATTTAAACCCTTTGAATTGAGGTATTCCACCTATGATAAAGAATTATTAGCTGTAGTTCAAGCCTTACGCCAATGGAAACACTATCTAATGGAATCTAAATTTATGATTAAAATTGACCCAACAAAGTATCAAACATCTCCTTAGTCAACCACAAATTTTTGACTGTCATATTAAATGGGTTGCTTTCATTCAAAGTTTCCATCCACTTATCCAATATCAACCCGAAAGAGAGAATGTTGTTGCCGATGCGTTGAGTAGAATACCAAGTATCCATAATATTTCCATTCTATCTTTTGATTCTCTTATTCCTATGAAGGATACCTATGATCATGACCCCAGTTTTCAAGCTAATTTGAACAAATTAGTTGCTAACAAGTGGATTCCAATTGATTCTTTGTCTTATTCTGATGGATTTATATTTTATGAAAAAATATTGTGTATCACTGTTCGATTTAGATAATTTGTGTTGCACGAAATTCGTTGTCCTCCATTCAAGGCCATAGAGATATTATTTCTGCTTTAAGAACATTGATTAAGATTTTTACTGGCCACAAATGGAGTTTGATGTTTCTAGCTTTATTTCTAAGTGTTTAATTTGTCAAAGAGTCAAGCGACACCATGGTAAGCAATATGGTTTGTTAATGCCTTTACCAATTCCTGAACGACCATGGGAACATATTTCAATGGATTTTATAACTGGTTTGCCTAACACACACGCTAATCATGATATGATTTGGAATATAGTAGATCGATTTAGCAAACAAGCATATTTCCTACCATGCAAGAAAACATTAATTACATCTCAAGTTGCACAATTGTTTTTAAGAACTATTTTCACTAACCATGGTTTGCCAAAAGTTATTATTTCTGATCGTGATTCTAGATTTTGCAATAATTTTTGGACTACTTTGTTTGCTAATTTGGGTACTAAGATTAATTTCTCATCTACATTCCATCTTAAAACTAATGGGCAAACAAAAGCTACTAACAATATAATTCTAGATCTTTTGTGTGCATACACAATTTCAAAACTGCAAACATGAGATACACACATGCATCTACTTCAATTTGCATACAATAATACACCACACACATCTACACATAAATCACATTTTAAAATCATTTATGGACATAGATTGCCTACACCTATTACATCATTGTCGAACAAAGTTAAAGCTACTGATGATATTACTAATACGCATGCTACTATTTTTGCTGAAGTTAAAGATATAATTGTGAAAGCCCAACAATCATACACTAAATAAGCTAATAAGAAAAGAAAAGCCATGAGTTTCAATGTTGATGATTATGTTTGGTTATGCATTGAAAAGAGAAGATTGCAAAGTGTTGAGAAACACCCTATTGTTAAATTAGCACCTAAATTTTATGGACTTTCAAAATAATTCACAAGATCAATGACAATGCATTTAAATTAGAACTACCCCAACATTGGAAAATCCATAATATTTTTCATATCAGTTTACTACGACCTTTTATAGGCCAATTACATGTCCACCCTGTCTATGAAAACCCTCCTTTGCTAGTAGAAGAAATTGAAATACTTGAACTTGAAACTATTCTAGACACTAACTTTATGACTACTAGAATTGACCGTAGATATTCTAGATATTTGGTTAAGTTTAAAAACATCCTGTTGAAGAAGCCCAATGGATGCACGCTCGCAACCTAAGTGCTTACCCCTCACTGGTCGCTCCACATTGAGCTAATAGCAATTGAGGACAATTGCTATCCCACCTCGGGGGATATGATGCCAGGAGGCATATTCCATGGTGGATTCTATGAGGTTTTTCGGTGGATTTCGTAAAACTAGAGGCATATTCCATGGTGGATTCTGCAAGGTTTTTTGGTGGATTTCATAAAACTATATGTATTTGCCAGGGCTCGTACACAAGGTGGATTCCTTGTGCGAGAAGTTGACGGGGATGCCTGTCCTTTTTGGGCTTCAGATTAATTTAATGTGCATATGGGTGATTCCACAGTGGGTGATTCCACAAAATACATATTTAAATTAATGGACGTTTATGAGTTTAGAGTGCACTCGTATTAAATTAAGATTAGGATAGAGTTCCAACCTATTTATTTATTTTGTAGCTGAAGACTGCTAGGTATTCACTTTTATGGGTTTTATCTTATTATTTTCTAATAATTGTGAATGCTTCAGTTGATGTGTAGAGCAGGCAATGGTGGCGTTAGGAAGCACCGGGTGATGGCATGTATTCAGATTATTTAGAAGAATTATTATTTTTTATGGACACACGTCTTATTGCTAAAGGCGTGGCATCAATATTTACTTAGGTGCGCTTATTTATTAAAGTGCTTGACAAACATTTATTATTTTTGTATGCGCGTAGGCACTCGTTTTAAATATTTTATTATTAGACATTGTATTTGGGTACAGCTCGACTTTTTGGATGGCCAAACGCTTAATATTCTTTATTTGGGCAAAAGCAAACACAAAATCCAAAAGCATGCTAATTGCAAATTGGGCTGTTTTTGAGCTTTGAGATTAATAAATTTATAAATACATGCCTTGTGAAGCGCTCACACAAGGCATGGGGGGAGATTGTACCCAATTTGTTTTTTTGTCTCATGTTGTGCAAATCTCTCTTCTTGCTTTATGAGTTTTTGTAGAGTTCTTTGTTCTTGGGGACCTTCCGGCGTTCACTACGTGCGCATACAACATCTGATTTGCACATCAAGTACAATTTTTTCTTTTGCCTATATGGAAGTAATAATTTGAAGGCTTAATTCCACCAAGACTCCACCCTTAACTAGTATCAGGGCTTCCTAGGAATATCATCTTGTATTACATAGAGGTTAGACAGTTCCTAAGTATAGAAGGAATTTACTAGCTAGAGTTTTCTCTCTTGACACCCTTATCATCTCCTACTAATGTCCTCCCTATGGAGAAACCTCTTGCATTCGGCACTAGTTTGAGCTCTATGAAGCAATAAAACCAACCCCATCGGTGTAACGTTCTGTAACTAGCTTTGTGGGAAATTAGAATCCTTCCTTTTTATCTTTTTACAATACACAACTAAGGCAATCGACCTATCATCATTAGCTAGGAAAACATTCATTTTCTATAACATCAACTAAACAATCACTTGAATATCCCATAAAAGTCAACCAACTTATATTGGCTAGGAAGACCATCTCTTTTCTAAAACATTAAGTCTTATCTTAAAAAGACAAATTTAACAAACCAAAACAATGTCCTTTGAATACATCGCACAAGAAGATGCAATCTACAATAACTTATTCTTCCTTAGAGTGTAATCACATAAAGTGATACATACCACTATTCCTAGTACTTAGGTCACCTGTTAAAGTAACACATATCTAGCCTTTCCTTTACATCACAAGTTTTTATTCATAAACAATTCAATACTTTATCATGCACAATGTGCAATGTATGTATGGCTCCCTTCATTTTAAACCCGTGAATAACCTTTACTTTAAATGAGTGACCTTTACTTCATGCAATAGTACTTACAATAAATTTAATACAATTGTGACTCAAATTAAACATAAGAATTATTTTCATAAAAGAGAACTTGTTTCTTTCCTCTCTTAGGATTAAGATTATGAAAAAAAATCTTTCTTTTCAATTCAATCATGTTTAGGATTTGAGATTGTCAATAATAGGAGTAGAGCATAACAAGTAGCACCTCTATAAGTCATGGGTCAGATGTTGATTTGTTTGATGAGGTAGCTAAGTTTGAGGCACCATTACATTGTCATCTTGATTTTTTGACCTCAATAGTGCTACCATAAGACTCCAAGACTTATGTGCATGGCCTACCTTTCTAATCTTCTTTAGGAGGTCTCCTCTCTGCTCATTTTCTTTCTCTCTCTCTCTCTCTCTCTCTCTCTCTCTCTTATATATATATATATATATATATATATATATATATATATATATATATATATATATATATATATATATATATATATATATAGTATGTTTCAATCTTTCTAATCTCTCTCTCTCTCTCTCTCTCTCTCTCTCTCTCTCTCTCTCTCTCTCTCTCTCTCTCTCTCTCTCTCTCTCTCTCTCTCTCAGTGAAAGTGATGGTAAGAGAAAGAGAGAGAGATAATGAGATGGAGAATGGATCACACAATTGTATTATACCCTTGCATTGCAATAGTTGAGAGTATACATATATATACAATAAAGTTGTGGATATGGTAGGTCCTTGTACTAAAGTATCATCCACATATTTTAGATTCATCTTATCTAGTTCTCCTAAATATCTAGATATTGTTTTCCTAGATATTCTTTGATATATGTCAGCTCACTTGCTACCCAGTACTATCTCTAAGGTGGCTCATTTTACTAGATCTAGCCCTAGGTGGACTTTACCATTATAAACCCTAGGTTTCCTATCACCCAAGCTTCCAATAAGTGAGATAGCTTCCACACGATAACATGCATCACCTATGTTAACCAATTTTCATTTAGCTCATAGCTTTGGAATATAGGATTAGTTGCACTCTTCATAGTTAATGCCAAGATTGTCCCTAGTATACATCTCATTTGCACCTCTAGCATTGTTAAAATTTAACAAATGATGTCATCCTTATGAATTTCAAGGGCGTAGGAAAAACTCCAATAGTTCTCCCAACACCTCTGAATATAGCTCTCATAATCATCTGCTTGAATCTTTGTCTTCTTCAGTGACTCAAGGTTTCTCAACCTAACTTGAAATTGTGTGTTTATTTCCAAGCCATTGACAAAGATTTCACAAAGCACATCTTCATGCAATTGACAAACTTTCATTAGCCAAATCTTTAGAAGTCATCAAAGTCTCTTATGCACTCTTTGATGGAGATATATGGCTCCTACCAAATCTATGCAAGTTGTCCCAAGGCCTAAGTCATGGGAACCTTCTTCACATACCCATCTAGGAATTTGTCACATAGTTCCTCAAAGGTTCTAATTGACCCTCTTGGGAGGCTCCAATACCATTTCATGGCCTCTCCCTTTAGGGTACTTGAAAATGCAAGCAACCGATGTACATCATCAAACCCACTCGCAAGGTAAGTTAGGTCATATAATGCACTTACCTCAAAGCTTGAAGAAGAATCCCTTTGCACTTCTCTTATTTTTTTTCTCCTTCAGGAGTTCCTTCCTTCTCCTTTACACTTGTCTCCTCCCTCTTCGTGGATGGTGGTAGTGGCAACGGCCTCTCTCTCTCTCTCTCTCTCTCTCTTTCTCTCTCTCTCTCGTTTACAAACCTGTAAAATGCCATGCTCGGGTTTTGACACTTTTTTATGAAGCCCCTCTCTCTCCTGTTTTTTATTTCTCTCCATCTCTCTCTTCCTTCCCCTCCCTTCTTCTCTCTATTTCTCTCCCTCCTTCCCTCCCCACTCTCACTCAACTCATCTTATTGCAAAGACAATCAAAGATAGAAAATAAAAAGCTTAAGAAATAAAGATATTGAAAGAAATGTCACCCCACCTCTCTTTATCTCTCTCTCCCCCCTCTCCCTTTACTTTTCTTTCTTAACCTTCTCTCTCATTCTCTCATTGTTTTCCTATTTCTCTCTTCCTCTCTCTTGCTCTCTATTTTTTCTCTCTATCTCTCATTCTCCTTCTCTCTCTCTTCTTTTCACTCTCCTTCCTCTCTTTACCTCACCCTTCTTTTCTACCTCCTCCTCTCTTTCTTCCCTCTCCCTCTCTCTATTTCTCTCCCCCTCTCTTTCTCTCTCTATTTCCCTTTGTTTGTTTCCTCTCTCTTTGTTTCTCCCCCCTCTCTCTCTCTCATTGTTTCTCTCACTCATCCTCCTCTCTCCCTCCCTTCATCTCTCATTTCTCTCTTCCTCTTTGTCTTTGTTTTCTTTCTCTCCCTCTTTCTCTCTTCCTCTCCCTTCATTCTTCTCCCTCCCTTCCTCCCTCCCTCTCTTTCCACGTATCTCTTTGCAAAGAAAAACAAAAAAAGAAAACAAGAGAACACAAAAATAAAGCAAGAAGAGGCAATGTACCTACCTCAAAGGCCTGAAGATGAAACCCTTTGTACTTTTTCTTTGTACCTTCCCTCCCTTCTCCCTTGCACACTTCTCTTTCTTCTTCGTGTATAGCGGTAGCGGCGGTGACGATGGTGATGAGCTCCCTCTCTCTCTCTCTCTCCCTCTTCCTCTCTCTCTTCCTCTCAAAGCTTTAAGCTCTCTCACTCTCTCTTTCATTCTTTCTCGCAAATGTTTTCTCGGCAAATGTTACGCTCGGGTTTTTGAAAATTTTTTCTCAAACAGGCATCGCTATATTCGTCGCTATTAACATCACTATTAGCGTCTCTATTTGCATCGCTATTTGCATCGTTGTTTGTATCACTATTTGCATCGATGTTTGCGTCGCTAATAGAATTAGCAACGCTTTTAGCAACACCGCTTTTTTGCATCATTGTTTGCGTCACTAATAGAATTAGCAACGCTTTTAGCGACACCGCTTTTTTACGTCGCAAATGGCCATCGCTATTGCCCCATTCCCTTGTAGTGTACTTATTTTTTAAGTCTTAGTAATTGTTGATATGAAAAAGAGAGGTGTACCTAGGTATAGGACTTGTCAAGAAAGGTTGATTTAGTCTCTAGCATGTATGAACTATGTATTCAAATCTATTTTCAAGTGTCTTTTTCAAGAAACTTCAAAGTAATGTATGAGACATAAATCTCCTATTCTTAGAAGCTTTAACAATAATGCTAATATCTTTTTATTTGAATTGAATGCTAAAGCGACAACTTTCAAATCTCAAGTCAATAAAGAAAAGAAATTACAATGGTCCATACAAGTGATAGCATAGTGAGAGCACAAGTGTCTAACTTGTGGTATGGATATCAACATCTCGATGAGCCTTCAAGCTATCCCAAGTAGGGTAGATTGCATCCCAATCTACCTCTCTTGCATCTCATATGCCATTGTAGGAAAGAAACGTGAGCTTATTAACATTCTCTAAGCTCAATTGATTGCGGTCATTTGACTTAATAGGGTCCATATTAGAGAATCCCCTTTCATAATTGATAGTGCTTGCACCAAGGATGCACGCCAAAGTTTTTTCAACTCACCAAAGGATTGATCCCATTCAATATCATGTGCACAAAACTACCATGCCATATGCATACTCTTTCCAAGACATGCTCTCTTCATATTGCAATTTACACATGTTCACATTCACTACATCACATAATAAATATATTGGTAGCCTCAAAAAGCTCTAGGTCATGAAATAGAGCATGCAACGAAGTTATAACTTTATGAACAAATTACCTTTTAACATCAAAACAAGCATCCCATGTGATAAGATCCTTGGTAGTATCTTTATTTCCCAACACATCAATATGCAAAGCATACTTATCCAAACCGCATGTACCATTTTGAAACACCATGCAACCGTCTTTCACATGTCCAAAAACCAAGCTCACATTCAAGAAAACAAGCTTGAAGAAGATCCATAGTGGTCACAAGCTCTATACCTATTGTGGTGATATCCACATGATCAACTTGGAATCTCTTATTCAATACATTTAGATGATGAAGCACATCTGCCAACAAATGAAGAAAAAATTGAACTTTGAAAGAGGTAAAGGAGACATATAAGTTGCATTTCTCTTGCATCCAAATACGCAATAGAGTTGGCATCAAAGTTACCATCCTCTTTGTAAGTTGCCCACGTGACAACCAACGAATGTCATGAATTCTTAAAATTTCATGTGCTGGAAGATGAAACTCTGAAGCAGAATCCTTTATCTCTTCATGTCTCTCGTATGAGCTATTTACCCATTTGTAAGCCTTCTTGACCGTCTTGTCCACAACATCAAAAATAGGAAATGCACGCAATGCATCTTTTACTGCCAAAGCATCTCTTGCAATACAATGCACCCCAACCAAATGGGGCACATCTCTAGCAAGATGTGCAACCAATCCATTCTCATTGCCCATCATAACACTGCATCCATTAGTAGCAAAACCCACTAATTTTAATTTTGATAAACCATAAGTACATTAGAACTTTGAAAGTGCATTATATAAAGTGGATGCAATTCCATTGCTTGTATGGAGCAATTTTATGAAACAATTACATACATCACCATTCCTTGTCAAATATGTTAAACACACAATCATATGATGGTCATTAGAGATATCCGTACTTTCATCTACCATCAAGGAGAAGAAAGAACTCTCAATAATTTCATATCTAACCATCTCATAAAAGTGTATATAACATGCCTCCAAGAAAAGCAAAGAAGACTTGTATAATAGGTGTGGGATGCATAGCTATGTTCAACATGAACATTTGGGGTTCCAAGGAATGCCAATTCCTCTATATCCTTTTGAAAGTCACACAAAGGCTTATCCTTGTGATAGCAATGAAATACAAAACTTTCAAAAGAACCTTCACACGAGAAACCTTTTTATCTATTGCAATAGAGTCCATCGTCTCAAGATGCAAACTCATAGGCATCATAGACTTCCTTTCTTTTTCAACCCATAAAAATCTGGCTTTCTCATGCTCTTTGGATTTCTCCTGAGTTCATAATGATGGCCTTTGAAGTACTATATTGCCAATTGTGGCAAAAGCATTACTCATCCAAAATTGTATACAATAACTACAAAATATCATTTCCTTACCATTAGCATCATGCAATGCATAACTTCATGGATGATATGTTTTCCAATGCTCTTTGTAAGAGCATTGTCCTTTCATCTTTTGAGGTACACTACCCTCATAATCTAGAGTAGCATTTGCATGAGCAATATATTGCTCTCAAACCTCATCAAGGTTTCTTATAGCATCATCAAAAGAATCCATATTTTGACTTGCATCTTCTATCTACTTGTTAAGTTCCAAACTCACATTTGCATGAATAGATGCACTAGATGTATCGAATGTGGATAGAGGTGCACTCGAGGAGTTACATGCAAGAGTGGAATCCCCTTGAGTCACTCACACGCTCTTTTCTTGCAAGTGCTAGAGATAGAGTCAATTGACTCAAATCTCTCTTAGGATGGCCCATACCTATTATATGTTGCAAAAAGTCAAAGTATCTTATATTGGGATACTCTAACTGTGGTAGGGATAAGTATGTAGAATGTTCAAAACTTGAGCATTTAAAATGCTAGGATGTTGAGCTCATACTTACTCTAAGTTTTGATGAAAGGGACTTGATTTGAATTTGGATAGCAGAGTCTATGAGAAATCTACTCATGCAATACACAAAAATTGAATCTCCATTCATGCTATGCAACCATATATCATCTTTTGATAACTAATAATTACATTATTTTTTATTGCTATTGACCTCATTACATCTATCTTTCTTCTTTATTTTCGTTGTAGGCATGGTGAACTCCCAAACCTCATTTTTGGCTCTGAACATGTGCTCTCCCCAAACCTACATTTGAATTTAAATTTGAATTTTGCAATCATCACCTATTGTGGTCCTTTAATATTGCATGACGAAAATGCGTGCACGACGAAAATAAAGAAAGAAAATGCATGGACGACGAAGTTTATTTCTGTCGGGTTTTCATTCCAGGAAGCAGGGAGCAGGCGGGTCTAGGGAATAGGTCGCATGTGGTCTAGGCAAAGAAGGTGGTCCAAGCGTCGAGTCGTCCATGCAAGTCGCAGGTGGTCCAAGCGTCCAGCCATCCACACAAGTCACAAGTTCTCTCTCTCTCTCTCTCTCTCTCTCTCTCTCTCTCTCTCTCTCTCTCATCTTTGTCGCCCGTGGCCTCCTGCACCGCCCTGCCCCGCCCGGTGGCCATCGTGGCCGTCGCCCCCTGGCCGTCATCGCATCCACCCCCGCGGCTCCTACACAGCCTCACCCCGCCCTCGCCTGTGGCCGTTGTGGCTGCCGCTGCCCCCGTCACGTCCACGCCCCCCGCCTCGCAGCCTCGTGGCCTCCGGTTGTGTCCATGCCCCTCCCCCCTGTTGCGTCCATGGCCCCCGCCTCGCAGCCTTGTGGCCTCTAGTTGTGTCCCCGCCGGCCCCCCCCTCGCCTACGGCCTCCTGCCGCTCGCCCTGTGGCCATCCTGCCCGTCGCAATTAGTTTTTAGTTATATTATATAGTTTTTAGTAATATTAATAGTTAGTTAGTTATATTATATAGTTATATAGTTAATAATAGTTAAACAGTTATAGTTATAATTAATTAATATAGTTATAGTTAATCGTTAGTTATAATTATAGTTAACTTAATTAATTAATTAATTAGTTATTATTAATTAGATTAATGTTAATAATATTTTGATATTTTAAGTTATTATTGAGTTATGAATTATTATTAGTATTATTGTTTTATTATTATTAATTGGTTTAATTATTATTTAATTTATTATTAGTTGTTATTTTAATTTTCTTATTGAGTTTATAATTAATTTTCTATTATTTTATTATGATGTTATTTTATTTAGATATTGTTAGTTGTATGCATTATTTTTATTAGTTATATTATATTTATTATTATTATTATTATATTTTAATTAGTTAAGTTATTATTATTATTTGTTTAATTGTTATTCAGTTTATTATTAGTTTATTGTTTTTTTGTTATTTTATTTTATTTTAATTACTTTAGTTGTTATTTAGTTTATTATTATTTTATTATGGTATTATTCAATTCATTTAACTTAGTTTATTTAGATATATTGTTAGTTATAAGTATTAGTATATTTTTTTATTATTTTATTTTATTATTATTGTTATTGTTAGTATTATTATTATATTATATGTTATATTTAGATTAGATAGAATATAGATATAGATATTAGTTTATTGTTATTATTATTTTGTTATTTAGATTATTAATGTTAATACTTATTATTTTGTTGTTCAGATTAATAATTATTATTAGTATAGTTATACTTATTATTATTATTTGTTATTATAAAAGTATAACTAATAATAATTAGGTATAGTTATATATATATTTAGTTAGTTTATATTATATTATTATTGTTCATCTTCGTTCAACTTACTTGATTATAGATACATATATTAGTTTATTGTTACTGTTATTAATTGTATGTACTATTAGTTTATTTTATTAGTAATTAAATACAATAGACATATTAGTAATCAATATGATATGATATTATTTTATTATTATAATTAAAATGATAGAGATTAGTTAGTTAGTAATTACTTTTAGTTTAATTTAATAAATAATAAATATTAGTACATTAGTAATTAAACATTATAGATATTATAATATTTTATTTTTATTTTTTATATATTTTATTATAGTAATCAAATAGGATAAATAGATACATATTATTCAATATTATAATTATATAATAATAATAATATAATTAAGAGGATAGATATTAGTAGTTAGTAATTGAGCATGATAGATATTATAATATTATATATTATACTATAGCAATTAAATAGGATAGATATATAATATTGATTAATATTATGATATAATAATTAGTTGTATGTTTGTATGTATTATTAGTTTATTGTTGTTATTATTACTATTATTATGTTGTTATTCAAATTGAGATTATTAACGTTACAGTTAGTTATTCATATTAATAATAATTAGTTATAGTTTTATATAGATTTAGTTGTATTGTATGTATTATTATTAGTTTTTATTTTATTTTATGATATAGATTAATGTTACTAGGATACATATATAATATTGGTAATTAAATAAGAATATATATATAATATTGATTAATATTATATTATATTATATTTGATATGATAGATATTAGTTTGTAATTGCTTTAATTTGATAACTAATTAATTAATAATGTATTATCTTATCCTATCTGAAATTTTATTATTTTCTTAAAACATTAGTATTAGTGAATTAGATATTAGTGAAAATTTTCCCAGTTATTTCTCGAAGAAAAGAAAGCTTCATTTTGGTTAGGCTCCATGGGAAGTTTCAAAAATTTTGTAACATTTGGATGTAGATGCATAGGCACAATCAAGGAGTGACACTTTGTGGTTTGTTGTACTTGAATTTGTGGCACAAGGTTATTGGCGCATTTTCTAGAACAAAGTTTGGTTTCAGCCTTTGCTTCACCTGTGTGGGTTATTATTACTGAGAGTTTGCATGTAATGCTTGGACATACTTAAACTTTGTGGTGTGGTTCATTTATCTTTCATTTGTGGTTCATTTCACCATAGCAATGTTATTTCTCATTGTAGCATCCAAGGATATTCTAGAGCTACTTCTAATTGTTATATAGAGTAAGTATGGATACAAGTTTACAAGTTTGGTGCATGGTCATTGCATGTATATATGAGTCTATGTACTCCTAGATGCAAATGCATATCTGGCCTTTTATACATGTGTGTGTGTGTGTGTGTGAGTGAGAGAGAGAGAGAGAGAGAGAGAGAGAGAGAGAGAGAGAGAGGGAGGGAGGGAGGGAGGGAGGGAGGGAGTGATTGAGTGATTGAGTGTAGATACAGAGGGGGGAGGTGTAAAAGGGGTGAGAGATAGAGGGGTTGCAAGTAGAGGAGAGTAAACCATGTGATGTTTTTGTGATAGCATTACCCAATGTGCGATAGGGAAGTGAAGCTGTTGTGCGACAGCAGCTTCACTTCCCTTGCACCCTGCTTGGCAGTAGCAAAGCAGGATAGCGTTCCTTGCGTGTGAAGCATGCAAGTATGACGTGTCCACCTATTTCCATGTCTTAGAAATCCATCGGAAAGAAGGTCTAGAAAGATCCGCCCAGCACTCCCATGGAATGTCACGGGGTTTGCGATCTAGGACTTTCCACGTCTGCCACGTAGCGGAAGTATTCTAGTCATTCCCACTTAGAACCGACCTGAATCAGGGTTTCCCCTACTGGTCATTTCCTAAACGGCAACTAGCGTCGAACAGAAACGCCAGGGCCGAAGCGGATTCACGCTGCACTTGGTTCAAGGAGAATGGGAAATGAGAGGGATGCAAAGCTCGACCTCTCTGCCATAAGGCATAGTCCCATTCCGTTCCCCTAAAACAGCGTAAACCGGGATTATTATAACCTAGACTCTAGGTTAGCGCCCTTGCTATTCATTTCCTTTGAAACGATCTCCTAACTGTCCATTATGATTGAGAAAAGTTCCCGACCAACCGGGACCACCCATCTGTAGGATGGACCTATGGCCACATCCACCACACTTTCCTCAGGTTGTTTTAGTTGTCTAATTACCTATCACATTTAGTTGGACATGCATCAAGCAGCTTCCTTAATTAGCCCGTTAGGCACGGTTCCTTCACATAATCATAGCACTTGACATAGAAAAGCAGTGTCAAACAAGTTTCTTTTCAACAGGTTATCATATTTATCTTTGAAATACATTTATAAAGCCCAGCCCATAGGCTTATCCATAATACGCCCAAAGGCCATCCAGCAATCCACAAGGATTACTAATCCAAGATTCTGCCCGTAGACTGCTATGCGGGCCTCGAGATCCAATCCCGAGTCACGTTGGCCTCTTGTGCAGGGCCCGGAAGGTAAGGGATTTACAGCCAGAGCCCCACTGGCACCCAAGCATCCTCCTGCTCCAAGTAGCGCTCAATGAAGAGACCTCACACGGCGGGTTCGGTCTATTTTCCCGGCGCGGCTAACAACCCCCTTGGTTAGGGTCGGGCAGACAGTCAGGGGTAACTAAGGTTGCCTCTCCCTTTAGGCCTTCAACCTGAAGCATTAGATATCTTTACATCCTTTAGTTCATTGAGCAAACAAAGCAAACAGTGCTCTTTAAACTGTTACAAGCACAATCATTTCCAGTGGTCGTTTATTTGGCCAACTGCTAAGGAGTGAATCCTTCTCTCCGAAAACATCCAGCATTCGATCCGGGATCAATTGCGACTTGGCAAGATCCCCAAGGGTTTGTTTGTTAACCCCTATGTCCTTGGGTTAGGGCAATATCCTATTAACCCAACTTAACCAATACCTTAAGTTCTATTAACAGTTAATATGTTGCTCCAAATTATTGATTGGTCCTTTGCTTCCAAGCAAATATCTAATTCCCTTATCTTGGTCACTTTTTCCAAGAAAGGTGCTATGTCATGATGACTACTCATCCTCTTGCAAGATAAACTTGCGCAAGAATCTGCCAATCTCATTCCGAGGAATTGGCCATTCTCTTGTGATCAAACCACAAGATCATGCGACTCTGCAACTTGTTACACAAGTGTCGCATCTAATCCATGGGACTATTTTACCCATCGAACATCATCTTCTAATCACGGAATCATGATTAGATAGGAAATAGGTTTTAGGGTATCTTTATATCCAATCCATTCCCGATTGCACTAGGCCGACATCATCGGTCCTAGGGTTCCAACTCAATCCGAGTTTTATCTTTTTTTTTAACGAGCAATCCTTAGGGTAGAAACCCTAAGTCGTTTCCTGCAAGTACGTCCTATTGTCCCTACATTCCGTGAATGTGGGTAGGACTTAGGGTTATGAGAGTTTCGACTTGGCAATTTAGTGCGTCTAGGCCAAGTCCTTAATGTGCTAAACCCTAGTTGGCACTTGGAGTATATTGTATTGAATTAACCATCCTAAGCAAATCCTTTGCGGGTTAGGTGTTTGGTTAATCTAGTTTACTTGTCTTACTACAAGGACGAACTACTGCTAAAGATATTGTCTCGATCAAAGACACGATTTATTGCCTCTACGTATGATTCGATTTTACAAACCCTAACTTTGCTGGTTAAGATCAAAGCGTATATTAAGTTACGGCATAATTTCCATTGATCCTACTAGAACATGCATTCACTATTCATGCCGCTAAGTTTTTAGGGTTTTATGTTAAAACGAACCATGCAACCTTTCCCTAACTTCGTTTCTGAATGAAATATTCGTACGTTGAATGAGCATTACGCAACCTTTCCTAACTACTACATAGTTGAATGAGATTTATGCCAATTGACTAGAGTTAACCTACTTCATGCAACTTTAGAATCTTTTCATGCTTTGCAGTTTCCTATGCTTGATAATGACTTTTAATGAATCATTACAAAGAAGATTTGTCTAGAATTGCGACATGCAATTTAATCTTTCTGTGCATAATCAAAGATGTACTACAATAATTTCGACTTTGTAATGGTGGTCATTATTCGATCTAAATTCGTTACTTTGCAATGCACAGAAGTATCTTGCCAAAAATGCATAGACATCTTTCGTTCATTCCATTGAAAAATACAAGTAACCAATCTTCAATCGTGAGTTATTTCTTTAAAAAAAATAGCCAATGTAATTCATTCTCATCAACTAGGTGGATTTAACAAGCATAAGTGCATCCTAATTCCATGAATTAACCATGCATGATTGCAATACTTCGACATAAATCAATAAATAGGAAGAAAACCTGGACTTGCGGGTTCGGTGAAATGTCCACATGAATGTTAGGAGATGATCCTCCTGTGGTTGCACCTTGTGCCTTTTTAGGGGCCATCGTGAATTCGAACTTCTTGTCTAGGCCGCAGTCTTATGATCTTGGCCCGTCTCCTCGTATGAGCAATTCCCTTTGAGGTACGGCTTCCTTGATCGAAGTACCGACTTGCGAAATTGGGCTTTGGAAGGCCTTAGGGTTCAGAGCTTGGGCCTTCTTTCTTTCGAAAAACAGGGATTCGTGAGAGGGTTCTTGCAAAAGCCTTGCAGAAACGGAGGCTTGAGAGATTCTTCTCCTTAAAATTTCGGCTAGGAATGGGTTTATGGGGGAAATCGAGTGGGAAGGTTTTAGAGAAACCCCTCTTCTTCTTACAAGGCCTTTAAAACCGCGGGGGGGGGGGGGGGGGGGGGGCGGAGGGGGGGAGGGGGGGTTAAAGATTTTGCTTGTGGTGGATGCTATGGAAAGGGGACTTAAATCCTGGGGTACAAAGGTTTTATGGAGATTCAATAGGAAGGGACTTAAAGAAAAACTCGGGCCTAATAGGGCTTTATGGACATCCACGGGAAGGGGCTTTAAAAACCCGGGGTAAGGTGGGCTTTAAAGGGACTTAGGTGGGAATCCACAGGAAGGCTTTACAACCGGGGTAAAATGGATTTTTGGGGATGCAAGGGGGAAAGGGGGCTAAAATCCCGCCGGGGGGGGGGGAGGGAAAGGGGGGGTAAAAACCATTTGAGGCTTTATAGTTTGTCTTTACTAGAATAAGGTGTGCAACCTTAGTAAGCATGTCAACCACAACCATGATGGAGTTGTATTCTCCCTGGACTTGGGGTAGACTAACAACAAAGTCCATACTAATGAATTCCCATTTCATTTGGGGAATGTCAAGTGGTTGCAACTTTCCAGGCATTTTGACATGTTCGGCTTTGATACGCTGACAAGACAAACACTCAATGACATATTTAAAAACATCACCTTTAAGCCTCTCCCAATAGTAGCTCTTCCTAACTGCATTGAGAGTCTTAGCATAGCCAGGATGTCCTGAGAAAGGGGAATCATGAGCTTCCCACAGTATCTTCTGCTAAAGTGACTGGCTTGCCAGTATACATAATCTCATTCTATAGTAGACAAGTCCACTATTGATAGAGAATTCATGATACTTAGCCTGTAGCTTTTGGTCTTGGTCCTTGATAGGGATCTCCCTTAGCATCTTTTGATAGGATGGATCATGGCATGCTTCCTCTCTAGTTAGCTCAAGTATTGGGTTGTTTGGCATGGACACCTTTGTGGCTAGAGATCTAGCTGATGATGGATTTTGCAAGATTAGAGAATTAAGAAATGCCTTGCGACTGAGTGCATCGGCAACTACATTCTCCTTTCCAGGTCGATATCTGATTTCAAAGTCATACTCCTCCAGCACTTCAATCCACCGACATTTGCTCATGTTGAGCTCATTTTGGGTAAAGATCCACTTGAGACTTTTATGATCCGTCACTAGAGTAAACTTGTTACCCAACAGGTAGTGTCTCCAAAGCTTCAGAGCATGGATGACAGCTAACAATTCTAGATCATGGGTAGCATAATTCCTCTCATGGCTCTTCAGTTTCCTTGAAGAGTATGCTACATGATGACCTTCTTGCATAAGCACACATCCTAAGGCAAGCGTGCTAGCATCAGTTACTACCTCGAACTCCTTATTGAGGTCTGGAAGTTTTAGGATAGGTGCTGATACCAAACTTTGCTTCAATCTATCAAAGTTGGTTTGTTCAGCAGTTGACCATGCAATGGATATTTGCTTCTTCAGTAAGTCCGTCAGAGGTGCTGCAATCAAATCATAGTTTTTTATGAAGACCCTATACCATCCTGTCAATCCAAGAAAACTGTGTATTTCTTTGACAGTTGTTGGTATTGGCCATTCTAGAACATCTCTGACTTTGGCAGGATCCACTGAGATTCCTTCCGCTGATACGATGAATCCCAGATATTCAATCTGACGTTTGAAGAATGCACACTTCTTCATCTTAGCATAGAGCTTATGTGCTCTCATTGTCTCAAGGACAATCCGAAGTTGGGGTTCATGATCTTCTTCCTATTTGGAATAGACTAAGGTATCGTCGAAGAAGACGAGTATGAAGTCATCAAAATATGGCCTAAAGATATCATGCATCAATCTGTTAAAGGTGGCAGGCGCATTCGTGAGTCCGAATGACATAACTAGGAACTCAAAGTGTCCATATCTTGTGTTGAAGGCCGTCTTTGGGATGTCTTCTTCCTTGATCCTTATCTGATAGTAACCAGACCTGAGATCAATCTTGGAGAATATCTTCACACCCTGAAGACGATCAAGAAGCTCATCTATTCTAGAAATAGGGTACTTGTTCTTGACAGTTGATTGATTCAACCCTCTGTAATCAATACACAGTCGAAGCGTTCCATCTTTCTTTTTCTGGAACAGTACTGGAGCTCCCCATGGTGAACTGTTAGGATGGATGTAGCCCTGATCTAGCAGTTGCTTGAGTTGTTCCTTGAGCTCAATTGCTTCCGGGATGGACATTCTATAAGGTCTCTTTGCAATTGGCGCAACTCCTGGCACTAGCTTGATCTCATGATCCACTTCTCTCTGAGGTGGGAGTTCTGTCAGCTCTTCAGGAAATACGTCCGCGTATTCCTTTAGCCATAAAGGTTCTTCACTAGACTCCTGCTTCTGATCTAACTTATTGAGCTTAATCAAGTAGACAGGTAGTCCCTTTCTAACTCCCTTTATAATCCGAGATGCTTTGGCCAATTGAAATTTTGGCTTTCCAGCCTCACCTTGAGTTGTGACCAATTCCCCTTCAGAGTTTCGAAAGGAAACTTGGCCCTTTCCACAATGAATGTGGGCATCATTAGGTTTAAGCCAATCCATTCCGAGTAGACACTCATGGATACCTAGGTTCATGACTCTGAATTTAACCGAAGTCGTCTTTCCTCCCAGAAAGAATTCCACCTTAGCAGTTTGCCTGGTACAAGTGACGTCACGACCATTTGCTAATTTCACAAGCAAGGTAGGTGCTTCTACTGTGGCTATTCCTAATCTTCTTGCACAAACTGGTGAGATAAAGGAATGTGTCCTGCCACAATCAATCAAGGTCTTGAAACCTTTACCTTGATAGTCCGACGGTGTCTAAATCACCGAAAGCTGGCGATTCGGCCCTTTCTTGTGAAGAGCGGCATGGACTATTGCCCTTTCAAACTCTGCTTCCATAGTCGGATCTTCTTCTTCGTATATTTCCCTGTTGGCAATGCAGGTGGTTCTTTCTCTGCCTCGGGTAGCGGCTCCCTGGCCACGGCTAGTTCCTTGAAAAGGTACTTGACGATGTCCTCTGCCAAGCTTGGGACATTGCCTCTTGAAATGACCGGGCTCATTGCAGTGGAAACAACGGAGATTTCGGCCATTGCTTTGGGTGGGGACAAAGCTGTTGGCATTATTAGTCCTTGCTCTCGTTCTTTGTCCCCGGTTTTGACCTTGAACTCTCTTCACTTGAGGTCTATATGCTCCTTTGTTCTGGTCATTATAAGACCAAGTTTTGTTACTTCTTGGCCTAGCCTGCACCTCCTAAATTATAGGCGCAGCTCGAATAAGTGCGTCCTGTAGATCTAATGGGCGCATAGATTCAAGACGGGTATTCACTGGTGGGTTTAAACCAGCACAAAATTTTGACACCTGTTGTGTCATGTCCATCTGTGGTGCATACTTAACAAGTGAGACAAATTTTGAGTAGTATACATTAAGAGTGAGTCCCAGCTGTTTCAACTCGTAGAACTCATTCGTTTTTTGCGTGCGATACGCAGGTGGTAAGTATCTTCCTTGCACAGCTTTCTACAGCTTTTCCCAGGTAACGGATCCTTCCTCGATCCCTTGATCTCTGCACCATTGCTTCCACCAAAGCCTGGCTTCGCCGATGAGCTTCAGCTTGGCGAGCATAGCGTGGTTGGAGGGTGCAGTACCGGCTGCTTCAAAGTAATCTTCCATAGATTCTATCCAAATCTCAGCATCTGCTTGGACAGTCCTACCTTTCCCATCAAATTCTGGCGGCTTGATCTGCTTGAGAAGAAACTTCTTCTCCTGGATCATGGCAGTACTTAATGTAGGAGGCGAACTAGGAATCTGTACCTGGGGTTGTGCCTGGATAGAGGTTTCTTAACATTATAACTCGCTAATCGTTATGATTTTATATTTCATATCCAATTCAGCTATCCACCAAGAAACCTAGCCACTTAACTTTTTATCAATTCTCATAGACAAAATAGACATTGATAAAAAGAAGTCTTATTCCATTTATATGGGTCTATCCCTTTCGGAGTACAATATTTATTGGGATGGCAAAGCAACTGCACATTTATCTACAGGAACTAGATAATAGTATGGTTTCGGTTCATGGAACTTCAGGAATCGGTAAGTCATCGAAAGATTAGGGTATCCTTTCCTTTGGAACCCATTCTTCTCATAGCGTTCCAACACCTTAATCCTGTCGGCAGGGATTACACGGGTCACTTCCTTGTATACATATGAGTTCAGTTCAACCCTCCGACCTTGAATATGTAAAGTTGAGTTTACGTGAGCCTCCACAAAAATGAATAGCTTCACGATGTTCAAGTCTTCCAACCACTTGATCCTCTTTAGGTTGGTTCGAAGGTATGCAAACCGGTGGGCAGCTATGTAGTAAATTCCTAAGTCACCCGTCCATCTTTGTTCCACGTACAAAGGCGATGGATTATAAATACGATCTAGGATGTTCATCATCTCAACCCTTTGTCAATAATCCGGGGAATGCATCACGGTCATAAACTGACTCGGAACACTAAGAACCTATTCCATGCTTCATAATTCTGCAAGACAGCATCGAAAGTAAGGAAATGTTTTGAACAACAACATTTGCTTTACTTCTTCTTATTAAGATTTCTTAAAAATAAATCCTTTGTTGGTTCACTCTAATACCAACTGTGGCGTGTCCACCTATTCCCTTCAGGACACATCTCAGCAGTCCATCGAAAAGGAGGTCTAGAAAGCTCCGCCCGGCACTTCCATGGAATGTCACGGAGTTTGCGATCTAGGACTTTCCCTGTCTGCCACGTAGCAGAAGTATTCTGGCCGTTCCCACTTAGGACCAACCTGAATCAGGGTTTCCCCTACTGGTCATTTCCTAAACGGCAACTAGCGTCGAACCCCAAGCGAAGTAGTTTACGTAGAAACGCCAGGGCCAAAGCGGATTCACGCTACACTTGGTTCAAGGAGAATGGGAAACGAGAGGGATGCAAAGCTCGACCTCTCTGCCATAAGGCATAGTCCCATTCCGTTCCCCTAAAATAGCATAAACCGGGATTATTATAACCTAGACTCTAGGTCAGCGCCCTTGCTATTCATTTCCTTTGAAATGATCTCCTTGTCCATTACGATTGAGAAAAGTTCCCGGCCAATCGGGACCACCCATCCGTAGGACGGACCCATGGTCACATCCACCGCACTTTCCTTAGGTTGTTTTATTTGTCTAATTACTTACCACATTTAGTTGGACATGCATCAAGCAACTTCCTTAATTAGCCCGTTAGGCACTGGTTCCTTCACGTAATCATAGCACTTGACATAGAAAAGCAGTGTCAAACAAGTTCCTTTTCAACAGGTTATCATATTTATCTTTGAAATTTATTTATAAAGCCTAGTCCATAGGTTTATCCATAATCCGCCCGAAGGCCATCCAACAATCCACAGGGATTACTAATCCAAGATTCCGCCCGTAGACTAGTATGCGGGCCTCGAGATCCAATCCCAAGTCACGTTGGCCTCTTGTGCAGGGCCTGGAAGGCGAGGGATTTATGGCCAGAGCCCCCCTGGCACCCAAGCGTCCTCCTACTCCAAGTACCGCTCAACGGAGAGACCTCACACGACGGGCTCGGTCCATCTTCCCGACGCGGTGTTATGAGCGGTGAACGAGAACTAACCTCTCTCACAACCCGATAACAAGATGTAAAGGAGTGCCCGTTAAAATATTTGACCTTGTCGAATGCACATCTCAACTTGGAAAATTTAAATATTCGACGAAACTCACAACCACACAAGACAATTCACAAAGAAAATATCCAAAATTTTGACAACAACCAAATAAATTATATTCTCATACCTTAATAGCCTCGATCTGAAGCTTGGCACCACAAAGTCTAACTTCTTCCTTTTCCACAACAACACGTCCAAAGATTCCTCGCATGCGACCCTCCTCTCACATCTCTCACAAGATGACAAGTAGATACAAGGGTAGAGGGCCCCTAATTCTCCACTCTCCCTCCTTTTATAGTTTTTTACATCTTCCCTTACGTTGAAGAAGCGTGTGCTTTTCCAAAAAAGCCTTAGGCTTTTTTATGTCTTTTAGGCAATTTAACGCTTTTAACGTTTAAGATATTAAAGCTTAGGAAACTGTAAAGCCTTTAAGGCTTTTTATTCCATGTGTTAAGGTAACGCAACTTGCTATATGGCCTGCTTTGTCTTGTCTTTTTTTAATTGTCTTCCCTCCTTTTTTGATGTTTCGCTCTGCGTCTTCCTCATTTTCTCCTTGATCTCTTTCTTCCTCTATTCTGCTCTTCTGCTACTCCTTCGCCTTTCTCTCTCTCTGTGTTGGGTTATGAAGGCTTAACTTGCCAACTCTCCCTTGCGGGTCTCTCCCTTTCTCTCTCTCTAATCTCTCCGTCTCTCTGAGACACTTTGATCGTTCAAGGTTTTATTTGCCAAGTAAGAAAACTCCCCGTCTCAAGCTAAAGAAGAAGAATCGTAAACACAGGCCGGCGCGCAAAATTTGCTTCTGCGGAATCTGCTTCTCTCTCTCTCTCTCTCTCTCTCTCTCTCTTTTCTCTCTCAAAAGAGATGTAAGCCTGAACCAATTGTGCTTCAAGCGCAACCAGTTTGCATTCCCTGTCTTGAATCTCACATTCCGCCTCTGAAGACAACTTAGCCAGCGACAACGTATACTCCTCCTCCTTTTCTGTGAAAACATCTTGTAAGGCCAAAACCTCATCGCGTAACCTATTCATCTCCACTTCACACATTTGGAACTTCTCCACAGGTTTTTCTATCCGCATCAAAGCTGATACTCTCTCCCTCTCTAGTCCCCACTCCCCCTCCTTCTCTCTTGCCGACGCAGTTGCCGAGGCCCACGAGCTAAAGCGCATGCCCTCAGGCAACCAGCGGCGGCTACTGTCCTGACAACTAACGATTTATCAACATCTCCAATCCTTAAAACAACTCGCAATGCTTCTGAATAGGCTGATGCAAATCCTCCACCACCTGATCTCTCTAGTGCATCTTGTAAAAATTGCAAGGCAGCTTGTCTCACCGGTACCTTTTCAATTACCACTGTCTCCCGCAATGCCCCTGTAAAGTTGTAACACCAAATGACATCATGCTATTTGCACATGAAGAATCCACTTCCGCAAGTGCTCGGATTGTCAATACAGTCTCTACACGCACTGCCATTGTTGAAATCGAGAGAGCCACCACTAAACAATTCTCAAGAGCCTCTCAAGTAGTAGATGGTACCTCTCCAAGTATGCCCAGAAGATGTGATATAGTCCTTAAAATGACAACCAGCATGGAAGAGCTTGTATCCGCTACAGAAAGCTGCTTTGTCAGAAGAACTAAAAACTCCTTCTGAGTTGCCTCACTCATCTGTTCCACAACACCTACACGAAGAATGTAGAGTACACATGCCTGAGAGTGAGCATCTATTTGCGATTTGGAGTTGAAAGTCAGCTTTCCCATTGCCTATAAGGCATAGTTTTGTAACTCCATATCACTATGGCCATAAGTCAGATGCATTCCCTGTGACTTCCCCCGTGGTTGTATCTGGGCATCTGGATTTAGGCCGAGAGCAAGCAAAGATCCTAAAGCTGCAGTATATGCATCTCTTACAGACTGAGAAGGATCCTCTAGTGCCTTAACACAAAAAGCCGCACAATTCTCAAGCCCTCTTGCTCCTAAGCATGGGCCACCTCTTTTGTTTTTGCCTGCCTGTCTAAATTTCCACACCTGCCAACTCCCTGGTGCCCACAAAAGCTGTGAATCCTGTCACCAAGCCACCAGATGTCCATGGAATGAAAAGCACAAAGCCTCTTCTGCTAAAGCCACTTGTGATGGCCAAACGAAAGAGGAGGGAGGCACACAACTGTTTTCACGGCAATGTCAAATCCTTGATTCGCAGGTAATCTGCTGTTAGAAAGAGAAGCAGGATTATGTGTCCGTGATTGCAACTAAGTGGGGCACCATCACCACCACCACAGCCATGGAAAATCATTCATTCATCCAGAGAGGGAGAAAGCATATCCAAAGCTTATGGAAACAAAGAAGGGCTCCTTCTCTCCTAGCAATCTTGAGTTGTAACGAACAACGCGCCCTGTTCCACGGTCACCATGACCCACCATTAAATTGTGATTTAAATCACCGTTACTGTGAATCACAATTGAGATTGGGCTAGAGAGCAGCCTGTGTGATCATTGATTTCAAATCCTTCATAAAGCTGCAATAAATCTACGCTCCATGAAATGCTCACAGTTCAATAAAGCATCAGAGGCATCAGGAAGCTCTGTTCTGTAAATCCCATCAATGAGAGATTGATTGAACTTAGGCTTTGAGTCGCCCTTCAAGGTAACAGACCAATTCTCTAGAGCAATCCTAGTGAGTTGGTCCCTTTGAATCTCTGAGAGGGTAATAATTTTGCCCGTGCCCAAAATTCTTGCTTCAATCTGAGCAGCTGCATCTTTCTGAATGCTAGGAGCGAAACCATTTTTGGAATTTTATTTTCATGCAATGTGCCCTAGCAGAAATATGATTTGGAAGGAACTTCGTGCTCAACCATACATGATTTAATAAAAAAATGCAATTGATCTATGTTATGCAATCAATCAATCCATGCTACACACAAAATAATGTATGCATTGAAGAATCGTGCCTAGCCTATCTAGATGTGATCGTGCGTCATGCAAAATGCAACAAAATTTCTTATTAATTTAAAATTCCTTATCCTCACCTCTCAACTCTCATAAGAAGATATGATATACTCCGCTCCACCCGTCCATAATCTCACATCACTCTAGAAAATGGTGGTCCTCAAGATGTTGACCAAATATGAACAACCCTTCTCACAATTGATGGCGTCCTTCACGACCCTCGAACTCTCCCAACCACCTTACCCTCTCAACCTGAGGTTCCTAACTTTGTGATGAACATCCCAAATGGTGCGTGCAAGAAAAGTGCATGCTCAATGACAGGTGCTCTCTCATGTGCGCGTGCATCTAAGATTTACTGCATATAGTTGCAGCGGACCTCATGCCGTGTTAGTGCTCAATGATGGTGCAAAATGTGCTTAATCCCAACCCATGGCATGGAAATATTTGATAAGGACAGGAGATGACCCCCGAGTGCAGTGCATCAACTAGTACAACGTGAAGTGCTCGTGAACCCATTATCCCCGTGATGTGCAAGAGTCACAAAAAAAAAATATATATCTAGCTCCTCAATGTTCGGTAGCTAATAGCAAACTCCAACTTTATCCTATTCAAAAAATACTAAACTCGACCAAGGCTATCAAGTTTCACACTCAACAAATCAAACAAAATGATAGAAACAAATCCTAAGCTAGACAAACACAATAAATCGAGTTACAAAACAACAAAACAAACTGTCACACAACAACTAAACTAGCAAAAATCAACCCTAACTACAATTTGACTAGGGAAATTCAGTTTTCAGAAAAATGCTTGATATATTTAGCCCTCCCCCTAGTTTGCAAACATTCATGTGCAGTAGTTACTTTCATATAATGATGCAACATCTATCATCCATTCAATTTACTCATTCTTTTGTTGAAATTGTTGTTCTGACCACTCCTCTATTTGTATTGTCATTAACCTTGATATGTATTTCTTTAATCTATATCCATTTATCCTCTACTTATGTGCCTTCCCATCCAAATTTTCTAATGCATAAGTTCCATTTTTAAAAACTTCAGAAACCCTGAATGGTCCTTCCCATTTTATTTGGAATTTCTTTTGAAAAGTATGATCCAATTTACTATTGTATTTCAAAACTAAATCCCCTTTTTTATATTTTTGTTTTTCATTTTTTTATTAATCTCTTGTAAAAAAATTTCTTAACTTTTTTCATATTGATCACACACTTCCTGTCTGTTTAATTGTGCTTCTTGTAATTGTATCAACCTTTCTGTGAAATAATTTTTTTCCTCTCCTTCAGTCAATTTTTCAATCATCCTTAAAGCCGGTATTTCTACCTCTATAGGTAATAAGGCTTCCTTTCCATAAACTAGTTTAAAAGGAGAATAGCCTGTACTTTCTTTTCTTACTAAACGATAAGCCCACAATGCACTTGGCAATTCAATATCCCATGTTTGTGGACGATCTTTTGTCATTTTAGACAGCATTCTTATTAACTCCCCGTTAAATCGCTCGTTGAGACCATTACATTGAGGATAGTATGGTGAAGCAAATCTTTTTGTTATTTTCATTTTCTCACAAAGATAGTCTATTAATTCTCCCTTAAAACCTGGTCCTCTATCTGACAAAATCTCTAAAGGTGTTCCAAATTTACAACATATATCTTCATAAATAAATTTTCCCACATCTATGGCTCTGATGTTTTTTACAGCCTTAGCTTCTGCCCATCGAGAAAGATAATCAACGACTGTCAAAATATATATTTTTCCTCATGAAGTATGGGGTAATGGACCAATTGCATCAATTCCCCATTTTTCAAAAATGTCATATGCAAGAATTGTTTTTCTTGTTTTCGGTTTCAATATCCTCTTACTCATTCTTTGACATTCATGACAAGATTTGCACCAATGATTAACGTCTTTTTGAATGCTTGGCCACATATATCCTTTAGTTAAAATCTTTTGTAAAGTTATTTTATAAGAATAATGTCCCCCACAAGCCCCCTCATGATTTGTTTCTAAAATGTGATATGTTTCTTCTTTCCAAGGTACTCTTCTTAAAATTAAATCCACTCCTTTAGCATAAAAAACATCGTTCACCATTTTATATATTCCAGCTCTTCTTAAAAACCCATACTTTTTGTTTTTTTGAATACTTGAAGGTACTTTTCCTGTTAACAAAAATTATTCTTCCAGGTCTAGGGTTTCTCTTCCCCTATAGAGAGGAAGATCTGCTTTCATTACAAACACTTGACAAATTGCTAATTGGGCTGCATTGTGAGCTTCCTGATTTTCTTCCTTGGAGATATGTTTCAAACTCCAGGCTTCAAACTGCTTTAGATCTCTTCGAATTCTATTGCACAACCTCTTCAATTTGGGATTTTTTATCTGCCAAAATCCGAGTATTTGCTTTACTAATAGTAAAGCATCACCTCTAATTCTCAACCTTTGAATTCCCATTCTTCGACAAAGCATAATGGCCGCTTGTAAGGTTGCATACTCAGCTTCATTATTACTTGTTGCCTCAAGTTTAACTGTTTCTTTTTTTTATTAAATTTCCTTGAGGATCATAAACCACTATTCCTCCTGAAGATGCTTGGTGTGCCTTACGATATGATCCATCAAAATACATCAAGAATGAGTTTTCTATTTCTTGTTTTTCTTCTTCTTTCTCTCCAAATTTTCATTTAAGTATAAAAGAACTTCCTTTATAGGTTAAAAGGTCTGCTATTGTAGCCCTAGTTGAATCCTCAACCTGGATGAAATTTTTCTAGTTCAACTATCCATTTCATTGCTCTTCTTGATAAGTTTGAGTTATTCACCAACTGTGGTAATAGTGTATACCTTGTTAAAATAGTAAAGGATTTTGGTAGTAAATATCTCCTAAACTTTCTACAAGCAAATATTACACTTAACATTACCAGCTCTATTTCTGTATATGTTTTTTCTATTTGCAACTTCACTCGACTTGCAAAATAGATAGGTCTCATATATCTAGAATTCCTTCCTTGTTGCATTAGAATTGCCCCAATAGCATCTTCCCCAATTGAAGGATTCACAAAAAAACTCCTTTTCCCAATTAGGTGCTTGAACTGATGATGCATGACTCACAGTTTCCTTCACTTGTTGAAACACTTCTTTAGCCTCTTTAGTCCACTCTAAAGGATCCTTCTTGGCTACCATCTGTAATGGATAGAGTAACTGAGATGCCAAAGGAATGAATATTGATAGATATCTTACCTTATGAATGAATGTCATAAGTTCTTTAGTATCTACAGGTGATACTAAGGTTACTAGGGCTTCTACTTTTTCAGGATCAGGTTGTATTCCATTTTCTGAAACTACATGACCAAGAAGTTTCACTTTTGGTTGAGCTATTTTGCATTTTTTTGGATTTAGTTGACAACCATAACTATCCAATCTTTCGAATACTTTCCCAAGTTTTTCACAATGTTCTAATCTTGTATTGTGGACACAAATATCATCAATGAAGTCTCTAACAAACTTTCCTAGGTAAGGTGCTAGCACTCTATTTATCCTCCCTTGATACCAGGCTGGTCCATTACTAAGTCCAAAAGGTAAAACTCTATAGCAAAAACAACCCCATGGTGTTATGAAAGTCGTTTTCTTTTGATCTTTTGGAGCAATGGGTAATTGAAAATATCCAGAATATCCATCACAAACACTATACCTTTCAAAACCTGCGACTGAATCTAAGATTTCTTCTACGAATGGCAGCGGATAATGATCCCTTTTTGTGACGACATCAGAGGCATCAGGAAGCTCTGTTCTGTAAATCCCATCAACGAGAGATTGATTGAACTTAGGCTTTGAGTCGCCCTTCAAGGTAACAGACCAATTCTCTAGAGCAATCCTAGTGAGCGGGTCCCTTTGAATCTCTGAGAGGGTAATGATTTTGCCCGTGCCCAAAATTCTTGCTTCAATCTGAGCAACTGCATCTTTCTGAATGCTAGGAGCAAAACCATTCTTGGAATTTTATTTTCATGCAATGTGCCCTAGCAGAAATATGATTTGGAAGGAACTTCGTGCTCAACCATACATGATTTAATAAAAAAATGCAATTGATCTACGATATGCAATCAATCAATCCATGCTACACACAAAATAATGTATGCATTGAAGAATCGTGGCTAGCCTATCTAGATGTGATCATGCATCATGCAAAATGCAACAAAATTTCTTATTAATTTAAAATTCCTTATCCTCACCTCTCAACTCTCATAAGAAGATATGATATACTCCTCTCCACTCGCCCATAATCTCACATCACTCTAGAAAATGGTGGTCCTCAAGATGTTGACCAAATATGAACAACCCTTCTCACAATTGATGGCTCACGACCCTCGAACTCTCCCAACCACCTTACCCTCTCAACCTGAGATTCCTAACTTTGTGATGAATATCCCAAATGGTGCGTGCAAGAAACATGCGTGCTCAATGACAAGTGCTCTCTCATGTGCGCGTGCATCTAAGATTTACTGCATATAGTTGCAGCGGATCTCATGCCGTGTTAGTGCTCAATGATGGTGCAAAATGTGCTTAATCCCAACCCATGGCATGGAAATATTTGATAAGGACAAGAGACGACCCCTGAGTGCAGTGCATCAACTAGTGCAACATGAAGTGCTCGTGAACCCATTATCCCCGTGATGTGCAAGAGTCACAAAAAAAAAACATATCTAGCTCCTCAATGTTCGATAGCTAATAGCAAACTCTAACTTTATCCTGTTCAAAAAATACCAAACTCGGCCAAGGCTATCAAGTATCACACTCAACAAATCAAACAAAATGACAAAAACAAATCTTAAGCTAGACAAACACAATAAATCGAATTACAAAACAACAAAACAAACTGTCACACAACAACTAAACTAGCAAAAATCAAACCTAACTACAATTTGACTAGGGGAATTCAGTTTTTAGAAAAATACTTGACAACGGCTAACAAACCCCTTGGTTAGGGTCAGGCAGACAGTCGGGGGTAACTAAGGCTGCCTCTCCCTTTAGGCCTTCAACCTGAAGCATTAGATATCTTTACATCCTTTAGTTCATTGAGCAAACAAAGCAAACAGTGCTCTTTAAACTGTTACAAGCACAATCATTTCCAGTGATCGTTTATTTAGCCAACTGCTAAGGAGTGAATCCTTCTCTCCGAATGCATCCAGCATTCGATCCGGGATCAATTGTGACTTGGCAAGATCCCCAAGGGTTTGTTTGTTAACCCCTATGTCCTTGGGTTAGGGCAGTATCCTATTAACCCAACTTAACCAATACCTTAAGTTCTATTAACAGTTAATATGTTGCTCCAAATTATTGATTGGTCCTTTGCTTCCAAGCAAATATCTAATTTCCTTATCTTGGTCACTTTTCCCAAGAAAGGTGCTATGTCAGGATGACTACTCGTCCTCTTGCAAGATAAACTTGCGCAAGAATCTGCCAATCTCATTTCGAGGAATTGGCCATTCTCTTGTGATCAAACCACAAGATCATGCGACTTTGCAACTTGTTGCACGTGTCGCATCTAATCCATGGGACTATTTTACCCATTGAACATCGTCTTCTAATCACGGAATCATGATTAGATATGAAATAGGTTTTAGGGTATCTTTATATCCAATCCATTCCCGATTGCACTAGGCCGACATCGTCAGTCCTAGGGTTCCAATTCAATCTGAGTTTCATCTTTTTTTTAACGAGTGATCCTTAGGTAGAAACCCTAAATCGTTTCCTACAAGTACGTCCTATTGTCCCTACATTCCGTGAATGTGGACAGGACTTAGGGTTATGAGAGTTTCGACTTGGCAATTTAGTGCGTCTAGGCCAAGTCCTTAATGTGCTAAACCCTAGTTAGCACTTGGAGTATATTGTATTGAATTAACCATCCTAAGCGAATCCTTTGCGGGTTAGGTGTTTGGGTAATCTAGTTTACTTGTCTTACTACAAGGACATTGTCTTGATCAAAGAGGGGAAAAACTAGTTGCATTACGATAACATTCTTGTAGGCACACGATTTATTGCCTCTACGTATGATTAGATTTTACAAACCCTAACTTTTCTAGTTAAGGTCAAAGCGTATGTTAAGTTACGGCATAATTTCCATTGATCCTACTAGAACATGCATTCACTATTCATGCCGCTAAGTTTTTAGGGTTTTATGTTAAAACGAACCATGCAGCCTTTCCCTAACTTCGTTTCTGAATGAAATATTCGTATGCTGAATGAGCATTATGCAACCTTTCCTAACTACTATGTAGTTGAATGAGATTTATGCCAATTGAGTAGAGTTAACCTACTTCATGCAACTTTAGAATCTTTTCATGCTTTGCAGTTTTCTATGCTTGATAATGACTTTTAATGAATCATTACGAAGAAGATTTGTCTAGAATTATGACATGCAATTTAATCTTTCTGTGCATAATCAAAGATGTACTACAATAATTTCAACTTTGTAATGGCAGTCATTATTCGATCTAAATTCGTTACTTTGCAATGCACAGAAGTATCTTGCTAAAAATGCATAGACATATTTCGTTCATTCCATTGAAAAATACAAGTGACCAATCTTCAATCATGAGTTATTTCTTTTTTTAAAAAAAGGCAATGTAATTCATTCTCATCAACTAGGTGGATTTAACAAGTATAAGTGCATCCTAATTCCATGAATTAACCATGCATGGTTGCAATACTTCGACATAAATCAATAAATAGGAAGAAAACCTGGACTTGTGGGTTCGATGAAATGTGGACTTGTGGGTTCGGTGAAATGTCCACATGAATGTTAGGAGATGATCCTCCTACGGTTGCACCTTGTGCCTTTTAAGGGGCCATCGTGAATTCGAACTTCTTGTCTTGGCTGCAGTCTTATGATCTTGGGCCGTCTCCCTCGTATGCGCAATTCCCTTTGAGGTACGGCTTCCTTGATCGAAGTATCGACTTGCGGAATTGGGAAGGCCTTAGGGTTTGGAGCTTGGGCCTTCTTTCTTTCGGAAAAGAGGGATTCGTGAGAGGGTTCTTGCAAAAACCTTGCGGAAATGGAGGCTTGAGAGATTCTTCTCCTTGAAATTCTGGCTAGGAATGGGTTTATGCGGGAAATCGAGTGGGAAGGTTTTAGAGAAACCCCTCTTCTTCTTACAAGAACTGGGGCTAGGTTCTTAGTAACTCCCTTTGCTTCAAAGTCGGGATGGCTTACTGAGAATCTAAAGGGAAGGCCTTTAAAACTGCCCGAGGGGGGGGGGGGGAGGGTAAAGATTTTACTTGTGGTGGATGCTATGGAAAGGGGACTTAAATCGCGGGGTACAAAGGTTTTATGGAGATTCAATAGGAAGGGACTTAAAGAAAAACCCAGGCCTAATAGGGCTTTATGGACATCCACGGGAAGGGGCTTTAAAAACTCGGGGTAAGGTGGGCTTTAAAGGGACTTGGGTGGGAATCCACGGGAAGGCTTTACAACTGGGGTAAAATGGATTTTTGGGGATGCAAGGAAAGGGGGCTTAAATCCGTCGGCGGGGGGGGGGGGGGGGGGGGGGGGGTAAAAACCGCTTGTGTAGGAATGTAATGGAAAAGGGGGCTTAGAGAGCCCCCTTAGGAGCTTCTAGACTGCAGCACGTGGTGCAAGGAGACGACGATTTGATGACGGATCTTGGTGACTGGATGGCGGCTTCTAGCGATGGCAGTGGTGGCCTCAGGTTTCAGCCAGCGGCTCCTCCAGTACGGTGGCAGCTGGCGCAGCACGGCATGTCGTTCTATTACCCTTCCTCCACTCAAGCATAGTCTTCTTTTCTCACGCCCTCCTTTTTCCCCCCCCCCCCCTAGGGGTTTTTTATAGGATAAGGGAGAGGAGACCTCTCCCCCCATGCGGCTTGTTGCATGGCCCCATTCCCCCCACGACCTCCAGGAATAGTGTTGACACATCCGTGCCACACTCCCTCTCCTCCAGCACGGCCTTCGGTTGGGGGGAAGAAGGTGTAATAAATATAATATAAAAAGAATTTGACTTTTATCCCCACATTATCCTTTTAACCTCCTCCCAAGAGGACGTTCACCTATGGTTATGCGGGTTTTTAAACCTTGGTCCCGTTTTGCCAATGGAGAGTCATGATACCTCGCGTACAGCTTAAAGATTGCACCGTCGGTAATTCCAATGCCGGACTTGACCTTTGCATGAGATTCACGTGGTTTGTGGAAAGTCGGACTAGTAATATTTTTTTAACGGAAATATTACATCAAGGAACGCTAGTTGCAACTAATTGGGCTATGTAAAATCATACATTTTTATGTGAAGGATCAATGAAATGATCTAGCAAACAAATGGGTTATTGTCTTATGCATTCTAAAAGCTCAAAACTACATAATATCAACTTTAGATATTGACATATGGCTTTATAAAAAATTCAAGATTTTCTTCGTTAACATTACATCGGTCAACATGGACTCTAAGTATGACATGCTTAGCAAATTGCACTGTGTTTAACGAGCCTCTTATGTACATCATATATCTTCTAGAGTGCAATACGTCCAACATTTTAGCACGTGTATTTGGAAGGAGTAGGATGTTAAAATATTACTTATCTAATCTAAGGTAAGTAATCTCAAATTAGATTAGATTAGAAACTTCCCAAGCTCATGTGGGCTCTTTACATATAGATATTATGATAGCTTTTTGAGTTTTATAGTTAAACTTTGATCTTGAAGTTTACATAGATATGGTTAGGGCTTTAGATGGGTTCATATGATCCATGGCATGATGCATTATGTTGTATAGAATGAAGAATGGTGCAAAATCATATCTAAACATGGACAACTCATAGAGTGCCGAGTTGCTCATGAACTAACATATAGCTAGCCATTATGGTTGTCATCCCTATCACATGGTTCTACTTTGTAGAAGCCATGGTCAACCATCATGGGGACATAGATGATAGATTAGACTAGGACAAACAAATAAAATATGTGAATAAGCATTTCTTCAATAGAACCATAAGGTTTAACATATTAACATCGATCAAAGTTCTACGTTCAAAGTTTTAACCTATAGAACAATGATGACGGTGGACCATGGTCATTGATGCTTTTGCCTTCAAGCTTTAGCCTTCATTGCTTTTGAATCCTAATTCATAATGATGGTGATTGCCACAGTGCCACTAACGTGTTTGGCCGTAGTGGAGTGATGAGTAGTTGCTCATGAGTCGAGAGTCATTATTGAGTTGCTGATGTATTTGATTGTGTTGGAGCTTGGGGCTAGTAGGGGCTATTGCTAGTGTTGGCATCGAGCAATGCTATGTGGCCTATGGGGCTAGTTGCTAGGGTGATGCTAGCAATGGTCACTAGCACTAGCAATGCTACATGGATTTGGGGTAGTGCTAGCAATGGCCGTTGGTGCCATTGACTGCTATGGATACCGATTTTCTTAGCTTTGCAGAGTTCACATATGAATGAGGTAGACATTAAATGTGTAGCCAAAACTAGAGAGGGGAGACTCGAGAGGCGAGATACATGAAAGATACAAGAGCCTTGAGGATAATGCATAAAGAAAATGGAGAGGAGACACAACTCAAAGACTGTACTTGAAGTGGTGGTTGACAATGATTCCCAACTTCCAAGAGTGCTCAAGCCTCATAGGCAATGGCGACAGCTTGCAGATTCAAGACAAATGGCACTTTCGAAAGGATGAGAGGAGGGTTTGCAATTTTCTTGCAAGTTCAAATTTTGAGGACAAGGTATACGGTATACCCAAGTTTCAACTTGAGACTAGACATGACTTATTGCCAATAGATCTTGTATATGACAAGACTTCGAAATTGTTGAGAGTGACTTGGAAGTTGGAACTTCTCTAAAAAATAAGATAAATAATTTTATTTATAATAATGATTGTATAAATATAAATATAAAACTACCCTTTGAATGCAATGTTGGGAAAATTTTACCTTTCTACAAGAAGGGCTAAATTTTTCCTTTGTACTTTAATACGAAGGCTCGTAATGTTTGGGGATCTATAGCAAGGCAATAATGGGCTAGAAGGGCTTTGCTACCTTCAAAAAATGAAGCTTGGTTCGATCGTCACTCTCGCGAACATGTGCTTTCCTAGTTTTGTTTTGGGGTATTGTGGTAACTATCGATGCTTGGGGGTTTTCAATATTAAAAAATAACACAAATATATGTGTTTTACTAGTTTTGTTTTGGCGTATTGTGGTAACTATCGATGCTTGGGGGATTTCAAGATTAAAAAATAACACCAATATATGTTCTTTAGGTTGGACGAATAAATAAGAATACGTTTCTTTTATGTTGATTGAAGATAGAGAGAGGGAGAGGGAGAGAGAGAAGAGGCGCAGAGGAACCCTGTTTTCGGTGTATCCGCTCATCATTCCATTGTTTTTGGTTTTCCTCTTCCCTTCGCCATCGTCCGTTATCAGAAAGAATCAACCCCAATCGCTTCATCGCCGGGTTGTCTATTGGAGCATGGGATGATGTCTAGGGAGCGATACCACCATCAATTGCCTGTCGACCTTTGGCAACAACAACAACAGCAACAGCAACTTCCACAAACGCATCAGCATCAGCATCACCAGCCTCAGCATCAGCAGCAGGACAGATGCTGCTGGCTTCCCCGGCGGTCGCAGCTTCCGAGGTCCCTGCCGTGCTGTGCCAATCAGATGATCCCCCCGGCAGCAGCAGTAGCTCTAGCGCCGGCACATCCAGCAGCACCGAGATGTATTTCTCCAGAGAGGAGATCGACAGGTGCTCTCCATCCCGGCGAGACGGCATCAACGTCCAAGCAGAGACGTTCCTCAGACACTCCTACTGCTCCTTTATCCAGAGCCTTGGAATAAGGCTGCAATTGTGCGTTTTGTTGTGCTTTCAACGGGCATGGATTCTTGTCAGTTGCGTTTATTGAAATTCTCATTGTTTTTTTTCCAAAATTTTGATTGCTTCCTCATTAGATTATCCAGATGCAAGAGTACAAGGGATTGTTATGTTTGGGAGTATGTTGTAATGAACTGAAAAGAGGAAGAGAGGCACAGGATGTGGTGGTACAGTCATATAATTAGATGGGGTACACATTGAATCGTGTCTGAATGTTCAGCTTGGTTTTTCTGTGCTTGTAGGCCACAACCAACAATTGCAACAGCAATGGTTCTTTGCCACCGCTTTTTTCTTCGCAGATCACATGCTGCGTATGACAGATTTGTAAGTCATAGTTGCTGCTTTTTTATTTAGTCCAGGGACAAAGTGAAAAACCATGTCACCTCTGTTTTTTCTTCTTTGGCAATCTCATACTGTGAATTAAGATACAGTTTTTTCTCTATTCTATGTAATTCAGAGGTCTGGTATAATCTGTTGATGGACTTGGATGTGCTTTTGATTTCCTTTAAGAAGTTCAAATTTAAAGGAGCTTATACTCTGAACTGGTCAGACACATTTTTGAATGATGGAAAATGGATTTTTTGGAGATTGATATATTACGCATCATAGAGAGGTGCTGTTTAGGACATTACAAGGAGACTTTCTAAAGAAATGAAATTAAACTTAGTTTTAATGATGATAAACAACATGCTTAAAGATAGCTTTTAATCCTCCATGTGTTTCCTTGTTTGTCCCAAGAAAAGAAGTTAATGAAGTCTTCTTGGCCAAATTTTGTTATGGCAAGAATAAAGTTGTTGCTCATATTAGAGAGTTCATTTTGCAACCTCATCAACGATGATCAAGTGACAAGAAAGTTTACTGATGTTAATATTGTTAGAAATACGGATGTCACTCTACAAAGTGCCTTTGGTTGTCCTCTAGTAAGATTCTTATAGTGAGTCTTTTTGACTCCTCTCGACTCACATCCAGATAACCATCAAGTCTTGTACCACTTGTAGCCTTTGTTGAGGCATCTTGTTTGGGACTCAAGTATCACCCTACTCTCATTGTTCATTCACTCTTGGTTTGCGCTTCATTCTTGGCTTCGATTTGTTGTGATTGTACCCAATGGCTTTCTTTGGGGTAGCTTCGTGTGATCTCCATCATTATTTAGTTGCTTCCCATTTTTCCTTATTGCTTTTATTTGTGCTTTACGTTCATGTTGGCATTTTGGGGCTTCGACACTCTTAAATTTTGACTCTTGCATGATCTTGAAGCCTTATTGAGTCCTAATGCAACTCTTTTGACTTAAGCCCTAGGATCCATAGGATACTAGAGGATAGCTTAACACAATAATCAGCCCCTCCATGTGCTACAATATGCAGCTATAATGAGGGTGCTAGGAGTGGGAAGACAAAAAGTGATCAAGACCAACTAATAGGCGTGCGTATAAACATGTAAGAAATGCTCAAGAAACCCTAATTTTCTCTTGGCTGGCATCCTAGGCCAGAAAGATGGATGTGGCCCAAAAATAGAGACGAAAGGACAATAAGGCCAAAGTGATAAAAAAGAGTAGATTTTTTATCAGAACTAGACAAAGCTCTTAATTTCTCATTTGACTCAATGTGGGGCTCACGACCATGATATAACCATGATCATTAATAGATTTCACTAGCTTGTGATTGCACTAGGAGGTCAAAACAAGACTATTTTTATTGGAATTCTTTATTTATAGAGTTTATGTTGGTTTATCTAATGGGCCTTCTTGGTATTAAAGGAGTGTGAACGCCGAAGGTAGAATTTGCTTCTACCTTGGAGGAAAGGTCCTTAGTGTATTCTTTGATGATTTTTGCATAGATAGTTGGCTCCTTCATTTTGAAAAGTAGAAACTGGCTCTCAGTAGACTTGATGAATCATGGTTGTGTTGGCACAATTAAGGGTGAAACTTGTTGGGCATGGTCTTAGAGAGTGGAATTAAAGCTAATCTTGACACCAAGATACTCCAAAAGGTAGAGAACCTGTCTAGATTCATACCTTTGACTTCATAGCTTTTATTCTTTTTGTAGCTGGTTGCTGGATTGGGTCTCGTAGTTTACAACTGCCAGATCAAGAAACATTTTTTGATGTCAATCCATTAGTGGGATAGGATGCCATTGGTGTAGTCTTTTTGCAAAAGGCAAACAATTCACAATATATGAGGCTGGTTTATTTTGCAAGCAGTGTAAAGAGCAAGGTTGAGATGATTTTTTGAAGCTGATCAGCTCTTGATGAGTGTGGTAGAAGAGAGCCAATCTTCTGCTTGAATCGTTCTTGACAAGTTATTCTCTTTGCCTCAACTTGTAAACAATGTGAAACTAATATGAAGGGTAATCAAATGGGTGATAGAATTGGGGAAATGTCAATTCTCTTCCATTGTGGTGGAGAGCGCTAGAGCAACCTTGGAGATTTGTTGATCTATAGGAATAGCCTTAAGATGATCAAGGAGAGTGATGTGAAGAAGCAAGAGCGAGAACCTCACATATTGATAATGCTTATGCTTTATTATTTCATGGGTCCTATAAAAAGTACACAATGAGGCTTTATGTGGTTTTGGTTAGTTTAATCCTAAAGGGTGCTTGCTTAAGAAGGAAAGAATGAAGTTGCATGTTCAAAGAAACCATGAAGCAGAATATCCTATGCCACAAAGATCTTTGTAGATAATGCTTGCGGACCCAAAAGATCAAAGGTTTAGACCAATGCTTTAATTGTGGTAAATTAGGTCTTGGGGTATTGCAAGCAAAGAAGCCATATCTTAAACCAAGGTGTAATAAAGTGAGGAGGTTTTTGAGTAGGCTTGAAGCGTTGCAGTTTGAGGCATGTGGATAGAAAAGACAATGCAATAGCAACATGAAGTTTTTGAGGAGGTAGTCCCAATAAAGTTTGCTGCCAAGGTGGATATTCTATGTATCTAGAGAGAATTTCTTGCATCAAAAGAGGAGTTTCTATTGATTGGTACCATTCCAAAAAGTACATTGAAGTTTCGAAAGCATTTTTTATCAAAACAATAGGGAGGTAGATGGTGGTTAAGGATGTTTTTTTTGTGAAAGAAGTGGACATGGTCTTCATGAGGATTCTTGGAGATAGGAAATATACATGAGTCTTGAAGATTATGAGTGTTTCATCTAGTGTTTACTCTTTCATGAGGCCAACGCTAACCTTGTCATGGAGAATTGAGGCTGAATAACTTAAGATTTGTAGCACTTGTATCATCATGAAGCTGAGCTCTAACTTCTATAGCATGAGGGCTGTTTGTCAAGGATTTTGCATTTAGGTCACCTTAGTTGCCTTTGAGATATGTGCATCTAGTGCAACATTAGCTTTCGTAGCAATGATTTTAGCATGCACATTGATGAGAGAGTTTACAATGAAAATGGTTTAAGCCTTTGATGCATAGTAACATGGGACGACCAGTTTCTAGCTTCCAGACCCAATCGTTGTTGCAGTCGCAATCCATCTCTGTACCATCCCAATCTGGTCCCCATGTTAGAGTCCCTCTCATGGTGATATAGGATGGCAACTTATGTTCCCTTTGGCATTCATGTTCATGTCCCCAAAACTTGTTCCATGTTATTGTGCTTCAATATGAGCCGTGGTTGAACTATATATATATATATATATATATATATATATATATATATATATATATGAGATCATGATGGGCCTTTTTGGTTATGGAAAGCATTACTACATCCGGGTCTCACATTATCATTGTATGCGGGAAGCTTGAAGTTCTATGGTAAAGCTTTTTAGATAAGTATGTTCATTATGATAGCATGGCAAGAATTGATTGTATTGTTTCAATGAAGCATTGATAGTACTACTTTGATATATCTTTACAAGGAATCATGGTGTGGAAGGTTCATGATAGGATGCCCAAACGTGATGACATATAAAGAGACATAGGGAAGTCCATAGCATTGGGTATGGACTTGGGCTTATAAATTGTGAAGATGGTAGCTTATGCCTACCCTTAAATGTGTTGTAGATCTACTACTCACGTGGAGATGGTAGGACAGGAGGATGAAAGGATGACATGGGAGTGTGCATATGCGGGAGTAGGGTCAGCTTCTAAGAATATGGTATTGAAGGTGGCACAACTTTTGTTGTTGCTAGGATGATTGCTGTTAATGGGAGCTGCAAATGGCATAATAGGCCGTTATGCTTTGAAAGGAGGGTCACTGCCTTTGTGTGGTCCAAGCTATTGTAAGGGGGAGATGACATGATGACATTACTTGTGATATCAGTTGTTGCTTTTGGCATCGTAAATGATACATAGCAGATGAAGTTAGACTAATTAAAGCAGGAGTTTAAGGCAAGTAAATTACAAATACACTGCTTATAATGTGATCTTTCAAATACCTTAGCCTCAAGTATTAAAGGCTAAGAGAGAGCCTGCAACATAGCCTTTCAAGGGCTATACTTAAGGCTTAGTCTCTAACTAAGCTCAGGAAAAGCTCCATTACTAGTGTCTTAGCATTCCAAACATCCAATGCTCCATTTGTTATGTCCTAGCTCTCCAAAAATCCACTAAGGATCACAGTAGGAGAAGAAGAGAAGCATGTGGAGGCAAAGATGAGTTTGAGGATTGAGACCTTGACTAGAAGGGAGTTTGGAGGGAAGCAATAAGAAGATGAGAGTTGAGACAAGGTGCTGTTAGAGCTCGGAAGATTGAAGCCTAGATCGGAGTAGGTCTAGGAGAAACTGCTTGCATTGGGTTGAGTAGGTCTTTGGGAAACTGCCTACATTACATTGTGTTTAGGAGTTACTTTATCCATCCACATGATTTGAAGGTATCCTTGTTTTTGTTGTTGTGTATTTATTGGTAATAGTGCATATGCTTATGTGCATTGTTGTGGAGTTGTGGATTGGAGAAAGGGAACATGTTTTTGTTTAGTCAAAGAGGATGAAAAGCACTTTGTGCATGCTGTTTATGATGTTTTGATCATCCCAACATCATACCCCAATGGTGTAGGGAGATGATCTTTGAAGGAGTGAGCTCACTATAAGTGAACATGCCCATACACACCATGTTTCACACACACTCTTCTATAGTGGGTATGTAATTTGTGTTGGAACGATATGTATCAGATTTGAGCTTAGTATATCAATGTTGGTAGGTTGTGCTAAGTTTGTACTCTTTGTATACTTGTGTAGTGTCATTTCTTGAGAAGCTGATACATTGTTCTCTTTGGCTTTGCACTTGATTCTTGACTCTTTAATTATTGTTGGAAATTATATGAGCTATTGAGAGTATATTCTAGAGTCTTGTGTAGATTCCTCACATGGTAGGAGAAACAACTCTAGTATGCTGAGCCAGGAAGGGTGCAATGGGGTGTGCAAGGGCTACATCACGTGCCAAGTCTCATCCTTGGTGAGAATGGAGTGAGTGTGATGATCGAGTATCCACCAAGTGCATGTTGTCATTGAGCCATGGCCATTCCCAGATCACCTTGACATAGAGGATAGGGGCTATACCTTCAAGGAATCTTGAATTTCAAAATCTTCAATCAGAATAGCCACATTCTCCATGTAGTCCCTGAAGTGGCACTTCTTAGTTTGGTAAGTTTGGTATTTCTCTTGGGCTTAAAAGATGTGCTTCATGTCTGTCCACTTGCACATGTGATACCTTTTCCTGCCCTGCAGCTTCTGTTACTCTTCCCCACTACTCGTTCAATGTACCCTTTTCATTGGTCTTGTTTTGGCCCTTGTTTTTTGCAGCAGTGGACAGGTTATGCTGTCTAGCATTCTTTCATGTTTCTCACTTCTTGAAGTTCATGGCTAACTCCATGGTGCTCCGAGGAATCTAGATGATGTGCTTCCATGTTGGCTGAAAGAGTTGTAGCAAGCTGTCCCAAACTTGGAAATGACATCATCTTAAAGAGAGAGAGAGAGAGAGAGAGAGAGAGGAAACATGAATAGAAATTTGGTGCAGTGAAGAAGGTATTCACATCCTCTTGATTTTGATGAAAAGCTTTCCACTCTTTCCTTTGTTGCAACTTGTAGTCTGCAGCCTGCTGGAGTGAAGGATTGAAGGGTGGCCACGGGTATGTTCTTTGAGGATGATGTGGAAGCCCTTGTACCTAAGTGCTTAGTCTTATGAGACCTTTGTCTCCATGATGGATGAACACAAACCTAGGTGTTCTGTGTGCATAGAATCCCTTCTTATTTACAATGTTGGACACAAAGTGAATCCAACACTGAGCTATGCCTTGTAGTCTTAAAGAGGTAGGGGCACAGGGAAGTGTGTAATTATTATTATCTTACCGAATAATAGGATCAGACAAGATGAAAGGCAATGCACCTGATAGTTAGAAGACTTCATAATGGTTTATGGTCAAGTCAGGAACTGCTGATGCTAGTTTATGTATGGTGTTTGTTTGTTTTGGAGGTGTACCAAGTCAGCAGACAAGTCACCAATAATTTCCGTAATACCTATAGTAAATTTGAACCATTGTTTTTTCTGAGCTTTTAATGAGGAAAAAGTTGTTAAAAGGGATGGCTCATGGCATAGGCAAGCACTCTTGAAACACCTACTCCTGCCATCTGTCCCTGTTCCTTCTCACTTACAGAAACACGTATTGGAACAACCATAGAACTTACTCCTGCCATGCTCTCTCTGTCCATTTTGCTGCTTACATACCGAAACTCCCATTGGTGTATTCCTTGCTCACTTTTGTCCATATCCCATGTAATAATATGAGGCTTTGTACCACAATTTGTGTTATGCTTATAAGAGTTTACTCTTCATCCCTCTGGCCAGGTGATTGCAACAAGCTGTTTGTTTTTGGCTGCAAAGTCGGAGGAGACTCCCCGGCCTCTTGATACTGTAGTGCTTGTATCTTATGAAATGTGCCATAGACAAGATCTGGCAAAGTTCCATTATAGGATGCCAAAGGCAAGTTTTTCCAAAACCTTCTATCGTCTTGTTTTATTTCAAAGTTTTATGAACAAATCACACAGTACAAAAATCAAGAACATTCACTGGCTGATGATTATGTGTGTATGTGCAATGCTGCAGGATTGGTTTGAACAATTCAAAGCTCAAATTTTGGAAGCTGAGCAGTTACTTTTGACAGCGCTTGACTTTGAGCTCACTGTTGAACACCCGTATAAGCCTTTGATGACTGTTTTTACTACAAAGGGATTGGTACACAGTGCCCTTTACCACATGGCATGGAAGCTTATCAATGATGGGTAAGAGAGGTTTTTTGCCATTAGAGATGATTTATCTACATTGCTGCGAATTTTATGCACTTAGTTTGACGCATTTTGGTTTACTGCCTTATTATCCACTTCTTATCAGTCTCATGAGTATTGACTGTTAATCTGTCGTATTTAATGTGTGAGTCAGGTGTTTGCCACAGGAGGGTTTTATTTTATTTTTTCAGGGCAACAAAGGAAATTATATAGCTCATGATTTTTTGACTGCCATCAAAACCAAGACTTAAAGTGAGAAATCACCAATGCCGGTTTCCAAAGTGGTGGTCCAGAGGGTCATGATAGAGCTCACAGTCAAGAGGTGGTGGGTTCAAGCCTGGGGCAGCTGCATTCCCAGTGTGGTGTAAGGACTTCATTTGTTGGCCCTACAACTTCCTGGGCAGGTTGCACCTGTCGCGTGTGCCATCCTCAAGTGTTTATCCTAACATCCATGGAGTTTCATCCAGTATAACGAGGTGCTCTCAGTTCTTTTGGTTTGTAGGCAATAATTGGCATCAGAGCAATCTGCTCATCCTGTTTGGACCTGCTTAATGTTATTACACAAAGCTTCTATTGGCCTCATCGTTACCTTATCTGTCCTTGGCTACTGTGCAGTTTACACAGACACCATTGATGAGCTTTTACCTGTTATTGTGTGGTACCTGTTCCAAATGCCATCAGAGGCAAAGAAGTCAATGTGCTTATTGCCAAAATCACGTGTGATCCACACATGCAGTTCATCTCAAAACACACGTCACATATGCAGTTCATCTTGAATCACATGTCACCCAATTGCCACTAGACCTGCTCAACAAACATCATGTCATCTAGCTGCTACTTCTAGGCCAGAGTAAGACCCTCCCACTTTCATTGAATTTGTTAGTTGGGACTAGACATTCCTTGATCTTCAAGTAAGACCTTCCCACAAGTTTGTGCACTCTCAATCACCTATGGCTTGAAGGGAGGATTGTTGAATATTTATCCTGTTGCGTATGTAAGTTGGTGTGAACACCCTTTACACCTCCTTGCATTGAATGAAGGTCAGGATGTTCAAGGTGATATTTGGCCATTAGATGTGACTTTCAGCCTTGAAATAAAACCCTGACATGTTTTCTCAATCTATCATCAGTTCAGTTTGGCTCATCCCCATCCTCTCTCTCTCTCTCTCACGTGCGTGTGCTCCCTCTTGGCATCCATGGAGTTTCATCCACTGTAACCAGCTGCTCTTGCTTTTTATGCTCTGCAGCCAACAGGCACTGACACAGATCAGAGGGGTTAGGTTGAGCTTTTGGCCTTTAAATAAGATCCTAATTTGTGTTCTCAATCTATCATCCAGTTTGCCCCCTCTTGTCATCCATGGAGTGTGATCCACTGTAACCAGCTGCTCTTTCTTCTTATGCTCTGCAGCCAACAGCTGCTGGTGCATGAATGAGAGAGATGCTAGAAGGAATCAGCTGTTTATGAAAACTGATTGGATGCACAACTACTTGCCTGAGATCACAAACACTTAAACATGCTCAAAGCAATCTGGCACGTGACTACCTCATAAGTCTTCTTGAAACTGAGCCATGAAAAGGCCAGGGTGAGTTACAGTTTGCTGCTTTGACTTGTTTATCGCTTATCAAGTCTTAGGTATGCCCTTTGTTCACAATGCATTTCCAAGCACCATGAAAAGGCCAGGGTGAGTTACAATCTGCCTTGTTTTTGACTCAGCATGCCCTTTTGATCTTTCACTCTTCTACCAAACAAATATGTTACTTCCCCCAAGAACTGCCTATCATGCTACTTTCCTCTCCATTACTGCAGCTGCATTGTGTCCCTGGAAATGGGAGAGATCCATGACCGTGTTAGTGGCAATACTTTTCCTTGGAGTTCAAAAGCAAGCACTTTGGCATATTGAGAAAGTAGCATTAGAACTAAGAAGCTGGGGCCTGCTCAAGATTTCTTGGTTCTTCTATAGGAGCCTAAGCAATAACTATGTTGAAGAAAAGTAGCTGGTTTCTTGACAAATCAGAGAAAACACACGACAGAATAGGTTGCTTCTTGTTGAGGTTGGAAGGTTCCCCACATAACCAAGCTTTGTGTGCCTCAAAATAAAGCTCTCGCCCATTTAGACTTGCTGTTGTTTAGCATCATTATTCACTTGTTTAGAAGTATCAGCGGGTTAGTTACACAAAGCAAACCAACTGTCATAGGCAAGGTGTTGTTTTGATGGGCCTTTTATTCACTTAATTCGTTGCTTGTGCTTTTAGTAGCCAACTAGACTTGACAAATTCTGATGGTGTACACTGTATCCTTGTTTCATTATTCAGTTTGTCCACCATGGCACGTGGGCCACGAGCCAAGTGGTTTATTGAGGTGTGAGTGATTGGTAATCTTTTGTAAACCCTAGAATTTTGTGGATTTTATTTTCACTTGGCCTTACTTCTATTTAAAGGTAAATGTGGGCCTTGAGGTGCAATTCTACTAGGCTTCAAGTTTAACCTATGGGTTCTTGTTCCTATCGGCTGCTCCACATTGTCTAGCATGATTATTTGAAAATTCATATAAGATTTCACTTAGAAAGGCACTAGGGACTAGTTGGTCAACTGAGATTAAGTGAACCTTGTGGATGAGATTGTTCACAGCGTAGATGAAAGTACCATGATTCTTTGGGAACTCAGACAAGATTCCACTTAGAGAAGGCACTAGGGATTGGTTTTTTAATAATGCCTTGTTTATTGAATGCTGAAGCTTTTGATATTACTGTGCTTCCTATAAGTGTTCTGGAAGAAAAATTGGATGTCATTTTACTTCAATCATGACGTTTGAGACATCCAACAATCAAGATCTTTGCAAAATTGTGAAATTTATGTGAAACCAAATCAAAAGACATGTATTCACAGTTACCATGGTGCCAAAATGTCAGCCCTGGGGCAGCCTAGCATTTTCGAGCACTAGACACTGATAGAAATATAACCATGTTGGCAAAAGACAAAACACATGGAGGGCCATTGACTTGATTTTTGATGATGGTGTACTTGTACTCAATTTATCCTATTTTGCTGATATTGCACTTGCACTCTGTTCATGCTTTTGTGCAATGCTGTACTAGGTACTCTTATTGACAGGCAGACGTTTGAGACTCATGAATAGGTGTTCATCATGGAGGATTAGTAGTGATCGTGAAACTGCTTAGTTAAGATGTAGACTCTAAGCCATATTTCATGCAAGAGATAAAGACTGTAGACAGGCAAGACACTTCCTTTTTCTGCAGTAATGTGCGGTCAATATAAGACGCTGGGGATGTCTCAAGTTCACTGAGGTCACCATAGTAGATATACTTTATAGATGGTACACGCTGGGTGAATCGGATGTTGAATTTGGTTTTTTGTTCTGGAAGTTAAACAAGGTGTAGCCAAAGCTTTTATTTATAGCCACAAAACTTGATTGATACTGCCAGTTGATTGGGCCGATTCGGAATCAAGGATGTCTTGGTCTAGACGGTTTTTAGTGTGCTGGTTAGGAAATTACACATTGGGGAGTTTATTTTTCAGGCACATTCATATTCTTTTGTGGGAGGTAGGTTTTCGTTGAGTCAATACACATTTATCATTTCTTCCACTGGCAAAATTGCTTGTCTTATGGAGCTCCCTCTTCCGCTCCCCTCCCCTCCCTCTTATTGCCCTCTTCTCCTTATCTTCACCATACTTCACTTCTTGTTTCTTTTCTCCATCTGTGCTTTGTATGGATGTGGTAAGGCTGGCATGGTGAATTTGAACACTTGGGATACCATGCAAATATATTACATAAGACAGTCATATGTGGTAAGGGCTGCACCATGATCTCTGTTGTGTATGGATGTGGAGTTCTTAGGCCTGACTTTTGAGTCAGTGACTGAACTCCTTATATTACATAACAAGTAATATCAGTTCAGACAACTGCATATTTGACAAAGGAAGACAGAGCTAGTTTAGGTTTTATTTTTGCACTAGCAAGGTGAGAGACATTCACCTGTCTACAGAAGACTACACACTTGATAATTCTACGAAAGTCTGCACATTCGACAAAAAAGAGAAGGTACGAATGTTAATTTAGGGTTTTACTAGGTTCCATAGAGGCGCAAGAAATCCACCCATGTGGTAATATACATGAACGGGTACAGTTTTAAATGTCATTCTTTATTTTTCGTTTTAGTTGCTTACTCTAATTGAAGTGAGTAAATCTAGATATTATCCTCTTCTAGTTGTGAGGATTAATACTAAACTAAGGTACTTTTTTTCTGCAGCTTATGTCTAAAGAAGACGTCTGTATATTTGAGAGGCTCTCTTCAAGTAGGGATCTGATTACATTTACGTTAAGATGCTCTGGAGATTGTGAGGCCATAAGTCAACTGATGCACATCAAGTGTATGGTGTAGAATTGTGGCCTGTGCATTGCTTTATTCATTGACTTTGGTATTATCAGGCTGTTGTTCTAACTCTGTTTGTCTGTCACTTAGCATATATCACAGACACGTAATTGACTGCGAGGAACTTTATGTTTTAGTGTACCATATCTAGAAATACATCTTATTCTGCGACGGGAACCTGGAAACAGCAATTTTCAATGAACTGACAATTTCTTCATTCTTTTACTGTTTCCATTTTTTTTGGGATGGAAAGGGGCTTCAACCCCTCCATTTTGCCTTCTGCAATGATTTTTCTATCTAGCTTGTGGGGAGTGACATATTCGTTAGTAACGAATGAAGGGAGCAGAAGAGTTATGTTCAATGTAGGATATCATGGTGGGGTCTTTCCTGGTTTCAAAAGTTTTAAAGATGGGTTGAACACTGTACAGCGTACCCATCGACCAACATAAGGTAGCTTGTTTGTGGTACCATAGCTAGAGACTTCATTATTATTTACATAGTCCATGTTTTCTAGAGGTTGGTCTTCATCTAAAAGAAGTTCAAATGATATCAAGTCTCTGGTTTTAACTCCAGTGATTTCAGGCTGCTGGTTTATTGATATCACAAGTAGAGACTTTAAACTCAGGGGATATCAGGCTGCTGGTTTATTCATATCGCAGTTAGAGACTTTGTTATTCTCTACTATAGGTTTACCTATTCTAGGATTAGTCTTCACCCAAAGAAACTCAAGTGATGTCTGCATTTTGGAGGTACACCTCTTGGCCAGCCCAAACTTTAGTTTCTGGTGTTACAGAAGAGTTTGTAATAGCTTTTCTGATTGATGCACTGGAGGTGGACACAACATTCATGAAGATTGCATAAAGCATCTCCAACTGCCATTTCAAGCTTGACTTGTTACAAGCAATAGTTATACCTATGTGAAGATCATACCTTCTTCTCCCTTCATTTCTTACAACAAATACTGTATCTACTACTCTCTAGAAGCTGGTTTGAAGAAATGTTGTACAGGGTAGAAGTTTCTCCCAGGATAATGGAAAGACAGGAAAAGTGATTAGCCATTACTTGAGCTTGTTTGGATGGAAATCGGATTTCATATATGGATGTGAGAAGATATGTAATTCGGAAGGGATAAAGGGATGTTACCTGCTGTAGTTGTTGGATGCAAAAGGCTTTTCAGTTTGTGAAGTCTGCTCATGCAAATTGCTTCCAAGTCTGATGATCAATGTCTTCTCTCAAAAATGTGATTCCCAGCAATGCTTTTTTTTTTTGATTCAACATCCTTCAATACTAGTTGATTTGGGCAAAACTAAGTCACCGGTGACTGAATTTTCTAAGAGAAGAGATTGTCCATAGGATTTGATTGCAATTCATAGAGCACAGTTTTCGACTGGAATGCCAGTCTTATTCAAGTGCTACAGTAGACATCATCTCCTTTATCCCCATCAAAGCCTAGATGTTTTTACATTGCGTCATGTACTTGATGTCAAGAAGTGAAATAAAGCTCTGGAGAGGTTGCAGGCTTCGCAGCTCACTGTGGCTTCAGTTTAAACCCCATCATATTGCTGCTGGAGCTGTGTTTCTTGCGGCCCGATTCTTGAATATTGATTTGCTATCAAATGGAACATTTGGATGGTGGCAAGACTTCCAAACAACATCAGCAATTTTAAATAGTGAGTTATTGTTTTTGATGTACAAGAAAGTGCACTGAACTTGTTAGGTTTCTAGGTCTCTTTAACATTGTTGTTGTATGTTTACAGATGTGGTGCAGCAGATGTTGGAACTCTATGTGCCAGATGCGATTCAACAAGTGTGATGTCAAGTCCATCCATGATCCAAGTTTAGTCATTAGTTCTTATTATCATGTTTCAAAAAGGGCCTCCTTTCTTCCTGGCTGTCATGTCGGCTATGTATGCTTCATCAAACAACACTGTTTTCATAATTGGCTGTTGTACTGAGTGACAGCTTTCATCTCAAATGGGATGAAATGATTTGAATCAGCCAGCTTGTTATTGATAAAGTGCTTGGAAGCTAACTAGCCGTTTTAAGAAAAGCATGTATTTGCCAGGGCTTCTGGGTAACGGCCCGTTGTTTGGGTCTCATAGCTGTAATACCATTCTTCTATGCTCTGAGGTTGGTCAAAATCAGTTGAGTTTTAGAGAGGTAGAGTTTACTGACGTCAGGGGCTGTTCTCCTTCAGAGATGAAAAAGGGTTGTGGAGGTTTTTGTTGTACTGATGATGCTAAATCAATGCAGTATGCTGTTTGTTCTGTTCTGAAGAAACGCATAACAAGGAACTCCAAGCACAGCGGGAAGCTAGATTGAAAGATTAGTATGTAGATGTTTGTAAGGCTATAGTTGGTCAAACGGAAAGTGAAACTGGAATCTGGTCACTTTAACTGACTCATTTTATTTGGCTTGACATTAAGCCTGTTTCAAGAGGGGGTAGCTATGTGTCAAGGCCCCACTCTGTTCGTATGGATTTATGTGGTTTACTCATTTATCTATCTCTATACATTTTGAGCCTCCTCTGTGATCGAAAGGTAAGTCTCAATTGGTATTATGGTGTGCATCATCATCTATATCAAAATACTCCAGTATTTTGACAACCAAAGTTAGGTGTGTATCGGGAGTCTGTTGTTTCAAGAATATGCACCTTGCATCCCCTGAGGCATAATAAAATATCAATTTGCTAGGTATTTTTGGCTTGCACAAGATATTTTGGTCTATATTGGTTTGATAATAGTCTTTATGCTTTCTTAACTTGACCTTTTCTGATTGTAATATTCGAGACAATGACGAGAATTATGAGAGGAACAGTTTTTGGCTTTGCAGAGGCATATACGATAGAATTGCTGAAGCATTTACAAAGCATAATCTTTCCCTCTCCCCTAAACCAGCCCTCCCCATTAAAAAACAAAACAAACAAGAAAACTATGTAAATCTCTTCTCTCTCTCTCTCTCTCTCTCTCTCTCTCTCTTTTGTGCGTGGACCCAAAACCAAAAAAAACTTGGTGTGTACACATTCTTATTGCCTTAGATGAAATATTGAATCCTATTCTTTTTTGAGTATTTTGAACAAAACAGCAAGTAGTCATCATGCTTTGCTGACTCGGCAATTTACTTGTAATTTTCTAGGTAATTATCATAATCATGAGAGCTGATGGTCTTTTGCATGGATACATGTGCTAGAATTACTAAAGCCTATACAAAATATAGTCTTTACCCCTTGCTCCCATCCCCCTTGTGAGTGTCCAACTTTCCCCCCCATACATACGTGTATGCATGTATCTATGGATGCATGTGCTTGCATGCGCAATGTATGTATATATATACATGTGTGTGTGTGTGTGCAAGTCTAAGTAGAGCTCACCTCCTCATGTCAGCCAATCATGGTCCATGTAGTTTGGTGCTCATTCTTGTCAGCTAATGTTCTCTTTTTAAGTTTGTATAGGGTGCTTGACACGCTCATGTCAACTAGTCATGGACTTGACTATCGAGTAAACTAACATAGGTTGTGAGATCTCACAACTTGTGTTAGTTTATTTGATGGTTAAGTCCATATCAGGATTGGTGGTTTTAGTTGGTGAGAGTCCAACACTACTTGGGCCCTTGAATCGGGGTGCTAGGTGCCTACCCACGTTCCACCCTTTGGGTGGAATCTTCGAAGGATCTCGGTCCTAAAGGAAGTAGTGAAATCATAAGCTAGTGGTATAGGGTTTCGCCTTGAGTTCGATTAGGCACTTGGTTCAAAAAACAAAAAATAGTCAAGTCCATCATTCTTATAGACCTATCTCTTCTTTTCTTTGTAGTTATTCTCATGGATCTATCCCTCCTTTCTTTTCTTTCATTTATTTTCTTTCCCATCCATGTATTCTTCTCACTTTTACTTAAAGGCTTGTTCACATGGGATTTAATGGTTTGCAATCTCTCCCATCACCTTCTTCTAGGGTGCAAGGCCAGTACTTAGGGGTTAGGATTAGCTTAAGCTTTTGCCCTAATAGTGAGATGAGCCCAAAAACTTTCTCAGTAGTGTTGATATCATTGCCTAAGCTAAATAGAAAGTTAAGCTCGTGAGAGTATTTAAATCAATGAGTTCACAACTTCAAAGTAGAGAACGTGGTTTTGAAAGACACTTGCTAAAAGTTGGCAATAAGAGTGGCTATAACCAATAAAAGGATTAAAGATGAAGTAAAGGAGAAAACAACCAAAGTACAATAGGAAGTACAAAAGAAAATTGAAACAAGAAAGAGGTAGATGAACAAGTACAAAAGAAAGGTGAAACAATGGAGAAGACAAATCAACAAGGTATGTCAAACATTATCTTTTCAGTAGTTGGTAAAGCTCTATTGCATAATATGATTGTAAGGTGGCCTTAAGGGATTGCATGAATAGATACGAGGAACTAGTTGATGAAGAGCACTAAGAATGCTTAAGAGTCGCACATGCTAGAGACAACTATAAAAAATTGGGCTTGATCCAGAATGAATGCTAGGCCAATGTTAGAAGAAAAAGGGTTCAAGTGTGAGGTACTATTGTGAGTCACCATGCAAGGAAATAATCAAGCAACTTTGTAGTTTGGAAACATGAAAGATAAAGTTGCAGTTTGGGAACATGGAAGATAAAAGTTGTTGAAGTACTAAAGCAATCAAAATATTTCAAGGAAAGCAAACTTTAGATCACGGATGAATTTACATTAGCACAACTCAAAGCATGGCTAGGAGATATTGCCAAGATGAAGGTAGGTAGAAAGGAGGGTAAATGGGTAGTTTATCGAGGTGGCAAATCTAACTATATAGGAGTTTTAAAAGCCTAAGCATCAAGTTACTTTTGAGACAAATGGGTTATATGGTTTTCATTTTGATGCTAATAATGCCTTGTTTTCTTTTGTGTGTTGATGGCTCCTCTAAGTGGATTGTAATTGAGAACTTTGGTTTGTTTATTTGTCCTATATGCTTTAAGGCGTTTAAATAATATAACATGCACGCGCGCACACACACACACACACACACACACACACACACACACACACACACACACATAGTGTGTGTGTGTGACTCTCACTCACTCAAGTGACAATGTTATTGAGGGAGTTTTATAGCTTTAGTATTTGCGTAATGGCACTTGTTAGTGGATTTTGTTTTATGCTAATGGCATTTCGTAGTGGATTATAACTAAATCTTGGTGCATCTTTGTTCTATATGTCTTTTAAGTGTCTAAAAGGAGATTAGCATTATTTTTCTTCTTTCTTTCTTGATCCCCTTTGTATGCTTGCACACCTTAGTAAGAGAATACACATTTTCATTCACTTAAACTTATAGGGAATTGTTTTCTTTGGAATATTGTGTATAGAACACTTAAGTAACTCTCCATGCACTTATAACAATATTGGAAGTTGCAAAACATTTTTTGTTTGCACGAGGATTAACATTTGCTTGAATAACTTGAATATGAATTGGATTGAGAATAGTTGTGCTTTGCTAACTTATCCATTATTTGCTTGTAGTTTTTTTGACAACTTTAATATTATTAGAGGAATCATTTGTCTTTGCATGGGTACATGTGAGAGAATTGCTAAAATGTGTATAGTTGTAATCTTGCTCTCTTCCTCTCCTTCCCCTTCCCCTTCCCCTTTTTCCTTTTTAAAATTTGGGACCATAAATGCATAAAATTTTAAGTTTGAATCCACAAGAATTCAACACTTGGAAGGGGGTATGTCTAAACTCATGTTGAGATTATTCTTAGTGTGTAAAACTCTCTCTCTCTCTCTCTCTCTCTCTCTCTCTCTCTCTCTCTCTCTCTCTCTCTCTCTCTCTCTCTCTCTCTCTCTCTCTCTCTCTCTCTCTCTCTCTCTCTCTCTCTCTCTCTCTCTCTATGTCACTTAGTCTGTACAGTCACAGGTCCGTGCTCAAGACACTCAACACACAATTGTTAGCTTGCCTCTCCCTCTCTCTCGTGTTAGCTAGTCATATAGGTTTATCCCTTCTTTCTTTTCTTTTCTTTTTCTTTCCTTCCACATATCTCCGTGCCTTTTATATAAAGACGTTCATATGTAAGGGCTGATCGGTTTTAAAGCTCCCCCATCACCTCCCCCTAAGGTGCAAGGGTAACACTTAGGGGTGAGGGTTAGGCCTAAGCTCTTGCCCTAATTGTGAGATGAAGCCAAAGGCTCTCTCAGTGGCCTTGGAATCACCATACATCAATGAGTTCATAACTTGGAAGTAGAGAATGTGGTTTTGAAAGACTCACTTGACAAAGTGCTTATGTGCTTGGTAGAATTAGAGAAAAAGTTGGTAATAGAAGTTGTTACAACCAATAAAAAGATTGAAGATGCAATTAAGGAAATAATGATCAAAGTACAATATGAAGTACAAAAGGAAATTGAAGGAAGGAGTCATATTAGCAAGTAGAGAAGGAAGTCGAAAAAAGAGAGGAGATAGATTAACAATATATGATCAATACTATCTTTTTGTAGTTAATGAAGCTATACTACAAAAGAAGATTACATTCCATGCATGTATAGATATCCTTCTTGAAGGATGGCATGAATAAACACAAGAGGAGCTTGTTGATGAAGAGTGCCAAGAATGCTTAGAGTTATACACACTAGAGACTAAACTAAGGCCAACACTAGAAGAAAAAGGGTTTAAGTGGATGGTAACATGGTGATCATCAAGAAAGGAAATAATCAAGCAACTTTGCTATTTGGAAACATGGAAGATAAAGTTGAAATATTAAAGCAATCAAAATGTTTAAAAGGAAGCAAATTTTGGCTCATAGATGAACTTACACTAGCACAACTCAAAGCACAACCATGCGAAATGGCCAAGATGAAGGTAGCTAGAAAGGAGGGTAAATGGGTAGTCTATCGAGATGGCAGAGTCATCATAGAGATGTTAAAAACACCTAAGCACTAAGTTACTTCTGGTACAAATGGGTAGTGTATTGAGGTGCAAAGTCATCATTAAACACTAAGTTACTTTTGGATTATGATGTATTAATTAGCTTCGATAACGTTGATAGTTTTCTTTTGGTGCTAATGGTGCCTTGTTGTGGGTACCTTTTCTTTTATATTGATGGCTTCCCAAAGTGGATTGCAACTAAAAACTTTGACTTGTGTTTTTAATATGAATGGCATTTAGGGCTTCTAAAGGGGCATTCATATAAATTCTTTCTCTCTCATGAAGTAAAGTACAAGAGACTGTCTAATAAGATCAGCATTGTTGGTGCCATACATCCGAGATTTGAGATCTCTAGGAGACTGATTGGGATAGCAATGGACCATTTTCCATTTGCCTCTTACAGGCACACAAGAGAGATCATCATGTCTCCTTAGGCACTTCAAATACCCCTTTGTAGAGGAAACTTTATATATATATGGTTAGTTGTTGGACGATAGAGTAACACTGTTTGATTTAAGCAGACCATTAAAGGAATGCACAAGAGATTTCGTAGAGACTTGCATATTTCAGTGTATGCATTTCAACAAATTTTGCTTCCATCCAAACCTCCATACCCTACTACTACTAAAATGATTGGCATTTTTGGACATAGAACCTTGAGAGATCTATGCACACATGGACTTCAAAGAAGCCCATTGTTGTCATAAAGCTCTTCTCTATTCTATGTGCATGGTTGTCCTAAAAGAATGAAGATAATACATTTTTTTGATACTTTCTTAGTTGTCGATGTTAAAACTTGTAAGGCTGGTGTATAAGGTTAAAAGAGGGGCTCTTTTTTGGGATTATTATATTTATTTGGGCTAAATAAGCCCCTGGATATTTTTACATATGAATAAGATACATTTTGGGTTCACAAAAGCATTGTTTATTGTCTAAACTTTTGTATGGTGGAGTATATACATGAAGGTTGATCATAAGACTCAAAAATTATGTTTCTATAGATACCTTCTCTCATTCTTTTCATATTCTACCATTGAAATCCATAACTCTATCAGAGATGTAAATTTTCACATATTTTGAACGTTAATACATTTACTGTCTCTTGCCTCACCTTCTTGTTCATAGCTTCTATGGCTTCTCTCTCTTCTTTCCTAACTTTCTAGTCTTTCTCTCTCCTTGTCACTTCTTTCTCTCTACTCTACTCTTCTTTTTCTTACCTCTTAGTTTTCTCCTTGACAAGTGGTATCAAAGCATAGGCTTTTGGTCCATTTGATTTTCTCATTTCAATTTGGGATAAGAGGTACAAGAGCCACATGGCAGGTACTTACACGAGTTCTACTTGAAGTAGAGACTAATTTTGGAGATCTAACAAATATTTTGGAGATATTTGGCTAAACTGTGGCTAAAATCGCAAGTCGTGTATCCATTATAGGCTATTTTGAAGGTAACTTGGTCAAATAGGAGAAAATATGGTTACTTTCCAAAGAGAGGGTTCTCTTTCCCCTTTCTTGAAGCTTCCTTCCAGGTTTTCTATCTTTGAAACCCTCGCTCTTCTTGACAAAGTAACACCAGACCAAGCTTCCTCGCTTCAAGACTACATGTTCATTACCCATTAGCTCCATCCAAGCTTCCTAATGGTGCATAGGATAGCCTCGAAAAACTCATTTTTCGGGCCAATTTCAGCCTGCTTTCCACTCTCCCTCCTCAATCTTTAGGTCTTGGTACTTTAGCTAGTCATTGGCAAAGTGAAATTCTTTAGAAATCATCAAGATTTGTACTTCATTCTTGCACTATATGGATAGCCATGAAAGCATTAGCTCAAGGTTCAATTTCTCTTAAATTTCTTGAAGTCTTCATCATTTCAGCCCTAGGATTCATTTTAGCAAAGATTCCTGAAGAAATTGCAAGGATTGAGCAAGAATGGCCAAAGATTTAACCTCAACACCTTCTATGGAGTCAATATTTGGAAAAAATAGGTTCAATGCTTCAATGTTAAGCTTTTGAACTTCCAAGATTGCTTCTAAGCATTAAATTTACAAGGATTCAAGGCTATTTTAGCAACATTAAGCAATTAAAGGCTTCATCAAGCGGGGATCATTCAAGCCTTCATCAAGCTAACAAGAGGTATTTCTCTTCAATTCTTAATTTCTCTCATTCATCCAATTGTTGAGCTTCATCCATTTGATTGAGAGATTAAAGAATTGCAAATTTTCCATCAAACTTCAGCCCATCATTAGTTAAATCATTCCACTCATGGAGTACATTGGTTACTTGATTCAAACAGTGAATTAGAAGCTTTTGCTTGAGTTTTTAGCATTACATTCAATCCCATTGGTTAAAGCCCAATTGATTGATTAGAATGCTTACTCTAATCCATTGATTTGCTAATGATTGTTTGATTCATGGAAAAATATATCATAATCCATTGTAAAGGGTAAGTCAGCAGTGAGTCACTGCATGGTAAGACCCTCTCCCTATTCATTTTGCCAATTTCAATTCTATCACATTTCATGGAAAGAGTTGAATGAAAATTTCAATAATGCATATCATGCAAATTGATTAGAGTAGCATATTACTACCATGTTGATATTCCCACTGATGAAAAAGATGGATGCTAGGGGAGATAATGGGACAATAAAGAGGTGACCCTCCCCCACTATTAAAGATCCCAAAGGGGTGCAACCAAATGATCTGAGGGGAAAATTGCCCACCTCCTGGTGATTTAGAGCCCATGTAGGGAGTTTTTCCTGCCATTTTATCTCTCACACAGGCACTGCAAGTGGATAATTGAAGTTTGAAGCACTCTCAAAGACTCAAGTACCTTGAAGATCAAAATAGGGTGAAACATGGATTTTATAGGACAATGCAGGGTATATACAGGTCATTATAGGTACCATCTTCATCATTGGAGTATAGGTGCAGGTACTACAAGTTCCCCACATGTTTTATCCAGCTCCCCATAGGGTTTGGATAGCCCTTAGATACTACCATTTTTCTCTCATAAGTGGAAACATGGTACTTACAGGTTAAAATAGGGAGTAGGCCTAGACAATTCTGTCTCAGAGAGTTGCAGAATTTTTTGTCCTAAACTTCTTATGATGTGCTCTTAAAGAGAGCATTGTTGGCTCCATTTTGAATCAAAAAGTTTGGGAATTGGAATTTTATAGCTAAAGTTATAGCCAATTTTCGGATAGGGGGTATTGTAGGATTTCACTACTATGGCAGGTCATAAGGGAAAGAGTAAGGCCTAGGATGAATATGCTCAAAAAATTAGAGATTCCATTATAGAAAATACACCTCAAGAGAGCCCTGAAGAGCCACAAATGCAAGGAAAAATTAGTGCACTTAATAATACCATGCGTGAATATGAGAATAGGCATGCTTAAAGGCATATGGAGCTATTATCTAAAGTTGAATAGATGTTACTGTCTACTAATCAAATGAAGTCTTCCATTGAGAAGGTGGTGGATTTCACTACCCAAACAAAGGCTTTGATTGACAAAGTAGTAGAATCCAATACCCAAATAATGGCTCAATTCTCCCAATGGATGCAAATACAAATGGGAACCAAGGATGTTAGGGAGAAAGCACAATCAAACAATGATCAGTTAGTCCCACTTTAGCCATCTAATCAAAATGTTCAAAGCCAAGGAATCATTGGATGAAGGGGTATTCCCAATAGTCAATATGGAGTAGGAGAGACTTCACAAAGGAATGATGACTATTTGGGCAATATGAATGGTGCTAATCCCCAAGCTTATGGACTGAATCCTCAAGTCTCTAGAGGTTCTCTACCATTGGGAAGGTTCCACACTAATTCTTAGCCACTTTTGGAAGAGTACCATCTCATTTTGGGGGTTTAATGCCTACTAATCATGAGTAGTCTATTTTGGGACAACCACCCTTTCATGAAAGGGTGTTGAAGGATAAAATCATTTTGACAAAGTACATGTTAAGAAGTGATAAATGATGTATGCTCTAGGAAGAGATGTCTTGAATCCCATATGCATAGTGGAGAAAAAGGAAACCATCATGAGCCTATAAAGTGATATACCTTCTTATCATTCAATGATGGAATACAATTGTACTTTTTCCTTTCAGTCATAGTCAGTGCCATTCTCAAGATTGTGTTTATGAGTCCAAGCTTCCATCTTGGAACTAGTTCACTTGAGTAACATTTGGTCTATCTAATCTATGTCATCATGAACATTGTTGTTGTGTTCCATCTGCCATAGCTATGCTCTAGATCCATGCATTTCAACATGGTATCAAAGATCAACTGAGCATGGCATAGCTCCACGCACTACTTCCCTAGTTCTCTTCACCTCTGGTCATCTCTATTCAATTTACATGCAACTCATGACTCCATTTTCAACTTCAGCTTCATCTTGACCTTCATTTCTACCATAGCTAGACTATACCTATCTTGCTTTGATCTCTTGGATCTTCCTCCACAATCCAAATCTCGTCAAGCATCCTTCTGTACTCATGTGAGATGTAGGAGCAAAAGTTTCCTCATAATCTATACCCTTCTTTTGTGCATAGCCTTTTGCTAGATCCACAAGTTCCCATGTAGAAGTTAGTGGCAATATAGTCTAAACTTGCATGGTCTGCATCTAATGTACATCTTGTTGAGCTTCATCCAAGGAAGTAGGCTCATCATCATCCAATAGTGAGCTCATAAACACACGCTCATCACAATTGTATGGTTCCATAAAATTAGCCAAATGTCGGAACCCCCCCCCCCCCCCCCACACACACACACACACACACACACACACATCATATATTGCATGCCTAGTAGTCCTTCTAGTGCATTGAGGTCAGGAGCATCCATTTTACTCTCTTGAGAGTATGTAATTATAGCCATCTTGGGACTATTTTGGCTATATTTACAGCAGTTCTTTCATGCTATACTGCTTCTACCATTGCATCTGGCAAACCATGATCAAAACCCTGTTGTTTGGAAGCATGTGGTGTAGCAATAGCTTGCTATATTATGTCTGTCTTGCCATTTACAATAGGCATGAACTCCAAGGAACAATTTAGCATCCTAAATGACCTCATCAACATTGAGTAGTTGCTCATGCAAATCCTATATGTGAGTAAGGTGATCTATCATGCTATCACCCTCATCCATGTTCACATTGGCTGGTTCTTTGTGGAGATAGGATATCTTGGCCTCATTGCATGCTGCAAACATGCACTTAAGTACATCCCACATAGATCTTGAGGTCCTATAACACATAATGTGTGGAATAATTGTCCTTTTCACTAATAATGCAATTAAAGAAAGTGCATGTGCATCCTTCGAGTCCCACTTCCTTTGATGCTCAAAGGAGTAGAAGTAGTAGCACCACTAATGACTTGTCCTCGAGCATTACATTAAGGTGTTTGATGTGCACGACCTCCTAGTCGATGCGAATCACCTGTGACATAGACCCACAAGTACTTTGCCACAAGAAGGTTATGCATCATAAAATTCCACAATAGGTAGTTTGTGCCATCAAGTTTGTTCTCATGAGTAAGGTCACCAAGAACGTTGCTTTGATCATTATGCACTTGACATGGCATGCTATCAGTGATATACAAAAACGAACAGCCAAATACTTCACAGTTGAAGTAAAATGTACTTCTCCAAATACCAAAACTCCCCACGGGATTACCAAATTGTCACAAATATGCCAAAATGTGCTCAATGTCTCACAAGTCAGCACTCACCTTGCAAATAACAATAGTGTAATGTTGTACCACACTTGCCTTGAAATGCATGTCCACAAAAGTATATTTTACAATAATTTAATGATGAGTCTCACCAAAATTTATTGAAATTTTCCATTTTTTTTTGCTCAATCTGACTGTAATAACAACAATTAAATGTTGTTGTTACACCGCTTTTTTCCTACCTTGGAATGCATTTTAGGCAAAAGCCTTAAATTTCTTCACAAAATTTCAAAGAAATTGAAGAAATTTATAACTTATAGCTCAAAATTTTTAAAGAAATGTGACATCGGGATGCAGGCCAACAATGAAAAGTAATTGAAATCTACCTCATGATGCATGTCAGAGCCTCGAGAACGAAAAGGCCCAAATTTCTTGTACATATCGAGATAAAATTGTGCGATGTGGGTTATTAGGTGTCTATATGAATGTTAGAGGTTGGATCGATAAAAAGCCCCAAATTTTAGACACCTCAGGAAGTGCATAGAGATCGGGATTTTCAAGTCAAACTGAAATGGAGGTGGTCGACAACTCTGCTGTCAAAGGTGGTGGCTCGGATGGCTGAGCGGGCAACCTGTCTAGATTGAGTGGCGTTGCTAGCGGCGAAACTAGCAGCAACAAGGATACAGTTGGCGGGGAGAGTAGCAACGCTAGTGGCAAGCAGCTACAAGTAGGCGGGTAGGTGGCGCATGGAGTAGAGGTGCAGATGGGGGACTACCACAGGATAGCGCCGACAAGCAGCACAAAGGTGGCATAGGGTAGGGAAGGGCTGCGCAGGGGTGGAGCTACGCATAGGGAGGAGGCAAATTGAATGGTTCTATGCACTGAGGCGATAGTTCTGGGCACATGACCAGAGCAGAGTCAGTGCTGCACGGTTAGCAAGTGGTGGCGCCTTAAGTGGCACTGGTGACGGGTGGCGAATCTCAGGTAAGCAACATTGCAGGTAGCGCTGGAGGTGTCAGGGCACCAAGTAGAAGAAACAGGCAGATTGGGAGGCGCATGGAAAAATCCATGGCGATTGGCTGACGAGGCAAGTGGACTGTAGCTGTACAGTTGATGGTGGTAATGCTGGTGGCCCTGGCGATGAATGAGGTAGATGACAATGGACTGAGCATTGTTGGACAGTAGTTGGTGGGCTTTGGGCAGCTGAACTCTTCCCCACATGGACAAAGGTTGATGGTGGCAAGACCTCACATGGAGCTGTGCTGAAAAAGCTGGCAATGGGCTAAACAAAAACCGCATGGGAGCTTCTCCGATACCAAATGTGAGAAAATGCACTAGCTATGAAGGAGAAAGAAACGAGACAATGATAGTGAGTCTAGCCAAGAGAGTAGAGTGTACTTGTTGTGCCGAACCAATTGACTAGGGTTATGCTAACTAACTCTAGTCCCTAGTGTCACTACTTTTAGATGTCAAGATACTACACACACACACACACACACACACACACACACACACACACACACACATTTGACACTTATTAAAGTGTCCATAACACGTGTTACATGGGCACTGCCTAGAATTGGCAAATTCTAATAAGGTATACCTAACTTGAGGATGCCTAGGTGCGGTGCTATGTTTATGAGTGCATATTTTTCTTTTTCTTTTCTTCTTTTTTTTTTCTTTTGATATACAATGCTGTGTAATAGGATTTTCAACCTCCATGAATGGAATATGATGGTGGTAAGGTTGAAGAGGCTCAATGAGGCTTCTCAAAAGGGGTAAGCTTGACCAATGTAGAAGAGATAGTAATACGATAGTCCTTGGGAATCAAGGCAAGGTGTCTTGAAGCTTGAGGCTTGATTGATGAAGGAGACTTATGTTGTTGATGGAAGCTTGTCTTCTCATTGGAATTGGGTGTTGCTTATGGGGAGAGTAAGTGGCCAATAGATATGCCTAATGAGGCATTCTTGCATGTGGTGGATGATCTCTATAGATGTGGCCATTGAAGTCTCATCTAAGTCAATTGTTCAAAGTAGGTTTTGCTTATTGGTGTTGTAGTTGGTGGTTTTATAAAGCGGAATGGTAGCACTTGATGGCTTAGGTTGATGAGCTCGGCAGATTCAATGACTTATGTTGCCCTACATTCATTTTATGTTAGAGCCTCATGCATATGGGTCTAGCATAAAGTTCGGAAAAATTGAAGTTGCCTTGCATCCAATTGTGAATTTACATATTATGTTTCCCCATGCACTTCATGAGTATTGATAAGTATTGTAGGAGTGGTTCAGAAGGTGCCCAAACAAACATTCAAGGGTGTGACTTATTTTTCTTTTCTTTAAAGAATATCACTTTATAACAAAAAAGATTTATAAATGATTGATGTAAAAAGGAGATTTTATTTACTTACAAGGAATGAAAGTGAGTTCATTTGCAACTGGCAAATCCTATAGCAACCATTCAAAAAAGTTAGGATTGCACTCAAGGGTCACATAATTATCCATATCATAAGGGCGTATGCCGACATGGGTTACGTATGTCAGGATGTTGTAGTCTTCATTGCTTGTCACTATTCTGTGTTTGTCATTATTTGATAGCTTGTTAGTTTCCATTGTGCTATTGAGTAAACCATTTTTGTAGAAAAGGTGATTCTAATTGTGCTAGATAGTCCAATTCATCTAGATCTTTTTGTGTCATTTGTAGAGAAGTCTTTCTGAAAGAGTGATCAAGTAGTCATGTAGTGCCTTTTCTTTTGATATCTCATTTGTGAAGATGTAGTGCCTCTTCTTTTGATTAGTTCCTGAGCAATGGTGGTGGTGAAGATGAATCTATACTCCACCAAGGACAAAAAGTGTCTTAATTGCTTCAGTCATTTCATCATCCAAGAGACCTATGCCCAATTGATCGTAACTATGAGCAAACAAAGTGAAGATGTTGTCCAACTATCTTATGCAAGTGACATTATCTTCACCCATGCTTGTAGCCATGTTGGCAACCAAAGTTAAGCTAGATGGGCCCTTATATAAAGGGCATAGGCCCAAAGGTGGTTTAGGTTTAGTGCTCCATGTTTGTCAATTACAGTTATTTGATAGCTTTTATGTTGATGATGGACTCTGAATTGGTCTTGTTTTTTCATCAACTCTATAGTTGCTCCCAATGGTCGGTGGTAGTTGTCAATGGTTTCTATTGATGGAAGAGTTATTAGTTGCTATTGTTTTGATGAAGAGCAAGATGAAATGGTTCTCATTGAGTCTTTCCCAATCCTTGTTGGAAGTGTCATGACTTTGTGTAGTGGCAACAATATGTGGCTATTGTGGTGCCTTCTTCTGCAAAGTTGATGCCTTGTCATCTTTTGGAGTTCATTGTGACACTAATTTTCCCATTGTCATATGGATGAATATTTGATTATTGAAAACTTCAAGAAAGACCAACATTGAAAGTATTTTAAAAATATATGCTTGTGGTACCAAAATTTCATGTCTACTTGTTGCTAAATGCATACATTCTACATCCATTTGTCATGAAGATTTAGTTTCATACCTCAATTGAGAGAGAAGTGTCAAGTGTCATTAGAGGATAGTAAAGTGGATTGTTTTATGGCCCTATGATAATTTGAAGCTAGATCATAGTGTGAATGATAAGTAGGACAACCTCCATGATAATGCAATTTGCAAGTTGCATTAGATGCTTCCAGCCTGGGGGAAATCATGGACTACAGGGTAGTAAAAAACATACTGTTTTGTTGAAGTTCAACTAGGAATGATGCTGAAAAAGTAATGTAAGAGTAGGGTGAATCAATCTCTGTGTGGTTCTCAACTAATAGATGAAGATTCTCTCTATTATGAATTGATTTAAATAGGGATTTGTGTAATCTATTGCTATCCATAGAGATCTCTCATCATTTTATGTCTAAAGATGATTCTTTTGTTGTCCGTCGAAATCAAGCATTGTTGTGGACCATTCTAATGTATCTTGGTCTACTATGGAAATAGGATGCAAGGTAGTTGTTATTTTGGGCTGAAAGAAGAGTATTAGGTTCTAGACTATTCGCATAAATATATATTCCTAAATTTGAGCCATAGATACATTGTTGGATGTCTATACACATGTACAATGAATCATAATGCATTCTTGGACATCTAAACTTATGTATGGTGAATCATAATGCATATGGGTTGAATATAATTGGCTTTATATTAAGCCATGGTCTTGATTCTTGGTTTATATGCTGATGTATATAATTTGGGCACGAGCTTTTATGCCGTAGTCATAATATACAATTGGGATTCATATATATTTTGGTTTTGTATTGTTTCAAATCATCTTTATCTACAAAATTTTCTCCCTTTATACTTCAAGCTCTTCTTATTTGAGTCTATGCAGCTAAATACCTTGATATCTTTGGTGAATCCGATGTGAAAGGCCGAAGGAAGAGTTCTATAGTATGGGGGTAATACATGTTGATTGGATGATGTGAGACAATTGCTTCAAAATTTTACCATGTATTTGCAATAATAACAACAACAATAGCAGTAGTAGTCTTCTACTAAGCATGAGTCAATTGTGACTAAAACACTACAAGTTGTGGAAAGCTAGGTAAAGTTGTTTGATGGACAAAATGTATCAAATTAATTGAAGGTATATGCAAAGAAATTGGATTTATTTGGGATACTTGCAAATCAAATGAGTTAATATCATATAAGGCTTGTAGATCATGAATTGAAATTGTGGATAAATGAAATCTATGCAAAAGGGCATGCATGGGATAATTTCATGAAACTATTGAAATAAGACATTTATTAAAGATGTACGATAGCTCAATCACTAAAAGAAATTTAATGGATTAGGTTGTAAAATCTAGCAAAGGGCTAATTGCTCTATAGAGTCATTGTGAGTGTTTGAATGTAGATATGATCAATTGGATGATATAAAGAAGCAAGTTTAGAATTAGAATAGATTGAGCTATTTCTTTAGTTGGTAAATCCTACACTGTAGTTTAGCCTTGAGTAGGTATTGGAGGATGAAAGAAGAAAGCAAGGACTGAAGACAGATTGGCAAAATGTAAAAGATATTGTATCTATACTTGCTAAGTGACAATGAAGAAGAGCAAGGATGCAAGCTGGGGTTATGCCTTCATCTTCAAAGAAGACAACTGAAAAAGTAAGCATTCAATTTCTACAACAACTCTAGTGAAAGCTGATGTGATGTATGAGTTGATAAAAGACATGTGTGGCTTGCAGCTAAAGCTTGCAAAAGTGGGAGAAAAAGGGCAGTCTACAAGGCTAAGGATTCAAACTCATGAAGCCTTTGTATATAGATGTATTTGATGTGATAGCATAGAGCGTGAATGCACAGATTGCATGATATATAAGGATGCTTTGAACAAAAAAGTGTTTTTAAAAAAAGATGGATAAATTTCTATGTGAGACATGATTGCCACTAAATCCAAACTTTGAAAAGGGTGAGATGCAAAAATTGATAGATGACATGGCTATGAAAAGTGCATGTATTGCAGTTGAAGCTGCAACCTTTGTTTTACATATTGAAAATGATCTTGGTTGTGTGACTATGCTTGGCAAGAAAATGGAACTCTAAACACATGTGATACATACTTCATAAAATGAAAAAAATTCTAAAGGGAATCAAATAATGCGCGTAATCGTATCTAGAAAAAAATAGGATGGGAGGGTCCAATGGCTTTTTTCTATGTTTTTGACTGATAGGTTGAAGAAGGAAGCTTTCTTTTGGGATGCACTTGCAAATAGTAGTCTCAATTAGTTAAAGGAACTCCTAACTTCTGCTCCTATTCTAATATGCAAGGATTTTTTGAAAGTGTTTACTGTACAGTGTGATGGTCGTGGCCGTGGCATAGGGACTATGGATTTTGTTATAGGAGCATGGAGTTATTATAGCCTTTGAAAGTTGCAAGCTTACAGATAAGAAAATGACTATGAATGTATATGACCAAGAGACATTGGCAATCTTACAGGTGATAAAGAAGTGAAACCATTGTTTATATGGCAACTGGTTAAGAGTTCAAAGTGATTACAGGGTCTTAAAGTATTTCCTTACTCAGTCCAATCTCACTCCTAAGCAACGTGGGTAGATAGCTACTATACAAAATTATGATTTTGACATCACTCATACGAGGGGAAAAGACAATGTAGTAGTTGATTCTCTTTTTCACATGTGGGCATGTGAAGTTTTAGCTATGACTAAGCTACATATTGATTGGATTGAAGAATTACAGAAAGCTTATCTTTTGGATGATGAGCTCAACCATATTTTTCAGAAATTATAGTAAGGTCTATGGAGAGAAACTCACATTATCAACTTAAAAAAGGCTAATTTGGTTAAATGGCAAGATTGTTATTCCCTCTACTTCTTCTTTTACATAGAAAATTATAAAGGAGTTGTATTCTTTGCCTTTGGTTGGAAATTTTGGAGTTTTTAAAACCTATGATAAGAACAACATAAGCTTTTATTGGAAAGGATGGTGGAAAGATGTTAAGGATTTTGTTCTAAAGTGTATGCCTTGTTAGCATAATAAGGACAACACCCATAAACAAGGTGATTTGTCGCAACCACTACCTATTCCTAAGGGCAAGTGGACACACATAACCATAGACTTCATTTCTAGTTTACCTACTACCAAAAGGGGATGGAATAGTATCTATGTGGTGGTGGATAGACTCACCAAGGCAGCCCATTTTATTTCTACCAATACACAGTTCATTGCTTCACAAGTGGCTACTTAATTTATGGAGTAGGTCTTTAGATTACATGGATTACTGCTGGTGATTGTACATGATAGAGATTCAAAGTTCATGTGTAACTTTTGGCTACTGGTATTCAACTCCATGGGCACTAAATTGGCTCTCTCTATAGCCTATCATCCATAGATTGATGGCCATATAGAAAGGGTAAACAAGTCATTGGAGACCTACCTTTATCATTTCTGTCATGATGTGCAACATATGTAGGATTCTTGGTTGAATTTGGTTGAGTTTGCCTACAATAACTCCACTCATGCTAGTATTGAAGTTTTACCCTTTGAGGCTATGTATGGTTATAAGATGCCCTTACCCATAATCATTTTCAATGAGAAAATCAATCCTCATGGGAAATAAGAATTGGAAAAGAATGCAAGCCCTTCTTTAGCAATGCAAGATGAAGCTTAGAAAGGCCCAATATTAGATGAAGATGTATGTAGATGAGAAAATGTGACCTTTAGAGTTCTAAGAAGGAGAATTAGTTTTGTTGAAAGTGCCCAAGTCTCGTTACTCTACCTTGAAGGATGGATCCAATAATAAGCTTGCTCATAGGTTTTATGGACCCTACAGGATCCTGAAGCACATTCGAGACTTAGTATATAGATTAAAATCACCCTCTTTCACTAATTCTCATAACATATTCTATGTTAGTCAACTCAAGCTTTTTTATGGTGCTCTTGTGGACACTTGATGAGCTGCCACCTATAGATGAAGAAGGTCTTATTTAGTACACCCTTGAGGCTATCATAGGTCAGCATGAGAAGAAGGTTTTCCCTCGTTCTATCATTGAATATTTAATTATATGGAGAGGTTTACCACTTGAAGAAGCTTCTTAGAGGCTTTAATCTATATTAGATGAGTTTCCTTATCTATAGCGTGCATTGGTGGCGGCTAAAGCATAATTACTATGGATCCAGTTATGGTGCAGACCGAGTCTTGATAGTAGTTTGTTTTAGAGAAATTTTAATTCTACCAAATTTTTCGAAATATGCTACGGTTCAAAGTACTTTTCAAAAGCTACATTTTTACATGTGGCACACTTCATTTGGATACTTCTATCAGAAGTTATGTCAGATTTGGTTTAATAGGGTCTGCTTTTTACAATAAGCTGTCTTCTTAATCTTGAGTTTATTTCTTGAAGACTTAAAGGCTCCAAACTCTTTTGAAGGTATCGGGATCATGTATATAGTTGAGGCTTACCTTCATGTCTTCATTTTAATCCATATGTCTTTAATATTTCATTCATTTTCATACTTTGTATAGCTAAAAATAGAGTAGTACTTTGTTTCATTCGTCCTTTCCAATTCTTGTAAGTTTGTCTTTGTGGGCAAAAACCTTTGGAATGGGATGGATTGTAAGAAGCTGGGAAGAAGATATGTTTAGTATAGAATTATTAATAATACCTTGTCACACTGACACAAGTATAAAAGGGAGAGACATGTATTTTGAACATTAATACATTTATTGTCTCTTACCTCACCTTCTATGGCTTCTCTCTCTTTTTTCCTAACTTTCTAGTATTTCTCTCTCCTCATCACTTCTTTCTCTCTCCTCTGCTCTTCTTTCTTGAGACTTAGTGTCTTTTGGCCATACACACTAAGTCTCTCGATATCTTTAGTGAATCTGACATGAAAGGCTAAAAGAAAGAGTATTATAGCATGGATGATTGAGAAAATGCAGGATTTGTACAAGAAGTTGATTTGTAGTAGATTATGAAAATATTTGGGATGTATAAATATGAAGAAGTTGTTAGAAATATGCTTGAATCAATTATGGCTAAATTGAGATGGTTTTAAGGACAAGATGTATCTAAGTACTTGCAACTTTATGCAAAGAAATTGGAATTTGTTAAGCTATAGAAGGAAAGTAAAACAAAGAAGGAAGAAGATAAACAAGGTATGGTAGACACTATATTCTCAATAGTTAATGAAGCTACATTGTAAAAGAATATTGAATCTTATGCATGATTAGGAGCCCTTCCTAACAAATGGCACAAATAAACACAAGAGGAACTAGATGATGAAGATTAGTAAGAATGTTTGAAGTCATATAGGTTAGAAACCAAACTAAGACTACTGTTGCAAAATTAAGAGTTTAATTGGATGATGTCATGGCATATCACCAAACAATGGAATCGCCAAGTGATTTTGGATTTTAGAGACATGCAAGATGAAGTTGATGAGAGGCAAAAAATGGTGGGATGCAAGGTAGAAGCTATAGTGCAAGAGAGAGAGAGAGAGAGAGAGAGAGAGAGAGAGAGAGAGAGAGAGAGAGAGAGAGAGAGAGAGAGAGAGAGAGAGAGAGAGAGAGAGAGAGAGAGAGAGAGAGAGAGAGAGAGAGAGAGAGAGAGAGAGAGAGCATAGGAGAGTTATGTGGGTATAAAATGAATGCTATCCTTATTCTTTGTAAGAAGAAAGTGAAGATACTATCAAATGCCCATCAACACTCTATAGTGTGTAAACTTGTTGAGGAGGTAAACTCTTCATCACAAGATTTGTAGGGTTATCATCTATATGGAACTTAACCAGTGCAATGAGCTTATTCCTAAGAATCTGCCTAATGAAGTGATTCTTCATCTCAATGTCTTTGTCTTTGCATGAAAGACATGGTTTTACACCTTAGATGGCACTTTCACTATCGCAGTGCAACCTAGGTACCTCTCTTACAATTCTCGAGTCTTCCACTCAATGAGTGAGTCATATAGCTTCCTTGTGGACCTCAATGGCTACCATATACTCTACCTTAGTAATAGGTAAGGCACCACATGGCTACAATCAAGTGACCCAAACCTACACTACCAATGAAGACATAATATGTAATAGACCTTCTAGAGTCTACAGTCCTTGCAAAATTGGCATCTACATATCCAAGAATAGATGCATCATTCCTTAAAAGCATACACTCATAGACCTAGTGCTATTCAAGTACCTCTTGATACTTTGTACTACCTCCCAATGCTTCTTGCCAAGGTTTGCCATATACCTACCAACTTCACTATATAAGCAATATGTGGATGTGTAGCAACCTAGCATACATCAAGTTACTGATTGTGGATGCCTAAGGGACCTTGGACATTTTGTCTTCTAGTTAATATCCTCATGGCTAATGTTCAAATATGGAGGTAATGGAACACTAATAGCCTTCTCTCTAACCACATTGAAATGCTCCAATAGCTTCGCAATGTATTCCTTTTGAGACAAATAAAGCATATTTTTGTCTCAATCTCACATAATGCGTATGCCAAGAATGTGATAAGCATTTCCCAAGTCCATGTTAAAGGTTTTATGTGAACTTTTCTTTAAATCATCCATATCTATAATTGACTTTAACAATCAGTACCCCATGACATCCACATAATAAAGATCATAAGGCTATCATCTTGTGCCTTCCTAATAAATAGATAGTAATAATCAGTCTCTCTTCTTGTGTATCCTTGAGATTGCATAAAGATATCAAACATATCATACCATTCCTTGGGAGCTTGTTTCAAACCATATAAGGTCTTACACAACTTACACACCAATTGCTCCTCCTTACCTTCCACAATAAACCCCTAAGGTTATTGCATGTAAATATCCTCATGCAAGTCCCCATGCAAGAAAGTAGTTTTAATATCCATCTAAACCAGCATTGTATCATATTTGGAAACTAGAGTAAGGATCATATAAAGGGCAGTCATTTTGACCACTAATGAGACAATATTATTAAAGTCAATCCCCTTCTCTTTCTTAAATCCTTTGGCCACTAATCTTGCCTTGTACTTAGGCAATGTATCAGATGGAGATGCCTTCACCTTGTAGACCCACTTACATCATAGTGTATATTTGCTCATAGGAAAGTAAATTGGCTTCCAAGTAGCATTCTTTTCCAAATAATCCATCTCTAGCTACATGGCTCTCTACCACTTATGATTGTCATCTCTAGTCATAGAATTTGCATAATAAGAAGGCTCATCACAAGCCATGACCATGAGATAGTCTAGATATAGAGTATATCTTTCTAGTGGTCTAGAAACCCTTATAGACTTGCATAAAACTAGCTCAATAGGAGTGTTTGGCTATCACATATGTCTATTCTAGGACGGGAGGTTGTTTGTGATCCCATGAAACTCTCATCTTAGCATTAGCAAGCTATCCAAGCCTTGGATCATGTGGAATAGGTCATGCAAACTACACATGTGCTAGCTGTCCATTCTTTAAAATACCACTCCATGGATCTCAACTATTTTGATAGGTTACTTGTGTATCTTATCCTAATTAAAGATGAAATCATTGCTATATACTTCCCTTTTAGATTCAAGATCCCACAAGTGATAGCCCATTTCATCCACTCTCCATAGCCGAGAAAAGTGCATTTCTTGGACTTAGGATCAAGCTTGTCCTTACTAATATGTATAAATGCCTCATAGCCAAAAATGCACAAGTGATCATAACGAGGTCTCTTGCCATAAGATAACTCCTCTAACATCTTGCCATCCAAAGGCTTGCTAGGAGACCTATTGATCAAATGTACTACTATCTTTATAGCTTTAGCACAAAATACATGACAAAACTAACATTAGAGAGTATAGAATGAATGTTCCTATTTATTTTCTCAAGCACATCATTTTGAGCAATATTCTTAGGAGCTATGAACTTTCCTTGATACCACAGTTTGCATAAAAGTTCATAAAGGCATGGAAGGTGTACTCTCCACCATTATCAGTTTTCAAGCACACTTAAGCTTCTTACTTGACTAATTCTTTGCAAATTCCAAGAAAATTTGAAATGTAGCCAACACATCACTTTTCCTATGAAGAGGATAAGCCCAAACCTTGTGGCATCACCTGTAAAAGTGACAAAATATGATGCTAAAAAAAATAAAACCATGGGCATTGCCCACATAAGTCACTATGAACTAAATCAAGACATTCTAGTATTCTCTCTCACTACCTCTCTTATGCAACATTTTAGTTTGCTTTCCAAAGGGACAATGCCCAATATCAAAGAATGAGAAGAAGAGTTTGTAAGAGAATATTGCAATGAGGAATTTTCTTTTAATGAGAGAGATCATGCACTTCTTTTAATGATTGGTATGTATTTTTCTAAATGTCTATCTTAGCTTATGTATCTACCTCCTTTCTTGTTTCAATTTCCTTTTCTTCATCCTTTTGCACTTTTAACATTTCCTTAACTTCATCTTTGTCTTCGTATTAGTTGTAGCCACCCTCCAATACCATTTTTTGTCTTTAGCTCAACCAAGACCATGTGCAATTTGACTTATGACTCCTTGAAATCCGTCTTCTCTACTTCCAAGTTACAAACTCCTTACCATAGGTATTCCTTATATGGTCTTGGTACTTGAGTTGATTTGGATCCATGAGGAGAGATAATAAAATCTTAAATGAGATCTCTTATGTAGGACCTACTAATGCATATGAACTAGGCCTTAGAGTAAATAAATAAATAAATAAATATATAATGGTTGCTATAGATAATGGCATGTGCCAAAATTGTCTTCTAGATTCTAGAGCATCATCTCATATTCCTCCACAGAGGGAGTGGCTCTGTACTTATAAGACCATTGTTGAAAAAGCAAGAGTTCAATTGGGTGGGAAATAATTATGCAACTTTGGTGTTTGGAGTTTTAAAAGATAAAGTTGGAGAATTAAAGCAATTATAATGTCTCAAGGAACCAAAATATGAATCATAGATGAACTTACACCGTTACAACTCAAAGCACATCAATTGAAATTGCCAAAATGAAGGCAACCAAGAAAGAGGGAAAATGAGAAGTGTATACAAGGTAAAGCCATCATAAAACAGTTCAAAAAGCCTAGTCATTAAGTTACTTTAGGTTTGTTATGCATTCAATAACTATTATGGCCTTAGTAGCTTGATTTTCTTCTACTCACACCTTAAATTGGACTATAACTAAAATTTAAGTGATGTGTATTTTTTGTCATAGGTGCCAAACTTGAAGTGGATTGTAACTAAAAGCTCTGATTTGTATCTTTCTCCTATATTCCTTTAAGGTGTCTAAAAGGATGTTAATTCTCACACTCACACACACACACACACACACTCTCTCTCTCTCTCTCTCTCTCTCTCTCTCTCTCTCTCTCTCTCTCTCTCTCTCTCTCTCTCTCTCTCTCTCTCTCTCTCTCTCTCTCTCTCTCTCTCTCATCCCTTGGATGGGTGCATGCATCCATTTTTATTGACTTAGGTGATACATAAATCTTATTATCTTGGATTTCTAAACATAACAAAAAGTAAGTTTCCTTGCATTTATTATGGTATTGAAATTTGAGTCATTCTTTACATTAACAAGGGAATTTTTTTGCTTTATATATCTAGAGTCAGAAAATATTAGTTGTGCTTTGTTAACTTGACCATTCTTTGCTTGTAAATATCTAGAAAATAATCAAAATTATGAGATGGAGACTCTTTGCCTTTGAATAGGTAACTATGTTAGAATTACTAAATTTTCTACAAAGTATAATATTTTCCTCTTCCTCTCCCTCATGTCTTTATCCTTTCCAACCAAAACCCCCCATTCCGTCCCAACAAAATAAAGAAATTTAGATTCATTAAGTTTCCAAAGTTCACAAGCACTCAGTAATTGGATGGAAGGATATGACTTGGTGCCTTGATATTATTCTTACTATGCAAAAGACTCGTGTGTGTGTGTGTGTGCATGCACGCGCTTTCCCCCTCCTTGCCTTTGAAGGTATATGCATACATATTGTTACTTGCTTAGACAATATAGGAAAATTTACTCTCTTGAACATTCCAAACACAATAATAAGCAGTCCTTCCTACATTTACAGCTACATTAGGCCATCAATATGTTAATATAACCCAAGCTCACAATTGTGGGAGACCTTCGTGATGCTCAAACTTATATTTCCTCCTTACGCCCTTTGCTTAGCGTTCCTAAATAAGTGATAGAATTCCCAATCTCATACATGTGCAAAGAACATGCATGCTCAATTGATGATGCACTCTCAAGGTACTTGTGTAACTAAGTTTTTTCTGCATATAGTTGTAGCGAGCCTTATGCCATGCAATGCTCAACTTTTGTGCACCATGTATTTTTCCATCTGTTATAAGATCTGAGATACACCCTTGACTTTCTTATATACTTAAAAGATATAGGGTGAATATTATGCTGGCGCAGAGAGAGAACGGATGAGAGAAAAGAAAGATAGATAGAGAGAGAGAGAGAGAGAGAGAGAGAGAGAGAGAGAGAGAGAGAGAGAGAGAGAGAGAGAGAGAGAGAGAGAGAGAGAGAGAGAGAGAGAGAGAGCACTAGGGATTGCAGTCCCCCCCTTGTGGAGTTATATTATTGACAAGGAGCAAGCTCCTCCGTTACACATAAACCAATTCTTACTTGTACATGTTGGGAACAAGATCACGGTTCCTTGCACGGTATACAATCGGCTAACACTTGCACAACTTGGAAGTTGGCACTTTTGATCCTTCTTGAGTCTCTCCTTCTCTCCTACACAATATGTGTAGGGATCTCTTCTTGGAGCTTGATTTCAACAAAGCTTCCACAGCACTTGCATCTTGTCTCCTACACAATATGTGTAGGGATATCCTCTTGGAACTTGATTTCAACAGAGCTTTTGCAGCACTTGCACCTTCTCTCCTACACAATATGTGTAGGGGTCTCCTCTTGGAACTTGATTTCAACAGAGCTTCTGCAGCACTTTGTGAGATTCAAACTGCCTTCTCTCCTTCTCTCGCATGCACACAAAGTGATGCTTCCTTCACCTCTCCCACACCGAAGGAGAGCCTCCTCTTTTATAGGCTTCAAGAGCTTCTCTTCTTGGAGAGAGACTTGAGTGCCAAGATTGGAAATCACTTCATGCAAGATATGGCTGTTCCAAGACCTACTCTACAACATCAATTTCAAAATATCTCTTTGTGCGTTGCTTGGATGGAAAAACATCCAACACGAACGTTGTAGATCTTACCATTTCTGATAACAATAGCGGGCCGCTTTTAGAAATCAGCTTTGTATCGTGAGATATTTTAAAAATTGATTCACCATGTCTATTTTAATAAAAGTAGCTTTTTAGACTCTATTCTTAACTTATGGTTGATGCAACCACCTTGAGCCATAGATAAGGAGAGTTCATTAGATTTCCTTGGGCCTCAATTGACTTCCACACAAAATCTTGTGTCATTTTAGACCTTGGAAAGGGAGAATCACTTCTCTCCTCACTTCTAGAGGATCACGTCTCTCGTCTTCCTTAGTGAGAGAATTACCTCTCTCATCTTTTCTTAATGAAAGAAAAGTCCTTAAACCTTGATTTGTAAGGGAGAGGATGACCCCAAATGAATGCAATGCTCATTACACACAAGTAAACATTCCCAGGTGTCCCTAGATGCACATATAAATACATATACACAATGCTAATGCACTTAATCTTCTTAGAACTCAATCCATCTTCATTTATGTGTAACTCATTGATTCTTATGTACACTCTTACACTTGGCAAACACTTCCTTCCCCTTCTTAACTTGTACTGCCTATACTAGATATCCCCATCACAGTGCTCTGATCGTTCCATTAAGTGATGCACTAGGAATACTGATCTCTAAATGGTCTCATGGCCATGCTAGATCATCATCAACACTTAAAGAAAAGTGAGTCATTAGTTTATTGACATAAATTTACTAAATAGAGAATGAGTAATAAGCAATCAATTTAGTAACATTTCTCTAGCTTCTAAACAATTGACCTCAATTGTAGAGGGAATGCATAGACTTTAAGAAGATTTGGAAAGTCTTGTAATTCTCTCTCAGTCATAAATTGAGTGCCCAATGTGGGATAATTCTTAAAATTAACTAAATAATTGTATAAAACCTTACCTGACCTTAGAGTATTGTTCTGATGGTGTAAAATTCCTTCAGGCACAAGGAACTCTTCTGTTTCTTCTATGTCAAGTATGTCTTTCTTGATTGGTTCCATTGGAGGTTCTCCAATATAGGGTCGTAGCAAACTTATATGGAAAGCATTATGAATGTTCCAATGACTTGGTAGATCCAAACAAAAAGTCATATCATTTATCTTATCTGTGATCTTGAAAGGGCCATAATAGCAATTAGAAAGCTTAACCACTTTACCCTTTTGATTTTCTGCTTCTTCAAGCGAGCCTTCTCAAACTCAAGAAGAACATACTATCCCAATTGGAGATCTAGCTTATGACGATACTTATCAACTTCACATTTATGCTTCTCTTGTGTCCTTTGGATAGCAGCTTTTACTTGAGTGAAAGTTGTATCAATGTCTCTAACAAACTCATATGCTACAAAGACCTTATCCTTTATAAGAAGAATGGGTGGTAAATGAGGCTTACCATAGATGATCTCAAAGGGTGCCTTACCAATACTAGAGTGCACCATATTATTGCATGCAAACTCTACTAAAGGCAAATACTTTCCCATTCTCTTTGATTATCAAAGACATAGGATTTCAAAAGGTCCAAAACAATAGAATTAGCACTTTCACTCTGCCCATCCGTTTGAGGATGATAAGAGGATGAAAACTTTAACCGAGTCTCGAGGTTCTCGAAGAGAGCTTTCCAAAAGAGGCTGGTCATGCGGGGATCTCAATCACTTATAATAGACTTAGGCATGCCATGATGCTTGAAAATATGAGCAATGAATAGCTTAGCCATATGATCGGCTTTGATTATCTTTTGCATAGGTATAAAGTGAGCTTGCTTACTGAACCTATCAATGATAGTCCAGATTGCATCATTGCATGCTTGTGTGCGAGGAAGCTCCATGATAAAGTCCATGGCTATACTTTCCCAAGGTTCATTGGGAATATGTAATGCTCTTGGTTAAGCACAGCTTCAATGCAATCCCCAGAAGCATCGCAGTGAAATTCAAAAGGTTTTTGAAGATTCAGAACTATGACAATGGGTTTTTGAGTCACAAGAAACTTAATTCTTTCAAAGGCTTGTACTTGCCTTGATCCCCAGTGAAAAGGCATTTGCTTCTTAGTAAGGTTATGTAGAGGAGATGCAACATATGCAAAACCTCGTATGAACCTCTTGTAGTATGAACATAGGCCCAAGAAACTTCTAACTTCATGTACAGAAGTAGGTGTAGGCCATTCAACAATGGCTCGAATATTCTCAGGATCCATTCTCACCAAATTGTGAGAAACAATATGGCCCTAGTAATGAATTTTTGAAAGGGAAAATCCACTCTTCTTAGCATTGACATGTAGTCTATGCTTGCAAAGCTCTTGAAAAACAATAAATAGATGTTTTCTATGCTCTTCTTCAGACCGTGAAAATATTAGAATGTCATCAAAGAACACACCTATGAACTTTGAGTGAGGTCTGAAAATTCTATCCATCATTTGATCGAATGTGGCGAGTGCATTAGTTAAACCAAATGACATGACTAAAAACTTGTATAGTCCAAACATTGTATGAAAAGCTGTCTTATGAACATCTTCAGGTGCTATCCGTATTTGGTGATAGCCGCTCTTGATATCAATGCGACTAAATATACTAGCCCCTTGCAACTTATCCAAGATAACATCTATCCTTGGGATAGGAAAATGATTCTTGATTGTGATCTTGTTCAAAGATCTATAGTCTATGCACATACAGAGAGAACCATCTTTCTTTTGAACAAGTAAGGTTGGAGAGCAGTATGGAGAAGAACTAGGTTGAACTAACCCTTTTTCCAATAGTTTGTTTACTTGTTTTAGGATCTCCTCTCGCTAACTTGCACTTACTCGGTAAGGCGGTTGGTTAGGTGGTGAATTGCCTGAGATAAGATCAATTGTGTGATCTTTCGAGAACTTAGAAGGTAACTCTCTTGGGAGTGAATCACCAAAAAAAATCTTCATATTGTTTAACAAAATCATGTCTAGGTTGATCAATTAAAGAGAGGGGTTCTTTTAAGGTCTGAGACTTAGAAGCATTAGTTGGTATTGTATGTTCATTAGAGGCATCAAGTGCCCTTGAATCATTAGCTTCTTTTGACTCTCCACAAAAATCATGTATGCAAAAATAGCTTTCTTCATTTCTTTAGAAATGCTAAGATGACTAACCATTTCCCATGGCCACATCCACTGCACTTTCCTCAGCTTGTTTTAGTTATCTAATTACCTACCACATTTAGTTGGACATGCATCAATTAGTTTCTTTAATTAGCCCGTTAGGTACCGGTTCCTTCACGTAATGACATAGAAAAACAATATCAAACAAGTTCCTTTTCAATAGGTTATCATATTTATCTTTGAAATACATTTATAAAATCTAGCCCGTAGGCTTATCCATAATTCGCCCGAAGGCTATCCAGCAATCCACAAGGATTACTAATCCAAGATTCTACCCGTAGACTAGTATGCGGGCCTCGAGATCCAATCCCGAGTCACGTTGGCCTCTTGTGCGGGGCCCGAAAGGCAAGGGATTTATGGCCAGAGCCCCCTTGGCACCCAAGCGTCCTCTTGCTCCAAGTAGTGCTCAACGGAGAGACCTCTCGCGGTGGGTTCGGTCCACCTTCTCGGAGCAGTTAACAACCCCCTTAGTTAGGGTCATGCATACAGTCGGGGGTAACTGAAGCTGCCTCTCCCTTCATGCCTTCAACTTAAAGCATTAGATATCCTTTCATCCTTTAATTCTTTGAGCAAACAAAGCAAACAGTGCTTTCTAAACTGTTACAAGCACAATCATTTCCAGTGGTCATTATTTTGGCCAACTGCTAAGGAGCGAATCCTTCTTTCCAAATGCATCCAGCACTCGATCCGGGATCAATTGCGACTTGGCAAGATCCCCAAGGGTTTGTTTGTTAACCCTTATATCCTTGGGTTAGGGCCGTACCCTATTAACCCGACTTAACCAATAGCTTAAGTTTTATTAGCAGTAAATATGTTATTCCAATTTACTATTGGTCTTTTGCTTCCAAGAAATTACCTAATTCCCTTATCTTGGTCGCTTTTCCCAAGAAAGGAGCTATGTTAGGATGACTACTTATCCTCTTGCAAGATAACTTGCGCAAGAATCTGCCAATCTTATACAGAGGAATTGGCCATTCCTTTGTGATCAAATCACAAGATCATGCGACTCTGCAACTTGTTGCCAAGTGTCGCACCTAATCCATGGGACTATTTTACCCATCGAACGGCGTCTTCTAATCACGAAATCATGATTAGATAAGAAACAGGGATTGGGTGTCTTCATAACAATCCGTTCCTGATTGCACTAGGCCGACATTGTCGGTCCTAGGGTTTCAAATTTAAATCGAGTTTCATCCTTTTAGCGAACGATCCTTAGGGTAAAAACCCTAGATTGTTTCTCGCAAGTATGTCCTATTGTCCCTACATTCAGTGAATGTGGGCAAGTCTTTAGGGTATAAGAGTTTCAGCTTTGGCAATAAGAGCGATTAGATCACGTCCTCAACGTGCTAAACCCTAGTTAGCTCTTTGGGATATGTTGGATTGATTTAACCATTCTTAAACGAGTCCCTCGCGGTTTAGGTGTTTAGGTTAAATCAATTTACTTGTCTATTCTAGAAGATATTTACGATACCATTTTCGTAACCATATGATTCATTGCCTACGTTTGAGTAGATTTACAAACCCTAATTTTTTTGGTTAAGATCAAAGCGTAAGTTAAGTTATGGCATAATTTCTATTGATCCTTTTGTAACATGCAATCAAGATTCATACTACTAAGCTTTAGGGTTTTATGATTGAACCATGCAGCCTTTTCTAACAATTATGCAGTTGAAATGAGATTTATGCCAATTGCCTAGAGTTTAATCTTCTTCATGCAGCCCTAGAGTCATTTCCATGCCTAGCAATTTCCTATGGTTGTTAGCAACCTTCTTTAAAGAATCATTTCGAAGAAAATATGTTCAATAATGCGACATGCGATTTATTCCTTCCATGCATAATCGAAGTGTACTATCATTATTTCGACTTGTAAAGATGGGCATTAGTTAATCTAAGTTCGTTACTTTGCAATGCATAAAAACCACTTGCTAGGAATGCATAGAGATCTTATGCTCTTCTTTTTCATTCGTTTAATACAAATGACCGATTCTTTGATCGAAGTTATTTCCTTTAATTTAGCCAAGGTATTTCAATCGAAAAAGTGCATCCTAATTCCATAAATGATCTATGCACAATCGAAATATTACGACGTTAATCGAAATTAGGAAGAAAAACCTGGACTTGTGGTGTGAAGGGGAGCTACAAGCTCTACCCCGAGACCTACGGACCGCTTATTGATCAGCGTTTCAAGCCGAGCGGCCATGGCTACCTCTCACATAGCTGACACGCCATGCCTACCTTACGAGTGTAGTGAGCTTACCTTGATGCTCGATCGAGTACCCTCCTCTCTCTTGCACACCGGTAGCTCCACGATCCTTGTGGCAAGCTCAAGCAACCTCAATCCCTCTCCCATGAGCTACATCCTCCATAGCCATGCGCGAGACAAGGGAAGAGAAGAGAAGAGAAGAAGATGGAGAGAGGAGATGGAGAGCTTCTTCTCCACAATCCCTCACTCTCACACACTCACTGCCTCACCCTTTCACACTCCCTCACTCCCTTTCTCAAGCACAAGCAAGAAGGCAAGAAACAAGAGAAGAAGAAGAAGAAGCTTTAGCCACACACAAGAGTGAGCTTCTCATTCACTTTTGAACTTTATATACATGCCCTCCCTTCTTTGGGCGGTCATCCCCTTTTTTACATGGCCAGCCATTGGCCTAAGGCCATTTCTCATTTCCCACCATTCTAATTTATCATATTCCCAACTAATGCATACAAATTGCACAGGAGCAAACCTGGCACTCTTTTACAAGGATTCGGGAGCGCTTCCACATTTAATGGTGCGCTTTTTACTCTTTTGCTTTCTTGGGGCGACACTGAGACTTTCTGGGGGTCATGCCCGAACATTTAAAATTTTCAGGGTCTGGTTACCGGTCAAGGCGCCTTTTCCTTCTTTTATCCTGCGCCTTTTTTGCTATTTCCTTTTTTCCATTTTCTCGCTCCTCTGCTTCATTTCCCCTCTCCTCTGTGCTGCGGTAAACATGGTAAACATTACCCCCCTCCTAGCCAAGTCCCAGTCCCATGGCACTACGATGGGAAGTAGTGGGATAGTTGGGTCTACTGCTAAGCGGAACTGGTGGGTAGATGACACTGATTCAAAGGTGAGGGTGTGAATGAGAGGTGATGGAGTTTAAAAACGATGACCAAGAGAGATTCCGGCATGCTTTAGGATTCATGAAGATGCTTGGCATTTCTCACACAGTTGTGGCTTCCATTCTGCAACAGCTGATAGGGATTCTAGTTGGCTAGTGAAAAATATGTAGCCGATCATCCCTTGAGCATCAGAAACGCTTGATCAATAAGCAATCCCTTAGGAGGATGGTGTTGGAGGGATTTATCCTGGAGAAGCCCCCCCGAACTCTTCCTTGACAAAGATATGCTTTGTCTTCGCATTGAAGATCTTTGTCTTTAACTTGAAGATCTTTGTCTTTTATTTGAAGATCTTTGTTTGTGATTTCAAGATCTTCAGTGCTGCGTTGAAGATCTTCAACCTTGCATTGAAAATCTTCAGGCTTGTGGAATCAATAAGCAATCTGTAGATCTTGAGGCGTTAGGCATGCATCTTTGGAAGATGAGGTTCCAAAATCTATACCAATGGTAGATCTATTACCGAGTACTCATTTTGCTTGATTTGGTTCAATCATGGTAGCCATCAGCAGGCAGATGGTTGACGACATGAAGCATGTTGGTCCGTCTAATCCAATGCAAAAAAGCTCCTGAAACAGCAGCAAGGGTATCATGTCCGACACATGGAAAAAATTTTAGTCATTAAAGGATGCCGTGGATGATCTTCTTTAGCTGAGTAGCCAGTTCTTGAAACATAAACATAACCTGCAAGAAAAGTTGTGCACTCCCTGAGGGGTGTGTCTGCCTCACCGTGTAGTGCACGGTGCCCATGGCAGTGGAACTGGGAGATGGGTCTAACCTTGGGCAAGCCCTTGGTAATGTCCCACACTTGAGGACCCAGTTCGTGTGTCATTGGAGGTGCGGTGCAAATCTTAGGGTGACAGGTCTGAAAGTCCTGCCCTTGATGTGCCCTAAGTGTGAAGCGGGGAAGGGGCTAGGGAGAACCCTAGATGCAGTGACTGTGGTGCACAACAAGGCGAAGAGAAGTTGCAAGCTCATCATGTGAAGTATTTTCTCTCTTATCTTTGCTTAGTAGTAGATTCATCCCTTGGCTTTGCTATTCTTTGCCGTTGTCTCGTCTTTTCAGTTCACCTTTTCTTTTGTTGCATTGTGGATTTTTTTTTTTGAAGAGGTTATACATAGATGCATGTGATACAAGGGCATGATGGGAGTTTAATCCTTGTCATCCGAATGGCGGGTAGGGGATGGTGGAGGGCGAGGGGCTTTGTTAAGGAATCTGCGGCTCAGCATGTAGCCCTTGAGATTGAGGTGGGTCTTGAGAGTGGTGGTGGAAAGGAAAGGGTGGTTGCACTGTATGAATTTACTATCGCTCATATTCTCAAGCAGTGCAATACAGAAGGATGGCAGAAGAGTAGCGCGCATCATGAGGCGAGTCATGGTGCTGCTATCTATGGCATTGGGGTCAAAGTAAAGGGGTGGAAGGTGGCGTTCTTGAGGTGCAGGCTCTTGGTAGATTAGGATCCTAATTAGTTTAATTACAGGTTGCTATGAAGGCGGGGTCAGGTGAGGATGTGAACTCACTAAGGAATCTATCTATGGAACTGTACAAATTAGGGAGGGTAAATACAAGGGCATCTTTATAGCAGGTGCTATTGGCATTATAGATGATAGGGAAGTCAAACCTGCCGTGGATGGACAGATTAAAATCCACGCCTACCCTTCGAGGATACGGCATGAATATGGGGTCGTTTCTCTCAGAAGGAAGGGTGTTACAAAATGCCATCCAAGCGTCAAGGTTGACATTAAAAATGCGTCTTCTCCAGGTGGGTTGGCAATTGTAGCCCTCCACCGATCTAGGCACCTGAAAGACTTTATCATGCCAAAATTCGCAGTCCTCAGTTCCCCAAGCAGTGGGTTGGCCTCTCGCTCCACTAGCTACTTGTCCTTGAGCCTTGCACCCATAGCGATTACATCATTTACAACTTCAATGGGCATTACTCTATTTAGTTTAGTGGGAAGCTCGAAGCTCAAGTCGAAGGGTTGCGGGCACATTCTTGCTGTTCCTAGATGATTAGCTTTGCATGGAATCCAGCGGGGAGGTCCTCAGGGTGCGGTGGGAGAGGAGCAGGTTGCCTTGGGACAGGTCTAATGTTCAGCTTCTTCCTTGCCTTCTCCACCATTTCTCTTCTGCGCTTAGCCAGGGCTGCTTTCCTCTTAGTGAATGTGTTAGTGGATTGCTCTTCATCTTGTCGTGGAGGAGAGGGTGATGGGATGTAGTCCTCCTCTTGAGGTCCCAGATCAAACTCTGGTCCACCCCCTTCTTCTTGCACTTATTATTGCACCTTCTCTTCTATGAAACCCAGTTCGTCAATTTCTTGCACCGTCAGGCCTACCTGTGTAAGGTATTTTCTTTGCTCCTTTAGGCTCTGTGGCAGGCCTCCTAGTTGCAGTGGTACGTGCATGCCTGTTGTTAAGGCTCTGCGTGCAATGGCTAGCTTCTTCTCCAGCTGATTATTGGCCTCGTTTTCTTTTGTTTTGGTGGAGTGAAGCAGCGTGTTGAGGAAAGTGTGCTGCTGGGCCATCATAGAGAGTTGGGCAGCCTTTGCCTGATTTTCAGCCAACACTCTATCTCCTTCTGCTTTGGCCAATTGGCGTGCCAGGTCTCGTACCCTCCTTTCATTGTGGTCAGCCCATTCCTTCACTCTCTTCTCCATATCTTCCAGGCTCTCCCCCTGATGAAGGGTCATAGCCATGAGTCGTTGCTCTTGGTCTTCGAGCTCGCGGTGTAGGCGGGATTGCTCCTAGTCTTCATTGGCGATCTGTGCACTGAGCTGATCTAGCTGCACCTGCTCTTCTCTTAGCTTTTCTAGCTCTGCAGTCTCTTGTTTGATCTTCTCAAGCTGGTTTTGTGCTTCATGGTTGACTGCAGTGAGCTGGTCGTTCTTGCACCGCAAGTGAGCAGTGGCCTCCCTCTCTCCGTTGAGGCGATCCATTAGGATTTTTCTTCTTCCCTCCCAGGTAGCATCATGTTCCTTTAGGGTTTTTTCTTCTTCTGCATCTCTATTGCTGGCTTCCTCCTTTAGCACAGCAATCTCCTTTTGGTACTCTGCTATCTGTTTAGTTTTCTCCAGCTGGAGAGTGGCTCTTGATTCTCGCTCTGTTGCCAACTCTTCCATGGCAATTCTCTTTCCTTCCTTGGCCTTTTCTAGCTGCGAGAGCAGCTCTTTAACGTACTCATCATACTCGCTTGCTGGGAGTGGGGGATGGGACATGGTGGCAGTGGTGGTAGTAGCTTCTATTTTCTGTCTTTTAATATCTGGGCTTGGCTCCACATCAACCGTGGTTGCCCTCTTCACTCCTGACACTGGGGTGGCTACGCCAGCTTCTCTTGCTAACTCCATTTCCACCAGGAACTGTAGCCACGTGACCATATTTCTCTCATCGACCTTTGGCGAAGTTCCTGGGGTGGGGATGGTAATTACGGAAGCAGCAGGGCTAGTTGGCACAAAACTGGTAAGGACAGGCATGATGGCCTCCTTGCCCTTGCCCTCTGACCGGTGGTGGGATGGGATCTAGCACATTCAAGCTCGTGTCCGAGTTCTCATCCTCTTGGGATGGGGTTTGCTTTCTTTGTCGTTGATGTTGTTCCACAGATAGGCGAGTTGCAAGATCTATATCTTCTTGTTCCTTCTTCCTCAAGGCTTCTTCCTCCTCCTCAGCCCTTCTTTTCATCTCCTCTTCTGCCTTTCTAGACTCCTCTTCCACTCTCTATGCATCCTCTTTTTCTTTTCTTTTCCTCTCTGTTTCCTAGGATCTTGACACTCTTTGCGCTTTTTGCGGTTCTTATTTCTCTTTCTTCCTCCTTTCTTCTTCCCTTTGCTATTGGAAGCACTTAGTGCGCTGCTCTCTTTGCTGCTGCTGGCACTATTCTTCTTGCTTTTCTTCTTCATCACTACTCTCGTCAGTTTTTGTTTCCTCGTCAGAGCCAGAGGATTCTTCGTTGTGTGGTGAGGGTGGCAGTCTCTCTTGCTCCTCCTCTGCTGCTCCTGACTCCTTTATTGCTTCTTCAATTAGGGCAGTTAGTACACCTCCATATCCAATGAATGATTCTTTGGAGGCGGCCTTCTTCTTGTCTTTTGCTAGGGATTCACCTTCAGCAGGTTGGCTTCCCAGATCAAGCGCTACGGCAGCCTTCTTGATTGTGTGTCTTACATAATCATTCCAGTCGATCTCTTCTGGTGCATTGGCCGCGAGGCTTTCGAGCACACATGCACATTTATTCTGCCCATATAGGCAGTGTATCGATGGTTGGAGAAGAGGGTGTGCATGACTTTAGCATGCATGTGGATTTTGTCATCAAGGATGTCCTGGATATTGACTCTGTTGTTGGATCGCACCTGGTCCCTATCCACTTTTAGCATGGCGAAGACATCCCTTTTTGGTCTCTTTACGGCCCTTGATTCTAGGCCCAATGCCTTTTCTACTAGTTCCTTGCTTAAGGGTACCCTGACTTGCCTGGCAGCATCCCCCCTTCCCACAGTCATCGTGGTACTCTTGGAGGCAGAGTCGAAAGTTTGTAAGAACTCAACACACCTTGCATGATCCACATTTTGCTCCGCCTTCTCCACATACTTGGTCATATTGCACTTTTCTATGACCTGCTTAGCTGCTTCCTCCATTTCCACAACCCTGGATAGGTTGTGGATAGTTCGAAAATTCAGTCGTGCGCAAGCTTGAATTTGCAGACTCAGCAGATATTTTTGCTTTTCTTCTTCCGGGAAGGGAAGCTCATGAGCGCGATCTTGATGAGCCATCTTGGGTTCCTACCCAGCAAAAATACTTTTCATTAATCACAAGTGGAAAAGGAAAACATGGCTAAATGAAGCTAAGCATGAAAAATACGCAAAACAGGAATGCAAAGAACTTGAAAATTTTTACTGACTAATTTTTATTTTTTGATCACTGAGTTCAACCTTTCAATAATTATTTATGCCTTCTTAGCCTTATTCCTCCCCCTCGGAAAGATGAAAATCCTTCCTAGGATTGAATGAAGTGGTGAGGATATCAAAGGTGATTGTGATGGGGTGTTTCGACCAACAGCCACTCATAAAATGCAGGGTTGTACTCAAGTTGAGCGTGACAATCGAGTTCACAGGGTTGTACAGAAACTTGGGAGATATAGGTCAAGACATCGTGAAAAATATCTCCAGTATTAAGGCGGCTTGCAATGTGCAGTTCTTCTTCTGTAAGGAATTGGTCAATGTGAGGATGGGCTAGAACCTGGTCATCTAAGTGTTGGTTTCGGGTAATGGTCAAATCTCTAAATGAAAGAGGTGCCACATAAGTAGGATCGTACTCAATGGTCTTGATTTCCCTCCTTTGTTCAGCATTTGTCATGATACGATAGCCTTTCTTTTCCCATTGGGTTCGCAAAGTGAACCACTGCTGTAAGAACGAGGAAGTTGAGCTTGCAAGTTGCATGTGCTCATGTAATTCTTTTTCGAGAGCAGAAAGAGGAGGCTTACGGTATGAGGTGATTAGTCGCATGAGAACAGCTTGCTCCTTTGAGATTTCTTCATTTGTTATTAGTTCAGCAGCAATCTTGGGGAATTTGACGGTCATAAACTCGTATTCCTCCCAAGTGCATGGTAATGCACGAACATCGGAAGTAAGTGGATCATCAAGAAGACCTAGGTCCAACCGCTCATAACTCCTAGCAAATGTGGTGAAAGTGTGGTCTAACACCTTAATGCAGGTCACAAGGTCATCTCTCGAAGTTTCAGCAAGGTCTTTAGCCAAGGAAAGGAAAGATCGTACCACATAGGACGGCCTAAGACCTGCTAGTGGTGATGGTGCAATTGAGCTGGACAGCAGTGACTCCATTGCTGATGTCACGGGTGTGGCTTTGCACTCCGAAGCACTTTGAAGTGCTGTAGGAAGCTCTGGTGGCATGGAAGTTGTGCTAGGTTCTGAGTGCACAGTCACGGAAGTATTCAACTCTTTTGAGTGAGGTAAGCTTGAGGCTTTTAACGATTGCTTTGGTTGATAAATTAGCTAGGACTTATTAGTCACAACCGGCAGTGGTTTGCTAACTACGACCCGTGCGCTATGTTTGCAAGCCTCTCTCACTGGAGTGAGGTTGCTTGGAGATGAGCCTTTAGACTTGCCATTCTTAGGCACCCAAATCCAGGGGTTTCCTTCATAGTAGCCTTGCGCTCGCAAGAGATCTTTGGGGATCCATCGCGGCGTGGTTGTCTGCCTACATTGATAGCGTCCAAATTGCCTCTTAGGCCGTGATGACTGATTGTTTTGGTGTTTAGAAGCATGTTTGGGTGGTCTACCCGAAGGTGGTCTTTGCCGCTTTGGCACCCATATAAGCTTAGACTCCTTGGCCTTGTGAGCACTCTTGGTGGGTTTGGGTCTAGGGTCTAGAGCTTGGCGTGAGACCTTAGTGTCCTTCTGTGTGGATTGAGCGTAAGTGCGGTCGTAGTGATTTCTACCGATGGCTTCACAATGTTGAAAGGGTCAGAACAGCCCTTGCTAAAAGTCGTCACTATGCGCACATTGCCTATAGCAAGATGGATGCGATCTAGATTATAATCCACATTACAATTTGTCTGCTTCTTAAAAGTACGACCTAATAGTGACATATTACTGGCCCCTTTTGTGTTAGGCAACACATGAAAGAAAGTTGGTATACGGTAGACTCGATAGAAATGACCACTTTGCACTTCCCTAAGAGCGTGTAAGGATTGCCCCCAAATGGGGTGAGTTTGGCATTGGTGGGCTGCAGTTTAGATTGACCAATGCGTGTCCAATAGTCATGTGTCAAGATATTGTAATCGGCACCTTTGTCAATCAAAGCATCAAAAGAATAGGTCTTTTTCACAGTGACAGTGATTCGTAAGTAGGCGGGTGCCACTGCTTCTCCATCTTGATCTGTTATTTTCGTAAAAGTAGCCATGCAGACTTTGATAGGGGCTTCCAACATAGGTGGCTCATGCAACGGGTGGGAAGGAGGATAGCATTTTTTAATGCGGCTGCCATTGAAAAAGCCGATTTCTTCGCCTTCGAGAGTCTCTAATTCAACGTTGCCCATTCGACTAATTGCACGTACTCGGAAAGGTCCCAGTCCATGGAATTTCATTTTCTGTTTGTGACCCTTCATAGAGTATAGCAGAACGAGATCCCCCTGATCAAAGTCGCATTGTTTGACATGCTTGTCAAACCACATTTTCCTCCGTGCTTTCTCACAAATCAGCGCATGGGTGGCCAAGAGCTGGGTTTTCGTGAGACGTTCTAGCTCTACCAAGCGATTTGTCCAAGCGTCTCTTCCCTCCTAGCACTCCTGCATTGCTATCCTTAAGCTAGGGATAAAAAACTCTAAGGGCAGAATGGCCTCCGTTCCATAAGTTAGCCTAAAGGGCGTCTGGCCTATAGCCGTTTTATAAGCCATACGATAGGCCCACAAGGCTGCCATTAACTTGTTGTCCCAGTCACTCCGAGATGTAGATACCACTTTTGTGAGTACATTAACTAGGATTTTATTGGTGGATTCTGCTTGTCCGTTAGCCTGAGGGTAATAGGGCGAGGATTTTCTGTGAATGATTAGAAAAGTAGAGACCAGATGTGATATCACCTCATTAATGAAGTGTGTGCCCTGATCACTGACTAATTCTATTGGACACCCAAACCGTGAAATGACCTGCTCCCACAAGAACTTTGCAGTGGTTCTAGCATCATTCTTCCTTTAGCTCTTGCCTCTGCTCACTTCGTTAGGTAATCAATTGCCACTATGATGTAGTCAATCTGAGAGTATTGTGCCACGGAACTGATAGGTCCAATGAAGTCGATGCCCCATTTTTCAAAGGGTTGTCAGGCTATGACAGGGGTCAACTCCATTTTATCTTTGTGCACAGGCACCTTGGTTCTTTGGCATTCGTCGCAGTGCTTCACAAATTTAGCAGCATCACGGAATAGGGTGGGCCACCATAGTTGGGATTGCAGCACCTTTCAGGCTGTTGTATCCCCGCTAAAGTGTCCTCCAGCAATTTCGCCATGTGCTTCTTTCAATGCATCGTGCATCTCATGCTCACACATGCATCTGTGCAACAAACCGTCTTGTCCTAACCTATAGAGTTGGCCAACTATCAATTGGTATGGTTGGATTTTCAAAATAAGTCTCCTCAGCCTGGCTTTCTCAATTGGTCTCTCAAGTAATCCGTTCTCCAGCATCTGAACTACATCATCGGCCCAATATGGTGTTAGATCAGCTTTAAACAATTCTCTCTCACTAGACAGGTTAAAGAGATGAGTATCCGGTAAATTGACAGGTATGCCTTGTCCAGCGGCTTCTCCTATGGGTATGGGGGACATATGGTCAGCCATGTAATGTTGCTTTCCTTTGCGTACAACCACAGAGAAGTCAAATTCCAATAGGAGAAGTAACCATCTAGCTATGCGTCCTGTAGCGCAAGGCTTGTTCACAAGATAGAGCAAGGCTTGATGGTGAACAAAGAAGACAAAGGGAGTGGCCAACAGATAATGTCTAAATTTCTTTACAGTAAATACCATGGCCAACCCCTCCCTTTTTGTGGTGGAATAATTCATCTCGGTCTCTATGAGTTGCCTGCTGGCAAAACTCATCGAATAGTCTAAGTTATGTTCACCAGGCTGGCATAGCACGGCCCCAATAGCAAACTTAGAGGCGTCTATGTGCACATGAAACGTTATGTTCTAGTATGGGGCTCGTAAGATTGGTGCAGTGGTAAGAGCCTTCTTCAACTCTTCATATGCGCGCTGGCATTCCTCAGTCCACTCAAACACGATCAATAGCTTATACAATGGTCTAGCAATCAGTGCATAATTTAGTACAAAGCGGCGATAGTATCTAGTATGTCCTAAGAAACACTGAACTCCCTTGTACTTATTGGGCGGCGGAAGGTCGATAATGACTCTGACTTTTGAAAAGTCCGTGGCGATGCCGTTCTTTGACACCACGTGCCCTAGGATACATCCGTGTTTTACCCAGAACTGTCACTTCAAGGGGTTCAATGAGAGGTTGTATAATCGACACCATTCAAAGACATCTCTCAATTTCTCTAGGTGTTCGGCCCAACTAGAGTGTACGCATAAGTAATCTACAAACACCTCTAGTTCACACCTAAGCATATCTTTGAAGATAGTGCACATTAAGCGTTGGAAAGTCGCAGGAGCATTCATTAGCCCAAAGGGCATGAGAATGTAGGCGAATACACCCCATTTCGTGGCAAAGGCAGTCTTGTGCCTGTCATCGGGGTGCGGCACTTGATTGTAACCCGAGAAGCCGTCCAGAAAACTGTAGGCTTCTTTACCTGCTACCCTCTCAAGCATGTGCTCGATGTATGGTAAAGGGTAGTTATCACTCTTTGTAGCGGCATTAACTTTCTTGTAATTAACGCACACTCGGATTTTTCTGTTCTTCTTCATCATGATCACGATCAGTGATACCCAGTCAGTGTGCTCAATCTCATATATGAATCCCGCCTTCATGAGCTTATCAATCTCCTCTTTTATTGCATGGGCATGCTTGGGATTCATGGGATAAGGTCGTTGCTTTGTTGGCACTGCATCAGGGACCATTGGGATATTATGAGTCACAACCCTAGGGTCGACCCCTTTAAGTTTGACATCAATATACTCTTGCAAGACTGCAACAAGTTTGGCCTCCTCATCCTCGGTCAAATCATCTGCAATGAATATAGGTGTTGGCTTTTTGCCCTTCCCAGCCAAGTTGACTTCCTTGACTTTGGCAGGTCCTTCGATCGGTTCACTAGTTTGGCCCTGCCTCTTTGCACCTAGCAGAATCACTACTCTGTCACCCTTTTTAAATTTTGTAAACCGTTTGGGTAGATCCTGCGGTTTCTTTTGCCTCTTTGCTTCTGAGTCCTTCGCTTGTGTCCTAGCCTCCTCCTTTAATCTCCTGCGCCTTAGGTGGACTGGCAAGTCCTCTTTTGTACGTTTGACCTTAGAGGGTTGGGGTATCTCAGGATCACTCTCAGTGCTGGCTTTCGACTCCGAGTTAAACTCGCATCCCTCGCTCGAGGAAGGGTTTCCACAGGGAGTCGTAGTTCAGTAGGTGCATCCGTCTTGAGCACTGGGATTACCTATGGTCATGCTACTCCGGCTTGCTCGTAATCCACGGCTCCTATGTGTTCTAGCCAAGATCTATCGCACTCCATCCGCATGACTCCTTTTTCACTCCAATTCGTCTTTTCCTTCCTGGGTCTCGAGTTTGCCTTGATTTGTTCTATCGTTCTCCCTTCTGTGTCATACTCTATTGTATCTATCTCTTCCTCACTTTCATCTCCTATAGAGCGGCAATCCTCATATTCCTCGTTGTCAGAGTCTTGCTCTTCAGACCGTTCATCATCGCCCAAGCTTTCCTCTTCAGTCTCCTTGTCGTCAGTAACTAAAGCCCAATTGTATAACAAATTCAGATCGTGGACTTTGGTCCATTTCCATTCTGGCTTAGTCAACAGATCACGTAGAGGCTTTAGGTTGGCAGCCAAGTTGCCCTTCTGTGTGTCTGTCAGATACTCTACGATTTCCTAAAGCTCTAGCTTATTGTTGGGGATATGGAATGAGACAAGTTTCCTTATGCTGAGTGAGCTTCCTGCCATCATGCAGAGTGGCACAATTGGCTCCTCTATTGGCATGGTTGCGGCTTTAGCAGCCTGCCGATATAGTTCTTCCTCATCTGAGAATGGTAGGTCAATGGTTGCCAAGACTGCATCCAATCCCACTCATCCTCAGGGCAGGGAATATATTTAGTGAGTGATCCATAGGGTTTGGTCGTTTGAGTATCACCTTTCAGCATGGCTGAGATGACATTTAGGTCAACGGGGGTCGTTTTCCAAGTGTCCATCTCTACCCTTACTGCTTCAGTTCTGCTCCCTAGGAAGATCAAACCATTTTCCCAAACTTCAATGATTCGAGTGTTTCTCATCCAAGGTCGGCCTAGCAGTATGCCGTAGTCCACTCCCTTCATGACAATGAAGTTCACGGAAAACTGCACACCTGCAATCTTTACTGGCCAATTCTTTAAGACTCCGAATGGCCTTACCTTCATTCCATTTTCTAACGTGACATTGAACCTGGCAGTCTCTACATGAGGGTTTTCCCATGCCTCTAAAACTACATGGCTCAGTACGCTAATACCGGCGCCTGTGTCTACAATTCCTTGCCGCGTCATATCTCCTAAGGCTAGAACAGGTACGACTGCATGCATTTCAGTGCCTTCCCAAAAAGCATTGATGTGCAATGACTTAGGAGTTGAGTGTAGAGTTAGACTTGGGATTTGCGTAGCTGCATCATGATCTTGTTGATCAACATCCATAAGTCCTGTGTGTCCCTCCACCAAATCTTTTAACTCCTGCCATAAAGAAGAATTCTGCCTAAGCAGGTCTTCTATGCTTAGAGTTACTGGGGTGGGCAGCAAGGTTGTAAGGAGACTACTGGGCTCCTGGGCCATGCATTCTATCTGCCCTGGTAAGTCCCCCTTTGGCCTTGCTGCTGAGTTGCCCCTTGTGGCAAGGATATACTTTTAGTTTGTGGTTTTGTGGGTGCGACTGGTGTGCTCACGCTGGAAAAATCGTCCATTGGATCTTCTAGTATGGGTTCAGCATCCTTGAGGTGCTCCTGGGTATCCTTGACCCACTCCTTGACTTTGGCTATTGCTTCGAGTTGCCGTTTGGGATGGGGATATTCCCCTACCTTGGCACTCCCTAGCTCAGCTATCTTCGGGGCTGAGATCTCTGCCTCTGCATCCGTGACTTTCTTTCCTGTCACTAACGTCGTGGCTTCCTCTGTTTTAAGGGTTATCTTCGTGTCTGTTCTCTTTTTCCTTCTCCTTCAGCTTTTCTTTCCTATTGAGGCTGCGTCAAGGTTACTTGGTCCAGGCAAGGAGATACTTGCCTGCCTTGTTTGAGCTCGCGTCATAACCTGTAGTGGGATAGGTGTGTCCTCAATATCAAAGGTTTCCACTCCAAACAGCCCCAGAGGTACTGACGGTACATTGGCAGAGCTAACTGATGGTTTCCGCCTAGGGCAATCAGGAAATAGGTGAGTGATCCCACATTCTGTGCATCGGAGATCTGCTTTGTCCTTGTTAGCCTGTTCCTTCTCTGGGCAACGTGATGAAATGTGGCCTGGATAGCTGCCGCAGGTCCAGCATGTGATTGGATCTTGGCTTGGCCCTCCAAAGCCTTTGCCTGTTCCTCTACCTAATGCCATCACCGGCACCGGCCGATAGTCCATCAGGACTGGGTTTCCCTTCTCGTCATAGGATATGTACGGGTTGACATATTTCTCCTCTTCACTAGGCTCTTCCACATAGTGAACTGGAGCATCGCTCGGTGGGTGGGTTACAAAAGGCCCTGGTGGACTTGGTATACCTATTGGGTTCATCTCCAGCCTAGGTATGGCAGGTCTTGAGTCATTTGGTGTAGGGAGTGCCAATTGGGCTCCCCTCCCAAAGAAATTGTGGTCTATTACCTAAGTATGGAGGATTGTACTACTGTGCGTATGGGAATCTCCTCGGCGTCCTGCAATGCAATGCATCATGCCCAAATCTACTACAATTTGAGCATGGCCTAGATCTAGGATCTTGGCATTCAGCTGGGAGGTGATTGCCACCACAATATATACACTGTACATGCGATCGCGCAGGCTTCCTTATCAGTTCCTGCAGTTGTGCAATCTCCATTCTCATCTCCGCCATCTCCTAGCCTTGGTCCATACTCTTTCCCTTTTCCTGCACACTAGCAGTTGCTTTTTCTCCCAAAATAGTTGATCTCTCTAGATCCCTCTGATTTGCACTTTCTCTGCTGGTAGTCCTCATGCTTCATTCCCTAAGCTGATCATCTACACGTATTGCCTCTTCGAAAACTCTAGCTAGCACGTCTCATTGCAAGGTAGAGTTACTGGCCAAAGCCTAGTAGAGCTCCTCACTCCGAATTCCGTTCATGAATACTGTAGACACTTCCCTCTCAGTAGGTCATTCATTGGCAGGGATCCTTTTGAAGAGGCTACGCACATGAGTGACATAGTCCTTGACGTCTTCCTTCTCCCTTTGGGGCTGATATTCATCAACCGGATGATGAGGTTGTCAGAATACCCTACCTCCGAGAATCTCTTGATGAAGAGGCCCTTAAGGCCGAGCAAAGTTGGTACGTTCTGCGTCATCGAGGCTAGAATACCAGATTCTCCCCTTATCGCCTAAGCACAGGCCAAAAGCTTGAGAGCGTTGTGCAAGGTCAGTAAGACCGTTTGCTTCGCATACTTGCTCGAACTGCTCCATGAAGCTGTATGGGTCACTGTTAGGCTCATACTTCACTAGATGTTTTGCTACGATAGGGATTCTAGCCTGCCCTTTAGCCCCTTGTGTGACTCCCAATCCCGAGAGTAGTGCGGTGGCTAGGGCTATAGCACTCTGCTCAACGGATGTATTGTCCATGAGTCACTTGGCTACAAGTTCACTTAATGTCATGTCAGCCTCTGCTGCCCGTTCCCTCTCTTCATTCAGTCTAGATTTGGCTGCCCTAGCTAGGTCTAGCACCCTTCTAGCCTCGTACATATCTACGTCTTGTTGTAGCTTTCTAGCCCTCTGCTCGTGGTTGTAGGCAATTATGACTTCTAGCGCTCTCGTGATTACTCCTCTCTCTTCTTTGAGGCTTGCTACCACTTCTTCTACAGGTCTGCCCTGGATCACGGTCCTAGTAAGTAAATCGTAGTCATGGACTAGTTCATGTACTGAGACTGGGAATCCTCCAAGGTCTAGCCGGTCCTCTCCTCGGTCGCCTCTTGATCCTGACATTGTTTCTACCTCCAATTCCATAAGGCCATCGATCAGTTCGAGTAGTTCTGGCCGCGCCCGATCCTGTATGTTGTCTTCTGGATCCTCGCATCCACTTAATGTCCTCCTGGGTCCTAACCCTGTTTGTCTGCTAAGTCTTGGGGTTCACTCCTATTGGTGGGTTCTTTGAATGATTATGTTCGAGTGTATTCCTCGTTATTACAACCAATCCTCAAATTATGTTTACTCAGTGTGGTGTCTGTGCGTTCGATGCAAAATCAGGCTTTCTACTCTTTCAGTGCACAACCAATGTGGCCCACTGTGTGTGTAGGATTACGGCACTCAAGTGCGATGCCAATGCTACCTTCAGCTCTTGGCCACTAGGTATGAGGTCAGCACAAGGCTGCCTGGTTAAAATCTGGGTCTCTACTGCGTCTCTCAGGTATATGGGGGTTTGATGTATGGTCTGTTGTTGCGACTAGGCTGCGACAACACACTCTGCTAGGTGTCCTAGCCACACTAAGTTTTCTATGATTTTTTCGCACCTACAGGGTCGCACTAGTGTCGCCAACACAGGTCCGGGCTTAAATTATTAAAATAATGTTAAAAAATGCATTCGGCCAAAATTTGCCCGAATGGCAGGGTCCGAATCCCAGAATCGACGTCCGAACCGCCGAAGTCCAAATGTCTCGTTCGGTCGGCCCGAAGGCTGAATGGCCGAGTCCGAGGGCCGAAGCCCGAATCGCTGAGTCCGAGGGCCGAACTGGAGTTGGGCCAAATGGCCAGGTTCAGGCAGGCCGATTCGGCCGTCCGAACACCGAATGGCCGAATCCCGAATTCGGAGGGGCCCAACCCCCGAAGCCCGAATTATAAGGTCCGAATGGCTAGATGGCCCAAAGGCCGAACTCCGAAGTCCGAAGGCCTTCGTTCGGGCAGCCAAAGCCCGAAGCCTGAACGGCACGTGGCCGAATGCCCGAAGCCCTAGGTTCGGGGCAGCCAATTGCCTAATTCTGGGGTTCGAACGTCCAAACGCGTTGGGGTCGGCGCACTTCCGACAATGAAAATGGTGACGAATCTAGTGTTATGTTGATGATTAGCTATTCTAGGCTGTTAAATACACACAAGGGCATGCCGAGGAAGAGATTTGTATACCTGTAGCACCCCGGAAGTGTGATCGAAGGACGTCCGCTCATCTCCTGTGCCTGTAGCTCTCTCATTCTCTCTTGCTCTCTCTAAACTAAGTCAGAATGTAAATGAGCTCTTCTCCCCTTACCCCAGCCTTACATAGCATTGCTCAACCACTCTCTAACCTTAGAGCCTTTCCCCGTTGCGATTTCCCCCTTAAAAAACATGATTTTTGCCTTCTTTTTCTTATTGCAACCAGATTTACAACAGTAAAAACCCTATCATTTTAGTTTCGAATCTTAATCCTATCCTACCTAATGCCAACAAAAAATCGCAAAACCAAGCATGGGTTGTATTTACCTACTCAAGCACTCATAAAAAAACTCAAAATACTTACTTGTTCCAACGATTAAACCTCCTAAATCTCCTATCTATCTCAAGCACTGTTTTGGGCAAAGGCCCTACTCCTATGCTCGATTTTATGCGCGCGGCGCTCAAGGTTTGATTCCGTCGGTCCCGGAAACAGAACCAAAATGAAGGGGAGCTACAAGCTCTACCCCGAGACCTATGGACCACTTATTGATCAAGCGTTTCAAGCCGAGCGGCCATGGCTACCTCTCACATAGCCGACTCGCCATGCCTACCTTACGAGGGTAGTGAGCTTACCTTGATGCTCGATCGAGTACCCTCCTCTCTCTTGCACACCGGTAGCTCCACGATCCTTGTGGCAAGCTCAAACAACCTCAATCCCTCTCCTAGGAGCTCCATCCTCCATAGCCGCGTGCGAGACAAGGGAAGAGAAGAGAAGAGAAGAAGATGGAGAGAGGAGATGGAGAGCTTCTTCTCCACGATCCCTCACTCTCACACACTCACTCCCTCACCCTCTCACACTCCCTCACTCCCTTTCTCAAGCACAAGCAAGAAGGCAAGAAATAAGAGAAGAAGAAGAAGAAGCTTTAGCCACACACAAGAATGAGCTTCTCATTCACTTTTAAACTTTATATACATGCCCTCCCTTCTTTGGGCAGTCATCCCCTTTTTTACATGGCCGGCCATTGGCCTAAGCCCATTTCTCATTTCCCACCATTCTAATTTATCCTATTCCCAGCTAATGCATACAATTTGCATAGGAGCAAGCTTGGCACTCTTTTACAAGGATTCGGGAGCGTTTCCACATTTAATGGTGTGCTTTTTACTCTTTTGCTTTCTCGGGGAGACACTGAGACTTTTTGGGGGTCGTGCCCGAACATTTAAATTTTTCAGGGTTTGGTTACCGGTCAAGGTACCTTTTCCTTCTTTTATCCTGTGCCTTTTTTGCTATTTCCTTTTTTCCATTTTCCCGCTCCTCTGCTCCATTTTTCCGCTCCTTTGTGCTGCAGTAAACACGGTAAACATGGTGAAATGTCCACATGAATGTTAGGAGATGATCCTTCTGCAGTTGCGCCTTGTGCCTTCTTAGGGGCCATCGCGAATTCGGCCTTTTCGCCTTGGACGCAGATTTATGATCTTGGTCGTCTCCTTCGTACATGAAACTCCCTTTGTGATTCGGCTTCCTTGATTGATTCCACCGTCTTTCAGAATCGAGCTTTAGAAGGCCTTAAAGCTGCCTCCTCGAAGTAGGGAATGGATTTAAAAGACTTGAAATGGAAGGCTTTTAAAATGAAACCGGGGTTGTAAAAAAAAAGCTTTGTGGAATTGCTAGGGAAAAGGCCTTTAAAACTCGGCTAGTGGGCTATGGTGAGATTTAAAAGGGAATGCAAGGGGAAAAGGGGTGCTTAAAAACCGGGGGGTAAAACTCGCTTGATAAGGCCTATGAAAGCCCAAGGAAGGGAGCTTAAATGGGCTTTGTGGAATGAAAAGGGGGGGAAAAGGGTTTAATTCTCGGGGGGAGGGGGGGGGGGGGAGGGGATCGATATTAAACCCACTTGAAAGGGCCTTATGGAAGCCCACAAGAAAGGGGGCTTCCCAAAGGCCTTTAGAAGCTTCTCAAGAAGCTTCTGAGAAGCTTCTGTGGGCGTGGTTTCACCACGCGGAAGGAGAGGAGATGATTTAATGGAGGTTTAGGGCCGAAATGATGGCGGCTGCGGTTCCTCAACGGCGATCTTCCCTCCCTCATGACGCGGCTTGTAGTGTATGCTCCTCCACGACTACTTCAACCTCAGACTGGTGGCATCAATTCTCCACCCTCTCTCCTTCTCAGTCGCAGCGTTATGATCTCTCTTCCAGCTCTCCTCTCCCTTCCCATAGCCATGGTTTTTATAGCAAGAGGGAGAGGTACCTCCCCTCCCCCACACAGCCTGATGCATGGCCATTTTCTTTCCGCGAGCTCCAGCAAGGAGCTTAATCATCCTTGCCATACCCCTCTCCTCCAGCACGGCCTTCGGCTGGAGGAAGAAGGGATAATTAAAATTTTTTTTGCCATTGTTCCAATATTATCCTTTTGGCCTCTTACCAAGAGGAGGTTCTTATGAAGAATGCGGGTTTTTATTAAACCATAGTCCTAAGTCTCGATTGGCCCGTGGAGAGTGTACAATGCCAGTATTGACATTTGCTCGGGACTCATGCGCGCACGTGATATTTTTCAGCAGAAATATTACACTCCTCTATTGAGATGCTATCGTCGGCAAGGCTAGAAATATTGCTTTCATTGGACACCCAAGAACTCCAAGGTGCCAATGTCACAATACCACCAATGATATTGTCATGGGTTTGGGTAGAAGATTACCTATTCATAGTGATTTGGTAAGACAAACGTGTTGTGCAAATCATTCCATCTTTTCTTGGAGTCTACCTCCAAGAATCTAGAGGGTCCTCACCGAACACTTGCCCCTATTCCTTCCTATATTAATTTAAACCATTGTACATCAAATATGATCATAGACAAGCTACAGTTATCTACTAAAAGAATACTTTACAAGTTGCTAAAATACTCTATCTCATCCACTATTATATTTGGATATGCCATGCACCGTTGACTTTCTTGCTCAAACTTCACCATGACCCCATAGTTGGTCGTGGAGCGTATTTTGTCAATGCACTCAACTCAAAAATATTTCATGTGTCATCCATGCCGAGTTGTAGATTTTTTGTACTATACATTGAAACAACACTTAGGTTAGCTACTACTTACAATTGCTAGATACAACAACAAGGACATCACGGATATGTGGTGCACCATTGACTTTCTTGCTCAAACTTCACCATGACCCCATAGTTGGTCGTGGAGCGTATTTTATCAATGCACTCAACTCAAAAATATTTCCCATGTCATCCATGCCGAGTTGTAGATTTTTTGTACTATACATTGAAACGCTTAGGTTAGCTACTACTTACAATTACTAGATACAACAACAAGGACATCAATGATTACCTTTGGGCTACATCCCCTCGAGAACTTATACTTTTCCCTATAGACTTCTACCCCTTCGTGTGAAGCATCGATCAAGGCATCATGCAACCATCTCATAGACATAAATCATGGCATCTTCTTTAAATCCTCGGAGTATCAAATTGGCCGTTGGCATGAACTATGTCGATATTTTGATTATGGTACCTTGCATTCTCTTCTAGCCTACTCCTACCTATCAAGCCACTTCTCCATAGATACATGGTGCAACATACAAAAAAGATTCATCCATTCTCCTCTCTATTTCATTTCACACCACCACATCTCATGATAGTCGATCATCATCCTTTAGTGTCCACAATATCCTATTATCTGTATCCACCATCAACAACTATTCTAAAATATACGACAATACCTTTGATAATAGCCAAACCTTCAACCATGTTGCCCTTGAGACAAAGCCTATTGTTGCACAAAGCCTTTCAAGATTTTCATGAAGTGCTCTAAGAAGAAAATCCATTTGGTATGGATCCGTAATGCAATCTCCACTTTATCCACGAGATGTACTAAGAGGTGAGTCTGTATTATGAGCATACTTGTGGGTAAGTGCTTCTCAAAGAGACAGACTGTCTCCATTTCTCCTTACCTTTCAAACTCAATGGATGATATCTTGATCTCCTTTTGCAAGATCCATTGTAGTAAATTTGATAACTTGCATTGCTTCATCCACACTTTTCCTGTATACTTAGGAGTGCAAAAGAAGCATCCTTAAGAGAGATACATGATACCCATTATATAATGGTATAGAGGCCTCCTTTCTTAATGGATAGGATGATCCCTTATCCATGAGTAGTAATGTATTGATCATAGCCTCTATCTCAAGCTTCAACATTTGAGGAAGGTTGGGGCATGCTCCCATGTATTCTAGTATCAAGAGTGTAGTTGGCGAAGTGCTCTCTAATAGGTTTCTTATACGGCCACAAACTCTTCTTACGGGTCATAATAGGTGCATTGCTTGAGATGGACCAGCGTCCATGCGGATATTTATAGGGGATATTTATTATTATTGAAGTTTCTTTCAACTAGGGTTTGATTGGAAAGCATGAACGATACATACTTTTACTCATCGTCAAATCAAAGTCTAAGACTGCTTGATATGGATGAGTTTTGATTGGAAGTCGCCAAAGCATCACACATGGTCTATAGACAAGTGATGTTTTCATCGAATTGCAAGCTTGCATTGAGTGCATGGACATGGGATATGTTGATTGAGATATGTCTCTCGATCTCGAACGTCACAACCCTCGTGTTGTCTGTTTTCTCTATGTCACAATGGACAATACACTTCTCTCTCCCTCCTTTGTATATTTATTTCTCCCCCCATCCTCTCTTTTTTTCTCTCCCCTCTGCTCTTTATCTCTCTCTTTCCCTCCCTTTCTTTATTTCTCTCTCTTTTTTTTTGCTTTATTTTTGTTTCTTTCTCTCTGTCCCCTCTTTTCTTATCTCTTTCTCTCCATTTTTCACTCTCTTCCTCCCCCTCTCTCTTTGTTTCTCTCCCTCCCTCTCTCTGTTTTTCTCTTTCCCTCCCTCTCTTTATCTCTCTCTTTCTTCATCTTCCCTCATATGTTTATTTCTCTCTCCCTCCTCCTCCCTCTCTTTATTTGTTTACATTTGTATTTATTTATTTTTGTTTGTTCTTCCATCCCTCTATTTATTTAATTTTCTCTCTCCTCGACATTTCTATTTCTCTCCCCTCCCATCCTTTGGTTCTAATTATTTCTCTCCATCCTCTCTCTCTCTCTCTCTCTCTCTCTCTCTCTCTCTCTCTCTCTCTCTCTCTCTCTCTCTCTCTCTCTCTCTCTCTCTCTCTCTCTCTCTCTCTCTCTCTCTCAAAGCTCATTTTCATTTTATTGCCCTCAAAATGCCAAGCTCGAGTTTTCAACCCTATTTTTTTTCCCAAAACAATGTTGCTATTTTTGTCGCTATTGTGACACAAATAGCAATGCAAATAGCGGCACTTGTTGTGATGTTTTTTGCATCACAGATAGCGACAATAATAATTTTCCTTGAAAATGACTGTCGATATGTCTTTGTTCCCTTGTAGCGTGTGACTTTCTTTAATTTATGCTAAAGAATATCAATTTATTACTAGAAGGTAATCTTGAAAAGAGGTGATTCCATATTTACTTCATCCATATTGGAAGGGCTCAGCATTTGTGAAAGTAATTTGTGCACAAGAAGATGCTTTCACAAAGTATTATAGAATAACATTCGTGCATGTGAACAAAATCCTAAAAGAATTTAATATTTTAAAAATATATCCTATACCTTTGCATGTGATCTAGTGCTTGCTAAAGCCCTCTATGTGTAATATGAAATTAGTTTTATAAGAATAAGTATTTGTGAGGTTTACCATTGAAACCTTAAAAGAATAAAGACAGAGAGTTAATAAGATAACTCCCCTCCCTTTCAAAAAGGAATTAGCCATTGGGGTTGTCATATAATACCCCTTCCCGCTTCTTATAATTGAAAAAAATAGCGTCTTGATTTGAAAAAAATATTGTAGAAACAAAGTTTTATGAAAACAAATCATCATTTGATTGGATTTGATCCATGGGTGGAAAAGTACATGAATAATATAATTACTTCACTTGAAAAACTCATACGTGAGATTTTTCTATCCATATCCAAAATAAGGACCATACTTGGGAAACACATACATGCATCTCGTTGTGGTGGGATAGAAATGTAATTGGAGATAATTTACCTCTTAGGGTAGAAGCCCTTATAAAGTTGAACTTTGGAGCAAATACTTGAATGTTGTAGATTGCAAATACTTAAACCTTGAAGTGAATACTTGAACATTATAGATCGTGAATGTTGGTGGTTGGTACCTTCTTCTCTCTTGATTCAATGGACCAGACCTTGATGAAAACTTTATTCTTGAAGCTAGCTTGATGAAAATTTGGCAGATGATGTAAGTCCCTTTATATGAGTTAATATGTTGATAGAAAAATCTTTCCACGTCTCTGAAGTAGCTCATAATGGAGTGGCCTTTTCAACTTATAACCATTATAGTATCAAAATGACATCAATTCACCTCATAAGAATTTTACATTTTACAAATGTGTCTCCTATCCTTATGTAACGTGTTTTTGTAAGGCTATTAGATAGTCTTATGTTTATTGAATATCAAGAAAGTTAGAATTTTTCTCCAACAAATATGTTTGTGAGAACTTAATTATGTTATTTAAACAAAATAGGCTTAGATAAGATCTTATGACCTAAAGACCACCTCCAATAAATAGGTTCATGAAACCTTTATGAATGTTTTCAAATAAAATTAGCTCCACCAACATTTTATGAAGTAAAGAGGTGCAACCTATTGGTACCCCTTGAAACCCATATTTTTCGATTTAAGATCATGAAATATCAATGGGCTTAAATTTTACACATTTAATTTGAAACAACAATGTCAAAGTTCATAACTTTTTTAAAAAAATTATGATAAATTTTTGAATCCCATGCTGCCGCCGCCGATGACGTTGCCTACGCCGCGACCTGCCGCCGCCGCCACCGACGCCTTGACCGCCACAATCCTTAAACATGCAAAATGACTTCTTGTACCATTATCGAGGGTCTTGAATTCTTGTTTCCATAACACCAAGACAAGCTTTGGTAGGCTTAGCTATTTATCTATTGGCATGTAATGGTGGTTATCGACCTCACCTAATAACTAACGCCTACACCTACCACACAATGATTATGGATCTCACCTATCACTCTTTGATACTTGCATGAAAAGACCACTATTAGCAATAGACCATTGTTAACACAACTCAAAAAAATTGTTCTTTTATGTTCTTTTCTTCTCTCTATCTATTTCCTTTATGTTCTTCCCTTTCACTTGTTCACTCCCTTGTTTTTGAAGAAAGATAAGGTACTACATTTGCAACTGATTAAAATATGCATGCCAACAAAAGAACATTTATGCAATAAACTAGAGGATCATTTATTCTCTAGTATGCAAGTGAAAATATATTCTACCTTTCTAGACATTGCCCAATGGGAGTTAGATTTGTGATTTTATTCTAAAACAATGTCACTTTCGTGACAAAGAGATGATTTGAGTAAGCATGAGATATGATGCAAGTGTCTTCCGTAATTTTCACTCTACCCTAATTCCGAATATTCACGAAGAAATTTGTATATTTGCCACATCACGTAGAAGAAGTCGAAGATGATAAGCCAACTTGGCAAGAAAAGAATGACGAGTATAACCTTTGCTAACCAAAATTGAGCAGAAGAACCTTAGAAGGCTCTATATGGGCGAAGGATGGTCGTATAAGCAGCACTAGTCGATGATCATTGATGTGAAGAGAGTATCTAAGGACTCATGGTGGCGGGCTCTGCAAGAGAAGTACAAGAGAAGGGTGGCTAGCGTGCTGATGAGGGTGATGGAGCTGCGCAAGGCCACGGTGGCAACGGTGATGCCCAAGCGGACGAGGGACAGGTGAGACGTGGCAATACGATATTCGTTGGCCGAGGCGGCCAGCAATCGGAGCAGGAGGAGGCTGGCGGCGGCGGGGAAGGCGACAAGGCAGAGGGCGGCGGCAACGTTACTGAACACCGGCAATCGGGCCCTTGCAGCAACAGCCGATGGCGACGATGACGATGTAACTGACGGCAATGCCGACGACGACTCGCCTGCCGTCGATGACTTTCTCCTCCCGAGCACAAGATACGCACTTCTGCTGAGGGCCTCCCAGCCCGACTTGCCCTCCAGCACGGCCACGGCCCCGCTCAGGCTCCAGGTTGCCGACAGGCACGTGGCCGCCGCCGTGCCTACCGCGGCCTCCAGCATCACGTAAATGATCGCGTCCTCCACGACGACTCCGCCACCCCGCCGGCCCATCACAATATTAACCTGCACGACCATCATGAAGGTCGCCATGAGACCCAGCCCGGCCAAGGCACTGCACACATGCGTCAGAAAGAGACTCTTCCATGCCTTGCTGGCCGCCGCAAGAGAGGCCTTGACGCTGGTCAATATCGACACCTGGCCGAGAGCTGCGTTGCTCAGGTGAGCCCTGCAGAGGCTTACCGTCAGAGCTGGCACAGTGACGTAGCTTATGAAGAGGGAGCAGAGAAGGAATGGCGCAGTACGTGCAATGCCGATCCAATTGGTCCGATCTACGACGTTGAAGGTTATAACATCGTTTGAGGCTGCAGGTGGATGTGCGGCCATGGCGACCGCGATGTAATTGTAAGCAAGGAAGCGGCTGGAGATGAGGTCCCAGTAGTTGGCGGAGAGGAGGACGTCGCGCCTGTAGGCGTCGAAGGCTGACAGGAGAGCATAGGGCAGAAGTATGAACCCCCCGCAGAGCTGGGCAAGATGCTTCGGATTGCTCTTGAGCATCATCCCGGCAACCCTGCCCTTGCAGCCCTCTATTTCTTCTCAGACCTTTAACTACATATATTGTGTGTTTTGAGAGCTAAACGCAAAAGCTCAAACCAAAGCTGCGTCGGCGCACTACTACTTCTGACCCCAAAAAGGAGACACACGCACGTTTTAGCCCTTCTAAGAACTCTCAAATATGTCCTTCATCGTTGCATTCTAGTAGAGGTTTTGAGAGGCAAGAAGTGACCTCGCATTATCCATCCAACTTTCGAAACTCGATTAAAAGACCTCTTCAGACTTTTCACTGCAATCTTCTTCTCTTATTTTTTCTTTTTGTAAAAGGGGGCGGTCATACAATGTTTTGTTAACTTGGCATTGCTTACTTTTGTATCACATTTTATGTATTGTTTTAACCATGTGTCAAATATTGACATTATAACATTTATTAATTGGCCGGTGTCATGTGACCACATGTCCAATGGAGAAAAGTAATGGAAAAGTCCATCTACACTAGTGTTTCACCTATATACATATGGGACTCTAGTTGCTTGTTTGCATGAGGTGCTAAGCCAATTAGATAACCTATCAAAGTCACTTTGCCAAGTGTCCATTATGGAAGAAAACATGAAGTCTTTACATGCCTCAAACTTAATTGGTGGATGAAAATCACGAGCTTCCATTTGGGTGTAAAAAGGGACTATACTTAACAAAGGGAGAGTATGCTTTTTGGAGGAGAGAAGAAGGGGCTACCATTCTACACAATTTATGCTTGTTCCTAGATAGCAATAGGCGTGGATTTTTTAAGGGCTTGCAAGCAAGAAGATAACTGTTGGCCACGATTGATGGAAGGAGCATATATCAAGGTTGAAATACAAGTATACTATAGGGCACATAATTGTCAGACCTTGTTTCTTGAAGATCTTTACCTTCAAATCCATTGGTCTTTAGTGAGATCTACATACCACTGAAGCTTACACCCAGCTTCAAATCAAGCTCAATGTCTACCTTGGCAAATCATCAACATCACTACACAACATGAATGAAGCTAAGCATTATGCTATACTTCAAACTTGATTAGGGATTGCTTTGTGGTATATTATATACTAAAATACATTGATGTATTCACAAGGAAATTGGGCAACATTGTTGTTATACATGTTCTCTTGCAATTACATGCTCATGAAAGCCTTGTTTTGAGAAGATTAAGTGGACTATTTTGAAATCTTATTGTATATATGCTACCTTGTGGACTAGTCTTATATATATATCTCAACAAGCAAAATAGAACCCACTTAAATTGAGTGATCCAAGTGCTAGGGCAAAGACTGTCACCTATCCATACAAATCCTTTGACCACTAGAGGACTATCGAGACATCGTTAGCACAACCAAGGCACTCAATCAAACTCTTGTTTCGATCTTACAATTGAAGGATTTTACTTAAGTGAATACACACCATAATCAAGTTTCACAACATCCACATCCAAGTGCTTGACCTATGCAACTGCAATCCTTGCCTTTTAAAGGAAGATTTCAATGTCGATGAGTCAAATAAGGCTATTAAAATAGAACTTGCTTGAGAGGAACAAACAAACATAGCAAATAACAAAAAAATCAAGGAACACAAAGAGGAAACCGCTAGAGAGCTAAATTGGAAACTTCGATGAACTTGAGACCATAGAAAGTAAATTGTTAAGGGGGAGGATATTGGACCCACAAGATCGGATTGATGCTCCAAAATACACCATCTAGGAGATAAAAATCAACCCATGCACACAAAGAGTAAAAAGGGTAGAACATGCCTATTTGGCCACCATAAAGGGATACAAATGCAAAACTAGGTACTAAGGACCTTACGTCTCTCTAGAGAAGACCAATAGGAACTCCCGCTTCCCTATCAAAGCTCATTGGCTTTATTGAGAGCCTAGCAAACCAAGAACAACCCACAATCATGTGTGGATCAAGCTCTAACATGGATGGTCTACAACTTGATGCCATGGAGTTCCTTACAAATATCTAGTAGATTATCACACTTTGACCAACACACAAGAGTAGAACATTTAGGAAGACCCATAGTTGATGTTGAGGCTCACAAAAAACTTGGGAAGGACCTCATAAGACAAGTGACACAATTTACAAGAAATCATAAGACCTAGTTGGAGGGATGGTAGCTAAAGAGGATGCAACGAGGCTAAGGTATCCAATGTCAATCTTAGTCCTCAAGCAGCTATTGGATTGAGCGTCTATAGAAAAAGAGAGTGTTACTCTAGTCTCCACACTCTTGACTAGGTTAGGAGCACCAGCGAGAACTAGAGACCAAACAAAAATACCAATGGTCACTAAGCATGTCAACAAATATAGGGCAAGAGATGATTCTTATAGCTTTGTTGAATAATTTGAGCATGTATGGATTTGGCTCAAGGTAGAGATTCACAATGGTGGAGTAAAGCTGAAAATTAAGCTATGGCTAAAGCTCTGAATTGCAAAGTGGCAAAAGCTCCGAACTATGGATGGTCAAGCTCTAAACCAAAACTCTAGATAGATTTCCAATCCAAACTTTGGACAGTTGTCTCGAGGAAAGCAAAGGAGGGAATTTGAACTGGGGTATGAGCAAAACTAATTTGGACAATCCAATCAGTATATATATATATGCTATCTACCTATAATCATAATGATGTACATGGCTTCTAGTTGACATTGGCCATGTCATGATGAAATATTAACTGCATAATTGATGTATATGATGGTTATGATTCAGATTTATGGATCTTGCATATTTCTATGAAATACATCTTGGTTTTGAGCTCTACTTCTTAAAACCCCTAGCTTATAACTATAATTTCTTCTCTTCTCTATTTACAAGTCTAGAACTTGTTTCTCCTTGCTTTGAGCTCTATTTCTTGATTTCCTATGACTTTTGGCTAAACATAAAAATCATCTAGACATCTTTGGTGTAATATGAAGGGCCAAATGAAGAGTTTTAAAAGATAGATAAATATACATTGCAATTGGATGACATAAGGCAATTTCTTCGTATCTTCAATATGTAACTTTGTAAGAACAACAAAAGTAATAGCAATAATAGCTACAATTACAGCAACATTAGTAGTAATAGCATATATATCAACAACAACAACAACATGCTACTACTAAGCTTGAATCAACTGTAACAAAGCATTGCAAACTATAGGAAATGAAGTGACATTGTTTGATGTGCTTATATACAAAAGTATTCAAAGGTGTATGTAAAAAAAATAAAGTTTTTTGGGATTCTTGTGAACTAGATGGATCTCTATTTCATATGCATCATGGTTTCACAAACTCAATCCACATACAAATGAAATTTATGTAGTTTAGGGAACCACATGAGATGATTTTAAGAAAGCATTAAAGGAAAGTTACTTTGTAGAAAATGTAGGGCAAGTAAAAAAGAGAACGTTCATTGATTTGAAGGAGGTTCTAGAAGAGTGAATTTAAAGTAGCAAAGTGGATGTCACCTTGGGTGAAATTATTAGCAAGCTACTATAAGAAGAGAAGAAGAACCAAGTCTATAAGGTATGCAAGCAATATAAGAAGATAATGCAAATCATTAGGGCCAAAAACGCTTCAAAAATGGCACTTGTAAGAAAGTGATTAAGTTGCTAATTAGTTGAGGTTTAGGAAGAATAAAACCTCTAAATTTGGTTGTCCAGATGTGATTAATGAGAGAATATTTGGTTCATTGAAGAGGTCGGCCACTAATTGCCCTCATCTTTTAATCCAGGTCAGGGGTCACCTTTTCGGCCGTTTATTGTCTTGGAACTCGAGAGATTTTGTATTTTCGAGATTTTCGTACGAACTTCGCATTTGTTTGCTCCCGCGTTTTCTTTCTATACACTATTCTCTTTTACCATTCCTTTTGCTGCACTTGCTTTCTATCACTGTGAGATTCTTGCTCGGTTCATTTGCTAGAATGTCTAGCAATACTACTTCAAATAACACAGGCGCAAGCACACGTAAATACAAGCTATCTATTCAGCTAGATCCGACTTACACATCTTGGAGAAGTATACATCATCGAGTATTGATAGATGAGATTGAAGCCAACAGGTTGCGAACACAAGGAATGAAGCATATAGATTTGTGGGTGGATGGAAATATCTATCCCAGGGATCCTTCTACAGGTAAACCACCTCCTTTTTTGAATGTCCATGACTATATAAGATATGCTGGAGAAGGTTATAATGGAATGCTTGGCTACTGTATGAGGTTATACTCTGCATCTTACACATATATAGCCCAAGTGCACGAAATGAAAAAAGCACTAGAAACTACACAAACAAAAATTTTAGAGTTGACAAGTCAGATTGATATTTTGAAAAATGTTAATAATTCATTGCAGAATAAGCTAATACGCTTGAGAGAAACTCCAGTAGGATTTAGAGAGAGGAAGAGACCGTTAAAAAATATAACCAGCTTGTGTGAGAGAGCAAAGAAAAGGAGACTAAATCTTACAAAGAAATATGTCTCTAACATATTAGGCATAAATATCCGAGAGAATGAGGAAAGAATCAAACTTTTGAAGGAAACCATGAATAAGAAAGACATTTTGAGGATTCTTAAGTCACCAGAAAATGTGGATTTGAGAGGTCCAACTCTGAGAGAGTTAGTGAAGGATTTAAAAGGCACAGTGAAAGCAAATGAAATCGTAGAGACATGCGATACTGTGGGTATAAGTCAAAAAGGTTACCGTGCTATCTCTGGATTATGGTTTAAAAATCTTAAACGCAATAGGGTAACTATATTTGGATTGCCCCGAGCCCTTGCAGTTTCCACTGCAAGAATTTCCATGAATCGCAAGATTCCACATGTTTTTGGAGATTACTTTCACATCGAAAGGTCTATGTCCTATGAAAAACAAAAAAAACAAGCAATTTTTTATTACAATGAGTTTAACAATATATGGGTTGATCTAAAAAAGGTGCAAATTGCAATGGTTCACAAGTATAAAATCACAGTAGAAGAAAGTTATGGTGTTCTAAAGTTTGCCTTGAAGTTGGATGAAGCACAGATTCAAAAGGGACAGAAGATGGAAAGAATTAGCATTTGCCTCATGAACATGGCATTGGACCATGGCAATGGCGAGGGCAAAGCTCCATTGCATAAGATCCAATCCGAGATGGAGATTTGGTGGATTGGTGCAGCCCAGGTACCAATTGAAAATCATCAAACGTTGAAATGGTTGTTCAACCATACAGGTATTCCAAATATCATTAAGTCTCAAAGTGAAGGCGAAATGTTGGTAGTTGATGGGGTTGGTAAATTTAATGTGGAATGGCATATGAGTGCTGATTTGAAAACTATCAAATGTATGCTTGGAATATGTAATGGTGCAAATGCAAAATATCCTTGCATTTATTGCATGGAAAGTATTGGATCCAAAGATTGGAGTAGTTTGCGACCAGTAAGAAGAGCCCCAAATAGAGACTCTATAGATTTGAGTAAATTTAAAAACATAGAAGACATCTGGGATCCCATTCTTTCCATCTCTCTTAAGAATGTTCATATTTGTACTTTGCATGCAGAGATTAGAATAATCGATAAGCTTCTCAGGTTGCATCTCGACTACGTATATTCCATTAAGCCATTATCTTTATCAGATGAGTGTATTGATAAATGCGAGGCATTGCTATCGAAAATGGGATTTCATGGGGGCCAAGTTCACTTAAGAAAGGATCCAATACTTTCAGGAAAAACAAGAGATATCTTGGCCGATGTCTCTATGGGAGGCTCAAAAGCTAGACGATTCTTAGGAAATCATTCAGGAAAGCAGGTGAATGCAGCTTGGGAGTGTTGGAGAGAGCTATGTGAGATCACAACAAATGTTGCAAGCACGCCGAGGCTTGCGTTTCTTAGAATGGAGGTCTGGATACACCTTGATGTTTTTCTGAAACTCCTCAGGCAACATAAGACAACATATACATATGCGGAAGAGTTCAAAAGATCAATCACAAAGCTTGTTCAGGTGATAAAAGAGGCATGGGGAGAAAAAGATATCACTTTTTATCTAGTAAAGTAATAATTATTTAATATCGGCTTATTTTGACAGGTTTTTCAATTGGTATAAAATTTGTGTTACTTTGTATTGTGCATGGACCTTTCTTTGTGGAGGAGCATGGCCCCTTAGCAACTTATAGCAACCAAGGCATGGAAAAATCCCACTATCAAGCACGCACAAGTTATTTTCGAAGCACAAGGCATGGGGGAGGAGTTACAAAAAGCAATGCTTTGGAGGAGCTATTCAACTGGTTTTTTCGACGACAACTTCAAAGAATGCAAATAAAAGACGGCAATGACACATGAGCAATCGCACTTTTATATATAAGAAAGAATATATACAAAGCTAGTTTTCCAAAACCCTCACATTCTCTTCCTCCTCAGGAATCTTTCCTCTATAACGTAGAAATTTTTTTCTCTTGTAGCCAACTATAGATTTTACATCAGTTCTGTCTGCAGCTAAGGCGTAGGATGAAAACGCCAAAAAGTATCCTGCTCTAGAAGCAGAGTAACCTGGACCGTAGCCAAAAATCCTAATTGCTGCAGTCTTTTCCAAAAACATTATTTTGTGGGCATTATATTGTAATCCTGAGAAACCTAGAAGCCTTGTAAGAGCTTTAATACAAAGTATCGGCCATGCTGCGTCCTCTGAGAAACTACTATGAAGTACAAAAAAGGATTCAGGGTCAATCCTAGCCAAGTAGTGGCCGAGTGCAATGTCTTTGGTGGTGTTACTAGCAGCTCTCGATCCTTTGCCACGCCCCAAGAAGTTATCTGTATCGGCAATCTCCAACTGCAAATAAAAGCCATACTGAATGAGCATGAAATGTAAACCTACCAATGTGTAAAAGCAAATTCAAAATTATCTTACCACTTGATTTTCATCGTACTCCAATTTAAACGGATTCCATAAATTAATTGATGATGCTGTCTCATTGGTGTTAGTCAATTCTTTAACATATTCAGACTCCTCTCTTCCAAAATTGGAAATGCCGAGCTCGCTTTGAATGCGATCGAAGTCCTCATCAGTAATACTCAACTCCTTTTCAGCTTCTTTGGCCTTTTCAAAACAAAGAGAGAATGCCTCACCAGCATCAATAAACTTATCATCTAGAGTTTCTTTATCAAGTTTCAGAATCTCTTCCTTTGATTCATTTTCTGTGTCAATTATCCCATTAGCAGCATCAGATGCCTCTGCAATAATTGCAAGACAATAATCTTCCCTGAGATTAAAAAGTTTTTGAATATCTGATAGTAAAATGTACTCCTTGTCCTTGAAAGGTATACATGGCAGGGAAGGAACAATATGGTGAGAACTCTCATCAGGTTGAGGGTTTGTATCTCCTTGGCTCTCCTCAATGATAGTCTCAGCTTTGAAGTGAGCAACATCCAAATTCTCAGCAATGGAAGCCTCAAAATATGTATCTACAACCTCCTCTATTTCCCTTTCATCTGCCAGATCATCCAACATGCAAAAGCTGGCACTCTTTGCTCCTTCCAACTGTTGCTCCTCAGCTTTCATAGGGTATTTAACAAGGATGAATATAATAAAAGCAGCAGATTTTCTCATCATCTTGCAGTTTTTGGAATGAGTGCAGCAAAATATGTCTGTTGAATGAAACCTCTCCATAGAGTGGGCCCTGGACTTCCTAGTAAATACTGCCCTTTCATTTCCTGTTGACCCAATGGGAATATGGACATAGTCAATTGTGCCAACTTCAACAGAAGGACCTGCAAGAGTTTCAAACTCCAAAAAGTCCTCCATAATATATTTTTCACAAGATTTCAGAACTTTGTCAAGTTCCCAATCAGGATTAAAAATATTTTTCACAACTCCATAGAATGAGAGATCCATTCCATTCTGAAGCATAAAATCAAGTAGCCTCTCTGATGGAGTGATATCAATGAGCTCTGATACTCCTTGACCTCTCACTACTGGCGTTCGCTTCCCTGGAGATGTACTTGGCTTTCTCACACTGGTGGCAGAGGATGGAGAGGAAAAAGAATGCACAGGCTGATCAGCTGTTGATGCACTTGACCCTTTTGAAAGCCTTCTTCTTTTACCAGTTCCTGAAGAAACCTTGGATTGTATGGGTTCAGACATGTTTCCAACTTCTGACGATACGGCGCGATAAGAGAGAAACGATTCAGACGGAAAGGCCCCCTCGCGCCGTATCGGTGATCCCAGTAAGAAGCGCAAGAGCCACAACAAAGGTGGTCACACGAGCTTCAGGAACGCTGAAAAAAGACTAGATCTACAGAACCTCCAAAACGAAGCGAAGAGAGGAAAGCGAAGAAAACCAACACTCGCCCTCGCGCCGTATCAGCAATAGAAACAAAGGTCAGAAACCGAAAAAAGCCGTACAGATAAGAAACACACCCTTATGTAGGCGCGGATTATGCCACCTGGCAGTACCCGTTAGTGTCATACACGTGGCAATAGCCGTTGGGCAACACGTGGCCGAAAACCACGTGGCGAACAAGTGGACCGGTCATTACTTGACACGTAGCATACGGACCATAAATGCAGATACGTGGCACAATCAGTATCGGACACGTGTCATGATTTACCTGGGTATATGAGTGGTCATTTGTCCAACGTGTACACTTTTCAATTCTCGAGCTCTTCGCTAGCAAAAAGAGGTATGCCGATACGGAGCAAGGGCGTCCAAACGGTGAGCTCGTTTTCTCCTAATCGCGCCGTATCATCTTCTCATCTCCGATACGGAGCGAGGGCGTGCAAACGGTGAGCTTGGTTTTTCCTAATCGCACCGTATCGTCTTCTGATCTCCGATACGGAGCGAGGGCGCGCAAACGTGGTGGTCGTTTTCTCCTAATCGCGTCGTATCGTCTTCTGATCTCCGATACGGAGCGAGGGCGCGCAAACGTGGTGGTCGTTTTCTCGTAATCGCGCCGTATCATCTTCTGATCTCCGATACCGAGCGAGGGCGCGCAAACGTGGTGGTCGTTTTCTCCTAATCGCGCCGTATCGTCTTCTGATCTCCGATACGGAGCGAGGGCGCGCAAACGTGGTGGTCGTTTTCTCCTAATCGCGCCGTATCATCTTCTCATCTCCGATACGGAGCGAGGGCGTTGTTCCATTCTGCTCGCTTTGTTCATATCGCGCCATATCGGAATTGCTCATTTCGTCACTTTCCTCGCCAGTTTGTCTTTCAGTTTGTCCTTCTGGTTGTTATTTTACCTTTTCTGGATGGCAAGGACAAAGCAAACTGCAAGAAGAGTGTATATAGATGGGAAGGACAGTGGGGGTAGAAGAAAGTTAAAATTTGATGAATCTAAGGGGGTAGAAGAAGCTGGTCCATCACAGGCTCCAGAGCATTTTACAACAGAAATCCCTCCTACACCAGGTGTTGTCCTTACATCTTCCATAAATGTTTCTTCACCTGAAGTTGAGGAAGCAAAGGATGAGGCTAACCCTGTGAAAGATTCATTCCCTACAATGGTACCTGAGCCCACATCTGCTGAAGCCACTGAACACCCCAAGCCACAGAAGAGGAAGAGGAAGTCCAGGTTCTTCTATATGCAAAGATGTTTCAGTGAGATCAGGAAAGCCCAGAGAGCTACACAGCATGTCATTCCAAAAGCTGCTTTTATAAGGGTGGTTAAAGAGATCTCTGATAGATTGTCTCAAGTGGCAACTGTCTCTGGTCTAAATAAGAAGTGGCAACTCTCAGCCATTCTTGCCCTGCAAGAGGCCACAGAAGATTTTGTTATTGATTTCATGAACGACGCTTACATTGCTGCCGCCCATGCTCATAGGATCACCCTTATGAATAAAGATTTCAGCATCATTAGCAGAGTGAGGTATAGGTTTGACAAAGTCCTGAGGCCCTTGCCTTCCAATGATCAAAAAGCCTTTGAAATCCTTAACGTTCCCCCAAAATTGTCCAGGAAAGAGAAAAAGCTAAATGTTGAAGATGTTAGTGACCTTTACCCTACAAGGGGTGCCACCCAGCAAGAGGCTTTCTTGAGTGAAAAAAATCAGGAGGTGTTTGAAACTGAAGACGATGTTTACAAGAGGAAAGCCGCATCACTTGCTCCCGTCAACAGCGAGAGGATGGGCAAAGTGTATGGGCAGATTCTTGTGAATGTTGCTGGGGAATCTGAGGAGGAATATCTTAGTATATCTCCCGAGGACAAGCCCATGTTGGAAAAAAGGGATGTCCAACTATCTGACTCCGTGGTATTTTGTTGCATAAGGTAAGGTTTTTTGTTGCATAAGTTAAGTCTTTTCAATTATATTTTGGATGAAATTGGTATTGAATAGCTTTTGCTATTATCTGCAGGGCATTGGTGTCCTCTCTCACTCTCGATATCCGAAGAACCATATACATTGTTGATCCACTTCTCTCTGTGGGACTTTTTGCAAAATCTGGTTCTAATATTTCACCATTTTTTCATAGCTTCGATAGTGTGAGAAATTACCACATCTTTTTCCCTTATGTAGAAAGGTATTTTTCTTTTACTGTAGAGGAGAATTTATGTTCATTTGCTTTCACCCTTCTACTCACCTCTTTTATGAATTTGCAGAGGGCATTGGAGTCTCATCTACATTAATTGTCTTTCAAGGGAAATTATCTTTATGAATTCTCTCAGCGGTATTCACGGTCAAGCACGAATGTATGTTGGAAGAAAATTACTTACTTTGATTTCTTTTATAAATAATATTTTGAACTTACAAAGCTTCATTTTGCAGTGCTGCTAGACTCGTTTCTACATTTTTGGATACAACATACGAGGATCTTGCTGATCCTCAAAGGCCGTATACTTTTCTTCTACAAGAAGTTCCATTGCAAAGCGATGCGCATTCTTGTGGATGGAGAGTTATCTCAAACATTTGCAGAACAGTGGATTCAAAGCTGTTACAAATAGAAGGAGTGAATGTAAGTTTATTTCATTTGATGTTTGTGTAACCCTTATCATGATGTCTTTTCACTAACTTATAACATTTATTCTTACAGTGTAGAGACTATCCTGAATCATATGTTTGGTGGATAAGGGAGAGATGCATCGAGCTGATTCTAGACAAAGCAATCACACCGTATGATCCTGACTCCCCTCTTCCTCCCAAAACTTCAATGGCAAAGGGCACAAGCAAGGGAAAGGTCAAGGGAAAGGGTAAGGACAATGGCAATGGTAAAGACAAGGGCAAGGGAAAAGGCAATGGGACCACTGCTGCAGAGTCTAAGAAAAAAGGAATGCCAGTGCTCTCTCCTCTTAAATTTGATCCATCCCCTCTTAAGCCCCAAGAAAGGAGACTACCTGTAAAGGTCAAATTTTTTCAACAATCAAAGAAAGGCCCTGTGAGGAAAAATATCTTTGAAGAAATCGATAAAGAATGAAAATAGCAAACATAAGCATACACGAGCCATTTTATTTTGGCTTTGTACATTTTTATGCAATTTTTGTACCTCATTGTGTAATGAAAATTTTCACTTGTAAATCGAATGTAATGTACATTTTATACACGAGCCTTATTATTTTGGCCTTGTACATTTTCATGCAATTTTTGTACCTCATTGTGTAATGAAAATTTTCACTTGTAAATCGGATGCAATGTACATTTTATTTATACACATTCGAAAGGCGACTTGCTTCACGATAGCTTATGAAGTTCCCATTAAAAAATATCTTGAGGACAGTCTGTTAAGATAAATTCCTGCCAAGTTTTCATTCTTAAGGTCCCAAACTCACAATTGTGGGAGACAAACAACTCGTACAAAAGAAAGAGCGCTCGGCTCTTTTACCAATTGTTACACCATTCACTTTGAACTTATATCTAGGGGATGTATTGTCTAGCAATTCCAAGGTATCCCTCACATCTTTCAGACTCCAATTGGAAGTAACACTCACCTTCTTTACTTCTTCATGCGGAAAAACGTGCACCACAAGTTTATATGTTGTGTTCTCTGTATCAGAATCCAAGGGAACCCAAATACCCAATCTTCGTTTGTATCGCCTGTAATCAAAGGCCAAAGCAAGATTTTGGCGAGGGATACTGTAAGCCAAAGCCAAGGATTGAGGGCATGCACTGCACCTCAAGATATCACCTTTATGATCGCACTCTCTAGATTTCCAATGCGTCCCTATAGTGTTGTCCAAATCCTCTTCCGAAAAGTTTCTACTTAACCAGGATACCTTCGTTCTTTGTAAATTTGCTGTTTTGAAGCAAGCGACGAAGATATGGAGGGGTACAAACCATGATAAATGTATTCTTCGTGAGATCCTTCCAGCTGTCATGGACTTTTTAATATCCTGAGATATTTTGAATTTGAAACTCTGCACTGTTACCTTGTCAGGAATCTCCCAATTTAGAGATGAAAGACTTGGCAATGGCAAATCTTCGATATTCCCATACCTATCCGCTTTAGAGGGAACCACATACTGTGCATAATATATAAAAACCTTGCATTCACTATAAAAAGACACAGTTTGATCGGCATAAATAATGTCTGCCAATACCTTATGAATGGCATGGAAAGTCCCACTTAGGCTTTCCACAGGTTTCCATTCAATACTTGTTGACGGAAAGATATCTACAATGACGAACCGTTTGTTAGAACTTGCATAAATGGAAAAGAATTATATACGTTATTCAACTTATAACTTACAATGTGTTTGTTGGGGAACATGTTCGTTTGGAGGCAAGTGCATATCCTTGACCATGTAAACATGTTGCACCTTGACAAACCAGCCTTCGGGCATAATTTTGAAGGCAATGATACGCCCCTTCCAGTGATGTTTTATATCTTCTCGTTTTCTTCTTTTCACCTTATGGGAGCCCTTGCAAGATGGCAGCATGGTAACCCAATCATTTACAACAAAGGTTTTGGGCTCAAAATTTCCATCTACTCCCTGGCTATAGACTGTGCAAGAGTGTATTAAACGAGAAGGGCGCCTGGAGGAAGCCATGAAAAGAATGAAAGCGCAGAGAAAGAAGCTCAAAGAGGGGTGAATGAACTAAAAAGTAGCGCCAAGAACCCAAATGAGTATGTATTGGGCGCCAAAAACAATATTGAAAGATCTCCCGACTTTCAAAAAACTCATTATTAATTTCATCACATCTCTGTCATGTATTTTGTCAGATTTGTAAGTAAATAACGTCTTTGGGACTCCAAAACATGTCAGACTTTAGGGGTTTTGGCTAAAAAAGAAGAGAGAATCACGAAATGGACTCCACTATCTCTAAAAAAGAGGAGACAAGAATACCATATTCTTGCACACGTGGCGAACTCTCTTTGGCCCTTTCCTTAATCCCGTGATTAACAAAAGTGCATTTTTTGAAGCGTTTTTGGCCCTAATGGCTGAAAATACAATTGCTAATGCTATCAATGCAATTGTTAATGCTAAAAAATGCAATTGTTGATGCTAGAAATGTGGTGATTTATAGCCATACCTCAAGAGGAGTATGTTAAGTGTATTTCAATGAAGAAAAGGCAACATGTGTTATACCTAGAAGCTATTATATGTAGAACCGTTGGGCTAGAGTAACCACTAAGATGCTAATAAAAACTATGGGAGATCTTGAGGTATCTTATATTGCTTTGATTGATCATGGATCTTAATTTAATGTTATGTTCAGGTGTCTATATGAATACGGCAGATGGCTAGTGGATATGGAGCATGGATGGAGGATAGGGGTTGCTAATAATGCACTTAGGAACTTGTATGTAGCATGTCTTAATGTGAAACTTACTCTTGGGAAAACTGAGAATGAATAATACTTCTTTGTGTAGGATTCTTCTTCATATATTGTGATCCTTGGGTAGCCATATATTACAATAATTTGCATGGAAACCAAAGTTCTAGATGATAGTTTATCATACATCAGAATTAGAAGCTATAATGGAAAGAAGGTTGTGCAATTACTTATAATTTATATCAATCATTCAAGAGACTGTGATAGACTGAGAGACTATCCTTTGCCTTCTAATGTTGAAGAATTCAGGGATTGTCATGAGATAATGGTTTTTAGCAAGTACCATAGTAAAGTAAAACTATATGGTGCAAGTTAAAAAAGTCTCTCACCTCATATAGTAAGTTCAAGTACTTTTTCGACATATTTTGTTGCGTTTTTAGTAGATAGTAAAGTATACCTCCAAAAGTTTGAGAGCATGTGTAGAGATGAAAAATAGTTTATTCACAAGACACATGAAGATAAACAGCATGGTTAAAGTATGCTCCTTGGAAACATATTAGGTGATTGGAGACTTTGCAAAAACATGTGTGTGTGTGTTTGTGTGTGTGTGTGCGTGCGTGCGTGCGTGTGTGCGTGCGTGCGTGCGTGCGTGTGTGTGTGTGTGTGTGTGTGTGTGTGTGTGTGTGTGTGTGCTAAAATAAGGGTTGATATAGAGCATACAACTATGGTTAGAAGGATTAAGCCTATTACATTACCATTGCCTTTGGATAATGAGGAGATGATTGAATTAGCTTCTCGTCAAATGAATCCAAGAGATCTAAAAAAGATTGAGCATTGGTTTACAATAGTGTCTCTAAAGGAATTAAAATTGGCTATGAGAATTTTCCTAGATTTATAGAGAGACAATGCTTTTTGGATTTGCTATCTAGACATGATAAAGCATTTGCATTTTAGCCACATAAAATTGGCTCTATTGATCCAAGTATTCTAACACCTGTATTTATTTATTTTTATCTTTCATGTACCTTGGATTATGTGATTGATTCTAGTGCCTAAACCTCATCTATCCAAGCTTATTGATTTATTGAACGAGAAGTTTAGAGCCTTCTTTCGCTTTGTATTAAAATAGATGGTTTATAGTGCCAAAGAAAAATGTAATGTTGAGGTTTATTCAAGGTATACAACTAGTAAAAACAGTGTCTATAAAAAATGTAGGGCGAATCCAATTGTGGACAAATTTGTAAAATCTTTTATTATTAGGAGAGCTATTTACTCTTTGGATTATCTATATTCTTGTTATGATTAGTTTCAATTAGCCTAGTAAGTAGAGTTCTTAGTACTATGAAAATACCATTGGGTTTGTATGGATGTGCCAAAAGGAGCAACAAATTTTGTTGCTCATATAATGAATGAAAATGAAAACAGTTTTGTAGGATTATATATTATAGCTTACTATGCCTTTTTTGGATAATGTACCAATAAAGGGTGCACAGAAAGGACAAAGATGAAGAATTGGATGAAAAAAATATAGGAGGCTCACTACAAGATATAGGCCTTATACCGACGTTAAAAGTGACGAAAATGTAAATAACAAAATTTGCCCCCATCGTCGCAAAAAGTGTCGTTATTGACAACCCCATAGAACAGTCGGTATTAGCGTCATTATCAGCATCGCTATTTGCATCGGTATCAGCATCACATTAAATTTGCGACGCTAATAGCGACGGTAACAGGGAAAAAAAATTGTGGTAGGGCAGCTCATATAGCACTGTGTGTTTTATTTAGGCCATACAAAATAGTTTCTACACTATGTACAATGCTCATGTAAACAAAAATAAAGTGTACTTAAATCATAACATTGATACATGAAATAAATACATGATCGCATAATGAAAGCGACCGGTACAATCATGGCAAGATATCACTACTAGATAGAAAATGTCTACACAAATCAGGCGACCAAAAAAGAAGGGTGTGTGAGCTCCAGGGATCTAAGGGCGAGCTATACATCCTCGCCATCGGAAAGCTCGTCCTGCCGCAAAGGAGCATCGAATGGACTCTGCAAAAAAAGAAACAACTACACATCAGTACACCATACAATAATGTATTCTAATTAAACATGGTAACTACAGACAAGAAAGATGAGTGACTTACAGGACCGCCGCGTCTATACAATCGGTTGATCAATGTAGTGAGACCGTGTCTCTTTGTATATCGAGTCTCAAGGTCGGCCGGATCGCGATTTGTAATGGTGTACTGCAAAGAAAACAAAATACTAACTGTTAGAAACATGATTGTCAGTATAAAGGATATTGCAAAAAAATAAGCAAGCAAAACAAAAGAAAAACTTACAAAGTCCTCCAGACATGTCCTGTGGCCGCCACTCCCAAGATGATGGACCACTCCGGCCTCTAGTCGTGCCCTTGTCGCCTCGGGTGCTGACTCCAAAGTCCTGGAGAATCCGTAGCCTCCTCCCTCAATCGGCGCCAGTCGTCCGTGTCTAGCCACTCGAGCTTTGCAGCCCCACTCTTGAGTGCCTTGCGTCCGTCCAATCGTTTGTGTGACATATATGCACGCATGCAGTCCATCATCCAGCCCATAGAAAATCTATCTACTATGGCTGGAACCGGAAACTCCTCATGCAAGGATACTACTATGTAGTCCTTGCTCCCCTCCGGTATGTTTTTCCAATGATCTAAGACGTTGTGCCGAAAAACTTGTTGGCACAACTCTCTCATGTGAGCCATCACCATCTTCCCCTCATCATTCATGATGATGGCTCCTGATATATCATATCATCGACAAGCTAGGCATATCCCTCTGGGGTATGCCTAAGATGGGTCCTCTCCCACCTGTGACCACGCTCTTGGGCATATCCAGGAGACCCCTGTACATCTGGTGTACCAACTGGGGTAGTATCTATCAATGTAGCACCCATAGGGGTGCCATCTGCAGACGGCTGAGCAAAAGCTGGAGTAACTGGAGTAAACATCCCCACAAGTGTGACAAATCCTCGAGGTGACGCAACTCCAACAAAACGACGAGACAGAGATACTACGTCCATGCCTCCACAACAAAACCACCTGAGCCACGCTCCCTGGAACTGCCACAAGAGCGAGGAGTATCACCTGTATCCTGTGCCGACCGCGGGCTCACTGCCTTTGTATCTCTACAGCATCCCCCTGACCCTGAAGCACTCCCTCCCTCTGGCTCAAGTCTGGAGAGTCGACCTCGTCTGTTCGAAGCTGAAGCATTTGATCGCGTCGAAATAGATCTAATAGAGCGACCTGACGATGTCTAAGACAGCTCCTAGTCCGCCATGTCTCTGAATCTCGCCATCTGATCTGGAGACATGCGCGTGAAGATATCATGTAACTCCTCATCACTCATCCCTCGACTCATCCTGATTATCTAAGTATCCAAAAAGATCACTTGCACATACAAAAAATGATGTTAGCATAATCAATTTAAATCATACAAAGCACAGTAATATAAATCCTAAAAAAATGATCTCACTTAAAATGCGTATCTTATGTACCCTTATAAGCAATTAATCAACGAATTGAGTAAGTGGATGCTCCAAGTATGAAGTATCCTACAGTCCCATGTCAATCTCCTAACATAACTCCGCATACATTGGAAGGTCGATAGACATGTCACTACAAAAGGATGAGTCCACCTCGTTCTCAAAGAATTCTTGGAATCCTATATTTCCATCATTGTTACCCGATGCTGGCTCCTCTACATGCTCCAAGCTTTCGGTGGTCTCCATCCCTTGCAATATCGACCCCTCTATTTGCATATTGTCCTTATCTATATGCTCGGAACATCGCTTTGATCATATACTCTCGCACTTCGGAGAGTTGAAGGTATAACATACCACCATTGAGGTTGTCAGGGGTTTGGATAGAAGATTACATGTTCACAAACACGTACAAGAGAGATTAAACTATTGTGACATGTACCATGTCGTAATACAATTAACAAACAAATGAGTTCATGTACATGTTCACAATCGGCTAGCAACACAAAGGTGTCGCGCACATCCGTCCATTTTTTTTCAAAATCTATTTCAAGAAATCTACATGGACCTCGTCCCGAACTGTTACTCCAGCTCCTTCAAGTACCACTTTGAACCACTGCACACATTGAATAGTATCATGGAGAAGCTACGGTAATCCACCGTAACAATACTTTGCAAGTTTCCAAAATACTCCATCTCATCTATAACCGTGTTTGGATCTCTTGCTCGTCATCGGCTCTCTTGCTCAAACCTTGCCATGATACCACGGTCCATTGTGGAGCGCATTTTATCAATACACTCCATGCGAAAATACCGTCCGCGTGACCACACTGCACTATATATTTTGTATTGTACATTGAAACACTCAAATTAGTTGTTGCATATAAAATATAGATACGACAAATCCTAAACACGTCATCACCTTTGGACTACATCCCCTCGAGAATTCCCACTCCTCAATTGAGACCTCCGCCCCTTTGCGAGACGCTACGGTCAAAGCTCCATGCAACCATCGCATTGACATGAACCCGACATCTCCTCCATGCCCTCGGGATATCGAATCGGTTGATGGCACATACTATATCAAAATTCAGATCGTGCTTCCTCTCGATCTTGCCTAGCTTGCTGATACCTGGCGAGCCACGTCTCCATAGCGGCATGGTGCAACATACAAAAGTGATTCACCTTCTCCTCCATTGCAGCATCCATTTTTTTTTCTACCCCATTTCTGACCACCACATCTCCGTTCAGTCTATCATCATCCTTCAGCGAGACCATAGCATTTTGTTGTCTGGATCCACCGTTGATAGCCATTGTGAAATATGCACTAGCACCTCAGACACCAACCAACCTTCAGCCATGCTACCTTCTGGCCGAGCTCGTTGTTGCACAAAGCCTTTCAGGGTTTTCATGAAGTGTTCCAAGAAAAACATCCATCGCGTATGGACAGGTCCAACAATCTCCAGTTCATCTACAAGATGCATAAGAAGGTGGATTTGTATCGTGAGCATGCTGGTAGGCAGGTATTCCTCAAAGAGACAGACCATCTCCACTGCTCCCTGCCTCACAGATTCAATAGAGGACGTCTTAATCTCCTTCTATGAGATCCATTGCACTAAAGTCGACAACCTGTAAATGATCCCGCGTATTTCTAGAGTAAGACATCCTGCGATCGCGATCGGTAGTACAAACTGACACAAATGAGAAAGCATTATGAACAATGGCTACACTCCAAATAGCAAAATGTGCACGCCAATTACAATCCATTCGTAGTACAAACCTGACATATCTTATGCCAGTCATGGGATTTTGGCCCTGATAATTGGTCGTCTTTAGAAAATGCAGACCTGAGAAAACGCATCATACCCGTCGAACTGCAGATAGACTTGACTATTTGCTTCACAATGCGCTCTTCTTTAGTGGACAAAACCCAAGGAGTGCGAGGTAGCTACACGCAACCATCAGCACTCGTCAGCGGCCAAAGTGCCTCCATCTCTTGCCTACCTCCTTCAAATCCATTCGTGCCCCTATAGTGTCTCTCTTTCATGTGATGTGGTCTCATAGCAAGCTGCCCATATTCTTGAAAATATGCATGGGATCCAACAAGTGATTGATCTGTAAGTGGGTCCAATTTGGCAACTCGTAGAAAACTGAGAACCGTCGCATTCTGTTTGGATGTGACTCCGCATGGATCATTTTCAGCTCGTACCAGCTTGCGGCATTCATACGTGTTGGAGGTCATCCAAGAAAACCTTCCCTAAGTTCATGACCCTCTGGCAAGAAAGCGGCATGTCCTTGATATACCATCTTCTTCATGGTTCGTAACCTTTGGGAGTCTAACTGTGGCCCGCACAATGGACATGCATGATAACCTAAGGTAATCAAACATATTCCAACACATCTATCCAGTGAATACAAACTTAAACGAGCTATGATAGATATTATCAACGAGAACGGAAGCCTATTTACCTAAGCACTCTCTAAATCTCGAAAATTCATGCATCATCCACATGAGAATGGCTCGAATATTGGCGGACCCTCGACCATCGCACTTGCTCATATCTTGCATGGTGACCCCCTACTCCCAAAAAATCTTAAGCTCATCGACTAATGGACGAAGATACACGTCCATATTTTTTACTTTGTAACGGCCGAGGATGAGTAAGCTAAGGATGAGATGTCATTTCTTCGTAGAAAGCCATGGAGGGATATTGTAGTTGACAAGGACTATAGGCCACATACTATAAGAAGTTGAGCGTAGACCGAATGGGTTCACGCCATCCATTACAAGACCGAGCCAAAGATTCCTTGGCTCTCGAGCAAAGCGTGGGAAGGTAGAGTCAATGTGGCTTCATGCACATGAATCCACCGAGAACTCCATCTGTGGACCTATTCTGTGCATGCCATGTTGTCAAGCTCACCATGCCGGACGTACGAAACATGTGGTTTATGCAGGGGATAAGCGAAAAGTGTTTAAGAACTTTTTGAGGGATGGTTTGCCCTTGCAAGTCCTCTCGATACCTATAAGCACCACATTTTGGACATGTCTCCATAGTCTCGTATTCTCCTCGAAACAGTATGTAATCGTTGATACATGCATGGATGTTGTTGTAGTCCATGCCAAGCTTTCATAAAACATGTCGTGCATCATCACGAGACTCATGCATGGTATTTGTAGGTGGTAATGTATGATATTTCAGTAACCTTTAAAAAAAATCATAAAACACCTTGAAAAAGCACAAAAGTTTTAAATGATAGTGCCGAAAAGAAATCAACGAAGTGTATGTACAAGATACCTGAACAACTCGATCACACTCACATCACTCCACCAGTATTTTGCTTGCACACTTAGGAGTGCAAGCAATGTCTTCAGGCGAGATACTCGGCACCCATCATATAATGGTATGGATTCTTCCTCTCTAAGCGGATCAGAAGTCTCGACATCCATGAGAATCAATGCATTGATCATTGCCTCCATCTCAGGCTCCAAGATTGTAGGTAGGTCTGGAAGGCTGCATGTCTCCTTTGGTATTGACGGTATAGATTGGGTAGTACCTTCCAAGTGGTGGATTGGCTCAGCCACTCCATCCATCGCATACTATCGGAGGGGTTTTTGTCGAAAGGTCGAATCCACCAGGGATCAGAAGTAGAAGGAAGTAGAGATAGGAGATGGAAGAAAAGATAGAGAATACCCAAGTGGTAAACACGACAAAAACAAATCACAATGAATTGAATCTAGATGTATTGAAAGAACTTGGAATCTTTGCACTACTCAGAAGCAATCTCCAAGCATTAGTTCTCCTAGAGCTCCTCGTAGACCAAAAACGTGGATCAAAAAAATCAGCTCTTTCTCTGCTACTCGGAACCCAAATCCAATGGCTCTGTTGGCTCCGAAAGGGGGGGTAAAACCCCAAGACGCCTGATCACAGATCTCCCAAATCGCTCCTTCCTTTTCTTTTAGTTTAATCTGCAATTTTCAGCCTATTTACAGTGATCGTGACGCGCACGATTTCATCAATCTGTCTTTTTTATGAAAAAACTCCTAATTGGCTGAAAAGAAACTAGCTTTTTACATGCCATCCTAATCTAAAAGCTTTTTCTAACTTTTTTAAATTTTTACAATAAATAATATCAAAAGTAGACTAGAATTATCCAAAAATCTAGTATTTTTGGATAATCCAAGCAACTCACACTAGTACTAATGGCTCAGATCACGTTGACTCTCTTGATTAATAAGAAGTCGGATAATGATACATTCCATACTTTTTCACACTGTGTCCTCATAACATCACAACATCCACTCCCTCTGAACCTGCACATCCTCTGGTATGTGCCAAAATCCTAGTTGTCACCGGATTCTGAGTCCTCATCATCCTCTGCAACCATATCCTTTACTTCTTCATCTTCTATATCTTCTTGGCTAGTCCCTGTATCATGGCCACTATTTTCTTCCAATTCTGGCAACTCATACGTAGTAGATTCCCGCCTTTTAAATAATTTGATTCTTTTTCCTACTACCGGAAGTTTTATGGTTGTTCCATCTAGCTCATTTAATGCATAAGTAGCATTATCAAACACCTGTCTTACCACATAGGGTCCAAACCATCTTTTGGAAACTTTACGCATGGCACTATGCTGGTTATCTAAACTACTATCATAAACCAATACCCAATCCCCATCTTGTATGGTTCTTGGTCTTAGTCTATGTTTTTTGTCAAACCATTTCTTATTCTGTATCCTTGTTGCCCTTAACTTTGCAATTGTTGGCTCTATGTCTTCTAACTTTCTTTCCAACTGTCTAATGCGTAAGGCCAACAACTCCTCTCAATTCAACTCCTCCTCCCAAGGTAACACACTCCATGTGACTGTCATCTCTTCTATCGATATGATAGGTTTTTGACCATACATCAATTGTGCAGGCATATATCTTGTAACAGCACTATGAGTTGTTCTGTCAACCCACAAAGCATAAGGGAGCAATCGTGGTCACTCCTTTACCTTCTCTCCACATGCTTTTGCCAATGCCTTCACAATAGGTGGATGACCTCTTTCACTTTTGCCATTTCCTTCAGGGTTATAGGCTGAAGTTAAAGCAAGCTTTATCCCCAACCGAGCAAATAAATCATGAGCTTCATCTGCATCCAGCTCACCCCTATCTGCTGTAATTTTTCCCACACAGCCATATCGACAAAAGATCTCTTCTAAGAGAAAAGTACATGCGGCATTTGTCGTCTTAGTACATAGAGCTCTCCCTTTCACTTGATTAGTCAAGTCTTCACGAGCAAGCACAAGATACCTCATTTGCCAAAGACCTATAGGCATTGTGACCAAATCCACCACCCACTTAAAATGAAGAGACAATGGATATGTGGGTTGCAATCCATCCCGATGTCTCACAGTTGAATACATTTGACATGTCGTACATGTTTTCACAAAGTGAGCAACATCCTTATACATACACTGCCACCAATATCTTTCTTTGATCTTTGTAAAAGTACCCCAAACACCTCTATGACCAGCCCACAAGCTTTCATGAAATTCTTGCATTACTTCTACTTGTGAAGCTCTGTCACCCAAAACTCACAATGGCATACCCTGTTTCTTTTTAGCATGTTTCCATAAGTATCTATCTTTTAAGAAAAATCCATAGGCTTTCCTCTTGATCTACTTAATCTCCTCATTTGACCATTCATCTCTCTTTGTTAATGTACTGAGATATTGACCAATTCTCAGCCACTCTCCTGCATATTTGTCTTCCAGAAACACTTTTGCACAAGATGCAAAACATCTAAAGTGTCTTCTCTTTGTTTTCCAAGCTTCTGTTAATGCTATAGCAACACCTTGCATTGCTAAATTCACTCTTGTAACATCATTTTCAGCCATAAGAAAGTCATCTTCTTCCTCCTCATCCATCATCCCATCTTTATTCTCATAACGTGCTCGAGATAACATGTCTGCCACTGGGTTATATCTTCCTGCAATATGCTGAAATTCAGGGTTCAAAGATTTAATGTATGCAATCCACCGGAGCATAGCAATGTCCGGGGTAGCACAACTAGTAATCATACCCAATATTGGTAAACAATCAGTCTCAATGACTACATGAGCACCCATAAAATACTCATTATCACATTTAGGGGCTGTCACAATTCCCCATAATTCTCTTTTAACCTTTAGATATCTTCTCTGTCATTCTGTCAATACTTTACCACCAAAGCGAATTGCATATCTTTGTCCTTCCTCATCATCTTGCCCAATTGCCCATCCGATCCTGATTGGGCTTGTATCAACAGTAATAATGATAGGCTTTCCATGTGAATAGTCAGCCTTTCTCAACGTAGGAGCAGATTTTAAGAGTTGCTTCAATTTCTTCATTGCTTTCTGATGCTTCCTTTCCTAATGAAATTTTTTACCTTTTCCTAGAAGCTGATAAAGAACATCGGCTACATGTGCAAAGTGAGGAATCCATATCAAATAGAACACACATGCACCCAAGAATCTATGCACCTCTAATACATTCGTGCATACTTCTCTCTATTTTTGCTGGTGATGGCCTTCGCCCATAAGGCCCACACATATGTCCAACAATCAAAACCTCTTCAACTCCAAAGACAGACTTTTATCCACAATATGATATGCAACAAATTGTCTACATCCATGAGCATCCATCTCTTCATTCTTTTCATCCACTGCACACCCTTTGATTGGAACATCATCCAAGAAGGGCATAGTCAATTGTGGTATAAAATCCCTGAGTATCCTATTCATAGCATTTTTCATGTGTGCCACTGATTTTGTTGCACCCTGTGGGAGAGTACACATCCGTACTAACCCCAAAGGAGTCTTCATGGTTGTGATATCCCTGCTTTCAATTGCAAGCTGAAATTGATCATATCCCGAGTAAAGATCACCCAAAGAATAGATCGCTCTGCCTGCAAAAGCCTCTGCAGATTCATCAACCACAAGACCTACACCCACATATCTTATGGTCACTTTATTGACCTCATGTCTTGAATAAATCTCAAAGCCCCATTCTTTTTTGGCACAGTAAACCAACGATTTGAGTACGGGGTTGAAGAAGGCTCCAAGATTTTTGTGCAAATCTTTTCATTTAGCAAAATCCATCAGCTTTGGCAAGTAAGCTTTAGGCACTAGAATAGGCCTCAACCTCCATGGTACATGTGGCACAGTAAATATGACCATAGGAGAGACAACATTTGGATCCACACAACCTATTTCACTTGGTTAAAATACAAATGCCTTCCCATGTCTAGCCAACATCTGCATAAAACAGCTTCTCTCAGCAAGCAAAAGAAACTCTTCTGCACCAACTTTCAATTCCTGTAATGTTTCAGATGTAAATCGATGACCTATATCTTTAGGATCTCGTAAGCTTGGCTGTCTTGACACTTTTTCATACAAACCCCACTCTCTGGTGGAAGTGGCAAAGCAATTGGTTTTACCTTTTTGTCAATTGTCTTATACTTTGTCTCCACAAGTGCTTCAGCCCGTAATCCTTCCTGCTGAGCAAACAATACTATAACATCATACATATCCAAAAAACATACTGACAACACTCTGTCCTCATTCTCTGTATGTATAGTTGCTAAAATTTTAGCAATAGTGTCAGTAATATTCAACCCATAAAAGATGCCTGAAATGCCATCATTTTCAGCTAACAGCCCCAATGATCTCAATTTTTTAATAGCCCGTTTCAAAGATATGCATTCAGCCCTACACATAGCTTCCATAGGCTTCATTTCATCAAGAGGCGAGTACACCCTCTGAACAGCACTACTGTAGCCCCGCATTACAGCAGTGCTTAACGAAAATCCAGGTCTTTGAATTCCCTTACATTTGGAACCAAAGGAGACTCTTGAAGTGTATCACGATTTCTAGGATGATTAACACAAACAGTAAGACATTGGACTGCTTTCCTCCCATCTTTGCTTCTAACTCTTGCATAAGCAGAACCATCATCAAGTACCTTTGTTTCCATACGCACTCCTGTAATATAGAGTTGTCCCAAAATCACTACATATGAGGAATTATCTTGCACAAAGAAGTGTTGCTCTTCCTGTACATCACCAATTGTCACTTTTACATTAGGACATGCAGCATAGAGCTCCCCTGAAGAATTATTTGCAGCCCTCATATGCCAACCATGATCAGTGTCCACAGGCCATGCACCATTTTCATACAATCCCCGCTCAATGACATTTATCTCAGACCCATGGTCAAGTAAAGCAACACAAGGAGTTTCATGCTCCCCTATTTTCACTACCATTTCAGTGGTAGTTCTAGCCCAATGATTTCCTATGTAGTGACTTCGAGGAATAAATCCTAAAGTCTTTTCTCCATATTATTGCATTTGCCTTACTCCACCATGCATATTGCTACAAGACAATGCATTTTCAGCCACTTTCTTCTCTTTTTCACATGCTATCCACTGATAAGTAGCATCCTGCATAGATAATACAGTACTTACTTCATGCTCATATTCAGCCCGAATTCCCAACAAACCATTTTTCTCTTCAAATTGCAGCAATGCACTAGTGGTATCACCAAGAAACTAACACTTCCTTTTAATTATGTCAATGATCTCATCATGAAATTCTCGCTTGGTAATGCCAAGCACCTCTCCCAAGGTAAATTTCACTTGGCTGTTTAAGATCCGTTCTTCAAGAACCTTCTTAAGATCTGTGGCTGTCTCAATGTCAGATTGCAACTTATATCCTGGCTGCTTGCCCTTCTTTTTGCCCTCTTGTTTGTTATCATGTTTTTGCTCCTGACTGACCTCTTCCATAACATGCTCAGCAGGTGGCTGATTTGCAGCTTTAGGCTAATCCACACTTCTTCTTGTCATTCTTTTATATTTCCCTGCAATATCTTCATCTCTTTTTCGTTTTTCTTCCACAAGTACATCCGTGTTTTGTATCTTTGCTAAATATGTATACACTAAATATGCATCTACCGGTGATTCCCAACCAGTTATGCCACGAATGTCTTGCCCTGCATGAGACATTTCACTATCAGTGACCTTTCTCTTTGCAGCTGCATGTAAAGCATGTGTCCATATTTCAGTCTTTGGACCAACCATCACTTGGCCATGCATTCTATCCAACTGTAGACCAAAAGTAGAAGCATGTACCGTCACATAAGCAGTTCGGACAGCCAAGTCTTCCAACAACTTCTACATATCTCCCTTTCCAAAATTCAAAGCAAGAGACAATCCCATTTCTTGTGCATGGATCTTGCCATCTTTCCAAAAGATAAGTTGTCGTGCCAAGGCCTCCTGATAGACAGCATAATCCTTTCTCTCGTGCTGCAAACTATCACACCACATACATCTTTTTCTAAGCTTAGGGGCTACGGCCCGTCCCCTTTCCTCTAGTCCTTTTTCATCCAATTTTGCAACCTTCAATTGAAGATCCCGCATCCCTTTGACCAATTCATCTAAGACATCTTCCCGAACAGAGGGAACAATAGCAAGTACAGCCATAGGGTTAGCCACAGAAGCGGGTGGCTTACTGGATACTTCAACTGTCTTACCTAACAGCAGGCAAGCTAGAGACATGCAATCTTTCTCTTCTTCTATTCTTCTTCACAAGCGTAGTAACAGCTTCCTTGACATGTCTCCACTCTGTTTTCTCTGTAGTCTGATCCTCCAGCAAATCATCAAGCTTCTCTTGAAGCTCAGGATCAGCTGCCTGTAGAAACAATTCAATTTTCTGACTTACAAGAGCTTGTTGTTCTGCAATATCCAACTGCTCAAATCCACTTTCAAATTCTCTTAACAATTCTATAGCCACAAGACCCTTATTGGGTTGTATAACCCACTCTTGAAAAGTCTTGCGCATAATCAAACTGGTGTCCTCAATGTAAAATTCTTCCCTGAGTGTCTTCTTGAAGGCTACCCAGTCTGCATCCTGCAAGTATAATTCAATAATCTGTGCTTTCAGTTCATGAACAGTAACACGTACAAAATACCAGCTCCATGCAGATTGAGCCACTCCAAAGAATTCCATCTTCTGAGCATAGGTATGTACATATGCAGATACATTCCTGCCATTGAATAACTTCACCTCACGCTCAACTACTTGCAAAGCATTCATCACAATACTTTCTGTTTGAGCTAAAGCTTGCATCACCTATTGTGGTTGTTGTACCTGAATAAGCATATTCATATTTTGCACCAACTGTTGCAAAACATCACTGGAGATTGTATTCGAAGATTCTCACATCTTATCTTTTCTTCTTCTGGGACAACCTTTCACGTTGGGTTCACTAATGTCGGAGGGTTTTTTGTCGAAAGGTCGAATCAACTGGGGATCAGAAGTAGAAGGAAGTAGAGATAGGAGATGGAAGAGAAGACAAAGAATACCCAAGTAGTAAACACGATAAAAACAAATCACAATGAATTGAATCAATATGTATTAAAAGAACCTGAAATCTCTGCACTACTTAGAAGCAATCTCCAAGCATTAGTTCTCCTGGAGCTCCTTGTAGACAAAAAACGTGGATCAGAAAAATCAACTCTTTCTCTGCTGCCTAGAACCCAAAACTGATGGCTCCGTTGGCTTCGAAAGGGGGGTAAAACCCCAGGACACCTAGGACACCTGGTCACGGATCTCCCAAATCACTCATTCCTCTTCTTTCAGTTCAATCTGCAGTTTTCAGCCTGTTTATAGCAATCGCGACGCGTGCGATTTTGTCAATCTGTCTTTTTTATGAAAAATCTCCTAATTGGCTAAAAAAGCAACTAGCTTTTTGCATGCCATCCTAATCTAGAAGCTTTTTCTAACTTTTTCAGATTTTTACAATAAATAATATCAAAAATAAACTAAAATTATCCAAAAATCTAGTATTTTTGGATAATCCATGCAACTCACACTAGTAATGATGGCTCAGATCACATTGACTCTCTTGATTAATAAGAAGTCGGATGATGATGCATTCCATACTTTTTCACATTGTATCTCATAACATCACGACAACGCCCACGAACTCTTCTAATTGGCCGCAAAGGGTGCACTCCTCCTTGGGACGAGACGTCACCTCCCTGGATAGAAAATTTGCCAGCCACACCCAATCTTCTTATATATGGTATTCAATTAGCTTGCGAGTACAATGCATGATTGATATTAACTTTTCTTACCGTTCGCTAAAAATCCATGATCGCATGATCAATTATCTCAGATTGAAACTCACCGAAGCGTCGTACGTATTCTATAGACAATCGATGTTTTCGTCTAATTGCCAACTTGCATTGAAAGCAAGGACATGGGACACACTAATTAAGATACGCCTCGCGATCTTGAACAACAAGACCTTCATCGTTTTTCATTTTGTCTACGTTACGACAAACAAATCATTTTTGTTATCATTCTTTTTTTCTTTCTTAAATTGTTTGAGAAGGGATTTCTTCTCTTGTAACTCAGCAAAAATTAATGTATGTAAAGTCTCAACCCACCCATCCACAAATTATCGTATATATGTCGGAGTGTTTCCCGTCTCGTGGTGTTGCACCAGACCTCGCCACCACTCTCTCTTTGTTTTTTATCCATTCATTATCTCCTCTCCTTTCATCTCTCTCTCTCTTTTTCTCTTTCTTTATTATGCTATATATTTATTTCCTCTTTCTCGTTCCTTCTTCTTTTTTCTCTTCCTCCCCCTCTCTCATTTTCTTTAATGATCACGACTACGACGAAGACCCCATGACCACGACTATGACTATGACCACGACCACGACCACGACCCTGACCATGACCATGACCACGACAACCATGATCATGACCATGACGATGACCACGACGACTACGACCACGACTACGACCACGACCACGACCATGACCACTACCACTACCACTACCACTACCACTACCACTACCACGATTACGACCATAACTACGACTATGACCACGACCACTACCACGACTACCACTACCACTACCACTATAATAAGCAAGAAAAGAAGAAAAAACAATGACCACAACCACGACTACCACTACCACTACCACTACCAATACCACTACCACTACCACTACCACTACCACTACCACTACCACTACCACTACCACGACCACGACCACGACCATGACCACAACCACAACCATGGCCACGACTATGACGACGACCACAATCACGACCACAACCACGACCATGGGACCACAACCACGACCACGACCACGACTACGACTACGACTACGATCATGACCACGATTACGACTACGACAACCACGACCACGACCACAACTATGACCACAACTACCACTACCACTACCACTATAATAAAGCATTGAAAAGAAGAAAAAACAACCATGACCACAACCACGACTACCACTACCACTATAATAAACAAGAAAAGAAGGAAAAAAAACAACAACTACTACTACTACAATAAACAAGAAAAGAAGAAAAAACTACTACTACAAAAAATAAACAAGAAAAATAAACAACAACAAATAATAAAAGAAAAAAAAAACTACTACTACTACAAACAACAACAATTAATTTTCTTTTCTCTCTTCCTCTCCCTCTCTCATTTCCTCTCCCTCCCTCACCCTCTCCCTCTCTTTCTCTCTTTCCCTATCAGGTTTAATATTTTTTCTCTCTTTTTCTCTCTCCTCTCCCTCTCTCATTTCCTTTTCTCTCTCCTCTCCCTCTCTTATTTCCTTTTCTCTCTTTCTCTCCCTCTCTCATTTCCTCTCCCTCCCTCACCCTCTCCCTCTCTTTCTCTCTTTTCCTATTATATTTAATGTTTTTTCTCTCTCCTCTCCCTCTCTCATTTCCTTTTCTCTCTTCCTCTTCCCCTCTCATTTCCTCTCCATGCCTCACCCTTTCCCTCTCTTTCTCTCTTTCCCTATTAGGTTTAATGTTTTTCCCTCTTTTTCTCTCTCCTCCCCCTCTCTTATTTTTTTCTCTCCCCTCTCCCTCTCTCATTTCATTTTCTCTCTTTCTCTCCCTCTCTCGTTTCCCCTCTCTCCCTCACCCTCTCCCTCTCTTTCTCTCTTTTCTTATTAGGTTTAATGTTTTTTCTCTCTTTTTCTCTCTCCTCTCCCTCTCTCATTTTTTTCTCTCTCACCTCTCTGTCTCTCATTTCCTTTTCTCTCTTTCTCTCCCTCTCTCATTTTCTCTTCCTCTCTTTCTCTCTTTCCCTATTATGTTTAATGTTTTTTCTCTTTTTTCTCTCTCCTCCCCCCTCTCTCATTCCTTTTTCTCTCTACTCTCCCTCCCTCATTTCTTCTCCCTCCCTCACCCTCTCCCTCTCTTTCTCTCTTTCCCTATTATGTTTAATGTTTTTTCTCTCTCCTCTCCCTCTCTCATTTCCTTTTCTCTCTTCCTCTCCCTCTCTCATTTCCTCTCCCTCCCTCTCCCTCTCCCTCTCTTTCCCTAGTATGTTTAATGTTTTTTTCTTCCTCTCCCTCCCTCTCCCTTTTCCTCTCCCTCTCTCATTTCCTCTCCCTTCCTCTCCCTCTCTTTCTCTCTTTTCCTATTATGTTTAATGTTTTTTCTCTCTTCCTCTCCCTCTCTCATTTCCTCTCCCTCCCCCTCTCTTTCTCTTTCCCTCCCTCTCCCTCTCTTTCCCTATTATGTTTAATGTTTCCATCTCCCTCTCCCTCTCCCTCTCTCATTTCCTCTCCCTCCCCCTCTCTTTCTCTCTTTCCCTATTATGTTTAACGTTTCCCTCTCTCCCTCTCCCTCTCTTTCTCTCTCCCTCCCTCTCTCATTTCCTCTCCCTCCCTCTCCCTCTCCCTCTCTCAAGTCACACGAATTATACCAAAAACAAGTAAAAGAGAGAGAGAAAACACAAAAGCAAAGCAAGAATGGGCAATGCACTCACCGTAAAGGCTCAAAAAAGGGTTTGGCGGCTCCTCTTCGCGATGGCAGCTCTTCTTCGCCCTCCGTACACCTCCTCCTCTTCTTCGCAAACGGCGGTGGCGACGGCGGTGAGAAGCCTTCTTTCTCCCTCTTTCTCTCCCTCTCAAATGCAAGATATTCACTCTCCCTCTCACTCTCCCTTTCACTCTCTCTTTCGTGAATGCGCACAAAATAACACACTCGGGTTTCGGCCCGCATTTTTTTTGTCTGAGTACCGTCGCTATTTGCGACACTATTAGCATCGCATTTGTGATGCTAATAGCGATGCAAATAGTGACGCCGCTATTTCTTGTCGCAAATGGCCGTCGGTATATCCTCATATTCTTGTAGTGACTTGTTATAGAGCACATAGTCGATTATGAAAGGATCTTGACTAGATTGGAACAAGTGAATCTTACTCTTTCACAGACAAAAGTGTATGTTTGGACTAAATGAGGTCTTGATTGTGGGTCACATGTGTGGTTTGTATCAAAGACATTCATCTCCAGCTAAGGTGGATGCTATTGAGAGAATGGATGAGACTTGCACATTAGTTTCAAAAATACAAAGCTTTTTGGGATCTTGTGTGCTTTATCTCATATGGATTCCATACTTTGCATATAATGCAAATGTTCTTTATTAGTTTTTAAGAAAGGTGAAAATTTTTCAATGGAATAAAATGCACACAAAGGCAATGAGAAAGTTAAAAAGGTTCTTGTGAGTAGCACCTACATCGAGAAATGTTGATTATATAAGTGGAAGACCCATTGTAATTACTATTGACAAGAGTCCTATAGGGATTGGTTGGATTGATGATGAAGAGAAAAACAATTATGTTGTAAGGTCAAGGACAAAAATGTTGAATGAATGGCAAAAAAGATATCCATTGATCAAAATGGCAAAAGTGGTTATACACTTGAAATGTGATAAGAAGTATTTGTTGGGGCTCTAGTAATTGTAGAGACCAATTGCTTACACCACTTCTTGGTATGATCACTAGTTGTTCCTCTAGACATTTCTATGCTTCATTGGATTACCTATATTAAGTCCTTGAATCCAAAATTTGGACATATAGTTGGTAAAGACAATCTAGAGACTAATATGCTTTCAAGGGCAAGGTATGAGGATAAAGAAGATGTAGATGATGAAGAAGTTGAAAGTACACGAACAACACTTGACCATATATGTTATGTTGCAAATAATGAAGAAGTTGAAAGTGCAAGGATTGTACTTGACCATGTATGTTGTATCTCTTCAATTGAGACTTTTTCATAAGAGTTATATGAGGGTGAATGGCCACAAATTGGACAATACTTGAGCACTTTGACAATAAAAGAAGAGTGGGCTGATTAAGAGCATATGAGGATCTAAAGAAAAGTATATGGATATTTCTTAAAGATCAGATTTCTATGGAAACATCCTAAGCATTATAAAGGCATCCCACAGCAACTAATATGTGACAGAAACACTCAATTGCAAATTATGAAGGAGTTCCATGAGAGCTTATAAACTGGTCATCAAGGATTTTAGGCAACATTTGAGAAGATAAAAGAGATATACTAGTGGAAGGTATGTACATGGATGTTTTGTAGTTTGTGGAGACTTGTATTACTTATCTGATGTATTATTTTATAAGACATAATGATGGTTTACTTCTAACAAACCCACTATCTGTGCATTCTAAGTAGATAATGGATAGACTTAATGATCATGCTTGTGGAATTATGGTAGATGAGGTACATTGCGCTTGTATGGGAAGATCTCACAAACTAGGTGGAAGGTTGAGTCTTAAGAATAAAGGATACTAATCCTATATATACACTAGAATACACTAGTTACTCGTTTGCGTGAAGTCTTAAACTAATTGGATAACCTATAAGAGACTCTTTGCCAAGTTTTCAGCATGCCAAGAAAACATGAACTCCTTTACATGCCTCAAACCTTTGTTGGTGGAGGAAAATTATGAGCCTCCAAATAGATGTAAAAAGGGACTACACTCAGCAAAGGAGGACATGCTTTTTGGAAGGAAAATCATGAGCCTCCAAATAGATGTGAGAAGGGACTACAATTAACAAAAGGAGATATGATTTCTGGAAGGGAAATCTTGTCGAGGAGAGAATGGGCTATTGTTTTGTGCAATTTGCACATGTTTCTAGATAATAGTAGGTCTAGATTTTTGAGGGGCTTGCAAGGAAGAAGATAGCTCTTGGCTAGGATTGATGGAAGGGGCATATATCAAGGTTGACATGCAAGTATACTATAGGGAATACACTATATGATATTCTTTCTTCCTCCCTACATTGGGAGTGATTTTAGTGATTGCTTAATGTGAAAGGTGAGAAGGATCGAAGCTTGCACGCAATAGCTATGGTGGGAGAGCAAGAGCAAGAAAGAGAGAAATAAGAAATGGGAACTCCAACAACCAAAATGTGTGGTTGGGCCTTCCTTTATTCAAACTGTCACCAAAATAATAAAGAATAAGTGACTGTGACGGGCGCGCGCCGCCTACAATGTGCAGTGGCGGGTACTGTCAGTGTAGTAATACACAGGCGGCTAGGCGGAGCCGCCTTTACCCCCAGCAACCTCCCATTTAAAGGTGAATCTGCCCCCGTGAGAGAGGAAAAAGAAAAGATAGTAAAATATGTACACAGGTACAATAGGATGAAGAAAAATACGTCATCTCATCCAATGCCCATCAATCTCCTGAGGAAGGCAAAGCGCTCGGTAGTGAGGCTTTTCGTGAGCAAGTCTGCAGGATTCTGCTCAGTCGGAATCTTGATAAGGTCAATAGACCTATCCTCAACGACCTCACGAATGAAGTGATACCTCACCTCAATATGTTTCGTCTTCGCATGGAAGACTGGATTCTTAGCCAATTGAATGGCACTCATAGAATCCGAATGCAATGTAGGCATAGCATCTGTCATACCAAGGTTTGCAATCAAACAGCCTAATCAAATAGCCTCTTTGCAAGCCTCTGTGGCGGCAATATACTCAGCCTCTGTAGTAGAAAGGGCCGTACACTTCTGCGCCCTGGACATCCAAGAGATAGCCCCTCCAACATAAGTGAACACATAGCCAAAAGTGGACTTCCTACTATCTGCATGTCCTGCATAATCAGAGTCAATGTATCCCACGACTCCTGTATCCTAGCTGCCATAACAAAGACACATATCTATTGTGCCTTTCAAGTACTTCATGATACCCTTCACAGCATCCCAATATTTCTTGCCGTGTGTAGCACCTTAAGCTGAAAAGCAACTTTGATTAAGAAAGCAAGAGCTGAAATAGCATGTATGATGAGATCTAAGTGGTCCCTGAGATCGATTGCGCGTAATGCGCATACCAAGTATATGAGAGACCTGTCCCAGATCTTTCATCTCAGCTCCTCATGAGCTGTCCCTGCTAAAAGCATGTCATCCACATAGAGTGCCAAAATCAGTAAAGAACCGTCATGGGCTTTCTTCATGTACAAACACGGATCCATAGTACTGCTGCTATAGCCTTGTGACTACATGAATGCATCAAACTTATGGTACCATTCCGTAGGTGCCTGCTTTAAGCCATATAGACTCTTCTTTAGCTTGCACACTAGGTGTTCCCTCCCAGGGTCTGCAAAGCCCTTAGGCTGCTCCATGTAAATCTCATCATGCAAGTCCCCATGTAGAAAAGCTGTCTTGACATCCATCTGGTACAAGTCCAGGTCAAGCTGTGCAACCAAGGCCAAGACTAAGCGTAGGGTGGTCATCTTGACCACAGGAGAAAAGGCTTCATCAAAGTCAACACCATGCTCCTGCTTAAAACCCTTAATAACCAATCGAGCCTTGTATGCCGGCTTGGGGTGTCCACGGGTACTTTTCAGCTTTTGTACACCCACTTGCATGGCAAAGCCTTCTTACCCTGAGGCAAGGAAACCAAATCCCAAGTCTTATTCTTATGAAATGAGTCATGCTCCAACTGCATAGCCCTCTTCCAAGAGTGACAATCACCCCGGCACATAGCCTCATCATAAGTGAGAGGCTCTCCTGCATCTATAACCAGTACATAATCCATAGAGGGCACAAAACGGTCAGGAGGTCATCTATCTCTAGTAGAACGCCTCAATCCAGGCTCTGTTGCCTGACCGGCATCCTGTCTAACATCAGCATGTCTAACATCTAGGCCATGCTCTCCTACATCTCCATAGCCAATGAAAATACATTTGACACTTTTAGGATCCAACTTATTGCGTTTGTCTTTGGGTATATGGTAAAATGTCTCACATCCAAAGACACGCAAATGATCATAAGAGGGGGGTTTGCCTGTCCATACCTCCTCTACAACATGAAAGTCAATGCCACTGCTAGGTGACCTGTTAATGAGATGCACTGCAGTAGTAACTGCCTTAGCCCAAAAGTGTTGCCATAAGCCAGCCTGGCTAAGCATGCTACTGGCCCTTTTCTGAATGGTCCTATTCATGTGTTCAGCCATACCATTCTGGGGTGGGGTGTAAACGGCGGTCAACTAACGCTTAATACCCCGCTCATTACAAAATTGCTCAAAAGCACGTGAGACATACTCACCTCCATTATCTGACCGTAGGCATTTGAGTCTTTTCCCAAACTCGTTCTCTACCAGTGCAAGCCAACGCCGAAATGTGTTTAAGACATCGGATTTTCTCTTTATGGGATAAGCCCAAACCTTACATGAGTAATCATCTATGAAAGTAACATTGCCCCACCAAGTGACTGACAGGGCATGGGCCCACATACATCTGAGTGCACAAGAGCCAAGGGCTCACCCATGCGTTTCTTACCAGACTTTTTATGTGTATTTCTAGTCTGCCTGCCATACAAGCAATGATCACAAGAATCAAAATACAAAGAGTCAAAAGCTAAAAGACACTGCAAAGCACGAAGCATTTTCATTCCTTTAATAGACATATGCCCCAAATGAGCATGCCGAAGGGATACATGGGGAATAGAACCCACAGACAAAACATGATCCAATGTAGCTCTTGATACAAGTAAGGGATAGAGACTGCCAGACTTGGCACCTCTTGCAAGTACAAGCCTACCACGAGTAATCTCCCATGCAGAGTCTCCAAAAGACACAAAATACCTTGCATCATCAAGCTATCCAGCTGACATAAGGCTGCGAGTCAACGCAGGTACATGGCGCACATCATGTAAAACAAAAGAACTATCAGAAGGAAACTGCAGCCGAACATCTCCAATGCCCACAATGTCAAGAGACCTGTCATCACCAAGACGCACAGAGCCAGACATGGTACGATAGGTATAAAACCAATCTCGACAAGGTGTCACATGAAAGGACGCACCCGAATCCAAGAGCCAGCACTGCGCATACATAGAATGTATCTTAGTCTATAAGGCATCGCATGAAGAAGCTGCAAGTATGTAATCATCATCTGAATCAGTGGCCTGCATGACATTAACCTCTTCTATCTTCACACTAGGCTTTGCAGGTACAATACTGCGCTCAGAAGACTTTTCCTGCAAGTTTTCTTTTCCCTTTTTTTTGCGCTTATCATCGTGCATTTTATGGCACTGTGGCCTAATATGTCCTGCTTTTCCACAATAATGACAGGTAAGATCAAAATTCCATCCACGGGACTTACTGCGACCATGTGACTTGGACCTGGACTTCTAAGAGTCCCTGCTCTTATGATCATTATCATGCCTGCCATGTCTGCCACCTCTAACGATCAATGCATGTGAAGAGCGGGAAGCATCATTGTTTCTCCTGTTGATTTCCTCAGTTAATAAAGCACTCTCAATATCTTTGATTTTCAGCCCATCAAGCTTGTTCGTGCATATGGCAATATGGAAGATATCCCATGATTCAAGAAGGGTGCCAAGCAGAAATAACGGGTGCAAGTTGTCTTTGAACTCAATACCCTGTGACAACAAACTCTTCATGATAGCATGAATCTGACTTGAATGAGATGAAAGGGAGGTCCCCTCCTTCATGCGAAGGTCCATTAACTGCTTTAGCCAATACATCTGTTACGTAGGACTCTACTGCACATAGAGCTCCTGAATCTTCTCCCATAAATCCCATGCACTCTGATTCTCATCTTCAACAACATTATGATGGACCTCTTCTGAGAGTAACAAAATAATGGTAGACTTGCATAGCTCATCAACTTCCATCCATCATCCATATCCTTAGGTTTGATACCTTTGAAACGCAAGGGTTTAATCTGCAACTTCTGTACCAAAACCTTCCATATATGGGATTTCCAATACCCATAGCTGGTACCATCCAACTTGGCAATGTTAAATAGAGTTGTGTCTTTCAAATAACCAGCCATATTGTCCCAAATCAATGCAAAAAAGGCAAAATTGCATGTTGTTGTAATTAGCAAAAAATGCACTAAAACCATTGTTAAAACTGGCTGAAAGCGTGAATTTTACCAAGAGAAGCACCTGTCCACCAAATATAACCAAGATAACATCAAATAGTAAGCATTACCCTCATAGAAGTGCTCAAAATCTCTAGATTTCTGCTTGATGTAATAAATGACAGATTTCAGTAAATGAGAGCTAATTGTGCCAGAAGCGGATCCCAAGTCAATCATATACTGCCAAGACCATAGCCAACATCATGCGGGCATAACATAGGCATATGATAGTCGATAAGCATGAATCCAACACCCGAACATGTCATGAAATATCTGCCAGTGAGTAGGCATACCCCCCACCCCAGTCAACAGAGCAAAGTGTGCCTTCCACTACCAAGACTTAACACAAGTAGGTGTCGGCTCACAAGGAAAGGGACCCAAGTCAAAGAGTCAACTCATAAGCATTGAAAGGAACCAAGACATATGAACCATGCATCATCCCAAAGGGTAAGAAATCCAAAATAGTCTCAAAAGCTCAAATAGCATAAGATCCGCCTGCTCTATGTCTGTCAAGCATCCAAAGACGCTTCCACTAGCACAAAAGATGTATGTATGAGCTCAAAAGCTCAACCAAGCCAAGTCAAAGTGCCAATGACAGAAGACCAAGACAATACATCAATAGTACCCAATGAGCACGTCGGCTAGAGAGAATCTGTATGTAGCATCCATAAGCATGTAAGACATCCCCAATGTAGATCTCTGACAAACCAAGTAACATCCAAGACAAATTCCAAATGATCAACTGTGAGGCGAAGCCTAAGCTTCAGTGAGCACTCAAGCTCAACAAGTACATGGGATAATCACTGTAACATGAGCATCAAGCCATAGGCAACGGGCTAAAGCATGTCCCCAAAGAGCATCAACTGTCAAAGCATATACCAATGTCAAGTATAAACCAAAGTCAATGAGTGCCGGCTGAAATAAGCTCAAGCTTTACAAAAAAAAAGTATCCAGAACCAAAGACGAGCTCGAAGTCGTATCCTGAAGCATCAATATCTCATTGGATAACCCAAGACATAAGGCCGGAAGCAATAGGTATAACCCAAAGCATGTAATGTAGCATCAGCCCACTATATTACAGCATACAACTACAGTCCAAAACTGTGTATTTGCAAGCCCAAATGATCATCAAAGTGATGGCAAATCAATAGCATTACAACCACCAAGCATTTGGCATACATCCAATGGCATACGGATATCAATGTATGCAAATAAGAGCTCCAAGTGATGAAGAAATGACTGTCACAGATCTGTAACAGAACTGCTGCTATATACACAGCCAATAGGAGCTCAAGACCAAGGTCCAAAGCCAAGTATAAGCATCAATACATTGCATTTCTCATTGCCAAGTGTGCCACAATGATGAGGAAGCTGAGCATAGCCATGATTGAATGGAGGAGCTACTGAATAGACCTATGGAAAACCAAGTGCAAACAGCGCAGATTTTGCTGCAGGACCAGCTGTCCAACGCGATGATGAAGGGGCTGAATGGGGGGCCACAAGGGTTGCCACTCAAGCCCTAGAGCAAGGGCATAGATACCATAGAAGGCTCAAGCTAAGGTATGACATCTTCAAGCTTCAATGGGTCTTGGATATGGCTGCCCCTACCTACCTAACCTATAACCAGCAGTAAAGAATGAAAAAGAAGCTTCAATACCTCTGATACAATGCCTTGAGGGTGCCCAACAATGCCGGGAAGAAGCTCGAGAAGCTAGGGAGTGACGGGAGCTCGAGGGAGTCGACTATGGCTGCCAGGATGGAGACCCAATGCGAGTAGGGAGTCAATGGGAAGTTGAGAGTGCCACGAGCCAAGCTCAAGAGTCGGAAAGCCGAGCTCTGATACCAGTTGAAAGGTGAGAAGGATTGCAGCTTGCACGCGAGAGCTATGGCAAGAGAGCAAGAGCAAGAAAGAGAGAGACAAGAAATGCGAACTCCAACAACCACAATGTGTGGCCGAGCCTTCCTTTATTCAAACTGTCACTAAAAGAATAAAAAATAAGTAACTGTGACGGGCACCCGCCACCTACAATGTGCAATGGCGGGTACTGTCAGTGTAGTAATACACGAGCGGCTAGGCGGAGGCGCCTTTACCCCCAACATAATGTAGACTTTGCTTATCAGTAGCTCCTTAGGGCTAGTCTTGTTGCTAGTGGTGTTGTTGGAAGGAATATATGGCTACAATTTGTGAATGTGTTGGCATTCATATCCTTGAGCAACTCAAAACAATAGGCTCATAATATGGTTGTTTGGAGAATGACTCACCATGTCATAGCTATCAATTCCTAAATTTATCTCAAAATAGAGTGCATGCATGCCCTCTTCCTCTGCTACTTTCTTTTGGTTTAGTAAAGTGAGGAAAATCGAAAGTAGCTACACATGGTGACGAAGGCCATGTATGGGCAAATCTGAGAGTTCTATCACAAACTGCTTGAAAGAGGAAACCAATTCCTTTTCTTGGAACTTGAGATTGTCATCCTCTTGATGAGATTTGATAGTAAAGATGTGGAAAAAGTCATATCTACCATGTTTCTTAGGATTATAATCAAACCTTTCTGGATAAGCATGTAGCTAGAATCTCCTTGTTCCAAGGGCATGGCACTACAAAATGCTATCCAACATTCAATATTGATATATTGGATGTTTCTCCTCCATCCTACTTGATCCTTGTATCCATGTACTAGCATGGTTGCTCCAAGTACCTTGCATCCTAGTAGTTAACTTACTCCTATTGCCATAATCTAGGAACTAGGGCTTTATGCTTGGGCCACTTTTTTCCTAGTTGTGCTTCCACTTCAATTATTTGCTACACTACATCAAGAGGTAGTACTTTTCTAAGTTCACATGGTAGATAAAAGGTGAACCACATGGATTTAACTTGAGACTCCCAATACTCCAATATAGTGATCTCTTGGTCCCATAGCTATTGAGGTTGGATTCTTGCCTTTGAGGAAAGGGTATGCTTGGCACACACTAGGGTGAGGCTAGATGGTTCCTCTTGATTTTTCTCTTTCTCTCTTCGTCTCTATCTAGTCTCTATCATTATGTCCAAGGAAACAAGTTTAGCATGAGCACTTATAGTGGATGATGGCTCGTGTGGTGTTCGCTCTAAAGTATCCAATAGATCCCATTCTTTTGCTTCAAAGGATGGTGGTGAGGCCAACGGTTTTTTAGTAGTTAGGGTTGGTTCTTCAATGATGATACTGGTCAATTTTAAGACTTTTATGTTGTAAGCTAGACTTCTCCTAGCCATAGTACACAATCTTCTTGTCATTCTAAATTTGACTTCTCAACTATGTTTGAGCTGATAGGGGATCTTATGCATATTCAAGGCGTAGAAACACCAAAGGTTGGGAACAAAAATACATATGAGGTGAAGCTCACTGAGCTTAACAATTATTATCTAGATCGATAGATCTACAGAAAGTACAGACAACAATAGTAATGTATTACAATATGTCTATTGATGAGAAATGTAATGGTTAATTGTAGTTTTTCATAAAATTGGATGAAAGCCATGTTATCAAAGGAGTAGAGCTTAAAAGAGTTAGTGTAGCTTTAATTAATAGAGCTTTACAATTCGACAAGAATAACCCATAGAACTTTAGTGTTTAATTAGAGTAGAGTACCATGTGTGTGGTGGCTGCTTGTATTTAAGATTCTTAAGGAAATACTTAAGGTGCTACAACTGTTCTTTATGTACACAAGCATTCCAAACATCATCAGTCGTCAAGAACATGACTACTATAAATGTCTACTATAAACCCTAATTTGTAGCTAAAGTTAGGGTTTAACAAACACTTCAAAAAGCATGCCCAAATTTGAGGCCTACAAACTTAAATTTCAATACCATAAGGAGTCATCATATGGCAAGAAGTACCATTATCTACAATCCACTCTCCAATCTCTGAGGCTTTCAATGTTGCATCAATAATATCCAACTCACTCCCTTCTAAATGAAGAAATGCCACTAATGAAGGAGCAACAACTGTTCCTCAATCATTTATAGTATTCTTCTCCTCCTTGATATCCTTCTTTATCCTTGTCAAGACAATCTTTCTTCCAATGGCATGTCTTACAACATGTGGCAAACAAGTACACTTCTTGTCCTTGTTTCTACCATCCTCCTTGTCCTTCTCTTTCTTTTGGAAATTCTAACCTGCAAGAATCTCCAACTTTCTAAAGTTGCTCCTTCTCAGCCAATGCCATAGAAACGAGTTATTCCCACTTAAGAGACTCCGTACACCCTGATGCAACCAAGGCAGAATAAAAAACACTAAATTGAGGTGACAACTATGACAACAAAGTTATCACCATGTCTTCAAAACCAATGCCATTCTAGCATTCTAAACTTGCATCTGTAATTGTCGAGACATAGAGGCAAACTTGTTCAGGTTCAAATTATGCATTTGAATCTCCAAAGACGACCCTTCATCACGATCATCCAATTTTAAGTTGGCCCAACTCCAGCCATATCTCAAAGGCATTGGTCAAATGCTCAATATGAGCAATCACAATCATTGTGCAAGAAAAAGAGGAACGAGGAATGCAAATATTCAATTTATCTAAATGTGCCTATACCTTTGCCAACTATGTTTCTCCTCTTGAGAACAAATGGAGGAACGAGGAATGCAAATATTCAATTTATCTAAATGTGCCTATACCTTTGCCAACTATGTTTCTCCTCTTGAGAACAAATGGAAAAATCCTTCGCTGTGGGGTGATCAATGGTCTTAATCACAAGTTCCATCGTCAAACTCCAAGATGGCCAATATTATTACTCGCCGAATGCAATGATTGTTACCCTCAAGCTTCTAATCTTGTGCAATAGCTGATAGCATCGGGACCTTACAGTCCATAATAACCCGAATCTCCATATCAGCTTCAGAAGACATTGTTGCCTGAAAAAAAACTCTACACAAATTCGGTTGCCCCCTCTTTAACTCTGAAAAGGCAGCCTGCTAGGCCTTCCTTCACTCATCCCAAAAACACCTTAACTGTTGGAGGCAATTAAAAACCCAAATATGCTGCAAAAGACTGAAAATGCAGCCTTTCTACTCCTTTGACAGTTGTTTGTATACAATAACAGCAAACAAAACTCCTTTCCCATGCATCTCCACTTGCTCCAGCCTCGTCTCAATGTGCAGCCCCTCCTGCTCACACTTGAACGCTAAAAACACAACCTTGGCAACACGCCAAAATCTCCTCTTCGGATCTATCCACAATCAATTGATCCCTAAATGCTGCTTTGATACCAGATCAAGGTGCTGCAATACAGAAGCATATGACCAGACTATTGTTGCAAGCCAACATATCCCACCCTTATACCCTCTCATTAGAAAGATTGGTTGCATACACTGAAACCACTACTATGTCATACCCTTCTACAGAAACATGCATCGCCACTGCACTACCACCACCACCATGGGAGATGAGGGAAGGGTTAAGTGAGTGTTTGCAAAGCAACACAGTACCTCCAAATCCTTTGAAACAGAGACTGCATGCTTTCCTATCTCCTCTCAAATTGACAGCAGGACATACCCACAATACTTTTCCAAGGGAGGCAACAATGGTTCTAGCCTCACTTTCCAACAATGTGTGCAAGTCTGAAAACAATATCCGTACCGGGCATTTGAATAAGTTAATGCCTTTGGGAGAGAAGCCCACTGCCCAAGGCAGGCAATGCACAAGATCCTCCTATATCCCACAGAATATGACAAAAGCCCCTCTCTCTTTTGCAAAGAAAGTCTGACTAACCTGCTCCTTGAGGCTTGCAGGGGTTGACACCCATAGTAAATTTGTGCAACCATTTGTCCGCCTCAAAAAACAACTGTCCCAGGCTTCTTCTCTGCCCTTGCAGATTTCCTCATTTCTTCTAGTTTCATTACATCCTTCCACCTGCCTGCATTTGCATATATTTCTGCCATCAGCAAGTATGCAGAGGATTCTTCTTCATGTGCCTCCACAAGCTGCTGAAAGCATCTCTCTCCTACTTCCAGTTTGCCATAGACCTTTGATGCAGTAAGTAAAACATATAGAATTAAAGCAGATGGAGGACATTCCATGGCTGCAATGAGCCTTTCTGCCTCATAAACAAGTCCTGACCTTGCATAAAGATCAACCATGCATGCATAGTGATCTGAGGTTGGTTTGATTCCATATTCTCTCATTAACTTAAAATACTTTTCACCTTCCAGAACCAGGCTTGAATGGCTACATGCAGCAAGCAAACAAAGAAACGTGATAGAGCTTGGCTCTACATCCTGCTCTCTCATGTTCTCAAAATATTGTATGGCCATGTTGCCTTCATGGTTCTTGCCACAAGCCTTTATCACTGCTGTCCATGAAACAACACTTCGAACAGGCAGCTTGCCAAACACACTGCATGCTTCTAAAAGCGATCCACACTCTCCATACATATCTACCAGTATGCTACTGGTATACAGCTCTCTTTCCATGCCCCTCTTAGTGATTTCAGCATGTACTTCTCTACCTGTTTCTAAAGACCCTATGGTGCCACAAGCTTTCAAGCAGCAGCTAAATGCTACAGAACCACAAGGCTTGCCATCCAGCTGCATTTCTTGGAAGCACTTTAATGCCTCATGACTGAATCCTTGTTCACTGTATCCAACAATCAGTGCAACCCATGAGTCTAAATCATGAACAGGCAAACTGTCAAACACTTTCCGTGCTGCTTCAAGCGAACTGCACTTCCCATACATGTCCACCAACTCCTTCCCCACAGGCAACTCGGTATCTAACCCCCTTTTGGTTGCTTCATTGTGAAAGTCATGGCCTGCTCCTAAATCCTGCATGTCGCCACAAGCTTTCAAGCCACATTTAAATGTGACAGAATTAGAATGTATGCCCTGCAGCAGCAATTGATGGAAGCAATAAACTGCTTCTGCACACATCCCGTGGTCAGTATATGCTGCAATCAGGGCATTCCATGAGACTGTATCCCGAAACGGTAGCTTATCAAACACATCAAGGGCATCTAGAAATGAGGCACACTCAGTATACATATCCACCAATGTGCTGCCTATGTGCAGTTGTGTTTCCAACCCATGTTTGGTTGCCTCTGCATGTATTTCATAGCCAGTTTCTATAGCTTGGGTCCTGCCACAGGCTTTCAAGATGCAAACGAGCATGATAGGAACAGGCAGTATTTCCTCTAGGAGCATTTTTTGAAAGCAGTTTCTTACTTCTTTGGCAAACCCATGCTCAGCAATTCCTGCAATCATTGCAGTCCATGATTCTTCGTCGTGAGCTAGCATCCCATCAAACACATAGTGTGCTTCTTTAAGCAAGCCACATTTTGCATACATATCCACCAAAGTATTTTCCACACGAAGGTCCCTTTCCAATCCTTGTTTAGTTGTTTCAATGTGCAGTTTCCCACCCATTTCTGAATCTTTCAAGTTGCAACAAGCTATCAGACAGCAAGTAAAAGTAATAGAATCAGGAGATATGCCTTGTAAATGCATTTCCTGCAAACAATCTTCCACCTTCTCTCCCAGGCCACATTCAGCATAACCTGCAATGAGGGCATTCCATGATACTACGTCACGAGTATGAAGTGCATAGAAGACCTTGCTTCCTTCTGCTGGAGATCTGCATTGACTATAAGCGTCCACTAACGTGCTGCCCACATGCAGGTCTCTCTCAAGTCCTCGTTTTGTTGCTTCATCGTGCAAGTCTCGGCACATATGTACATCTTGGCAAGCTTTCAAGCTGCAGACAAATGTAACAGCAGCAGGGCATGCACCCTTGAGCTGCATTTGTTGGAAGCAATTCCATGCATCCTCACCCATGCCATGCTTGGCGTATCCTGCTATGAGTGCATTCCATGACACGGTGTCCTGAACTGGAAGGTTGTCGAACAGGTATTGCGCTTCGACAAACAATCCACATTTAGCATACATATCCAATAGTGTATTCCCAACAACAGCACTGCCATCAAGGACATCATCTTCAATCCCTGTGCAAACAATGTCAGCATAGAGGGCATGGCCTCGACTGCCGTCTTTGAGGCTGGAGCAAGCAGCGAGGAGGGCGAGATAGGTGACACGGCTTGGTCGGATGCAGCCCTGGGCTTGTTCTTGCATGAAACCGAAGAGGGCGAAGGCCTGGTTGAGGTCCGCAGAGTCGACGTAGCCAGAGAGGAGGGAATTCCAGGAATGGAGGTTGCGATGTCGGGAGGGCAGGCAGTCGAAGAACCGACGGGCATGCAGCAGGCTCCCACATTCTACCAGGGCGGGGATGAGGTAGTTGGCCAGCACAGGGTGCGACTCTATGCCGTGCGCTTGTATGGTGGCGTGAAGGCGCTTGGCTTGCTGAGAATCCTTCTTCTGCCTGCACACTTGCAGAAGCTCCACCCATGTGTCGATCGTAGCAGGCTGCATCATCGCCATGCGTCCTCCTCGTCCTCGTCTTCATTATTGCCCGCTTCTGTGCGCGTGCGCGCGCGCCTCTGTCTCTCGCTCTGTGGTAGAGACTCTCGAAGCTCAACAGTAGTTTTAGTGTCTATATATTCACGAAGAAGGTGAAATATCGCTCATTGTAGCGTACAATTATGACAAAGCTCATTCTAGCCTAAGGCTGGTTACACACACCGCCATTTCCCCACGCCCGCCCAATTTGCACCCAGCTGGAGGGCAAAGGAAAAGTTGACTTGGACATTTGTCACCTACTTACACATTGGGCGACGAATGATTTTCGTTGTCAATAAGTGTCCATTCATCTTCCATCCGCAATTGTTTACACACCGATCACCATCTACGCATCGGATATTTCCCGAATCGCATGTGAATGAAGGGACGCTATAGATGTTGATCATCATTCTCATAATAATAATTATTAGAATATTTGATTAAACATTTTAAAATGACTAATAAAACTTTTTTAAAAAGTGACTATTAAAACTAGAAGCATTATAAAACTTTTTAAAAAACTGACTAATAAAATTAGTAATGAAAAAGAGAGCAAGGGAGTTGAACCCCTTCACCGTGTTGTTGAGGCATGGCTCCACCGAGCTCTCTACAGAAAGGTGGAAAGAGGGAAATTTTATTAGCACACCACCTTTCCACCTGCAATGTAGATGCAACAGAAGTTTACTCACCATTATCTTCATCATCAATCTCCTCTACAAAGTCAAAATCACCAAAGACTGTTCTCACATTTGCATTCTCCCTCTCTTGAAATATGGCTCGAGCAACATTGTCTCTCTAAGATGCTCCCCCAGGATGGCTTGCCCCCGATGTTGGGTCCGATGATTGAGCTCTTTGTATTGCTTGCGTAGTACCTGTGTTTGTTAACATAGCAACCTCTGCTAATCCATTCTTCGAACTATTTTGCTAGTCTATGTCTTAACGAGGTGTATTACTTTCTCTCTCAAGTTCCATTGTCGCTTCACATATCAATGCATTATCAAAACTATCCAAAAGGAGGAAGCATCCAAAAGCGTGCAGTATAAGCACAATTGCCCAGTAGACAGTATTCTCCGTGAGCTTTGTTTGTGCATCGTTTTCCTAAATCTAAATGTTAAAAAACATTCCAATCATGCATAGAACCTGCCCAACCAACATCATAGTCCCAAACAATACAATTGGTTGCCACACTGATCTATAGAATAACTGAGTGGAAGCCCTTTCTATTAAAATAATCTTTGTGGTTCTCTCTTGGGGCAATGATGGATATATGACTACCATCTATTGCACCAACAACATATGATATACCTCAAAGGGCCAAAAATTCATTTGCATATTTTTGCATTTGTTGTGATGTTGGCCACTTTATGTACATACCATCCAATCCAAATGAGGCCAATGCATCGCAAAAGTCCAAAACAATTAATTGTATAAACGAAGTTGATACTCCGTACAAGCTATAAGTCCCAAAATTGGGCCGCTCGCCAAGCGATGCAGGGCCACACAGACCCGCTTCCCGACAGGTATTGCTCTTCTATAGTTCGTGTTCTTGCATCGCATTTGTGGTGCTAACTTCGCAACAAGATATTTAAATGTACTCTTGCTAACTTGCAACCTACATTTGAATATTCGGTTTGAATAACTCCCCAAACGCCCTTGCTTCATAAAATTTTGTGGTCTTGGATGGGCCCAGCATGATCGTCGATCGTGCCTTCGTTGACCTATTCTAGCTCGACATGCGACATAACCTCGAGCCATGCACTCCATCAAAGTATACAATTGCATACTGTCATCATCCCCGTCATCCAAATCACTTAGCAATAGCTAGAACATTCCCATGACAGCAATTACAACACCCATGACACACATTATCAAAAGACTTTCATCGTCCATTTGCCTATCAAAAGATTTGATGAAACTTTATGCAAAAATTAAAGAGAGATGTATAAGTACACTTAAAAATATATTTTTCTAAAGTTTCAGATTTATCTACTATTGAAACCATCATTCCTTTTTAAGACTTTTGATTACATCTAAGATACCATATACTGAAGAGGAAAGTGTATCCATGATAACGAGCTTGCGCTCTTCAAATGTTTTCTTTTCCTCTAAGTTTGCTTTTTGTTTGGCTAACATTGATCGAGTGGTGCTAGCCATGTCATTGAGAGACTCCTCTATCTTTCTACCCTTCTTATTGCATGCTCCTTGGCTGTTCAATTGATCTTGCCCAATTTTCAAAGGCTCATTAGAGCCGATGTCTTCCTAGGTGTGCTCACATGGATCATTGGAGACTAATGTAGTGTTGTCTTCTGGACAAGACAATCCACCGACAGACGAGGCATGTGCATCGCTAACAACATTGGCCCAATTCCACATATATTCATCCACAAGATCATACCATTGACAAGTGATCTTGCGATCATTGCCTGATATGGCATTGTGGGTCTTATCCTTTCTATATGACTCATAGACGCATCTCCAACGTTTTTTGCATGCCTCACCATCTTTGTCAAACTCCAAAAATAGCGATACTAGCTGCGTGGCTACCTTGGACCATATATCCACTCCTTGCTTCAGTGGCTTTGAGAACTCCGCACTCATGGATCCTCGGATGTGAATGAGTTGTATTGTCCATGCATCCTTCCACTAAGCAAACAGTTTTTTTGTATTTGTTGAATGATCTTGTATCTCAGGTGTGTCATTCTGATTCTTTTCTTTCAATGCCCTCTTTGGTTTAGGAGGTTTGGTGCGTCAAACTCCAATGAAGTTCGTCATGGTAGCTTATGATGGTGTTCTTGCATCAATACATGATACTCTGGAAGGTCGTGCAATGCATAAATGATTTCAACCCCATATCGTACAAGACCATGAACGAATTACGAACTTATGATGATGAGTTTGCATGGATAGATGATTCTTAGGCTCGTTACACACCAGGCCCTAGACGCCCAATTATCATGATGATGCAATGCATACACAATGACTTATAATCACATGCACGAGACCCCAAAAAAATATTTTCAAATCATTTCTTGAATCTAACATAAAGCTTACTCAAAGAACAAAACATAAAGCATGAACCATAAAGCATGACTTATGATGATGAGTTTGCATGGATAGATGATTCTTATAATGACACTGAAAATGCATAAATGATATATGATTCTTATGACCTATGAACTTTCATGTAAAAGAGTTGAGAATATAAAAATGTTAAAAATTCCTTACCGAATCATTTCTTGAATCTGGCATAAAGCTTACTCAAAGCACTAAACACAAAGCATGAACCATAAATCATGAACTTATGATGATGAGTTTGCATAGGCAAAACATAATTGCAAATACACAATTCTTATGACCTATGAACTTTCATGTAAAAGAGCCAAGAATATTAAAGATTTTTGCCTCCATACATGATAGATATCATGATGATGCAATGCATATACAATGATTTATAATCACATGTATGAGACCCAAAAATTTTCTTATCGAACCATTTCTTGAATCTAACATAAATCTTACTCAAAGCACAAAACAAAAAGCATGAACTATAAAGCACAAACTTATGATGATGAGTTCGCATGGATAGATGATTCTTATAACGACATTTATCGAATCATTTCTTGAATGTGATATAAAGCTTACTCAAAGCACTAAACAGAAAGCATGAACCATAAAGCACAAACTTATGATGATGAGTTTGCATGGATAGATGATTCTTATAATGACAATGGAAATGCATAAATGATACACAAACCCGAACCATAGAAGACCATAAACTTTCATAGGCAAAACATAATTGCAAATACATGATTCTTATGATCCATGAACTTTCATGTAAAAGACCCAAGAATATTAAATATTTTTGCATCCATACATGATAGATATCATGATATCATGCAATGCATATACACTGATTTATAATCACATGCATGAGACCCAAAAATTTTATTATCGAATCATTTCTTGAATCTAACAGTTGGCTTACTCAAACCACTAAACACAAAGCATGAACTATAAAGCATGCAGTAATTTAAAACATAACACAAGACTTATATCCATACCCAAGAGAGAGAGAGAGAGAGAGAGAGAGAGAGAGAGAGAGAGAGAGAGAGAGAGAGAGAGAGCACCTACTAATTGATCTTCCTTCCTTTCACGCGATTCATCCTTTCAGCCTGATGATAGCAATGGCCCTATATTCCTCATGATATCATTAGAAAACCGTGATCAACACTGTCATTCAAATTATGATATGAACTGCAATTCAGAGAGACCAAGAGAAAGGAAAATGATGCATGCATAATGGTATGTCAGCATTGCATGAGGGCCACCCATTAATATGACTTGATTTGGCAAAAAAAAATTGTCTAGATTGATGTTGCAACCAATCAGTCTCAAATAGAATGATCAATCTCTAATCGCTAATCAATTATTAGAACAATGATCAATCTCCAATTAGATGAAACGACCTTTATGCATCACTGGCCCGATCGTGGAATCCTCAAACGAGTCCATGCATAGGGGAGACCATTGCTCAAGGGAAAGGGAAGGAGCTCATGCAGGGGGAGAGAGTTCATCGAACCAGAAATATACCTCATCCACCACTCGTCCACCATAAAGCAACAATCATTGAAGTTAAAGACAAAACGTTTAACAAAGACAATGTATTGATCAAAGAAATCAATAACCCATGCTCTCCACCACAAATGGCAACCATGCTTGAATGAGGCAAAGATCATGGAAAAGATAGAGTTGTCAAATCATAGAAGCGGCCAATTGCTGATGACAAGATTCCACAATAACGACCGCAAAAGGAAGTGTTATCATAATTAAAGACAAAACTTTAAACAAAGTCCATATACTAATCAGAGAAAGCTATAATACATGCTCATGCAAGAGCTGAGTATACACAGGGGAGATAGAGAGAGAGAGAGAGAGAGAGAGAGAGAGAGAGAGAGAGAGAGCTTTAAACAGGCCTGATGTATTGATGATCAGAGAATCGATCATCAGTATAGTGACTTAGATGTGTAATTGATCATCAGAGAATCAATCATTTTAGAATCTTGGCCCGTGATTGCACACTCTAAGCATCTAGGTCCTAGTGTGTAACAGGCCTAAGTATATCTTTGTCGAGGGTGGGGATGAGGGGAGGGGCAAGTCTACTATGTGTGGGTCACGAACAATCTCGACAGGCATCGCGTTTGGGCTTGGCAAGCCATGATGGATAGGGGCACTTTAGTTATGCCCTAGGGATCAAGGAAGCCTTGCTTGGCATAGGGTGGCTTACTCTAAGGCAACTACTTGGACGAGGAGGACACCACAAGGAAGTGGATGAATATCAATATCAATTATGGTGAGGAAGTCACCCTCTATCTTGATGGTCTGCATGTGCTACTCGTCTCCCTTTTAGAAGCATCTCTCTATGACTTCTAAGCTTAAAGAAGAACAATCCTATACATTTTTTGTCCTCGTACTCTATGACCCAATGTAACGGTCCAAAGGCCTCTCGAAAAAGATATAGTCTCACCCTTTGATCATTGGATACTGTAAAATGGCATATGGAATGCTCCCCTAATACTACCTCCATCCCACATAGTTGGCAAATGTAGTCTTCCAATGTAATACCCATATATCACTCAATATCTACCCAATAGCTAGTGAAGTTAAGTGCAAATACCACTAATGGCACATCTAATGACTCTATGAGAGATGTTGTCCATGTTTGTCAAATGCATGATGAATCTACACTAAGCGAGGTGTAAGAAATGTGTTTGATGCTTTGTTGTATTTATCCCTAAATGTTCCACTCATGTTCCATTGGACTCACCCGAGTCCTCTTCACAGATAATCTAAGAGTATCCATTTTGATAATTGATTCACCTTTGGATGATAAGCCTAAGGTGAGGAGGGTCAAGGTTGTTGTCAAATTGTGGAAGTGCATGCATCTATCCTCACCCCATGTAAGTTGAACTAGTTGTGTATCTAGGCATTACCAATAGTGGATATCTCCTTCTATAATTGGATTTTTTAAAGGATGATAGCACCAAGCAAGGGTACCTCTACTATGAGAGCTAATCTCTAGAGGAATGTCTCTACCTTGAAGAAGGCCATTCTAATCATAGGTGTTGCTACCAACTTTACTCTAATAATCTCAAGAGATATGGATGACTTGCTCTCAAGATCATATCAATACTAAGGATCTTTCCATGGTCTACCATCCATCATAAAACTCTCTCTAGTCCATCTGGTCTTGTAAGTGGCTCTCTCCTCATGTGGTAAAAGGCCAGGTCTCCTATTTCATATAGACATGTCATTGTGACCAATGTATTTAATGAAGGGAGAAGCCCAAGTGGAAGCATGAGCAAGCGGAAGCAAGAGAGGTGTGAGCTATGGCAAATGGAGCAAGAGAGTAAGAGAGAGAGAGAGACTCAAGTTGTAGGAACTCCAACAGTCACAATGTGTGACCAGCCTTCCAATTATTCAAATGTCATTGAAAGAATAAAGAACAAAGTGACAATGATGGGTGCTTGCTGGCTGCAGTGTGCAAGTGTGGGTACTATAAGTGTAATAATACACGAGCGGCCAGGCAGAAGCGCCTTTACCCCCAACAACCTCCCACTTAAAGGTGAATGTGTCTTGAGTGAAGAGGGAACAAGGAAAAAAAAGACAAAGTACAATGTGTATATAGAGTACAATAGAATGAGGAATATAGGTCATCTCATCCAATGCCAATCAATTTCGTAAGGAAGGCCAAACACTTTACTGAGTGACTTTTCATGAGTAGATCTACAGGATTTTGGTCAGTTGAGATCCAAGAAATAATAATAGCCTCCTTGCAAACCTCAATGACTGCAATATACTTGACCTCTATAATAGAGAGGGCCATGCAAGACATCCAAGAAATAATACCCCCCAACAAAGGTAAACACATAGCCAGGGGTGGATTTCCTACTGTCTGCATGTCCTGCATTATCAAAGTTAGTGTAGCCCCCACTACTCCTACATCCTGGCCACCATAACATATACACATATCTTATGTGCCCTTTAGGTGCCTCATGATACCCTTGATGGTATCCCAATGCCACTTGCCAAGTGTAGCCATATACCGTGCCCCCATGGCAAAAGTTATATCAAGATGAGTGGCTATTATATCATACATCAAACTGCCCACTCAGTTACGTAAGAGATATTGGTCATCTTAGCCTTCTACTCATTAGACTGTGGACAATGAGCCTGGCTCACCTTCACATGAGAAGGCAAAGGACAATCAATATGCTTAACATCTTACATATGAAACTGCTCAAGGATCTTTTGGATATACTCCTTCTATGACAAGTAAAGGAGCCCCTGAGAGTAGTCACATGTAATGCGCATCCCAAGAATATGTGAGGCCCGCCATCCCATGTCTTTCATCTCAAAGCTCTTCTTGAGTTGACTTTTCAGAGCATCAATCTCATCAAGAGCTCTCCCAGCAATCAACATGTCATCCACATAGAGTGCCAAAATCAAAAGGCTACCATCATGAGCCTTCTTCATGTATAAACACGGATCCATATCACTGAGTGTATAGCCCTACGAATGCATAAAAGCATCAAACTTGTGGTACCATTCCCTAGGTGCCTACTTTAGGCCATCAAGGCTATTTCTCAATCTACACACTAGGTGTTCCCTGCATGTTTCCTCAAAGCCCTTAGGCTACTACATATAAATCTCCTCATGCAAGTCCTCATGTAAAAAAGTTATCTTAACATCCATCTGATAAAGGTCCAAATCTAACTGAGAAACCTATCCTAGTATCAGGTGTAGGGTAGTCATCTTGACTACAAGAGAAAAGACTTCCTCGAAGTCAACATCATTCTCTTGTTTAAAACCCTTAGCAACCAATCTGGCCTTATAGGTAGGCTTGGGGCATCTAGGGGTGCTCTTCAACTTGTACACCCACTTGCATGGCAATACACACTTTCCACCAGGGCAAAGGAACCAACTCCCATGTATGATTTTTTTTGCAAAGAGTCAAACTCTGATTGCATGGCCCTCTCCCAAGAGTTACTATCATCTTTTCCTCATGGAAAACTACATGATGGTTATGGATGGCTTTCCAAGCATGTGGATCCCATAGGTGATACCCCATCTCATATGTATCCCCATAACCAAGAAAGATGCATTTTACGAACTTAAGATCTAGCTTTGTATACTCGTCCCTGGGTACATGGCAGAAAGCCTCACAACCAAAGACACGCAGATGAGCATACAAGGGAGGTTTTCCAAACCACACCTCCTCTGCAACCTGAAAGTTAATAGTACTTCAAGGACATCGGTTGATTAAGTATACAACAGTAATCACTACCTCAGCCCAAAACTGATGTGGCAAGTGGTTAAGCATAGTATGGACCGTTTCATGCATTGTCATGTTGTTAATCCCAAGTCGAGATGGCGGAAAAAATGGAGGAAAAAGCAAAAGGAAGATGGAAAAAGAGCAAAGACACGCAGGTGGCCTCTAAAGATGAACCGGGGCAAAAAGCGCAACCTTAAATGAAAAGGCGCCTCAAAAAACTCGAAAAACTCTTGTAAAAGAGAGCCAGGCTCCCTCCTATGCCAATTGTAAAATATTAGATGGGTATAGGCTAGAGGCACAAGGCTAGAAGAGGGAAATGGAAAAAGGACCTTGCCACAATGGCCGATCATGTAGAAAAGGGATGGGTGCCCATGGGATTTTAGGGTTTGTATATATAAAGTTCAAAAAGTGAATAAGAGATCATTCTTTGGTGTGTGGCAACAAGAGTCTTCTTCTTCTTCTCTCCTTCTCATCTTCTTGCTTGTGTATGCTCTTGAGAGAGGGAGTGTGAAAGGGTGAGGGAGTGAGTGTGTGAGAGTGAGGGATCAAGAGGGTGAAGCTCTTCACCATCTCCTCTTCTCTTCTTCTCTTCTCTTCTCTCTTCTTGCGCGCCCGGCTATGGAGGATGGATCTTGGAGTTGGAGGAGGCTTGAGGATGCTTGAGCTAGCATCTAGGATCGTGGAGCTACCAGCGTGTGTGAGAGAGGAGGCAACTCATATCGGCACTAAGGTAAGCTCACTACACTCGTAGGATCGACGGCGCGTCGGCTAGGTGAGAGATAGCCATTAGAGCTCGCTTGGAATGCTTGAAACAATAAGCGATCCGTGGGTCTTGGTGGTTGAGCGAAAGCTCCCACATTTTGGTTCCATTGTCGGGACTAACAGATTCAAGCTTGAGCACTTGTGCGCCTCATATCGAGCATCGAAGTAAGGGATTCATCCCCAAAACAGAGCTTGAGATAGGTAGGAAGTTTGGGTGTTTTTGATCTTCAAAACAAGTAAGTATTTTGGGTTATTTTGTTTGTTTAATGATTAGGAAACATGGAGAAATCATTTCAGTATTTTGCTTTCGAGTAGGATAGGATTAGGAAATCGCATCGGAGAAGGGTAGGATTTACTGTTGCAAAACAGGGCAAAACTGTTAGATATGATCAATGCCCCACCCTCATTAGGTGCTACCAATGATCCATGGTGCTCAAAGTTGTAAGGCCCCCATTATGAGGAGAAGCCAAATGTGAGCTCGGACATTGGTTGAGTCCTGACTTGTATATCAGATGAGGTCTATGTGACCGGATGGCAAAAAGGTGACTATTGTGGGTCTAATCTTTGGGTTAGATGGAGTGGTTAAGCTGGTAGCAACTCGAGGCACATTGCATTGAGTTGCGTGGTAAGGGAGTTGAAAGGGGCCCCTATTGTGGGGTCCGGGGGCCGCGGAAGCAGCCCCTAGCTGGGAGGTCCCAGGGGGGCCAGCGGCCCCCCTGGCGGGGGTCTGGGGGCAACGCCCCCGGCCCGATGGTAAAGGGAATATTCCCTGGCCGACTAGTGGAGGCTCATATGGTAGGTCGGTCAGCAGGCCGACCTAACGACCTTCGTGGGCTATAAAAGCTAAACCCCTTCGCAGCCATCACTCACTCATCTTTCACCCAGTCAGAGTTGTTGTTCCAGCTAGCCTTAAGCTCTTCACCTATCTTCTGTCTAGATCGCCATCTAAGCTTCACACAGTGGAAGCGCACGGGTGGACAGAGCCATCTTTGTATCAGTTGTTTGGAGTTAAAGAATTTACTGATTCTCCTCTTATCTGTTGTGTACTCTCTATCTCTTTCTCAGATTCTGTTCGCTGCGCCGTGTATATTTTACATGGTATCAGAGCCCAGGGGGCTCTAGAGATCGGAGAGCGTGTAAGAGGCAAAGGCTTCAACAGCAAAGAGAAACGATGTCGACTCTGGGAAGCGGTTCTGCCGCATCAGGAAGCGGTGCAGGAGGTGGTGCTGCTGTACCGGCTATTCAAACACTGAGGATTCGTCCACCAACCTTCAGCGAAGGCAAGTTAGATGGTACAAACTACACCTTGTGGAAGTTCAAAATTACAACTATCCTTGATTCTTATGAGCTTCTGGAGACTGTGCTGGGGACTGACGCAGAACCACAGCCTACCCCCGACCCATCAAATCCTAGTGTGATGATTCCTCCGAATGCAGATCTTCTACGAGCTTGGAAATGAAGGAATGCAGATGCATTGTGTGCCTTAGTTACAAGCTGTTCTGACAGTGTTTTGACTCTGATTCAGCATACAACCAAAGCGTCAGAGGCTTGGAATGTACTAAGGAGTCAGTACGAAACGCGAAACCAAACAAGGATTCAAAACTTGGAGAATCAACTAGCAGCAGAGAAGTTTGCTGAAGGAGAGACGGTTGAAGCATTCATCACTCGGATTAAGAATCTGCGCGACCAGATGGCCGGCGCTAGGATACAAAAGACTAGCGAAGAGCTAGCTCGGAGGTGTCTTCGAATTTGTCCACAAAAGTTTGATGGACTAGTAACTGCCCTTAATACTCATGTGAGACCTCAAGCTTTGACTTTTGAGGAGTTTTTGTGCATTATTAATGGAGGAGGAGTTGAGGCTGAAAGCCCGAGAAGGAAGCAACAATGGAGATGCTGCATTCTCTGCCAATGCAAAAGGCAAAGGTGTTTCCTCCACCAAAAATGATGGTGACAAAAAGAAGAAGGGCGGCAAGAAGAAGTTTCAAGGAGAGTGCTTCTACTGTAAGAAGAAAGGACATGCAATTGCAGATTGTCGTGTCAAGAAGGTAGATGAAAAGAATGGTACCCTTAAAAGTAAAGGGAAAGAGACAACCAATACGGCTGAAGCAGAGTTGGAATTATTCATGGCGACCATTGAGGAAGTGTGCTCCTCGGCGCAAGAAGAATCTACCACTGACTCTTGGGTGTTGGATAGTGGGGCCTCCCGTCACATGACCAACAAGAAAGGTCTATACAGTTCTATGCAGCCTCTACAAGAATCCATCACTGTGACGGTTGGAAATGATGCTAAATGCCCTGCTGCGGGCACAGGTACTATTTCTTTTGTTTCTGCAAATGGTGAAGTCAAAAAGCTTTCAAATGTGTTGTATGTTCTCGAAATCAGGAGAAATCTCTTATCAGTTGTTGCTGCCATAACTGATCTTGGTCATGAAGTGAGGTTCAAGAAGACAGGTGCAGAAATTATTGATAGTACTGGCACAATTGTTGGCAAAGGAGAAAGAAGGAACAACCTGTATGAGCTAAGTGCTCTTACAGCCACCGTTGGAGTGGGCACAAGTAAGCTTTGGCATGAAAGATTTGGACACATCGGATTTGCAGTATTGAAGGAGATGCAAAAGCAAGGTATGGTTGCTCACCTACCTACAATAACTGAATTGAAGGAACCATGTGAAGCTTGTATGATGGGCAAGCAACAAAGAAAGGCATTTCCACAAGAAAGCAAGAATAGAGCACAGGCTCCTCTAGAGTTGGTGCATGCTGACTTGTGTGGTAAGATGCCTACACAGGCCTTGGGGGGATCTTCTTATTTTATGTTGATTGTCGACGACTACAGTAGGAAGATGTGGGTGTACTTCCTTCGTGATAAGGCTCAAGCTTTTGGTAAGTTTAAAGAATGGCTAATACTTGTTGAGAATGAAACAAGGAAAAGTGTGAAGAAATTTAGAACAGATGGTGGTGGTGAGTTCAACTCAAAGGAGTTTGAAGGCTTTTGCAAGAGCAAAGGGATCAAGCGTCAATTGACGACGCCTCACACACCTCAGCAGAACGGTGTTGTGGAACGCAGGAATCGCACCATTGTGGAAATGGCAAGATGCATGCTAAAGGGCAAGGGATTGCCTAACCATTTTTGGGCTGAAGCTGTTAATATTGCAGTCTACATTCTAAATCGGAGCTATACAAAGGCTCTCAAGGGAAAAACACCTCATGAGGCTTACACTGGTAAGAAACCATCTGTCTCACATTTCAGAATTTTTAGATGTGAATGTTATGCACATGTTCCAGATGAGAAGAGAAACAAGTTACAACCAAAAAGCAGAAAATGTATCTTCTTGGGTTATAGTGATGAGCAGAAGGCTTACAAATTATATGACCAAGAGGCAAAGAAGATCATCGCGAGCCATGATGTGGTGTTCAAGGAGGAGCCGCATACAGTGGAGGAGGAGAAGGCAAGTTCTTCCACTTTATCATCAAGCGAAGAAGTAGTCCACTATGAACCTGTCCCGAGAGCTATCCCTATCCTTAAGGAGGAGGAAGCATCATCTTCAGATGATGAGGAAAAAGTTCACCAACCTGACATCACCCCACCGGAAAAGCCATTGCCGCGCTGGGTGAAGCAGCTCTATGACCACAATAATCCTATGCCTGCATCTGTTGAGGAGAAGGCAGACGGACCAAGGAGGTCTCAGAGAATAGAGGAGCAAAGGAGGGCTTCTGCTCACATAGTCAATATGGCCTTGATGGTTGAGATTATGAGAGAAGTAAAGGAGCCGACTGACTTAGAAGAAGCACTTGCAGATCCATCATGGAAGGCTGCTATGCAGGCAAAGTATGACAACATAATGAAGAATGACACTTGGGAGCTAGTGGATCGACCAGCAAAGCGGAAGGTTATTGGCACCAAGTGGATCTGGAAGGTAAAGTACAAGGCTGATGGTACCTTAGAAAAGTACAAAGCTAGACTGGTTGCCCAAGGATTTTCACAAGTTGAAGGGTTTGATTTTCAAGAGTCATTTGCCCCATCTGCCAGAATGACCACTATTTGCACGGTACTTGCAGTGGCTGCCCATGAGAAGTGGCCAGTGTACCAAATGGATGTTAAGTCAGCGTTCTTAAATGGTGACCTCAAGGAGGAGGTGTACGTGGCTCAGCCACCAGGGTTTGAGACCCCCCATTCTGAGAACAAAGTGTGTAAACTGAAGAAGGCATTGTATGGGCTGAAACAAGCCCCCAGAGCATGGTACCAGCGGATAGATAGGTTCTTTTTAAACCTAAACTTCAAAAGATGTGCCTCAGATGCTAACTTGTATGTTTACAGGGATGGTAAAAAGTCTGTAGTGATTGTCCTATATGTGGATGACCTTCTTATTACAGGTGACTATGAAGATATGATCAACCAAACTCGAAAGGCTTTGAGTTCTGAGTTTGAAATGACAGACTTGGGCTTGCTGCACTATTGTTTGGGGATTGAAGTCTGGCAAGAGCTAGGAAATATCTTCATCTCTCAGAAGAAGTATGCATGGGAGATCTTGAAGGCATTTGGCATGACCGAGTGCAAGGAGATAGCTACACCTATGGAAGTGAATGCAAAGTTATCCGTCGAGTATACATCAGCACTAGCAGACATTGGGAGGTATAGGAAGTTGGTCGGCAGTCTGATCTACTTGTGTAACACCAGACCAGATATCAGTTTTGCTGTTGGTGTTTTGAGCAGGTTCTCAAACAAACCTCATGAGAATCATTGGAAGGCTGGGATGCGGGTGCTCAGATACTTGAAGAAAACTCTTGACTATGGTATCACATACAGTTTCGGAACTTCTCTTGTGGAGAACTGTGACTCAGATTGGGCAGGAGACATTGATTCCAGGAAGTCAGTTTCTGGTTATTGTTTCTCTTTGGGTTCAGGAATTTTCTCTTGGATTAGTAAGAAGCAACCAACAGTGGCATTGTCTTCTACCGAAGCAGAGTACAAGGCAGCTTGTTTTGCTGCATGTGAGGCCGTATGGTTGAGAAGGATTCTATGGCATATGGGAGTGCAGGATGAAGAACCAACTGTGCTGAGATGTGACAATCAGAGTTGCATCGCCATTGCCAAAAATCCAGTGTTTCATGCACGCACCAAACATATAGAGATCCAGTATCACTATGTGCATGATTTGATGGAGGATGGGATAGTGGAATTGGTCTACTGTCCAACAGAGGAGAATGGAGCAGATATCTTCACCAAAGCACTTACGAAGGATCTGCTTCAAGTTCATCTTCAGAGACTCGGCATTGGGCCGAGGAGATAGTTCACCTATGGGTGGACATTGAGGGGGGGTGTTAGATATGATCAATGCCCCACCCTCATTAGGTGCTACCAATGATCCATGGTGCTCAAAGTTGTAAGGCCCCCATTATGAGGAGAAGCCAAATGTGAGCCCGGACATTGGTTGAGTCCTGACTTGTATATCAGATGAGGTCTATGTGACCGGATGGCAAAAAGGTGACTATTGTGGGTCTAATCTTTGGGTTAGACGGAGTGGTTAAGCTGGTAGCAACTCGAGGCACATTGCATTGAGTTGCGTGGTAAGGGAGTTAAAAGGGGCCCCTATTGTGGGGTCCGGGGGCCGCGAAAGCAACCCCTGGCTGGGGGTTCCCAGGGGGGCCAGCGGCCCCCCTAGCGGGGGTCCGAGGGCAGCGCCCCCGGCCCGATGGTAAAGGGAATATTCCCTGGAATATTCCTTGGCCGACTAGTGGAGGCTCATATGGTAGGTCGGTCAACAGGCCAACCTAACGACCTTCGCGGGCTATAAAAGCTAAACCCCTTCGCAGCCATCACTCACTCATCTTTCACCCAATCAGAGTTGTTGTTCCAGCTAGCCTTAAGCTCTTCACCTATCTTCTGTCTAGATCGCCATCTAAGCTTCACACAGTGGAAGCGCACGGGTGGACAGAGCCATCTTTGTATCAGTTGTTTGGAGTTAAAGAATTTACTGATTCTCCTCTTATCTGTTGTGTACTCTCTATCTCTTTCTCAGATTATGTTCGCTACGCCATGTATATTTTACAAAACAGGGCAAAAATCATGCAAAAATGGCAAAAAGCTCGCTTGTGGTGCCCAAGATCAGCAAGTGAGTGATTGCGGCATCAACACCATACCCGGGAAGGGGTATAAGAGCCAAGAGGCCAAGGAAGGACTCATTTGCAACCATTTCAGTGAGAGAGAGAGAGAGAGAGAGAGCTATCACCCGATTCGATTCAATCGCACCAACGACGAGCCCACCACTCTATCCAGGTATATGAATCCCTTCTCTTACCCCCTTAGGTAGGATCTGGAGGTTTGTGCCTGATACGATTGAGTAAATCACAAGAAACGATCGAAATCAAACTCGCTTTGTTGACGTGTACCATGCTCGGCCCATCCGAACGGTCACTTTTGGGCCGAGTTCAAGAATCGGCCCTCGGCCCCTTGCCATTCGGCCAAAACCCTAATCGGCCCACTCAACCCAAACCTACTCGGCCCAGCCGAGTCTACCATTCGGACTGTGGACAAATTCGGCCCTCTGCCACGTGTCAAAATCGACCCTCGGTCCAATTGCCTCGACCCAATTGGCTCGGCCTGATTGCCTTGGCCTCCGAGCCACCTTGCCCGAATCGACCACTTGGCTCATCCGAGCCAATCCGTCCGAGTCCGCTCCTCGGCCCGTCCGAGTCTACCCTGTCCAAGTCCCAAATTAGGCCCTGGGCCAATGCGCCTCAGCCCGTCGGATTGACCCACTTGGACCCTGAAATTCGGACCAGTTGGGCCGAGTGTAGATTTTTGTCAAATTTTTTTAAAAAATTTGACCTGACCCGGCTAGGACTCAGCAGCGCAAATTGTCAAAAGCCCTTAGGACGCTCAGAACTTGATTCTGGCACACGAAATAGGTAAAATCGTAGGCGTCGCAGCTTAGCAGCTAGAAGTAGGCAGTTGCGAGACCCAAAGGCTTAGACGCAAACCGCTGAGTTGTAAAGCCTGATTGGACCTAAAACGAACAAGGCAACATATTAGAGAAACCCTAAACCCTACCAAGACGGCCAGAAAATTGATCAACAAGCCTATTAGGTCAAAACAACGCGAGAGCGTGTAAGACGACTAGAAAATTAGTTGTTGCACTCACCCTGAGTTTCCGCACTTGAAGTACACTTAAGGAAACTGAAAGCATGATTGAGCACAAGTGCACAGGGAAAGACACACACATTGAGTGGCCATAAATTGAGGACTGTATTCAATAACTGAAGGAACTCACCTAGATAAACCACTCAAGGAACCCACCAGTAGGAGAGGACCCAAGACATAGAGGAACCATCAACGCGCAAAAGTAGGACCAAGCAAGGGACGCAGACGAAGTGGATCTGACAAGCCTACTGAACCTGATCGATAGCTTGGTGGAGCACGATAACTTGACAATGGCAGAAGAAAGTTTAGACTACAGATCTAACGAGGAATTCGACTTAGGAGCCTTTCCAGATGCCATTCAACAGCTCATCAACAGTTACGACGCTCATGCCCGGTATGAGCACCGCAGTAGGACAGCAGATGCTATCATCGCAGATCTAGAAGAGGAGAGAAAGCTGGCCCGCAAAGCATTGCAAAGCATGGCTGAATACAATAGGGAACAGCATGCTAGGAGCCAAAGGCAAGGCATGGAGTTGCGAGAGGTGCAGCGAGTGCTGAACCTGGCTGGCAGAAATTGAACGGACGATGAGAGAGCACTAGAAGAAGACTTAACGCTGAGTGAGCTTCTCATGAAGCGGCTACTCGATAACATGATTGCAGAGCAAAGTGCCACGGCTCTAGCGACATCGCTGCTCACAGGATTAGGAGCAAACCAAGGCTCAAAGAGCCAGTCTAAAATCCCTATTGTTGCCAAGCAACTTGATAAGTACCAACCCCATGACGATCCATACAGCTTTGTTGAGCAGTTCGAGCAAGTTTGCGAAGCCAACGGCCTCAACGACCTGACTCAACGCTCTCAAGCGTTCGGGCTTTGCTTGGGTGACAAGTGTAGGACGTGGTATACGAGCTTAGATAACGCAAAGGGAGCCAACTTCGATGGCCTCAAGGATCTCTTCATTAAGAGATTTGCCGAGCCCGGATACTCCGATAATCTACTAGTACGCTTGATGAACGTCAAGCAGAAAGAGAAGGAGGACATTCGCGATTACGTGACCCATGTGCGGAGCCTCTTCAAGAGAATCCCTACTGGAGAACGGCCGACTGAAAGAGTAGTATCAACTGTATTCATTAGTGGGATTCAGAACGAGGAACTATATAAGGCTTTGGCAGGAAACTCGAGCTTGCAGTGAGACGCGCTAGCTAGGGTCTTTGAGGAAGCCATCCGAGTTGACGATCAGCTAAAGGAGCGGAGCTCCAAAAACGTGAACCTAGAAGAGACCAATTCGCGAAGCTCAGAGAGAGCATCAGTCTCGAGTGAGCGATTAGTCTCATCATCCCAGGATAAGCAGATAACCACCGAGACAAACCAAGACTTGGCTGATGTTAAGATGGAACTAGCCAAGTTGCAAGACATGTTGAGACGACCAACGCACCCACACGTCCAATGCGTGTACTGTGCCGGAAACCACTTGCCAACCGAGTGCCAAGACCCTAGGTCAAGACCTTACGCTAACTGTGGTAGAGTCGATCATGACATCGCGCATTGTAGATTTCCAAGAAGACTTCCATACTCACAACCATACGGCCAGCCTTACCTAGAGAATAGGCCGCACCCATTTTTCGGAAGGGGAGCCCCATTGGCCCTCCCTGCACCTAAGGACATTAAGCCGGCTGTTCCTAGGATGGAAATAAATCCTACAGGCATTCCTAGACTGCCTGGACCTTATGTGACCCATCCATCGAGTGACGCTCCTGTCCACTATGTGGAAGAACCGAACGAGGAAGAAGTTTACATATGCCCTTACGTCTCGCATGATGATGAGGACAACACTGTCCTCATGGATTATCGCCCCATACCGGTGATGGTGTTAGGAAGAGGACGAGGTAAAGACCTAGGAGGGCAGACACAGGATCCAATCACCTGTTGGACTTGTGGTCACCCAGGTCACGTCTCATCACGCTGCCCTGAAAGGGAGCAGCAAAATAGAGACAAGGCTAACCAAAGGTGTGCTGAGTGTGGAATCACCCATCTCTTCATCGATAGCCCAAGGCGAAAGCCATCATTTGGCTCAACCAATGAGCCATCTATCCCATTGGGATTGTTTGGTGTCGAGAACCACGATGGGGAGGCCATGCCTATCCCACTTCGGGTCATGATCCATGCCCAAACGAAGCAGGCCGGCATCTCTCTATCAGCACCTATAGCAATCTCGATGCAGCCTTGATAGGAAAAAAGAGCCGTAGACAGAGGAAGAAGAGGTCGAAAACTAAAATCGCACTAAAAATGGAGAGTGCTACAACTCTGCCTACTGGAAAGGTCTCTGACACGCAGAGGTAGAGACGTCAGCCCCTAAGACAGCCAAAAAGGGAAGCGCTAAGATAGGGGAATACCCGCATCCGAAGCGACAATTAGAGGCCATAGAAAAGGTAAAGGAATGGGTGAAGGAAGCCCAAGAGCATCTAAAAGACGCTAAGCCCATCAGAGAGGATGGGATCAATGATCTCTCCATTATAAGTACGCCAACCTTGCCTCCACAACCAAAGTCAAGAGAAGCAACTGCACCACAAGTGGTGCCGCTAAGACCAAGCCTCGGCACTACATGGCCGCAGTTCAGTCACGGCCACTGGTCAGGACGATCCAGGTTAGGGGAGAGACAAACACCCAACGATCTCCTGACCACGTTGGTGACTACCCCTGTAACACTTAGCCTGGGGGATCTGCTTAGGCAGCACCCCACCCTATGGTAAGATCTTAAGCAGTGGGTTGAAGGGTCACAAAATCAGGTCACGACAGACCCCCAGGACCATGATGCAGAGACACAAATACCGAGTTTGACGCTACACTCTATGCCTAAATCCTTGCATGTCAATGCCTTCTGGGAAGGGTCTGAAATGCATGCGGTCTTATAGGTTTTAGCCCTAGGCGATACAACGAGGAAGGGAATCGTGGACACGGGGGTTGGGGTTAGTGTGCTTAGCCATGCAGTGCTTCATACTTGGGGAAACCCACCTGTTGAGACTACTAGGTTTAATGTCACACTAGCAAACAGTATGAGAGTCAAGCCATTCGGGGTGCTTAAGAATTGGCCAGTGAGGATCGCAGGAGTCCAGTTCTCCATCGACTTTATAGTCATGAAGGGAGTGGACTACGACATCCTATTAGGCCGACCCTGGATGCGCAACGCTAGAGTCATCAAAGATTGGGGTAACGCTTGATCTTCCTTGGCAATAGGACGGATGCCGTGAGAGTAGAGATGGACACCTGGAAGACCTCACCAGTCGACTTGGATGCCATCTTTGCTATGCTCAAGGGTAATGCTCAGGTCAAGAAGTCTTATGGGCCCTTGACCAAGTATATCCCATTCCCGGAGGACGAGTGGGATTGGATGCATGTCCTTGCTACAATTGACCTGCCCTTCTCTTATCACGAGGCGGATGAGCAAACCATCAAAATAATCGGCAAGGCTAACGACACACCTTCCGTACCAATCTGCATGATAGCAGGAAGCCTTCGTGGAAAATCGAAGCCCGTTAACTTCCAGGTCCCAACCAACAAAAGAGAACTCCAGGAGATACTGGAATACCTAACGAACAAGCTAGCTGGCAATCCAGCTGCAAATTTCAAACCACTCTAGTATCTCTTAGATGAATCCAAGTGGCAATGGACTAGAGTGCATGACTTAAACCTCATGTATAACTGCCCTGGTTCCTGACCAACGACCAGAGATATACCAAGCCCTAGGAGACGATGAGCAGTCTGATGAAGAGAATTCTAACGACGAATACGAAGACTGCCAATCCTTCAGTGATGAAAGTGAGGGTGAAGTAGATACCGTGGAATACAACACTGAAGGACAAGAAATAGAGCAAATACGCGCGGACTCCAAGCCGCAAAAAATAAGTATCTTCAGGATAGAGCGAGGAGTCATGCGCGTGGAATGTGATCGCGCCTGGTTGGAACACGTAGGAGCCATAGACCTTGAGCAAGCAGGCCTAGCCCAACTAGGAATGACATCAGTGCTTAGGACTGAATCACCATCTGAACGCCCACCAAGGGAGACCACCTCTTCTAGCGAAGACGGAGGGTTCGACTTTGAATCGAAGGTCAGTTTAGATAGTGATCCAGAAATCCCCAGGCCGCCCACAACCATACGAACCAAGGGGGACCCACCCGTCCACCTGAGGCGTAGATGATCAAGGCAGGAAAAGGCAAAACAACCCAAGGATACACGAACGATAGAACAACGAAAACCGCAGGACCTCCCTAAACGATTTACGAAATTCAAAAAAGGAGATAGGGTGGTAGTTCTATTAGGTGCCAAACATCAAGCGCAAATGAGCGAACCAATCGAGGGACCAGCCAAGATCAAAGAGGTGGACCTAGCCCAGGAAGGGGAGACACCCCGACCAGTCTTCATTGCTGAGGACTTCACTGATGAAGAAGAAACGAGTCTTGTCACTCTCTTGTGAGAGTACATAGACGTGTTCGCCTGGTCCTTAGAAGAGCTAAGGGGGTAGATCCGAGTACCGTGACTCACAACATACCCATGACGCCAGAAGCAATGCCGGTCAAGCAGTGACCGTACCCTATGAATCCAAAACACACTCATGCTGTCAAAGAAGAGACTGATAAGGTGATGAGAGCGGGATTCATTTACGAAATTGAGCACACAGGCTGGGTATCGCCCATAGTCATCGTGATGAAGAAGAATGGAAAGATCCGAGTGTGCATCAATTACAAGAAGGTAAACGCTGCTACCAAGAGGGACAACTATCCGTTGCCGTACACTGAGCACATGCTTGAGAGGGTGGCAGGCAAGGAAGCCTACAGTTTTCTGGACGGCTTCTCAGGGTACAACCAGGTGCAAGTGCATCCTGCAGACAGGCATAAGAGTGCCTTCGCCACTAAGTGGGGCGTCTTTGCTTACATAGTCATGCCCTTCGGGTTGACTAATGCCCCTGCCACTTTCCAACGCCTCATGTGCACCATCTTTAAGGACGTGCTTCGCAAGGAGTTAGAAGTCTTTGTCGACGACCTCTGTGTCCACTCAACCTGGATCAAACACTTAGACAAACTCCGAGTAGTTTTCGAGCGGTGTCGCTTATATAATCTCTGCCATATTGGGCAGATGACATAGTCCAAGTGCTTGAGCATGGACTACTTGACCGACTGATAGAAAAAGCCTGACTTAGGCGATTAATCCTTAAGATCCAGTCCTATCAGCTGATAGCAGGCCAACTCTATAGGCTGGGGCAAGATGGATTGTTGCGCAAATGCGTGTGCAAATATGAGATGCACGATGTGCTCTCAGAAGCGCACAATGGCATTGTCGGAGGGCACTTTAGCGGAGACATGACAACATGAAAAGTGTTGCAGTCTCAACTGTGGTGGCCCACGCTTTTCTGTGACGCAGTACGATTCGTTAAGCACTATGATGAGTGCCAGTAGACAAATGTCCCGATTCACAAGGATCAAATGGAATTAACCCCAGTTATTGCTCGACAACCCTTCGAAAAAAGGGAAATTGATTTCGTTGGACCCATCAGTCCTGCGACACAGTATTTGCAGGTCAAGTACATCATTGTGGCCACAGATTACCTCACTAAATGGGCAGAAGCGAGAGCAACACGAAAAAACGGCGCTAAAACAATGGCTAAGTTCTTATGGGAGCAAGTGATTTCACGATTCGGCTGCCCCATCGAACTAGTCAGTGACCAAGGCACGCACTTCATCAATGAAGTGATCGTGCATCTCCTATCCACCTTCCTCATCATCCATTGCAAATCCTTGCCATACTACCCTCAAGCAAACGGCCAGGTCAAATCAACGAATAAGATTCTTATCAATGTCCTAACCAAGGTTGTCTCTGCTTCACGCAACGACTGGGACAATAAGCTGATGGCAGCTCTGTGGGCTTACCGAACAGCTTATAATATGGCTGTCAGTCAAACCCCCTTTAGGCTGACATATGGAACAAAAGCGATTCTACCATTAGAATTCTTCGTTCCTAGCCTAAGAATAGAGCTACAAGAAGGATGGGAAGGAAAGGAGGCATGGACGCAATGCCTAGTTGAGCTCAAACGCCTCTCGGAGACTTGGCTTCTAGCCACCCATGCGCTGATCTGTGAGAAAGCCCGACGCAAGAGCTGGTTTGATCAACACGTCAAGCAGTGCGAGTTCGAACAGGGTGACTTAGTGCTCCTCTACTCAGTTAGGTGGCATAAGCAAAAAATGAAATTTAGAGGTCTTGGGCACTTCAAAGTTCGTGCAATCAGCCAAACAAGCAATGTCGAACTTGAGACCCTAGACTTAGGCTTCTTCAATGGCAGTCGTGTCAAGAAGTACTACCCTCCTATGCACCCTTTGCATGAGCCCTCGATGTTAGAACCGCCTGTCAAAATACAAGTAGCTACAATCACTGAAATCAACGACGAGGATGAGGAAGCCATAGAACCCGCATATCTCCATATTACAGTTACGGCAAAACAAACATGTGCTTTCAAAGCCTTGATCGACGAGGGAGCAAACTTCAATGTCTTAACCCATGATCATTGGACTCAACTTGGCAAACCACAACTTCAGCCCACTGATGCAAAATTAAGCCTATATGGGGCCCATTCATATGCACTACTTGGCAAATGCAAAGCAGTCATTTCTATCGAGTCTGAGACCATTCCAATGATTTTTTACGTGTTGCCAAATGTTAAAAATGCAGACACATAGTCACTGTTGGGGTGAACTTTCAAAAAGCAGACCCTCTGCAATGTTGATTACGCGTTGCAGCGCATCCACCTCGAATAGGCAATGTTCGCATTGTTATAGCCTTCAGCAAGGGCTGCGCGACCTCATCCCGGGCCATAGAGCCACCGATAGAAACATATGTAGTCAAGTCTAAGGAGGGGGGTGGTGCGCGGCTGCCACTCCCCTAATTTCATAGACCGCAACCCATAGGATCCAAAGCTAAGACCTCGTGGCCTCTCCTTCATTGGATGCCTAAACAGCCGCAAGAGCCACCTCGAAGTCGACGCTCCTACCCTCATAAGACCAGAAACTCTAAACCTAGGAGGCCCAAATGCAGTTACAAGTGTAGACGTGTCATCAGTCAAAGATGGGTTCTCAAAGCCCTCTTGCACGCTCAAGGCTACTACGAGGGCAATGCTTGGATATGGATACCTAAGGCCCACACGGCCAAAGGCACCACTCGTATGCCAGCCTCAAGCTTGGTCATCCCAAAAATCGTACAACCTCAATACCACAAGCCGCAAAGCTTCCCTGACCTGCAACCGTCCAGTTCATCCACGCATGAACCCAAGAGAGTTGCCCAAGCCTATCGGCCCACGCGACAACCACCGTCACAAGAGGCATCACCCGCTAGAGTCAATCCGACTTCCCCAATCCATCCTGAAAGCAACAGGCCGTCACTCAAGGTTGCTGCTAACCCAGCCTTCGTCCTAGCGACCCAATCGCAAGCTCAAGAACACTCACCACCGCAATTTTTCATCGCCAAAGGCTCAAGTCCTACTAAACCCCAACCACCCACAGGCCTTAGGCCCTCTTACGAGAGAAAATCCTTTCTCTCACTAGTAGCTGATTTAGCTAAAGAAACAGGGGATGATGTGGTGGATTGCATTAAGCGACTGGACGCCACTTTTGTGTTGCTAACTCTGAGCTATGATCGCCTCGACTTAGGCCTATTGGACGAATCCTTCGCAATCGAAGTCCAAATGATGCCTTATTCTTGGGAAACGTTTGAATTCGCATTTGCAAAAGCTGCTACCTCCACTGCTAAATTGCTCAACAAATGGGATCTCCAAAGAGAAAGCAATCAAACAACACCTCATCACGTCATATGATCAGCGAACCACTTTTGCCATGAGTGACCAAGAAGTGGTAGAGCTGTCAAGACTTGCTGAGACGAAATCCCAGTTCTTAAGGCATTGGTATGCTCTTAGGTTGCAATGGGAAGTTGAAGGATGCCGAATAATGACCAACGCTGAGTAGCGCCGCGCTATCAAAACAACAGAGTACGACCCCACATATGTCGTGCCAACCTCATATCGAGTGTTAACCACTCTTCAGGGCCATCCTATAGAATAACACATCAAAGGGCACCCCTACCTCGACTGCTTGTTGACCGAGGAAGAGTTACACATTGCTAGCCGCATTAACTCTGGTGACTTCCTAACAAATGTCCTCACATACATCACCCAAGTGGGGATTAAGGCATGTGATGTGGACCGCGAAGCCCAATTGGAATACAATCCCAATTTCTATGCTTGGCTCCTTCACAAGTAACCCCTACACCTCCATGCCGAAAGCCCTTAACCTTCTAACCCTAAACCCTAGGAAGGATTCTTCTCAAGCTAGAAGGGGAGGGGGTAAGGTGAATCAAATCAGAATCAGTAAATCAAATCAAAGTCAATCAAACACATAGCCATATATTATAAAAAACAGATGGGGTAGGAAAAGGGCATGGAAACTTTGAAGTAAAGGGCAAAAAGTCAAGTCCGAAAAGGAGAATCTGCATTAGATCTTAATGAATTCATTCAAAAGCATAGAGTTTTTCTTTTTCAGCAAATTATTATGTCACAAGCACTAATGAAAATTATGGTTTATGATAGGAACAAAAAATGTCGCAGCAAGACCGAGCCCAACGACTCCTATTCACGGAAGAGGAGAGAACGCGGTACAGCATCACCTTGGAGAGCCACGCCTACAATCAATTGAAATTCCGAACTATTCACAATGTAGAAGGATTAGTGGCCAAGGAAGAGGCGGCCAGGAGAGTCGTGGAAAGCTGCAACTTCAAGAAGTACCTGGAAAGATTCACACAAGAACCCGACCACACGAGCTGTGTGGAATTTCTCAGGTCCTATGACCCCGACAGCAAATGCGGTGCCGTCACAGTGGGAAGAGGACAGAATGCCAAGCAAGTATTGGTTCGTCTAACCCCGGCCTTGGTGGAGAAGGCACAGGGACTGGAACCAAAGGTGGAAAAGAAGCAGAAGTGGGATGTATACGCCATGCTGGGGATAAGAAAGGAGGACGTGCTGACAAACGACGGCATCAGTATCCAAGACATCCCCAATGCAGAGACCAAGTTACAGGCGAAACTCATACATGCACTCTTTTCCAGCCAGCGCTACAATGCGTTGATGCACCGAATCAGTGTACCGATATTGGAGAATGTAGCGGTCCATACCCTGCACGAAGTCGACTGCAATGGCTGCGTGCGCAAGACCATTGACCAGGTAGCTCGAGCGCTAGCCTTAGGAAGCATGCCCGCAGGAGGAGAATCCCCAGTGTCGAAGGCCGCAGAAAGAAAGAGGGCCTCCTCCAAAGCCTCATTCATCGCCTATGGGAGCATCTTAACGGCGCTTATCCAGGAGGCCGTGAAGGAAGCGCAGGAGGCAGAAGAGAGGGAGGGGAAACACCTGACAGATCACCTCCTCATCAACACCTGGACAGGTCCAGTGATAGGACTAAGACCGAGGAAGAAGGGGAGGAACAGAAAAGTAAAAAGCAGGTCAAGGAGACCGAGAAGAAGGCAGCACAAAGGAAAAAGAAAAAGGATGATGAGGGCCGCATGAAAGAGAAAGAAGACTTGGAGAAGGCTAAGAGAGAGTCCCTTAGGGAGGCCAAAGAGAGGGAAAAGAAGAAAAAACAGGAAGAAGAAAAAGAAAGGGAGCAATTACAGAAGGCTAAGAAGGCATCAAAGCAGAAGGCAAAGGAGATAAAAAGAAAGAAAAATGAAGAAAAAGAGAAAAAGAAGAAAGAGCAGAGAAAAGCAGAAGAGGAAAGGCAAAAAAAGGCTAATGATGAAGAGGAAGAACTAAGAAGGAAAGAGGAGGAGGACCTGGCTGAAGCTACACGCTGATCCATAGGACAGCAATGCAGAGCTGATGAACTATAGAGTTTGAGCCCACATAGAGAAGAAAGGCCTGGGTCAAGCTCACAGGTGCCGGAGATTGTGCCGCCCGCCGTCTCTGAGGGCAAGGGCAAAGCCCCAATCCACCCAATCCCTACTCTATTGGTGCCTCCCACCGAGCCGATCACCATCACTCCCAGCATCCCCACCAGTGCAGACGTATCAAATCTTGTGGCGTGGATGCAGTATTTCATTAACAAGGAGATAGCCCAGGGGACGAGCATTGAAACTACGGCTACAGGACAAAAGCGGCCGGCCACCCACAGACGTAGAGTCTAGGCAAGATCCTAAGCGACAAAAGGTGGAGGCCTCAACAACACCCATTCAAACAACGATGACGCCACCGGCTAATTACGACGAATACGTTGCCGAGCTACTCTCGCAGTTGGAGAGAGCTAAGGAGGAGCGAAGGATAGCAGTGGCTGAGTTGGTAGAGCTAAGAAGGAATCAATAGCCACCTTCCAGCTTGACAAAACAAGGATGATAGCCATGCAACAAAGGGAGATCGCAGATCTCAAACAGGAAATAAAGGCTAAGGATGACAGAGAGGAGCACTGGAGGCAGCAGCTCGAGAATGAAACACAGGAGCTGGTAAAGATGCAAAGAGAACATAAGCTCTTGATAATGCAATACCAGGAGCTCATTACAAAAACTACTAAAGTTGAAGAACTCATGGCTGAGCTCAACGCCAAGGATGAGAAAAGGAAGCAGGACATGGAAGAGCAACAAGAAGAGATTGAGCGCCTAGTGTAAAGGCTTTAGTGAGAGCAACACCTGCAAAGTGTGGGCACACCATAAACATGGCAAAACACCAGAGGCTGTCGTAGAAAAAGCTAAGTGTGGGTACCACAAACATGGTGGTCATCTAGAGGCTATAATAGGGGCCTCACAAAGTGTACAGAGACTATAGTACAACGCTACATGAGGAGTTTACAAGCTTATGTCAGAAGCATTAGGGCTAGGCATTACAAGGCTAAAAAGTCTAGTAAAAATTGGGACAAGGACCGTCAGGCCCTTGCAATTTTCAGCATCTCTTTTGACATAGATATTTAATTCATTGCAGGTCTTCTTATCGATGTAGTCCAACTTGCTCTTAACCGGCCCTCTATCCTACGGCAAGGGGTAACCTCACACTCTCAATTGTGGGTCAAAGTCCTAAGAAAACAATTGCTATGCAGTCCAAGAGATTTTCCTTTGATACCATGAACCATGCATAGTGCATAATGTGAATGGTTTAGTGCACAGACAAAAGAAAATCAGCATTGTGCATTGTGCGAAACCAATCTTTTCATGATTTCCATGCTAACATTTATGTACTGCAAAGAGAAAAGACACCGAGCCTTATGCTCATGCTGTCTTTCCCTTTATTTTAAAACAACAGCCTATAGGCATGATGCAACACATAAATCAGATTTAAGATTATACTTTGACGCTCAGCCTCCCCTCTCACCCTACCGTTTAATGTTTTGCATTCGTTGATAGGTGAAAATGTCATTTTACATGTATTTCTTTATAAAGAAAGCAATAAACACAGACAGAAACATAGAAACGAGGGTAAACCGAGGCCAACCTCATGCTCTACCTTCATTATACATTGCACAAACACACATGTAATTTTCTAGAATTTTTCTTTTATCGTTTCCTAATTTTCTCCCATTTAAAACCCATTTTTCACCATTTTTTGGTATTTTTCCTCTATTTTATTCAATTAAAAATGACTAGAAATTAAGATTGATTGTGGGCTATGGCCCTTAAGTTCCTTGATAGCAAAATTTTAGGTTTTTTTGGCATTATGTCTCATATTTCCCATTTATTTTGCAAAAAACCCCATTTTTACCCCTTAAACGCGTGTTTTACAGGTTTTATATCATTAATTCCTTCCATATCGCTTATGATTTTCTGATTTTCTGAGCATAAACTGATAAAACTCATAGAAAACATCAACATTATGCATTATCAGCCCATGGGAACAATATTTCATCAACCAAATAGCATAACAACTCATTTTTTTCATAAAAATTGAATTACCGCTTAAGCTTCATGTCTCGGGATCTCGGTTTTGGTGCAGGACTGCGGGTCAGCCCACATTCAATGTCAGCATCTTCACAATCAGCGATCTTCATGTCTTTATTGATCCGGAAGCAATCCGGTCTCAACCGGACAAGCTTTCCTTCACCATTCTTCATTTTCCTCTTGCACACAAAAACACCCCCTTAAGGGAGAGAGAGGGAGGAGAGAGAAAGGCTAGATTTGGTTCTCTTCATCTAGGCCACCATTGGACGGGCGAAGACAAGTGATAAGATCAGCATACAGAGGGAAGATCAGGGGTAATGTTGATTGCAGGGGTTGCTTTGAGGCTGGCATCATGATCTCCACCCATGTTGGCGCAATTTTCGGCATCAAACAGGTGGCGTGCTCCTCCATCTTTCTCTCACCACGATTTTGCCTAAAGTTTCATGCTACATAAAATTTTTGGGCTCCCAAAGGTCACTAGCCACTTGGCCCAAAATTTGTCCACCTCTTCGCATCTTGACCGATTTCTTGGCCATTTCCCCGTCCAGGCTCCAATTTCAGTGCTGTAAATTTCTGCGCGTCCAGCTTGACATCCCGCATTGGCTGGAAACTCCTAACAGCCCGCATGGCAGTCTGAAAAATTATCAAAAATCAACAAGTGTCGCTCGGGCGCCTTTTAAAAGTCGTATTTCACTTGGTGCTTAAAATCGTTCCAAGCTGGAGCTGCCGCCGCCTTCGATGTTGAATATTTTTCCCCTAAATTCCGGATTTTTTGGCAATTTTTAGGCACATCCCGAGCTCAAAACTCCGCTCTCAGCATGGGTTGTAATTGTGGGTACTCTACCCTTGACACTTGACCTTGGAACCTCAATTTATGATCTTAGCTCTTGCTACCTCAATTATTTCTTCAAATGTAACAATGAACTTACTCTTCAACTTCTCTTGGAGGATAAGGAAAAGACTAGCTACAAAACTTTCTCTCTTAAGGAAATCTAAGGTCCATTTTCCATTGGGTAGGATAGCTAATCACTGCATCCAAATGCTCACAAACTTGGACTCATACTAACATAATCTTCTAGTGAATATTAGTGAATTTCTAAGAGTTGCCTCCACAAATCTTTAGGAGAATCATCTCTCCTATACTAGTAAAAAATGCATGCTTGAGGCCCTCTCACAAGTGGCTTACCAAAGTTTTGCTTCCTCCTTTTGAGAACCAATGGTAAACCATGAAGCTCTGTGGCCTCATCATCTCTTCTTAAGACAAAAAGCCATTTCTAGGCAAGTAAAGAAACTTGGAAGAGACATGGTTGCAAGAGTAGTGTTGTTTGAAACAAAAATGATGATGAAGAAGTTTGGGTTAAGATTTATTATATTCTTAATAATATAGATGGCATTTGGCTATTGCAAGATGAAGATAAGACATCAAATCTTTTTGGTAGTTAATGAGTGAAAGGATATATGGCTCCACAAAGGCATTAATTTTAGCAAGTCTTTGTGGCCCAAACATGAGAGCAAGGCATTGTTGAAAGTGGATTTTCCTACTAAATATAATGTGGATGGATTGGGAACACGATATTTTCTCTAAATTGTTGATTTCTTGTACTATATTTTACCATCTTCAATACAAAAGCTTAGAAATTGAAGGTCAACTCATAAAATAGCCAATTCAAGTACAAAGCAAAGTAGTATCCTATTATTCTACTAATACCACCTACATCCATAAAGGCATAAGTGCCATTGTCTTAATCACCTTTTTCAACTTTATTTTTAATGTCATTAATTTCTAAATAGGATGGTAAAGTGTAATCATCATTTGAAATGGTATGTTGTAGATGGATCTACCAAAGATATGACCAATCAACAAAATCACCCCTAGATTAGGATGATCTTTCACTAAATGCTCAAAAGGAAGGTGTGATCTCCAATAGCACGCTTTAAGCAATCATCAAATGTGATAAGAATTCCAGTTGTTATAAAGGGCAAAAATTATTACACAAATCTCCAGTTATTCATATGAATATAGCATTATATTTTCTCATATATAATGTAGAAGCTAAGATGAAAGGTGTGGATTCTTACTTCATCTACTAGCCCAAGTTGGGTGACCAAGGAGATGTAGTTGAGATCATCTTTGAATCTTTGGCAAAGAATGTGTAGGGTGCGTCTAATGGTGTAGATGACCTTCAAGCATGGTACTTTCTCCAATGATATAGTGAGAGAACCTTCTAGATAAAATTTCACTACAATTTGCATAAGCCCATTAGGATTTGAATGAGAGGGGTTTACCCAATTAATAGCCTTCACTCATTGTCAAGGAATGGTTATTGAAGCCTACCTTATTTCATTGTTTATTGACTCTGTGATTGATATTTGAGAAGGTTCACCTTGATTTGAACTATCCTTGAGAACATGTTGGTAAAGTTTACTATTCATCAAGGTAAAAGTAACTTGAAAGAAAGATCCTTAAAAAGGGCACCATTTAATGATAGACCAAATCTAGCTTTGTGGCCTCTACACAAAACATGGTTCCTCTCCTCATTAAGGGTATGAAAGGGACACCACCTAGTCAAAATAGAAGCAGGCTAGGATTTCTTTTACCAACATGAATCAAGGGCAAGATGGTAGTGACAGTATGGAGAGAGAATAGGTGATATAATACAATGGACAAGTGACAAATGAAGACACTTAAATGCAATAACACTAGTGAAGATTGAAGTAGTTTAGGATATTTTACAAGCACAAATAAAGGGCATGATAAGTGATGGAGGAGAAGAGGGGGATTATGGAGGACGGTATTGAGAGTGGTGGAAGGAAGGGATGATAGGGATATTGCAAGGATGGGGAATGTGAGAGGGGGGAGAGGATGATGGGTTAGTCAAGACATGGAGGGGAGGAGAAACAAGGTGAGGAGTGATGAGATGGGGGAAAATGAGAATGAGGGAGTGGGAAGAATGGTGGGGGAATGATGAAGAGAGAGAGAGAGAGAGAGAGAGAGAGAGAGAGAGAGAGAGAGAGAGAGAGAGAGAGAGAGAGAGAGAGAGAGAGAGAGAGAGAGAGAGAGAGAGAGAGAGAGAGAGAGAGAGAGAGAGAGAGAGAGAGAGAGAGGATGGAGTGGAAGAGAGATAAAATGGTGATAGAATAGAGCATAGTATATTCTCCTTGAAGAGTGGGAGAGGAGTGAGGGAGAGGGAGAGGGTGGATTATGTATCCCCTTGAAGTCCCAAGAGATCTTCTTTTACAAGCCTCTGGATGAAGTGTATTATCTACTAATCCAAGGTAATCAAAGTTAACCTTGATTAGTTTTTACAGCTTTAAGACGATTGATAAACCATGTGATGTGAGAGGGTGTATGGGGCCTCCTTTCATAATGCTCTTAGTTGTATTGTATGCATGGTGCCTTCATGGTCAAGTTTCCCCACTTGACTATGAGACCTAAGAGTTAAGCAGGGACAAAAGTCAGCCTTAATGATCCGATAGCACCAAGTGGAAGGGTCATGGCTCAATGGATAAAAGTTACTTTAGGGATAACATGTTGATCTTTCCCAAGAGTTCACATTGACAAGAAGGTTTGGCATCTTTCTTTGATCGAAATAGAACAAATTGTGCTTTGTGATACAAAAATAAAAGCCGAAGGAGTGATCAATGCATTGTTTAAAAAAGATAATCATCTTATTTTTTTATACTTGTTTGTAAAAATGCATTGAGTTTCTCAAGTACTTGAAAATCTTTGGTTGAAATTATTTGTTGAATAATGCAGTGCTGCTAAATACAAAAATGTTAGAAAAAAGAATCATGCTCAAACACACATATTTGTTTGATCCATGCAATTGTAAGGAAATGTGATGCATATTAAACAATCAATGCTTGAGCAAAAGACATGTATGCATTGGAAAGAAATGTGCCTAGCCTAACTAATTGTGTGTGCATGATGCAACATGTGAGTTTAGTTTTATTTTTTATGTCCTTATCCTCTCCCCACATTTCTCATGGAAAATGGAAAGTTCTTCTCTCACCCCGCCCAATATTCTCATGTTCACTCAAAAAAGGAAAGACCAATTGATGTGGGCCCAAAGCAAAACATTCTTCTCACAATTGGTGAAGCCCTTCACGACCCTTGAACTCACCTTGCGCCCTTTCTCTCTCCCCCATGATTCTTAGCTTGTGGTAGAATTTCCTGAAATGTGAGTGCAAAAACTATATGTGCACAATTAAAGGTGCTCCCTCCTCTATTGTACATTCATATAATTTGTGTTACATATAGGTGCAACTGGCCTTATGTCATGTAGTATGCTATTGATGGTGCAAATGTGCATGCTCCCTTCCCCTAGCATGTAATTTTTTGAAATAAAAATGGGAGGTAGCCCCTGAGTGAAGTGATGGAAAAAGTGCAAGTGTGGGCGCACTTTCTTTTCTCGTGAATGTGCTTGAGCAAAAACTTTGATGGTGCAAGATGGAAAAGACTCTCACCTTATATAATAGATTCATGTGCTTTCTCTATAGGTTTTGTTGGATTTTCCACAAGTAGTACAATATCTTTCCAAAAGTTTGAAAGCATGCATAGGGATACAAAATAGTATATTCGCAGGGCATAGGATGATATGAAAAGACATGTATTATTGGAAGTTAAAGAATGTATATCAAAAATGTATGATGGGTTGTCCTATGTTGATACCATGCTAAACTTTCAGATATGCTGAAATTTGGGCTGAAATCAGAAAACAATATGGTTCAAGTGTATTCCTTGGATGTGTATTAGGTGATTGAAGAGTTTGTGAAGTAGAAATATATATGTTTAGATGAAAGGGTTGAAGTAAAGGTTAATATAAAGTATACAACTGTGGAAAAAAATGTTAAACTTCTTGAACTACCATTGCCTTGTGATAGTGAGGAGCAGATCAAATTAGCTTCTTGTTAACCAAATTTGAGAGACCTAAAAAAAAGTGGGCATTAAACAAAGAGTCTCTAAAGGAGCTAAAGATTGGCTATCGTGATATTTTCTTACACCTACAAAGAAGTAGTGCTTTATCGATATGTTGTTTAGACATGTAGAATAGTATTTACATTTCGACCACATGAAATTGGTTGCATTGATCAAGCATTGTTGCTTCTGTGGTAATTTTTATTATCCCTCATGTACCTAGCCTCTGTACCTTGGAATTTGCAACCGATTCCAATTGCTCAAGCCCATCTACCCAAGTTGATTGACTTGTTGAATGAGAAGATCGGGATGAAAATCTTGTAGCCTTCTTTAGCTTCTTATTCAAAGAGATGCTTGAGGTGCCCAAGGAAAATGGAATATTGAGGTTTATTTAGGATATGTAGCCAATTAACAAAGTGACCTCAAGAAATGTAGGGCTGGATTCAGATGTGGATGAATTTGCACACACTTTTGATGGGAGAATTATTCTTTAGGTGATCTATATTTTGGTATGATCAATTCTAGTTTGGCTATAAAAAAGTAAAGATCTCACTACTATGAAATTATCAATGGGGCTAGTTTGGATGTGTACTTTACCACAAGAAGCAATGAATCTATTGCTCATATGATGAATGCAATGCATAAGGTATTGTGGGATTACATATTACAACTTACTATGCCTTTTATGGATGATGTACTAATAAAAGGGTACACATAAAAGGATAAAGAAAAAGAATTGGATGAAAAGGGACGTAGGAGATTTGTTTCAAAGCAATGGTTGATTAGAAAGAATCTTGACTAGATTGGAAGAGGTGAATCTTACTCTTTCAAAAGAGAAGTTAGTCTTTGGGATAAATGATGTCATGATTGTAGGTCATATGTGTGGCTCGTATGGAAGATGGCCATCTCTAGCTAAGATGGATGCTATTGAGAGAATGGACGGGATTTGCATATCAAATTTAGGAGTATGGAGATTTTTGGAAGCTTATATGTTTTATCTTATAGGGATTCCTCATGTTGTGCATATAACAAATGCTATTTATCAGTTGTTGAGAAAAGGGTAAAATTTTCAATGGAATAGAATCCACACAAAGGCTATGAGAAAGCTAAAGAGATTACTACAACCTACACCTACATTGAGGAAGTCTCATTATGTAGGTGGAAGGCCCATCATTATCAATGTTGATATGAGTCCTATAGGGATTGGTTGGTGGACTAGGTAGGATGATGATGAGGGAAATAGATATATTGTAAGATTTGGGGCTAAAGTGCTAAAGAAAAGATAAAGAATGTATCCATAGATCAAAAAAGAATTGTGGGAATCATTACAGCTTTAAAACACAATAAGGAATATTTTATGGGAGCACCAGCTCTTATTGAAATATATTATTTACCTCTTCTTGGGATGAGCACTAGTTGTTTCACTTTTGGCATTGCTATGCCATGGTGGATTGCCTATATTAAGCCCATGACTCCTAATTTTTGACATATAGTTGGAAAGGATAATCTAATGGTGATTAGGCTTTTAAGACCAAGGTATGAAGATGACAAAGAGATAATGTAGATGATGAAGTAACTAAAAATGAAAGGAAAATACTTGATCATGCACTCTATATCTTCAATAGAAACTTTTTTAGACTACAAATTGGATAGTATTTGAACATTTTGACAAGAAGAAAAGGGTGGATAGGTTCAAAGTTCAAAAGGATCATAAGAAAAGCATATAACTATTTCTTAAAGAATAGTTTCCTATGGAGGCACCCAAGCCACAAAAGAGGTACCCCACTACTAGTATGTGATAGAGATACTCAACAAGTAGATTACAAGGAGTTTTGTCAAAGCTTATGAAGTAGTTATCAGAGAGTTTGGGCTACATTTGAAAAGATAAAAGAGAGATTTTGGTGGAAATCCATGTATAGGGATGCCTTATAATTTGTGGAGACTTGCATTATTACCAAATGTATTCTTTTGTAAGACACCATGATGGTTTACATTCTATATACCCACTCTCTATGCATTATAAGTGGGTTTTGGACTTAGTGACCATGCCTATGGTTTTATGGAAAATGAGATATATGTACTTGCAAAGGAGGATCTCACAAATCAAGTTAAAGATTGAGCTTTAAGGACAAAGGCTACTATGAAGGTCCAACCGTTAGAGACCCGCACAGAACCCCCTTTGGACCCTGTCTAGGCCTCGGAGCAGCTCTAGACCCTTCCCCCAACTCTACCATCTTGACCCCTCAACACATTATGGGGCATCCCAACACATCATGGAATGCGACACAGAGAATAACATGACGCGAGATTTGCACAAGGGCCCATCTTGAGGGCTTTATGTCATATTCATAGCTAGAAGACATTTACAAGTTCGCCGGGGCTCAGTAAGGGACCATGTCACAGTGGGTGGGTGGGTGGAGCTATCAACGCGCTGTGACACGATGCCAACACTGTGGGTGAGGGAGCTACAAGACTCGTGGAGCCGCGAGGATAAATGAATGGCCGGGGATGTGGATAGAAGGGAGGAGATGTGGACTGATGAAGGCCTATGAGAAGGCCGAAAGAGTGGATGCTCGTGAACCTGGGGCGAGCTTAAAGAAACCGGGTCCTTTGATCTCGCCCGACTAGTTGGAAGCCAAGGCATCTAGGACTCAAGGTGGTTGCCATAAGAGGCTCGGAGCCATCTGCGTGTCCGATGCGTAGACAGTTTGCCCAGGTTATTGGGGGAAAAGCAACCCTTCTTGGTACGGCACGAGGCATATGATGGGACGCGGCTTAGGCCCTGGTTGAAGCAACACTAAGTCTACTTGCCAAGGAAAAGAAAGGGGGGAGACAACTTGGATTCAAGTTCAGAAAACAACTCAAGGATGCAAGTGGCAGTTGTGTCTTTGATGCGGAAGCTAGAGCAGGTGGCAGCGCCTCAGCTAGCTAAACGAGGAGAGAAGCACATCAAGGCAAGTGACCCTTCTTTGGTCTTCGAATCAAGTCAGACCTGCGGCCAGTGGGTTGATATCTGGCCGATATCTGGCCAGCTTATGCAAGCTCTTTCTTGCGCTAGGTGGATGGGGAATCTTGCGAGGGTGCCGGGACATATTGCAAACGAGCTGAAGAAACCGTTGCCTCGGCTCAAGGTAACTCTGTGCCATAGGTAACTCGAATGGTTGATGAATCCTCATGCTACTCCTTTTCAGGGTGATTAACCTCAATCCTCTTTATAGGGAACCAACTCAATTCGAGTAGACTCGAATTCGATCGAGGGGGGTAGGTATGAGGGAAGGGAGTGTGAGGCTTGGGCAACCCATGTCTCCCCACCTTCTCCATTTAGGCCATGCCTCATGGAGAAACCATTGTTTTTGCCTCCCGGCGTGTAGGGTTCTCATTTTGAGCGAGACAGCCCGACCCCTTGTTCCGAGTTTGAGTCACCATGACTTCTTATGAGGAAAGGTGGGTTGTGAACCGTGTCGCCCCCGTAGCACGTGTTCTAAGATGGTTGATTGTGGATCCTTGTGAGCCCGGAACTCTTCCGTGGCGCGATCCGATGACTCCAAGCGCCAAGTTATCCTTGTGCGAGTTAGAAAAATGTGTTATGCATGTTGTGAGCGAGACACAACGCGGGAGGGATATCAAGGGCGTAACGGCCCGTGACGTGATGCAACGCGACGCGATGGGGTCATGCCGTGACGCGACGGCATGTCAACTTGACATGTCTTGCGAGTTGGCTTATGATGCGTGTCCAGGACACGACACGATGCTGCGTGCCCGCGGGCCATGTTACTTGTGCAGGTTTTGCGTGTGGACCCGTGGGACCAGGTATGCACCATCACAGCTACTAGTGTTGTACGCATGTTCTTGTTGGAAGATTTGATATGTCGATAGGGATATGTGGGCAAGATTACAATTGATGGAGGGGAGTTGGATAGTAATGAGGCTAGAGATTTCTTCTCTAGGATGGTGATTAAGCTTGCGCTCACATTTGCATACAATTGTGAAGAAAATGGAAAGAGTGAAAGAGGACACCCAAAGATTGTCAATGCTTTAGCAAATGCATATAGAGGGGAGATACAAAAGTAGCCAATGTTATTTCCATATCCTTTGTGGATTGGTCACATTGATCATAATGCAACTACAGGTTATATACCCGTATAATTGATGTATGGGCAAAATCCAATCATGCCAATAGAGGAAGGGGCTACTACATAGAATGTGCTATCTTGGGAAGAAGAAATGAGTAGAGAAGAGTTGCTAGCTTTACAATTTCGACAGTTGGAGAGAAGACTTGAGGAGAGAACTTGTAGTTAAAAGTCTAAAGGAGGCCATGTTAACAAATAAATAAAAGTTTGATAAGAAACATAGAATTCGATTAAGAGCTATAGAAGAAAGAGATTGGGTGCTCATATATGATAGCCATGTGGATAATTAGCATAGCACCATCTAGAAGGTATCAAAGAGATGGTTTGGTCCTTACATTATAGAACATGCATACGATAAAACGACATATTCTTTTTTTGAGCTTGATGGGACAAAGTTTAAAAAACTTATAGTTGGAAAAAGGATCAAGTTTTTCAAGAGAATAGATTTTTTCACCTATAAAGAGGATGAGCATAAGATTGAGACTACTCATCATGACAACATAGAAGAGGATGACAATGAAGATGACAAGACAATTTTAAATCTATTGAAGATCAAGAGATGTGGCACATGTCGGATTATATGCAAGTTTAAAGGGGGTGGATGTCATGTGGATGCATATCCAATGATTCAAAATTCTAGGAAAGGCCAATAGTAAATGTATTTTGAATTGTATGCTTATGGGACTAGACTTGCTTGTCTACTTATTGAATGCATATACTTTGCATCCATTTGTCATGAAGATTAAGTTAGTTTCACACCTCAATGAGAGAGAAGTGTCAAGTCTCATTAGAGGATAGCAACGTGGATTGTTTTATGAACCCAATATATAATTTGAAGCTCAACCATAGTGAGAATGATAAGCAAGACAACATCTATAATTTCTAGCACAATTTGCAGGTGTCATAAGGCATTTCTAGGTTGAAGAAAATTGTATAGGGTAGCAAAAAGCACAGTGTTTTGTTGAAGTTTGACTAATGTGACACTGAAAAAGCAAGGCAAGAGGAGGATGAATCAATAATTGTGTGGTTGTTGACTGATGCGCAAATATTCTCGCTACTGTGAACTGATATAGATTGGCATTTTATGTAGTCTACTATTATTCGCATAGATCTCTCAAGGTTGTATGTCCAAAGATTGCTCTTTACTATTGAGAATCAGGGGTTTTGTGGGGACTATTTTGATGTATCTTGCTCTATTGCTAAAATAAGATGCAAGGTTGATGTTTTGGGCTAAAAGGAGAGTACTTTAGGAATTGGGGATAGGGATTTACATGTCTATATAGCCTACATAGGTTCCAAACTATTCATATGAATATGCATGCCTGATTGTGAGCCATAGATGCATTGTTTGATGTCTAAACTTGTGTATGATGAATCATAATGATATGGCTAAATATAATTGGGTCCAAACTAAGGCATAATCTCATCTCTCGGTCTATATATTGATGTACATGTTATATGTGGTTTGGGCACAATCTTTCGGTCTATATGCTAATGTACATATTGCATATGGTTTGGGTATAACCTTTTATGCTACTTTCATAATCTACAATTGGGATTCTTATATATTTTGGTTTCTTGTTGTTTCAAATCATCTTCTTTTGCAATTTTTCCTCTCTCTCTACTTTGAACTCTCATGATCTATCTTTGCAACAACTGTTGGCCATACACACTATCAAGCATCTATGATAAATGAGAAAGAGCCCTACCCAAGTCCAAAATAAGGCGAGTTTCTTTTCGTGATTACATAACTAGCAAGTTCTTTCAATTTTTGTAAAGCCTAGTTTCGTTTCAAAGAACTGAGTTATGAAGCTTTTTGATTTTCCAAGGTCCATTAAGTCATCGTTGGTCGATGACACCTTGGATTTTGCACAATAATCAAAGGTCCATTGTTGCAAATATGATAGAAGTGGAGAACTTGATAAGTCTTTGGTACCTTTTGCAATGGTACATGTTGAAAACCCATTGTTTTATGACAATCATTAAATTCTTTCACATTAGAGAGCAAAGGTGTGTCTCTCAAACTATCACAATTTCTTATATTGTTGACACAAATAGTAAGAAACTACATAGCTTGCTTTCCATCGTCTTCACCATTCGCTATTTGAGCTCTTATGGGTTGTTGTAAATCAGTGGAAAGACAGTTCAATCTATCTACAATTGACTTATTCACAAAACTGTGTGTGCTGCCATTGTCTATCAGGATAAACACATCCTTTTCATAAATATTACCCTTCCTTCATACAAAATGTATTAGGGCTCTTAGAACCTATTCAAGCATCCATGGAAATGGAACAATTAGTGGCAGTAAGTGGCTCATCATGAATTCCTCTCGAATCAAAAGAAATACTACCACCCAAATCAAAAGAAAAGGTATCAGCAGGATCATAAAAGTGTTCTTGCCCAACTTTCTCCTCAACATCCTCATTTTCAGTGGTAGTCACAAATGCATTGGCCTTATCATTGTCATCCTCTGAGTCCTCAAAGAATAACATACTATTGACCTTGGCTTTTGCATTCTTGTATATACACTTTGTTACATGATCAACTATATACTTCTCTCCACATTTGAAACATAAGCCTTTTTCTTTCTTTTCTTCGTAGAGGTCCATAGGAATAGAATTTGGATTAATATTGGCTAACGTAGATCTAAACTTATTGTCTCCTTGTTTAAAATCCACTCTTGGACTGTTTGCTATCCTGAAATTGCCTTGAGGTCTTGAAGCATTGAATGATGGATAAGTTGGTGAGATGTGTGATTACTATGGCTACAAATTATGGCTAGAAATTATATCAATTGAACATTAAGACAACATTTTTGAATGGGGATATGCATTAAGCTATTTATGTATCATAACCTCTAGGATTTGTGGTTAAAGGGAAAGAGCACATGGTATACAAATTGTTTAAAGCTCTCTATGGTCTGAAACATGCTCCTCCTGCATGGTACTCTAAAATTGATGCCTATTTAGCTAGCAAAGGGTTTAAAAAATAGTCCAACTACTCCCACTCTATACATTAAGAATGAAGGGGGGACTTACTAATTATCATTCTTTATATAGATCGCATCCTACTCACTAAAGCTATAGAGGGAAAATTTATAGATTTTAAGGCCGAATTAAAACATGCATTTGCTATGTTAGATATAGGTTGCCTTCACTATTATTTGGGGTTTCAATTCATCCAAAATTAGCATGGTATCATCATGTCACAATCACAGTATGTGGATAAGTTGTTACATAGGGTTAATATGAGATGCCAAACCTATGTGGAATCCTATGGTGCCAAGCTTAAAGCTATCTATGCATGATGGTAAAGAGATGTTTGATGTTGCAATTTACAACCAAGCTATTAGCTATCCTATTTACCTTTGCAACACATGCTCTGATATTTAGTATGTACTATCTTAGGTGAATAGGTATATTCATAGCCCATAGACCATACATTGGCAAGGTGTTAAGAGGATCTTTAGATATTTGCAAGGTACTCGGTCACATACAACATTATTCCTAGGGGGAGAGACTTGCACTTACACGCTCACAATGATTCAAATTGGGCTAATGATGTAGACATTAGGCAATCTACTAGTTGACAATGTTTCATTGTAGGCCACTCATGCATTTCATGGCTAAGTAAGAAACAACCTACAATGACAAACTCTTTATGAGGCTAAGTATAGTGTAGTCTTCACAACAATAGTGGAATGTGTATGGCTGTGCAAATTATCATGGCTAATCTACATTTACCATGGGAGGGTCCTACACCCCATTCTTTCTAATAGCTAGAGTGCTATTATAGTAGCACAAAATCATGTGTTTCATACTCGCATGAAGCACATTGAGGTGCATTACCATTATGTTAGAGAGAGATGCTATGCCAGGAGAGATCAACTTGATGTATGTACCCATACAAAAAAATGTTGCATACATTTTTATCAAGGCACTACCATGTGAGAAGTTTGAGGCTTTTTGAAAGTTCTTAAACTTATTACCTTTTGGTGATTGATCATCCTTGTACTTCATCATGTTGGCACTGTAGGGGGGTGTTAGACTTTGTTAATTCTAGGCAGTACACATGTACTTCATGTGGTGTGGACACTTTAATGTCACTTTTGTGTGTGTGTGTGTGTGTGTGTGTGTGTACCTAGTGTCTTGACATTTAAAAATAGTGACACTAGGGACTAGAGTGAGTTAGCTTAGTTGGTGGAGAAATAGTTAGGTCAACCCTCACTCTTTATAGTTTACTTCAACAAGAACACTCTATTCTTTTACTTCAGCTCATTGTCATTGTGTCATTTTTTTCTCCTTCATAGAGCTAGTGCCTTTTTCTCACATGCCCGATGGCTTTAGCCAACCAACTCCATCTCTAACCCCCTAGCCCCACTTCCTATTCCCCCAAGTAACCTTAGGGCACATCAAGTGTAGGACGTACTTGAGGAGACTTGGCTTGTGCGCCTCTAGTTAGACCTATCTCCCTGAGTCACTAACATAATTATTTCCATTCTCTCACTACCAAGGCAATGATATTAGAAGTAAATCATCTCTCACATTAATCAATAATTTCCCAATGCCCACGACCTCACATGGCACTACAGTCTCTACTCATGGATATGTTCTCTCACTACCAAGGCAATGAGATTGGAAGTAAATCATCTCGCAAGCTAATCAAGAATTTCCCAATGCCACAACCTCACATGGCACTATAGTCTCTACTCATGGATGTGTAATAGAATACCATCACTCATTGCATCCATGATAGTGAGCTCCACTCTACCCAATTATCTTAAAATTTTCCTTCATGATTATCTGGACTTACTAATAAAAAATCAGTAAATGGAAGCCATCAAGTTGTCTTCTAACTACATAATAGCCTATCTAAGCATGTACACTCACATATAATTGCACCATAATATGAACACAACTTGGGTTCTCAAGTGTGAGACAATGATCCAAGGGGAAGCATGCCATGATCCAGCCTATCAAAAGATGCTATTGTAGTTCTTACCTAGAGCTAACACCTTCCATGGTGACTAGCTTCGACCAATCCATTCAAATCCAACCAATCTAGCAATAGAAGATCCCAATCTTAAGAGCCTATCAAGTCCCAATCACCACTTCTTTCTTGGCATGCAATGTTGAAAGTAACTCCAACATCCCTATTGTGCTCCACTGACAACCACTATTCTCCTTAGAATAACTACACCACTGTCCCTACATTCCTTGTCTGTGGTGCTAGCTAAAACATGCTACCTCCAATGAAGAGTATCATGGGATTGGCACTACCTATGATGGGGTGATGTTAATTGCAAAACAAAATGGGCAACCTAAAACAAGCACAAGCAATTGATAAACAATAAAGGCAAATTAGCACTTGACTAGGAGGGGGTAATGTTATTGCCAAATGAAACAAGCAACATTTAGCAACAAGTAATTGACAAACTAAAAAGGTGTGTATTTATTTCAATAAAAGAAAGCATGTTTGTACACAAAGCTATTGTTAAGCATATGCTAGCACACATTATTTGAGAAAGACTTTTTTCCACACAAGGCTCACATTTCACACAAGTTGTCATGCTAAAGGGGATGAACCACTCAATCGAGTGCTAAAAGCACATGAAAATAAGAGAACCCCATACAATGATAGACAAAAGAAACACAGACCATAGACTTATAGTGTTGTGCTAGCCTTTGAGGGAAACTAGGCAATTTGGTAGCATCTTCATGCACTTGATCAAATATTCATAACTAATACAAAAGGAAAGAGAAGTTTAGCACACTAGATAGAGATGAATAAATTCAACAAGACTGATTTGGAATGTCCCAAGTGTAAGGGTGCATGATGGAACATGACCATGCTACAAAAATGGCATCCACTAGTGCAACTAGGCACCCAAAGCTTTGCATTTAGAAGTTTGAGATTTTAAATGCTGACCTAGAAGACAAAGAATTAATACCGTCCACTTATCTTAAGATCAAGCTTAATGAAAAAAGAAGGCATATCATTGATACTCTCTCTGATGAAGAAGCATAGATCAAAATTCTAACTTATACACATGGAGTGCAATTGGGCAATCAAAGCTTGTACCAACAAATACAATCCCAAGGTCCTTATGGAGAAAGGTCATATTTCCTCCTAGTTAAGTGTAAGGTTCTCATGACCATAGAAACCAAAAGTGTGTGCATCATGTTTCACGTGCTTCTAAAATGAAAAGCCATTGGGAAAGAAGTCCTACTTGAAAGAATTTTTAAGTGTGCAACAAAATGTGAAGTGGACTATGAATCACAATATATATATTTGACCCTACCAAATGTTAGGGTAGCTATGGCTTTCATTCTACACAATCTTGTCAATCCTCGATGGAAAGGCAACACCCAAGCCCCCAAGTCAAATGCCACACCAAGTGAGGAAACCAAGAGAGTGCTTGAGGAGCTACCTAGAGCACCAAGCAAAGGGAGAAATCCACTTATTAGCATAGCCCCTCCCAAGCCAAAAATACAATAGATGATGCCAGCAATATCAAAATAGCCCCCAAACAACAAAAGACTCCTAGGAAGTGATGGAGGAAACCTAAAGTTTACAAAGATAGATGTGCATAGAGCTAGCATAAAGTAGAGATGGATTCCCAAGTCTATCCTTGAGGAATTGTTGCATATCCTTATCCAAACCACTTGTAGGACCACCTCCATTAGGCAATGTTAAGACTCAAACACCCCACAATGTAAAAGGACTAGAGCCAAACATGTCTAGGTCAAAAGCTAAGATGACAAGGATGTTGAGTGCAAATGAACCAACCCAAGAGAAGCGCTCTCTTCTATCAAAAGAAAACCCCAAAGACCACAAGTATGTAGGGGCAATAAGCAAAACCAACTGTTAAGTTGCCAAATGTAACAAGAACGACAAAAAAGCTTGCTTCTCCAAGGAAAGATGTTGAACCATCATGTCCTAGTAGTGTTGCTAAATCCAATAAGAAAAAGCTAAATGAGGAGACAAGAGAAAGGAAGAACATTGACAAGCTTGTGCATCATAGTCCAACTAAATGGCCCAAGTCCATTGAGCTTGAGCCTTCATCACCACCTGAAAAGAAGAGGAAAAGAAGTAGTAGTGGTCACAACCACTACAAAATCTCAACAGTAGATTCGAAGGGTAAAGATGAGAAGTCAATGAAGATGTCACAAGAACAAGTTGTGAGTATCACCATCAACACTTGTTCCGAAAGTACTGAGCCTAATACTTCTATGCAATTTGAGGATTGGAGTTAACAATTGTCCCCAACTTCTGGATGACACTAATCTATTGAAAGTGATGCTAGTCATGCCCAACCAAGAGTGAAACCACTACAATTATACCCTTTGACAAGGGACAAGCCTTGGTGGGTGCTTTAGTGAGCAAGGATACAAACAAGGACTTGCAACGCACGGGTGAACCAACACTTGCCAAGTTATGGTCATCCTGTGCAAAATCTCCAACTAAATGAAGCTAAATTTGATGGTTAGACCCCTCTATGAAGTGGCAATGAAACAAGCTCAAAATGAGAACAAAGAAGAAACTAAGCGCCTCACAAAGTTGCATGACAAGTTAAGGCTATGTGCTTGCATCTATGTCAAGTCTCCATGTTGACATGAGCATCTTATCAAAGAAGCATGAGGAAGAGAGACATCGCATCAATAGCATTAAAGAATGAGGTACATTTTTTAGGAGGAAGCTAGGGAACACAAGTTGGTTTCCACATTTCATAATGTGCTCTACTACCAATAAACTCTTTGGGAAGTACAATAGCTAAAATAAAAAGCAAAGGGATGAAGCCCATTCAAGAAATGTTCATACAACAATCAAGCTTTGATGACCAAACTTGAAAGCTAGCTAATGACTATCTCAAAGGAGAGCCAAGCTATATGGTGATCTCAGAAGGACATAGCATATGTAGCTCCTACTTCCCTTCAAGTACTCACTACTACTGTATGAGGCATGAAATTAACCAGTCCAATATTATATAATCCCCTACTGGATAAAGTCCTTGTAGAGGAAAACCTGCATGTTGCTAGTAGACTTGGACAAGGAACATCGATAGTTGATATATCCCTATTAGTAAAATTAGGACAACATCCTAATACTTGTGCTGAACTTGAAGATAATCCTAACCTTTATGATTGGCTTCTTCCATAATGGAGCGACAATGAATCATAACTTGTGAAAATGTACATAAATAAATGATTCATTGTAATGGTTGTATATAAAACAAATATTAAGCAAGGCAAAATCCATACACACACCATGATGGCAATATGTAAGGCTAATGCAACAATGTCTATACAAGACCAAGATCGACTTAGGGTACAACACATACAAAAGTGGTGAAAGTTTTCATTTGAACTTTTTTATATTATTAAAAAGGGACCAGTTGCATGTATTGTCAAACCTTCACCAAGTGAATGTATGATGAAATAGGTCATGAGATTAGTGGATCAACACTCAAAAAGCCATGGAAGCAATTTCCACAATTTTCTCTCTTGCAATATAGAGATGCATCACCATCAAACCAAGGATTGTGTGGAAGACAAAGACATCCAAGACCACCAACCACAAAGCCATCTTTCTCAAGCAAGTATGTTTATAGTTGGGCATGTCAACTAGCTCAAGCCTTCCTCACAAAGGTCCAATATATTCCAAAGTGAATATGAAGATTCACAAACAACAATGTCTCATCCCCAACAATAATCACTTCAATGACCAGGCTATGACCTTAAGCTTTCCTAAACTTTCAAGGACCAAACATCTTTACTTTGGTAGCTTCAATTAGGGTTATTCTTTCCAAACAACCTCATAAATCTCTACAAATCTAAAAACTCTCTATTGGGAGGGGGGAGAACATATACATAGATTGGGTCCTTAAGTGTGGGACAATAGTCCAAGCTTGTTTGGAGTTTCACCTATCTCCCAATCCTATAAAATGTCATGTGAATGCAAAACAAAATTAGCATCGCCCTGTTAAGAGAAAGCATGTGAGTTTTTACTTTACAAGTACAAAATTGTAGGCAATTTTCTTCTCCCAATTAGATATTCCATTTGTGACCATACTCAACCATTCCCTTTCCCATCAAGCCACACTTACTAAATGGAGATTGCAATACAAGTCAAGTTTTCAATTCCACTCTACATCAAAACAACTCCAACTACCACTTGCAACCTCAGTAATAGTATCAACACCAATCATTGCTCCCCTTCACTATCCCTATCTGATCATCCCCAACATTCCTCATCTAGGGTGCAAGATAAAGCATGCTATCTTTAATGAAGAGTGACATGGGACTCACGCTCATCTAAGAGGGGGGTAATGTTATACATCTCACAAGATCAAGAACTCAAGAATTCACGTTCAAGGTTTAAGAATTTATGTGTAAGTTTGCATCCTTGCAAGGTTTGAAATGAAGGCATGAGTGATGTGGTTCAAGGAGTCATAACTCTTGAGGACTCGAAGGGATTCATGATTGTAATCATAGTTTCAAAAGAATTGAGAGTTCACTCTTGTGCTAGTTGTGATGTATTGATAAGAGAGGTCAACACTCCTAGAATTAGATGTAAGATTGCATACATGAAACCTTTATTGAAATTTATGTAGAGAAGATCCAATGAGTCTAAGGTGAATTCATAAATAAAAAATGACCTATCAAAGGCCAAAAAGATGGGTAGGGTGCCCAAATTTTGAAGGAAGCACTAAACTCAAACCGTATATATAAAAGTTATAAAGTGAACAGAGGAGCTTAATTCTTGTGTGTGCAACTTTGAGAGCACGCCCTTGCTTCTTGTTATACTCTTGCCTTGTGGAGAGAGAGAGAGAGAGAGAGAGAGAGAGAGAGAGAGAGAGAGAGAGAGAGAGAGAGAGAGAGAGAGAGAGAGAGAGAGAGGAGGATTGAGGGAGAGAGTGAAAGTGAGTGAGGGACTATGGGGGGATAAGATCTTCTCCGTTCGTGCCTACTACTACCTCTTCTTCTTTCCCATTCCTTTATCCATGGAGTTCACATGCATGGAGGCAATGGAGTAATAACTTGTTTGAGGGTGCATTGCTTGAATCATGAAGATGAGCTTTTGAGTCTTGACTATAATGTGAAGGTAAGAAGGTGACTCACTACACCTTGCTATCAATCTCTTGTTCTTGTTTTGTGTGATCAAATGAGAGTGGATGGGTGTAAGAGAGAGTGTGGCAACTATATGAGTGGATGGTAGAGAGAGTGTAGTGGCTATGTGAGAGATAGATTATTTGAGATGGTTCGAAGCTCTTGAACAACTAGAGTTTTGTTTAACATTCTACTATTGCAATCATAAGATGTGGCATAGATTCAAGGGAGAGAGGATATTGTTTATGGTATCTAGATAGCATAAAGATAATGCATAACCATGATTGTGGCATTATGTTATATTTAATCAAGAAAATATCCATAAGCAACCCACGAAGTCCATTGAGATATGCAAGGTAGTATTTCAAGAGGATGGATAGTCAACATATGAGCCTCAACATTGATGTGGATTTACCACAACCAAGTGCAAAGCCTCAAATTCAATAGGATAGGTATTTGGATAGCAAAATGCTCAGGTTGAGCAAGTTTTTGGATGTTCTATGAGAGTCTCTATACCTCCACATTTACACACTTCATCTCTTGATTATGTAAATGATAGATTGTGAAGCGTCTTCATGACATGAGGATTCAATGTCTAAATGATGGTCACGAATGGAAAAAGGCTATGCAAATTTAGATGACTTCTTTGATTAAAAAAAATGCAACTTAGGAGTTGTTTCAGTTCCTTAAAGTCAATAACATGTTACCATGTGAATGGGTGTATAAATTGAAAATGTCCCCATTAGATACTTTGCCTAATGTAAGGTTGGTAGCCAAAGGATTTAAGAAAGAGAAGGATATAGTCTTTGATAATATCATCTCACCAGTAATCAAGATGACCACTCTTCATACAATGCTTGCCCTCCATTTGTTTCCAATAATACATTGGCAAAATAGTCAAGCATATGAATATGGAGAGAGGGAAAGCTATAGATGTTCCTTTTCCTCCATATGTGAAACTTAATCAAGAGGATAGCCATAAGTCATTTGAGTAGAGGGTTAAAATGGCAAAGATATTGTATACATTTGTGTGGTTGGTAACTTTACGTATGGTATTTTATGGTATTTATACATCCAAACATTTCTTATGTAGTAGGAGTGGTGAGTAGGTGTGCAACAGACTTGAGAAAAAAGCATTGAGAAGCAATGAAAAGTATCATGAGATACTTGAATGATATAAGAGCAATGTGCATGTGCTATGGCATGAAGGATACATCTATCACTAGTTACTGAGATTTTGGAGCAAATGTAGACTCTAGGAAGTCTATGATAGGATTTTTTTTCACATTCACAAGAGTTGTAGTTCTCTCAATTGTTCTTGCTCTATTAATGAGGTATGTAGGGAAACCATATGGCTTACTCACCTAGTGGAAGATCTAGGCATTGTAAGAAAGGTATCCATTTTGCATAGGGATAGTTAGAGCACCATCCAATTGTCGCATAATCCTCTCTTTCATGAAAAGACAAAATATATTGAGATGAAGTATCATTTTATCATCAAAGTGTTTGTGGAGAAGCTAATTCAACTTGTCAAGATTCACAAAGATGACAAGCCCGCAAATTTTCAAATGAAAAGCTTACCCTCCAAACACTTTGCACATTACAAAGTGTTGATGGGCATTGGATAGTATCTTGATTTGTTATTCTCAAAAAAATTCAAGCAATGGAATGCTTTGGTAAAAAAGTAATTTGGCAATAGGTTGAAGAATTAGTTAAAGAGGGTGGATTCTCTTCAAATGCATTCATAAAATATTACAATGATCAAGTGTCATCTTATTGTGGCATATAAACCTTAATAAAATGATGTGGCAAAGCACAAGATTCATGTTAGAGTGGAGATGGTAAAGAGCATGCTCAATGGAAATAATCTTCTAGACATGTTTTGGGATGAAGCAATGAACATTGTTGTCTACATCCTAAATCATAGGTATACTGAAGCTTTAAAAGGAAGGGCTTCTCTACAAACCTTTACTTGTAAGAAACCTCTAGTTCCAACAACTTATTTTCCTTGGGTAATATCGAAGAGTCAAAGGGTATGTGAATCAAGTCAAACACCATTTGCTTCAAAGATAATTCAATATACCACCTTAATTCAGCCATAGCTTGATTTTTGAATATGTTGTCTTGGAAGTTGGTTTTTAACTTTTCAAGAAATTTCCTTAACATTTGCCAAATTTGTAGGTGGAGTTGTATAGTTTACCACAATTCTATCAATGATGCTAGACAAGAGTACACAAATTCTTGTTGCACCACTACTAATTTCATATTCATAATGTTTGCAACATAAACGCTCTTTGGTTGTATTTGACACTTTAAAATAGTTCCATGCTGCAACCTTCTTGCCTCTCAGAACAATCACTGAGAAAACAAAAGATATGTTAATGGTGGCACTAAAATCATACTTTTAAACAAGTTTCAAACACTTAAGTTTTGAATATTCTAGTTGTTGAAAGTAAGATTATACTATTAAACCTAAAGTTGCATATCTCTTTGCATGTAATAATATAATAACTTAGCCTTTAACACTAGCATTAACATTTGTATTATAACAACTTGGTTTCTTACCTTAGCTTTAATACTTGTATTCAAAGCACAACTCCACATGAAGTAAAGAGTTCAAGGAGGCTAATGTTGTGTTCAAGGTAGTGGATCTACCTGTCAAGGTGCCCAAAACCTATCCACATGCCTTACCATTACTCAAATCAAAGCTACCTTTCGAAAAATAGCGATGATAAGAAATGGACCTATGCTTTGACCTAAGTTTCACTTCATATAATATATGTAAAACATAACACATATTTACAATACATACAAGCAATCAAATTGGCTATTTACATTAAATGTTTCCTACTTATAGCCTACATGTATAATGATAAATGTATTGATTTTCTTACCTTAACTAAATCAATAATCTACTTACAACCAAAAATTTAAATTTCTTACCCTAACCAAATCAATAGGCATTGCTATAAACAAGTATCAAGTTTTAGCCCTAATTGTGCTACACCAATAATCTACTCATAGTGTGTATATGTGGTTAGCATAAAATATTGCTTTTTAGCCATAACTATCCTAAACCAAAAGTCTAATTATAACTCACAAATATGGCTATAGAAAATTAATTATTTAATTCTCCTAACCCAAAGTTAATTGTCCACATATATCCCATACACATGACTATAAGTATTGATTAAAATATTGAAATCATGTAGTAATTCATGTTTCATTCATATAGATTATGAATGTGAATACCACAAAACACATCTAAACAATGAACTATATTCAATTATGAAACTTAGATCCTTTCATCGATGGGATTAAGTCAGTCTTGCTTAAGCCTATATCTAGCCATGGCCAAGATGTAACGAATCAAAAGATTCATAATCTAAACTACCTATAAACAAATCTAATCTTTATTCTTCTAGCATGTTAAGTTACCTTTTCTTAATCGAGTTTATGTTGGCTAGTTCTTAATTAAGGGTAAACACACATTGTTAGATAAGAAGACAAGCTCATAGCATTGTATATATAAAGACAACAATTTGTACAAACAAACACATTATAGTAATACTAGTTTTATGAATTCATTTCATACAATTATTGTTTGTATGAAATGTGTCAAGACATTGTCTACTGTGGTGAATATTTCCAAGGCCTAGTGATTTAGAAATCTTGTTCTTGAATTAAACAAACATTGAAGGTTAAATATTGTAACTTAGCATGTAAACATAACAATTTCTTACGTAAAGTAATATAGATGTTAGAATATTTGAAAAGAGAGATGAGGGGGACAACAGTAGAGAATACAAGTACAAAAGAAGAACGAACACACTTATTCCTTAAGATGAGGTGTCTTTATAGAGGCTTTACATATGGCGGTTTTGGAAATTGGTTTTGGTAGGTGCTATCTCATCCAAGTGGTTTCTAGGTAGATTCCCCTAACTAAGTGCATGTAGTCGATGAAAGGTGAGTTCCTATGGTGCAATGGGTGTAAGGAGACTCTCCCTTGATAGATGGATACAAAGCATAGGATGAAACATAATTATTCCTAACGGGTGTACCTCTTGTGTAGTCCACTCAATACACATCATGGGTTTGGATTTTTAATAGTAGAAGCCCTAGCTACTATATTTAAAAAGTTTTGAAACTAATAAGCTTCTATACCATCGAACCCTGATAAAACAAGCTAAGTGAGGTTGCCTCTCACTCTAGGACATATACCCATGCCTTTATATGCGGGAGACAAACTAAAGTTCTATCATTCAAGAGCTATAGAGATTATGTTTATTAGATGATTCTACAAGTAAACTTTTGCCCTTCATAATGCAAGGCTTCATGTTGAGTATACAAATGGCCTTACCCAAATCTAGGGGGGGATAAAATGACATGTTAGTGTATGCCTTGCCAAATCCTGAAGTTGTGGTATCAAATTTGCTTGATTGTGCTCATAAAACATTATCGCATATGGTGTTGCCCTATGTACAATCAATTAACTCACTTTGCTATGGTGGGCTTGACTTCAAAGATTCAATGACAAGTAGGGAATGCCACAAACATTCATTTTTGTAATTCATGTAGCTTCTAAATATTTATCTAGTGCCATTAATGCTTTTGTAAACAAGTAATTCTAAAATGCCTTGATTAGTTAGAATAATTGAGATGTGCAACTTTTGCACTACCACAACCACAAATACCATATGGTTTAGATTAATGTGGGAAGCAAAAGTTAGACATGACTTTCTTCTTCTTCTTCTCTCTCTCTCTCTCTCTCTCATTCATGTCTCTCCTCTCTTCTTTTTCTCTACCTCTCTCTTTCTCCTCTTTTTTCTTCCTCCTCCTTGCCTCCCTCCCTTTCTCTTCTATCTCTTCTCTTTTCACACCTCTTCTCTCTCTCTCTCTCTCCTTTGTCATTTTCTCTCTCTTGTCCTATTATTTGCTTTCTTTTCCTCTCTCTCTCTCTCTCATAGGACACACACAAGTCTTTTTGACTTGTGCTAGTCCATGTAGACCCAGTATATGTCATGTGGCCAAGTAACATTCATTGGAACACAATTTATTGCGGTACTCTTGCCAGTCAATGGAGTGGCTCTATTTTTAATGCTAGTATGTTTGATCAGTCTCCAAGGTAAGGCGACCTACCTTTCAAGTATTTGCTCCTTACTTTGCATAGAATACTCTCTCTCCATCGGAAGCCAAATTTCCTTGTTTCTCTCTCCTCTACGAAGCCAAAATGCATTGATTTGACTAGTGGTCCACTAGACCTACATGGGTGGCTCTTGGTGCTTCAAGTTGTTAACGAGTGTGCTCCAATTGGTGAAAAACTAGCAATCGTCGACCCTAAATCAACAACATGCGGCCGGCCACACATCGTCAATGCTGACTTGACTCCGTCAACGAACTTGCGCGTGCCTGGGAATACACGTGGTGTGGTTCGGTGCAAGTTGTGTAACTCTCTTTAATAATTAATAATAATTAATTAATAATTAATAATAATACGCAATGCATCATAGATTAACAAGATTCAAGATAAAGCTTAAGTGTCGATGTCACGACTCGTTAGCCGTTGCGCTACCTAAGAGGTGTGCCACACGCTAGCATAAAACTTGCCTGTGTTGATCCACATGTGCCACATATGTATAGCCACACCCAAGTATGCCTAAGGGTGGACCTGTATTGCAGTTTCGCGATGCAAAACCAATGTTCGGGGAAAAGGCGGGTTTGCTTCAACCAACCTAGAACTTGTTCACCTTGTGAAAAACCAATGTCAATTCTTTAGAAGAAGGAGATAAATTATCTTCAAAATTTTCAAAATATAGTTATATTTTTTAAATTTAGGCATAAAATATCCTCTTAATAGAGAATACTTCCTTCTCAAATGATGGTGAAAAGGATTTACTTCCTCTTCCCAACCCTAGTGCAAACCCATGTATTGCAGAAAGAAGAAGGTCGACACGCAATGGAAGAGAGAGAAACTTAATCGATTAGGAGGAGTAAAGTACTAATTGTACACATGTATAAGAGCACCTCCTCATGCAAGTAAACAAACTTCAATGATAGATTAGCTACTTTCTAGCAGTACATCCCCACTTAAGTGAAGGAAGTGGCGGCGGACCCTCCAACTGCAGATGTGAGAGAATGAATTGGACACAAAAAAGGAGGGGAGAGAAGTTTGCATCATATACACAACAACCATGTCATACTAACTTCCTCGAGTACATGCAATATCACCAAAACGTTATATCAATGACATCATTACAAGATACAGCCGAAGGCTATCCAACAGATTAGACTGTAGGTTGATTCAGGGCTCGAATAGAGTTAATCTTTTCCTTGATGTTATCACCCCCCCCTTTTTGTATTAACCTCTTGCACTTCACTAATATAATTTGATGCCCCCCCATTTGGAAAAAAAAAATGTTATATCAACTTGTGTGTAACTCGGCTCTAACTACTACTTCTAGTAAATCAAGTAGCTCTCATTGTAGTGCAACCAAGTCGACTCGTCAAAGCGGCGTGTCGATGCTCCTGCGTCACGCGCTGTTGAATTTCACCTAACCGACTCACCCAAGTCAATTGGACTCGAGCGTAGCTGGTTGGCTCTAGAAAGATGCTTGGAAGTGGGGGACCTTTTGGGTGGGCTGAAAGCACCACGTGGGACCTGAGATCTTACACCCCACTTAGAAGTCCGTACTACCGAGAAAAGGCTCCCGCCTTTACACTGCTGCACTGCTGAATGGGAGTTGCAACTGTGGATGTACATCCCACCACTAACAATAGAATTATAATGATATAATGATAATGATCAGAGAAGACCGGGGAGTCGGGACATGAGGAGAGTGCAGTAGACTCCAGGGGTTATGGAGGCCAGGCAGCCCTTGCTCACCCCTTACCGCATGCGACAGTTCCTTCTCTCTCACAGGTGACTTCTTCCTCTCAAGGCTGTTACCCTCCATGGCTGCTCTTTTTGCTTCGTAGCTCTACAATGCTTTAATTGTTTTGTGTCTTCTGTATTCATTTCTCTATTCGTCCCCTTTCTACTAATTATATGCTGTCGTGTTTGGAAAAATTGTTTACAGAGTGGTGCATGCTCCCCTCACCAGATGCAGGTCGTATGATTATGTTCCCCAGCCGCATGCCATTCTTTACTACTCACAACGAACTACTGAAGGAGGATTCCTCTTGTCCGAAGCAACCTGCATCTCCGAAAGTGCCAGGGGGTCAAGCTCTTAAAACCCCTTACACTGGATGCCTATAATCTCAATGATAATGATGATGAATTATGATATTACCTGCTTGAAGAGTAAAACACGAGGAGGACTTCATGTAACATGATACAGAAGTAAACACAAAGTGAGAGTATGCGTGATGATGCCACATATCATAGTCATGGTTGTTCTCAAAATTTATTTCATGTGACATCCATATAAGCGTTTCACTTTTCACCGATCATTACAAATACTTTTGGGTGAAGTATGCTGGAGATGGTTTTTCCTGGATTCTCTGAAGTTTTCATTGCACAGGTACCCCCACACACCAGGAATTTGGAGCAAAGAACAGGTCAAAGCTTGGAAACCTATCGTGCAGGCTGTTCATGATAAAGGAGGAATCTTTTTCCTCCAACTATGGCATGTTGGCAGAGTTTCCTGTTCTGGTAATTCAAACCCCTCCTCCTCACATACTTTCAGTGACTGACATGGTGTGATGCATTTACACAGACATTTGCCATTTTAGTGGTAATGCAAGGTTTTCAGTTCCTACCAGCTTATCAATTGCTGAATATGAAGCTATTCTTTTGTTGAGAACTAAAAAGTGATATTTCTGATAATGCCTGTGAAGACCGAGCTGTAAGAAAAGACACATGGTAATTTCTGTTGGCATTGGGATGCTCTGAGAGAGGGTTGTGTTGTGTCTCAAGATGTTTTGTTTCCCTTTGGACAAGGGGTATGAGCTGGAAGTTCTGTAGGAAACCTCGTCATATTGTGACAAGTAGCGTGATCAACCTAATAATTCCAAGCCAACCTATCCTCAGTGACATACTGTGATTTTGGCTTATCAGGGAAAACTATTCTCTTTCACTCTGACACTCGCTCTCAGCTGTTTGTTTTCTCTGCACCATGTTCATCAATTTCAATATCATTTTGCTTGTTTGCTTACAGCTATCTTCTTATGTTGGAAGCTATAGCTTTGTTCTTGTCTGATTTTGTAGCTTCCCAACCCTTTATTCGACTGCTGCAGCCCTTGTTCGAGCATTTCCAGCTGCTGGCCTGATCATTAGGACCTGGTGGACTACTATATTTTCATCCCTACAGGCTACCTTGCTGCTATTCATTGTTTGGAGCACTGATTTGGAGGACAAAGCTTTATTTACTAACCTTTCTTTTAGGGATCATTCATAGAGGTTGAGCTCTTCTTTGTCTCATATTCCCCTTTGTAAGGTACATCCTAGTTGGAGCACTCTATTGATGGGACTGATCACCTCTTAGTTGAGGAAAGACTATCCACTCAAGACACATCTGAAGTTTTAAACTTTTCACAATCAAGCCTGGATGCTAGGTTTGTACATCACTAGACACACAAAGGTGTACCACTTTGCACCTTGGTGCTTCTTCACCAAGAATGCCACTAGCGGACTATGGACTTTTCCTATATCTGCAAGTGCATCACTTTCCTGTGGTCTTGTTGTTCAAAAATGAAATGTATTGAAATCATGTGCTAGTATAGCCATGATATGTATAGTGCCAATAGAGTCTTGGGGTGGGCTACCCTTGGCCTTTAAATGATGCTCGTCAAAACTTTTGGTAGTGCTAACAATACTTATTTTTCTTGGCGATATTTTGCCAACTTGGTTTCAAACTTGGAGGGGAGTTACTTTGCTTCTCACTATCCAACAAGCTCTTATTGTTCTTTTCACCACCTTGCTTCCCTTTTGTGCTTGAGTTCAAGGTCCCCTTTGAATATAGTAGATGGGATTTTTTTGTAAACAAGATTAAACAACCTTGTAAAATGCAATAGTTGACACTCAAATTTATATAAGGTGGGCAATGGAGGTTGCAGGATAACTTGCTACATAAAATTTGAAATATTTAGTTGGTAGGTTATTCATAGACACAATGACTTCATCGTCATTCAACTTGGTGGGCCAGTTGTGGAATATTTAGCGAAGTAGACTGTGAGAGCGTGCAATGGAAGAAGGAATACAGAGAGAGTGCAATAAAAGAAGAAGAAAATCTGCACTGAACTAGTAAAGAATGCTGAATACAAAAGGATCGATCAATCTCCACACGCGGAAGGCCAAGGAAGAAATGGATCCTAGAGTGGCAAGAGGAATGCCAATGTCGATGAAGCTTGTCGATGAAGAAGCTTCTCACAATCTTAGGAAACCCCATCTAAAACACTAGGGGCTAGGGAATCTATAGCCGCATCACTAAGATCGTCTCCTCTAAAAAGGATGGGGGGTACGAGGAAACCATTCGAGGAGAGGGTGGGGGATGGAAAGAAATCTGTGGAATAGATGGTGCACAATCGGGAATAAGTATAGTATAGAAAGCTACCTTGGAGGCATAGTATGGGGGAATTTCAGAAACAGGAAAAATCGGAGTTTCAGAGTATCGGCCAAATTTTGAAAACGGGGAAATAACGTTTTGGATTGTACACTAAAATAAATACGGTATTATGTGGGCATGTACTATGTAAACATATCAATGCCTATAACAACATGTATCCAAATTTCATACAAAACTTTGAGTCTTCATGTCATATGATTGAAATCATGAGTCATTACATGTGTCATGTTACGACTCATGAGTAAACTTTGAAGATTGAGTAGTCAAGACTCAAGACTGAGGACTCAATGGTTGAAACTTAAGATAGCTTTACACAATTAGGACTCAATTTTCAAAACTTAAGAGAATAAAATGAATTAGAATTTATGACTCATGAATAATCTATGACCTAAAGAGCAGTGAACACTGAAGATTGACATCAAGGACAATGGAACAAGAATCAATATGTATAGTAAGTGAAATCAAGATACAATGATACATGTAACTATGTCATTTGAATAATCTGTCAAAACTCCAAAGTCCAGTGAGGCTATAAGTATCAATATCAATGAACAATTGGCAACTATAGTCTGGAATCTGGACTTTGCATTGCTAAACTGACTTCTATATATCACAACTCACAAGTCATGACTCATGACTCATCCAAACTCTGAGGATCTATGCACCATCTCCTCGTTCAACTTCGAGGACCCTGATCGAGAAGTTGATGAAGCAGCCTCAGCCTCAGTCTCAGACTCGGACTCATACTCTATTTGGGATGCATGACCACGTGTAGCGCTCACTCTAACCCTCCTCCATGCACGAGTCTTATGCATCTGTGCCGATAGCTCCTCATAGAGTATGGAGTAGATATCCCGCTCCTCCTGTGGTATTTGCGGGATGTCACGCACCTTCCCTATATCAATCTTGTCAACATCCACCTGTAAAGGTGAATGAGATAAAGATATATCATATGAAAGAAGATTCAACATGTTCAACATATCATAATTTACAATCCAACTTCCAAGCAAATTAGCAATGCCAAGTGTCAAGGACTCAAGGTTAAAGAGTTAATTATACATAATATCAATCATTACCAATTTACTTGTGAAGAGTAGTCCTCTCAAGAAGTTGGAGATTGCAATGGCAAAACTCTAAACGCTCCAGCTGAGCAGTTGTGAGCTTGTTTTTCTTTTTGGTGTGGAACAGGGTCCATGTGCTCCAATTCCTCTCAGCAAGCCCTGAACTACAATCTTGTGAGAGGATCCCGAATGGCAATGCATTTCTATTCATATTTAAAAGATTGAGGTTAAGTAATTGGCAATTGCTAATGTGCAAGCCGCAAAATCAACATTTGAGTAGGCAATAGATTATAGAACCTGTTACCTAGGTTGCACAATGCATTAGATAATCAAGATTCAAAATATAAAAGTCACTAGTCACATACCAAAGTAGGAGCACAATTGTCGTATTTCTCCCACCAAGAGACAAACTGAAGCTATGTCTCTCGAAGCCTAGCTGTGGGTCGGCTAAAATGAAGAGAATGATTGTGGAATGCCAGTAGATCATCCATTATCAAAGTAGGAGCACAATTGTTGTATCTCTCCCACCAAGAGACAGACTGAAGCTATGTCTCTCGAAGCCTAGCTGTGGGTTGGCCAAAATGAAGAGAATGATTACGAAATGCCAGTAAGTCATCCTTTACTCTTCTCATCATATTTATATCCTCCTCTGTAAGGTGGTTCATGTACTCCATGAAGTCCTCTAAGTCCTTGCTAGTGTATTGCTCCTCGTTGCACCAAAGGGGATGCAAGATATATGTGACAACATGGATTGGTTTATGGAACCAACCCCATTGTGCATTCCATACAATACGAATCTCACTAACCCTTCAGAGTAAAGAATGATGGATCATAGATAAAATAAGTTAAAAACTTAGAAGTTAGAATAATGATCAATCATCAAGGAGTTGTTAATACCAAATAATTACATGTGTAAAAGTTAAACAAAAACTTTCTTGTCTTGGGGTAAAAAGCTGTTGCGAAGCAAGGCCTCGTCAATTTTATCCATATATTGATATAGAAGCCCCAAAGTACTTCCCTCCATATCAATGATGTGCAATATAATGTAAATAGGAGTGAGACTTTTCACTAATGCCTTTGCCTCAATCCACCAACTCTCATTTAAAATATTGTGTCTTAAAGCAAGAGCCTTTGGAGAGACTCTCTCACTCCATGTAAGCCATTCCTGGCATGCAATGGTCTGTATCAAATTTGAATGGACCCGTATCAACCTCTCAAATACAATAAGCATATAAGCAAATCTAGTGCTAGAGAGCTTCAATAGCTCAAGTGTGCTATTGGCTTGAAACATGCTTGTGACGGATGGCCTTTTCTTCACAAATTTTACCATGCTTGTTACCGTCTTGAAAATGTGATCCACCCAAGATATTTGCCCAACATCTTTAATAAGTAAGTCAAGGCAATGGGATGCACATGGAGTCCATACTATACTGGGAAACTCCTCCTCAAGCATACATCCCATAGACACTAGACACACAATTGCTTTCATTATTTGTCATTACCTGCACCACATTTTGGACTCCTACGTCCATGATGACTTGTCGCATGTGCTTCCAAATGAAAGCTCCTGTGATGGTAAGACCTGATGTAGAGGCATCGATGGCCTTAATGAATATGGTGCCTTTACATGAAGATACCAAAACATTTTAAGCATTCCTTCGGCGCATATGGTGCATATTTGACCATCCATTGCATAATATTGTGCATCCATATGTCACCCATGTCTCCTTCAAGGACTCCAATTGAGCCGGTATGGATGCTTTCTCCTTTCAAAGCTTCCGTGTGTGTAATGCATTTGCGGATGGGTCTTGCTATTTACACCCTATGCGGCTTATTGTCCTGATTGTCTTTTTCCATTGATGTGTAGTGGCCACATTGAAAGGGATAGCACACTGAATAAATAAGCGTGTGAGTTTCCTAGTTGTCTCCACAAGTACTTGCCTTTGAAGTCCTGCATGGACACTTGCACCATGCAAGGAGTCCTTTTGTCCACCACCACTAGAAGATGGCAATGAGGTCCTGTTTGCAGTTGGACCTGATACAAATATAGATGCGCTTATTTTTGATGGGCCATTGGCACCTCCAATTTGGCTAGCGCTACTAGGCCCTCTAGACCCACTAGCCTCTCCTTGCTCCACATGTGCTTCATTAGCTCGATATGGTGTTGGATGAGAGCATTTATCCTCTTTTAACTCAATACCTATACGCTTTCGACGCCAAAGATGGAGACTTACCGTTTCTTCTGCCGGCACATTTGTGCAAGGCCCGATATCTTTGTTGGGAATGCATGCCAAGTGGTCTTTCACATGCGTTACACTCCTCGATTTCTCCAATCCATAATAGTTGCAGTGCCACTTCTTTGATTCGCTAGAGTCCTCGTATCCCTTGATTGGAGTGAGGTGGCTCTAATATGGATCCGGTGCCATGATATGATGATTAGCCTTTAGGTAATGGATTATGGGAAGAAGAAGAAGAAAAAGAAGAAGAGGAAGAGGAAGAGGAAGGTAATGGATTATGGGAAGAAGAAGAGGAGGAGGAGGAGGCGGGAGTTGGAGGAGGAGGACTCGTCACTTAGGAGGCGGGAGCTGGAGTGATTTGTGAACGCATTGATTGGACCCAAATGACGAATTTGTGTGTTGGATAACTAGCACCGAAACGGGCTGCAAGATTATGAAACGACGGTTTGCTATTTCCATTCTGGCTCGAAACGGCCGGTTCGTTAAGGAGTTGCTGAAATGACGTTTCGGGATACTATGCTTGGAGGACCGTGGATAAGAGAAGGGGAATGGAGCTCGTAAAGCTTACTCTCCTACCAATATGTTGTGATAACAGCCCTTGTAGAATAATCCTCAATACAAATGGCCTACTCGGTGAAGACAACATCCCAACACTCGTCATTGTACCTAAAATCATGCATACTCTCTGCTTTGCTCTCTTCCACTCTCTCTGTCTCTTCGTGTCTAAGGAACTCCTATTGTCTCGATCTTCGTGCCTATTCCGGTCACTACAAACTGGTATCAGAACTGTAGTTGAGGCGTTTTGTACTTTTTGGAGTTTGTGTAGGTAGATCGCGTCTTTGTTAGGTGACAGTTCCAAGGGAGATATTGGAAGTTTTTGCCCTTCCCATTGCTGCACGATCGTGACCACGGGTAGCTCTAGCTTGGCCACCGAATTTTCCTTGATGGCGATCTCCACCAAGTTTGAGACATTTCCTTTTGAAGTGCCTAGGTTCATTGCAGTGAAAACATCGTAGGATTTGGTCACTTCTTTGATTGGGGACAAAGTCACTAATTGCATTTTCCCTCTGCTTCTTCCATTGGTCTTGACTTTTTGCAGATAAACCTTATGTTTGCTTCTTGCAAACACCTCAAAAATTACAGATTCACAATCTGTAACCTACACACCCACTTTCGGTCAATACAACCGAAATCACAGTGTACCCTGAAACTGTTGTCCTCAACCTTGCGGCTCTAAAACGGGGCCTGAAACGACCTCAGCCGCCCAAAATAACTACGGGAGAGTCCTAAAGGGATAATCTGCACAATATACAGTGATCTGCTCGCACACCAAATCTCACAGCAATCTGAGATTTTTGCTCGACCTTGCTTCTAGTGCCTCCACAGGCACTATCCAAGTTTGAAATTGTTGTGGTCGCTTCTCTTGTCCTCGAATTTTGTCTTCAGTGTCATGGGCCAAGGAAATTGCATCTTCGAGAGTCGTTGGCTTGAACATGTTGACTTCCGTATAAAAATGTCCAAGTAAGCCAGACATAAACTTGCGTTTATGGGTTGCCTCAGGTACATCTTCAAGCATTCGTAGTTGCAATAGAGCATTCCAAAAACGCTCTGTATATTGTAAAATAGGCTCTCGATCCCTTTGTTGCAGAAGGATCCCATTGTTTGATTGCTTTTTTCCGGAATTGGGGTGGAAGGAAATTTTGCAAAAATTTCTTTTGGAAAGTCTCCCAAGTAGTAGGACAATCAATACTCTTGCGGACAACAGTCCACCATAGGGATGCTCGGTCCACCAGATGATTAGTGACACACTTAATTTTGTCTTTCTCAGCTTACTGTTCTTCATGGAAATAATCATCAAATGGACTAATAAAAGCAAGTACAATCTTTCCATCGCGTGGCCCATTGAAAGTACAAAATTTGAAATTTCTTTTACTTATCTTTGTTTCTTTCCGAATAGATTGCGCTTCAAGTATTGCATCGATCGTACGTCATTGCGGTCCATCTTGGTCGGCAGTAGATCATTGCAGATTGGCCAATTGAGCTTGCAAGGTTTGACGTGTTTTTCGTTCCTCTTGAAGTTGCATCATAATCAAATCCAGTTTTTGCTCCATCGTTGGTTCGGGTAGGTCACCTTCAGCCATAAAATCTTCCATGGTTTGATCAGATATCCTGCAAAATTTCAAAAGACCTCACACACTCGAAATCTTGGAATCGGATTGGAATCCAGTGCAAAGGATTATACGATATTCCTCTAGTCAAAGATGACCTCTCTCTTAACGATTACCTTGTTTGTCCGAGGATTGAATAAACAGTAGGCTTTCACTTTGGAGAAATATGTGACAAAGATAAGGAGATCAGATCGGTAAGTGAGCTCTCCTATTTTATTATCAAGTGTGTGTGTGTATGCATGACACCTGAAGACTCTGAAGTGAGATATGACAGGCCGAGAGTCAAAGAATGCCTTGTACTATGTCTTTTGAGAAAGAGCCATAGTCGATCACTTGTTGAGGATGTACATCGTAGTGTTAGCAATCTCAACCCAAAGGTGCTCAGGGAGCTCTGCTGCGAATAGCATAGAGCGTGCCATTTTCATGACTGTCCGGTTCCTACGCTCTACGATTCCATTCTAAGAGGGAGAGTTGGTAGAGGTGAGCTGGCAAGAGATGCCATGCCGCTGTAGAAACTCGGAAAAATTGTGGGAGATGAACTCACCATTGCTATCACTCCTCATGCAACCAACACGATGACCCGTCTGGTTATGAACTAGCAATATCCAAGTAGAGAAATATGTGAAAGCATCAGACTTATGCTTGAGGAAGTACATCCACATGTATCTCGAATGATTATCAACTATAAAATGAAGTATATTGTGCTGTTCAAGGCGGCAGTGAATGTGGGCCCACAAAGATCAACGCAAATCAATCTAAGAGACGTTTCAGCTCTATATATAGACTGCTGAGGGAAATGGGGTACGATGTTACTTCCCGAGCTGACATGCTTTATAGACATCTCGAGCTAGCTTCAGGCGAGGAAGGCCCTTAACCATCTCATGGCGAGACAACTCATAAAGAGATTCATAGCCAAGATGTCCATGCCCTAGGCGGAAATCCAAAGATGCTCATTGTTCGTAGGCTTCCGAGATGTAGCTAATGCTTGGAAGCTATGGAACACGGAGACCTTGGTTGTCAGCTCGATAAGAAAATGGATCATGTGGTATTGGCCATTAGGCTGTGCCTCACCGCAAGCAATCACTAAAACCAATCTAAGAGTCAAGGACCTCGACTATGGTTGCTGTAAAAAAAATTGCTCACACGAACTGGCAAAGCTGCTGAATAGATAACAAGTTTATTCCAAGTTGAGGGACATGGTATATATTGTCCAACGAAGCCAAATCCGGACCCTTGTCAGTGGGAAAATTGAGGCAACCTTGAGCTTGGATCTTGATCGAGGAGTTGTTTCCTACGTGGACCCGCTCGGCTACACGGGCTCGGGTATGAAAGATGTCCTCTATAGGAGTCATACGATGTGTAGCTCCACTCTCCACAATCCAAATAGGTGTTGATGTGCTCAGCTGTGACGAGTGGGCCTTCGCAATAACCTTGTTGGGAGAGGCAAGTGACGAATGTGGATGAGACTCGTATTGAATGTCTCTACGGAGACGATGTGTTCCTTTGCAAACGAGTCAAAGCTCTCTGGAGTTGAAAACGTCCTCGATTGAGATGGCTGACCGATTGCAGCGTGAGTCTAAGCTTTCCACTGCCCCTTGCTATCACCTTGCCTCCCCTGAGGGGGGTTGCCCAACCGAGGGGTAGAGGTCTGTGACTTGGGTTTTGGTGCCGTGCCCTCGCCTTTGATCGACACTCGTCATCAAAATGGCCAGCCTCTTGACAATGTTGCCAATACCTATTCTTCTTAAGCACATTCTACCACTCGGGTTTGAGTTGAGACTGAAGTTTTCTTGTGATTTCCTTGCTTGATTTTGATTTTGATTTTGAGTTTGATTTGAAGTTTGATTTTGTTTACCCTTCCGTTGTTGCCCTTTTGAGAATGAGCAACAAGACCCCCTCTGAGGGTTTGTTCATATGAAACTAATCGAACAGTCGTGCTTGATTTTGATTTTGAGTTGGAGTTTGATTTTATTTACCCTTCCCTTGTTGCCCCTTCTAAGAATGAGCAACAAGAGCCCCCTCTAAAGGTCTATTCACATGAAACTAATCTAACAGTCGTGCATAACACAATAGTTGACACTCAAATTCATAGAATATGGGTAAATTGGAAAAAGAATCTGCTTGCTGCACAAAATTGAAGTATTTACATTGCAGCTTGTTAAGAAACAATGTGACTTGATCGTCAAAGGACTTAGGAGTCTTTGTAGTGGAGAATTCAGCAAGGAGGCACCGATACTCAGCCAACTTAACTTTCAAGTCATCCTGGTCAGAGATTTTGAAGTTTTGAAGCTCATGGTCAAGACTTATTCGATAGGTCCTATCGTGAGCCGCATAGTGGTCAGTCAAGTGTGTATCGCTTTGACACTAAGTCAAAAGGCTGAAGCTAAGAATGAAACTCAAACAATAAGCCTTGCATCAGCTCGACAATAGTGGAGGCATTCCTAGCCTTCCATGGGCAGACGATCTCGTATGAAACAAGTGCAGGAGCCAGTTTGGGTTCAAACCCCTACACAAGGTCTCATAGGTTTTGTGAGTCAAGGACATAAAGTTTGACCCGTTAAAACGAGTCTTGTCATTGAATGCATGCTTGGCGGAAGATGAGGTGGAACCGTGAGGTGTCGGGAATGTGGGGTAATGGATGTGGAGGATAAGATGGGGGTGGTGGTGTCTGATAAGGAGGAGGGGGCAAGGTGGGTAGGCAGAAATAGGCTGTGTTTAATGAGTGTCGATTGATGGAGAGGGTGCAGATGGAGATGGAGGCTCTAGGCGACACGTAAGCCCTGTCCAAATGATGGATGGGACCAATCGATCCACACTTGGGAGAGACTGGGGGAAATGCCCAAGCTGCAATGATCTCGAAAGTGTGTAAGGAAAAGATGGAACACCATCCGGCCGAGAAAGAGATGAGGTCCTAATGGCTGTGCGTTGAAGATTCCCTTGGTGTGGTGAATGAAAATACATGTGATCCTACATGAGATGTAACATGTGGTCCACATAATGGAGACTGAAAGGATGTGGTAGTGGAATAACAGGGTGGGATGGGAGGGAGATTAAATGGATTTGTGATAGGTGTAGATGTGGGCAATAATATGGGTTTCTTTTGTCCATTAAATGCACTAAAATTGAAATGATGATGATGAAGATGCATCTACTTCATTTTGACCTTTGAAAAAACAAAATTGTTTGAAGGAAAAGAATGGGAAGGAATACTCACAAACAAGGAATCCCCTAATGAATGAAGAAATGGTCACTGTAAGGAGGAGGCAAACCACAATCCCCTAATGAATGAAGAGAATAGGAAATGCCCTTTTACAAAGACGATGATGATCATGCAATAGTCAGTAACCTTTGGAATAGACAGCACGCCAAAATGCAAATGTAGCTAAGGTGGCAATTGCAGTAGCTGATACAATAGTCTTCCAGATGAATGATAGCAAAAGTTGAAAACACAGGCAGGGAAATGCTCTCTGATTGGGCAGCAGCTAGGAAACATGGGCAGTATGCCCATCTGAGCTGGTGACAGCTCGGGGCAGCTCCAAGGTAGGTAGCAGCAGCTCTAGTTGGGCAGCATCTACCAGATGCTAGAAGAAGAGAAACAAAATTTGGTGAACAGGGACATTGATGGGGGGAATGATCTGAAAGCGAGAGAGTGTGGATGCCCACAAAATGCCCTTTTATAGAGGATTTTCGGGCATTTGTCCTACTATGCCAAATAAAATATTTTAACGTCCACAAAGCTTCTGGGGCTGAATTAAGGACAAAAATCAGACATAAATGCCCAACAATTAATTGTTAATTCTAGCCTTGAATTTGGTGGCTTGACACCTCCCCTCAGGCCCAAAAAGCTGCCCAAGATGGAAAGAGAGTCATGCTCCACCAGTTAATTAGCTTAAATGATATTAGGCTATAAATACACAGCAGGAACCCCATCAAAGATACTTATGTGGCAAGGGAGTGAAGATCATCAGTAGCTGAGATGGAAGCAAAATGCAGTCCACCACAGCTATCCAAGAGAGGAAGACTGAAAGAGAAGCTACTTGTTGTCCAAGAAGGGAGAGATTCCACTAGAGAGAAAACCTTTGAGAAAAAACATTAGCCCAGGCAATAGCGGAATCACATGTTGACATTAGGGAGGAAACCTATGGAGCAAAACAGTATCCAAGGCAATAGCTGAAGGTGTCCAAAAATGCAGTCCACCCCAGCTGTCCTGAAGCAGTCTTCTCTCTCTCTCTCTCTCTCTCTCTCTCTCAGAGCTCACACACACACACACACTCTCTCTCTCTCTCTCTCTCTCTCTCAGAGCTCACACACACACACACACACTCTCTCTCTCTCTCTCTCTCTCTCTCTCTCTCTCTCTCTCTCTCTCATGTTTACCCGATGATGCTGGATTTTTAACTGTTTTAGAAAGTTGCTCTTGACCTCACATGTTATTATTTGGGTGGCAATTTGGAGAAAAGAGAATGTTTTTGTGTAGTCCCAACCAATTACTTTTCAAGAGATAAAACTGGTGTTTTTACATCTCCTTTTTGTAAATAATTGTGTGTTTGAAACAAAGCTTGTGTGTTCTTGATAGTTTTCCAATGCTCTAATGTCTTCATGAATAACTAAACTTCTGCTTTGCTTTGTGTTAGCTTATCAGCCTAATGGGCAGCCTCCTGTGTCTTCATCCAACAAAAAGATAATTGGAAAGTTACCCCTTCCATCCAATAAAGGATACACCGAATATTCGACACCTCGTGCTCTGAGAACAGAAGAGATTTCAGACGTGGTTGCAGATTTCAAGAATGCAGCAAGGAATGCAATTGAAGCTGGTAATTTTGATGTTGGCATTGTTATCTCAACTCATGACACAAACCCAAACTTGGCTATCTCCAAAGATGCAGCTACCCCTGACTCCTCAATGCAGCTACCTGTGACTCCTGCATATCTCTAAGGATGCACCTATCTACGACTCCTCAATGTGGCTGTCCTCGGTCTAACAATGTGCTGGTTTGTGTCGGACTTGTGTGAGCATGGATGCAGTTTGGGGCTGGGACCTGCAATTGTGATACGCAGTACAAGTTCTCGTGTTGACTTTATCGTATATTGCAGGTTTTGATGGAGTAGAGATACACGGTGCGCATGGTTATTTGCTGGATCAGTTCATGAAAGATGGTGTCAATGACCGTTGTGACAAATATGGGGGCTCTCTTGAAAACCGCTGCAGGTTTACTTTAGAGGTAGTAGAAAGTGTGGTACAAGAAGTGGGTGCAGATCGCGTCGGAATCCGTCTCTCTCCATTTACAGATTATGCTCAAACGCAGGACTCAGACCCTGAAGCACTGGGATTGTACATGGCTAAAGCCTTGAATCAATATAACATACTGTATGCTCATTATGTGGAACCAAGGATGCAAAACTCTCCAGATCTTACACGTGGAGAAAGTCTGGAGCCCATGAGAGAAGCTTTCAAGGGGACTTTCATTGTGGCAGGTGGGTATGATCGGGAAGAGGGCAATGTGGCCATTGAGTCAGGAAAAGCAGACCTGGTAACTTATGGCCGATGGTTCCTGGCAAACCCAGACCTCCCCAGGCGGTTTGCCTTAAAAGCACCCCTCAACATGTATGACCGTCCAACCTTCTACACTCATGATCCTGTTGTGGGGTATACTGATTATCCTTTTCTTGAAGCGACTCAACAAGTTCAAAACTCCTCCCTGTAAGAAAGGTGTGCATCTGAAATGGGCTTAACATTGTTGTAACAAAATTGATCCGAATAATTGAATAAGGAGCTTTGAAAGCTCCTGGACTCCATGCTAATATTCAATCTAAGGCCAAGCTGAAGATTCTGTGCTGGGCTATGGAGATGAGTGTGAAGAAACTCAACAAGTAATATTGCCAATAGGTGCTCATTTACAGCTTCAAAAAATCACATTCATAATTAACAAAAAGATCAGATTTCATGATAACTACAAAGTAAAGAGTAAATGGGTTTGAGCAGTTATGTGCTTCTTTCGGGGCTTGAGCCAATCAAGGTACTTCCAGAATTTTGCAATGTCATCATACAGTAGCGATTTTGATTTTTTGTTTAAAGGCTTGGAAGTAGGTTAGCCTTCATTTGAATTCTAAAATCTCCTCTCAAGTGCATGAGAATGGTGAGCCTACTGGGTCTGAAAAACTAATGTGTGCAAAATTTAATAATTGATACCCTATGGCTTTTCTTCCATTTTACATGCCCTTTATAAGACTATCTTGCTCTATGTATATAGATACATTCAGCACTTTTTTTTTTTTGTGTGTGTGTGTAGAGGCCACCATTTTATCAATATGGTCAGGTGCGATAAGGTCATCTCATCATATATGTAGGGACAGGCACAATTAGCACACCATTGGCCCTATATAGAACCAAGTGGCACTCACTCTTTTGGAACTACAGAGGTACTTGAGAGATTATATCTATTTGTCATATTGAATCTTTATTAGGGCTTGCATGTGTCATCCTTACATGCAGGAATGCATGAGACCACTCGACACATGAACAGATGAATGGAGCAGCAGCCCACCTCTATGTTACCCTGCATTCTCACTAACTTCATGGTTGATCCTATTCACCTGTAGATGATTTTACATATTCCCACAGAATTTGCAGTCGATCCTATTCACTTCCTTGTCAATCAATTTACATATCTTTCACCTCAAGGGTTTGTCATGTCTTAATCTTTCTCCCTAGTTTATTCATTTGTCTTATGAATGTAAACTAGTCGCCTAGTTATTAAGTAATGCAGCACTCAATTTTTTGTTGTCAGCTAGAACCTCATCTGAGAGAGAGAGAGAGAGAGAGAGAGAGAGAGATCCATAACATGAGCACACACGCGTGCCCAAAAACACACACACACACACACACAATTGTGAATATATACTGGTGCATTTGATATGACTCTCCTTTGCCACATGGAGGAGTTTCATATACAAAGCAACCATTTGGGGTATCACATGCATTAGTACAATATTATGTCAAGTTATAAAGTACTCCCTTGGATGATAATTTAGCATACATATATCCAATTGGAGCCTTAGTTCTTTGATTTGGCACGTCCCCATGGAAAAGTGGGCATACATGTACGCTTATCCAATTACATGGTCACTGATTAGAGAAATACATCATGTAAGGCTCCATGATATAGTACTTCTTGGTTGAACTTGGTGATACCTCTTAAATGTGTCAATATCTTAATAGTGGCACTGGTTGGACTTGATGGTTGTGCTATAAAGCTACTTTTGCTTCCTTGAGAACTCCAAAATTTTGCGAAGTGGACAGAGGTCCCAATGCTGTTTATGCATACATTTCGAATGTATGCCATATGATTTGCTTCTATCAATCAAATGCAAAACCACTCTTTACTATTAGCAGGGCTTCTCCAAGGCTGAGTAGTGCAAGCCAAACATCTCTCATCCCTTCAATTAGGTTAGACGCATCTACTCAGGCTTTGGTTTTGCACGTTAATGGCTCCTTTTCTGTCAATGGTCTGAAAACTATGATTCCTCTCAAAATGCATTTGCTGTCTTAAGACTGCAGCTTGATTCTGGCAAGGGTCTCCTAACCTGGTTCTTTTGACATTTGTGCAATCTTCAATAAACGAGACGTTAGGGAGCTAACCAAGTCCTAAACTGTTGAGAATGCTCGTCACAGGCTTTGGATTGCTTGGAGAACTAATGCCCGAGTGATTATTAGGAGTGCCAAAGCTGTTCTTTGTGCGCTCTCTCCGTAAGGTATTGGGAGTATATTGGCCTCTGGCCCCATGGTTTTTTGGGAAATACTCAGAAGCATCTCTACCATCGGGCAACTTATTCCAATCTGGGGCTGCAAGTGATGGCCACACACACACACTCACTCTCTCTGTGGGGGAGCTTAATTCTCCCCTGCCTGGCTGATTTCATGCCCGATACCCCCAATACCATGATGCTACATCTCGGGCGTGACTCTTTGCTTGAACGATAGGAGACACCATAAATTGCAAAAGGCACATTGCTCGTCCATTCTTGGTTCGGTGCCTAGTTGCCTTATATAAAACATTCTATTATAATAGTTATGACACACGCATTATAATCATATTATATGTGTATTATATATCTTTGGGTAAACAATGTGTTATATTTCGTATTTATAATTATATATAATAGCATAACTATTATATATGTAGTTACATTATTATGTGTTTAATACTTTATTTATGTTATTTTATAAGTATTGTAAATTATGTTATTATTGTTATGATCAAATATTAAATATTTATGTTGCCACAACAGGATCATGGCTTTGTGGATCGAGTTCTAGGGGTGTGTAACTTCAGTCTCTCCATCTTGGATCCTTAGAGGCACATCTATTTACATCCAAATATTTATGTTAAACAAAAGTAACATGTCTTTATATTATACATTTATAACAATAAAATTATAATTATAATCGAAAATGTATAAGTTACATATAGCACATATATTTGTAGTTGTGTGTGAATGTGTTTATCTCTTTTCTCTTGAAACAAAAAGCAAGAGAGATCGATATCCTTGCACGGAGAGAGAGAGAGAGAGAGAGAGAGAGAGAGAGAGAGAGAGAATTTAATTAATCATTCATATACAAATATTCTTACAATATAATATTAATGCTTATTATTATTGTCGTTAATAATGATTTAAAGTAATTATTCTTACACATTAATTAATGTTTATATACAATTCATATTTATGTGTATGCATATTTATAATATGATTATATACATGTATTATTGATATTTGTATTTGTCTTTATATGTATTGTTTGTATTTATATGTATATGTAAGTGTATATGTAAGTGTATATATATTTATATATATGTATATCTTATACATTTAAAAATTTACAATTTACAATGAGATAGGAGAAGGGACACATGCACACACACACACACACACACACACACACAAACTTGGTAAATGGCATGGGCACATGACATGGGTATGGCTTTCCATTAGGTGCCAATTGATTAGCATCAATGTGAATGGCATATAGCTTTTGGTTGACGTGAAAATTTTGGTGTCATGTTGATGGTAGCGGGGGACTTCTCTCAACAATGGAAGTAGGGGATCTCTCTTGAAGAGGGCCATCTACAAAAAATTGGTCTCGACCTATCATTGGGCAGTTGATCATCACTAGGTTTTGTGGGATAAGAGAGCTTTCCTTGGGACATTAATTAACATTCCCATCATTACAAAAATATTATTAAGAGCAATATGTTAATATAATTATTATTCACTTATATTATCGTGTTTATCACACCTTCTATGAGGTACCAATGTGGTGCTTGGTATAGGCGCAATGTGAATAATATTCTTGATTTCATTCTAGAATCATATTGGACAAAACATTTAGTTCTCTTGATGCATTTGTACAATATTTTTATATACGTGTGACACTATTTTCTTGAAGCATGTATATAACCTAGTGCAAAGCACTAGAAGAACACCAGCACAAAGCACCGGGAGAATCTAGATGTAGAGTGCTTAGTGTGGTCTTATGCATAATAAACATACTATTTTTTATGGAGACTTGAAACCAACCTTTCTTCTGTGGATAGGTGGTAATTCTCTAATTACAACCTAATTACATTAGTAACATTTATTACATAAATGAGAAATGTAAATTAACTTACAATCTTGGACAATGGACACCCTGTTGGTCCCAAGGCCCCAAAATCGGCACCCCCTTTCGGTATTTATTTAACTTAATTGAAGAAGAAGTTGATGTACAATGGGATTCTCCTAATCCCTTTCGATATTCCAACTCCCTTGCTGTCCAAAATGACCAACAAGTCTTCAATTTGATTTGCCCCTTGATTTAAGCAGTCAATTAGTATTCACCCACTTTGATGGAGATAGAAAATGCCCCAAATTCATTGAGTTGTTGGTCCCTCCACCTGAATTTGATTGAAAACAGCTTCAGCTCTGTTGAATCCAAGTCATGGAGTTTCCAATTCTTGGCATGCTTTCCAAGGTTGCTTCTAAACCCTAATTTCTATTGTGCAAATTACGGTTTATAACAGAGAAATCTGAATTTTGTGGCCTTTGGTGATCTTAATGCTGTAATCTTTAGAGCAAGGCTGGGAGATGAGAGAGAATGCTAAGGAGAGAAAATTCGGACTTTTTTCATGAAGAACTAAAGAAAATATGTCATTAACTGTTGCTATCATATCTTAACATCTAATAGATGTAAATAATTGAAGAAAATCAATCATTTAATGCTACTACCCTATCTCAATAGCTTGTAGATGCTGTCACCTGATGTTGATTGGTCTTCTCCTACCCCTAGCTACCTTAGAAGGTCCTCCAATTTGTGCAAATAAGACTAGCAGCATCTTCTCCCTCCCTCTTGTAGGCTGAATACACTAAAATGCATCTCTCTAGTCTCTAAAGACGTTTTTCAGTCTTGCATGCCATGTATTTTTTTACAAGTGGTAACCTTTCCAAATGGTTTTTCTAGCATTGTCTATAATTAAATATTAATTTTTAGTACTTAAATATTGAAAATTAATCTAATAATTATTTTGATACATTGAAAATTTATTTGACTAGCCAATAATTAAAATGGCTAGGCAACTTCCATTCTCGAGTATCTCTGTGTCATCTTTGATCATCAGATTGGCGTTAGGTACTATTAAACACCGCTTCTTTAGTGTCATGAGTTGACACTTATGGCTAAATGAATGACCTAGGCCAACAATTGGTACTAGATACCACCAAGTATTTATGCAGCATAACTTATAACAACTTTTGCCTCTCTTTTACATCCTATGATTTCCTCGGGTCCCAAGCTCATAAATTTACTCTAATCCCATTTACACCTCACATGTGTAACATTTACTTAACCATGTGATTAAAAATTAATCCACATGTTAAGTGAGGTTTCAAAAATAAATGTTCTCATGATAGCCCTCTCCCTTAAAATCTTCCTCAATTGAACTGCTAGATGCATCAAAAGCAAAATAGTGGATTGGAATTTTCACAAGGTATCGTAGTTAACACAACATTGGGCATTGTTGCTCAACCATTCCATACGTCCAACAACACATGCTGAAAATTACTAGCCAATCATAACATAACATAAGACTCACAAAGAATCTTAAAAACATTGTCAAATTATCATGTGACATGTCTATTTCTCATGAACTCAACTCATCTAGCAAAACCAAACCATAGCATAGTATAGCATAACCAAGCATAAACCATGGGTAAAACATCAATGGCATCATAATATATGCTACTTTTCATGGAACCAAATGTAAACCATTGAAAACCGAGCATAATTTGATCATAAATTGATCGCTTGTTGATTTGAGAACTGATCACAAGTTGCTGCAAATGTGACCCTAAATTGATCACAAACTCATTGCAAAAATTGACTAGTAATCAATGCAAAATTGATTGCAAAAGTGACCATAAATGGTTCTCATGATAATAAAAAACTAAGCTAAAACTAATAAGAAATTTTATTTTAAAATTGAGGCAAAATTCATGCCAAATTAATCATAAGCTGATGCAAAAGTATAGTTCCATGCTCGGGTGAAACTCATACTCATCTGCATACATCTCACATTGACTAGTATACTAAGTAGTAACCTCATGGCAAATATATTGTAAGCACAATACCTTGGATGCATACTCAATACATCCAAGATCCACTACATACGAGAGCTGTCCATAACTGGAGGAGTGGAAGTGCTACCTCCCCCTTGAGCATCAGACAATACTCCAGAACCTTGCTCTGCTCAACCTGGCTAAGCCTGAACTAAAGTTGGCTCTAACTAAAAGACATCTAGGTAAAGCTGCAACTGAGGATGGTTTGTCAGTCATTCTCTCCCATCCATTTGGCATCCATTGGTGAATAATTCTGAAATTTCACCAAGTATCTCATGGAAACTTTAGCTTTGACATTTCTTTCCTTATGTGTCAAGATCTGGTCGGGTACCAAAATCTCATCCAACTCCTCAACCTCAAGTTGAATTTCAACAAATGTATCCTTTGACACCACCATGAAAAGGCCTCAACAAACTGACATAAAAGGCATTGTGTATCCCCTAATGTGGAGATAATTTCAATCGATATGCCACATCACTGATCTTCTTCAACACCTGGAAGGGCCTATAGTATCTCATACTCAACTTCGAATACAATCTTTCTCTTCATTTCATCTTTTTCAGCGTTGGTTTTTCAAAACGTAGCAATACATAGTCACTTTCTTCTGCAAATTGCAAATCACATCTATGGTGATTAGCTATCCTCTTTTGCTTTTCTTACGATCTCTAAAGTGCATATTTTATCTTTGCATAGGCTACATCCAAGTTTTCCACATAACAATCAATCTCAAAGATCTTATTCATGGTACCTTCTTGCCGCCCTCAACCACCTCAAATAGAGCTTTGCTCGTAGAACTAATGTCCACCTCAAAGGTACTTGTAAACCAATTCGATGCAAACATTTGCTTGAATTGTACCCATGTTGATGATGCTCTATCTTGCATTAAAAGAGTAGACCACCATTGTAATGTATTCCCCTTCAAGAAAGTAGCTGCCTTTCAAATCTTCGAGGAATCATGAAGTTCCCCCCTAAATAGGCTATATTAAACAGTTAAATGAAAGTCAAAGCTTTCAGTCTATCTTGTACACCACTAAAGGACTCAAACTTCATTACTTTCCCACCCTCATCATAGTCTTTTGATGCCCCTTTGGGTGTTAAGTTGTCATACATTGGTTGTTGCAAAAAAAGTGCATTTGTCGAATTTACATCAAAACCAATGGCAAACAAAGCATTTGCATGACCAACATTCATTCCTCGAGCCCCATAAGCATTGGGGGATGCAGATGTAGTACTAAACATGCTACTTTGTGCCCTAGGCATCGAGCCAATGTTGCCATTACACATAAGGTTTTGCATATTTCCAACCATATCCGAATACATTGGGCCTTGTACACCATGCATTGGTTGTTACATATCATAGGGATTTGTGCCATACATTTCAGTATACGGTCCTTGTCCAACCATAGCATGAAAAATTGTGCTTCCACCAAAATATCATGGCTACCCCATCATAGCATGCATACTCGACTATCCAAAGTTCATTGGATTGGCACTTCTGTGATGGCCTTGCATTTGCATTCCTTGCCCTGTAGGTACCAATTATTTTATTTCATTACCATCTTTGGGAGCTTCAAATGAATAGTTTGGCATTATCTTCAGTGCATCATGCTCTCCTGAAAGGTGTAAAAGATGTCCATGTTTTGAGCCTTATCCAAGGTCAAGCATTGCATTTTCTTCATTCCCATGTGAATGTTCATACTGAGAGGCATCATCACTACTTGAGTCCATCTCACGGTATGAATACATATTACTGTAATTTCTCAGCAGAGAGTAAAAATTAGCACTAGCACAAAGCTTTGGCTTGTAATCAAGTGCTTGGGGCCTACCAAATCAAGGGATTGAGCGGTCTCGATGATGGAACCATGAAACTAACCTTGCTTGGATGGGTGGTAATTTCCTAATTACAACTTAGTTATAACATTAATATTTATTACAAAATTGAGAAATGCAAATTAACTTAGAATCTTGGACAGTGAACACCTTATTGGTCCCAAAATTAGTGCCCCTTTTGGTATTTAATTAACTTAATTGAAGAAGAAGTTGATGTATAATGGGATTCTCCCAATCCCTTTCGATATTTCAACTCCCCTTGCTATCCAAAATGACCAGTAAGTCTTCAATCTGATGTGCCCCTTGATTTAGATAGTCAATTGCCTTCATCCACTTTGATGGAGATGGAAAATGCCCCAACTTCATTGTTTTTTTGGTCACTCCATTTGAATTTGATTGAAGGTAGCTTTAGCCCTGTTGAATTCAAGTCTTGGAGCTTTCAATTTTCAACATGCTTCCAGAGGCTAGTGCTAAACCCTAATGTTTGATATTGCAGATTAGGGTTTACAACAGAGAAATCCAAAATATCTCAGTCTCTAGTGATCTCAATGCTGTAATCTTCGGAGCAATGCTATAGAAAGATTGGAAGATGAGAGAGAATGCTAAGGAGAGAGAAAATTCAAACCTTCTTGGTGAAGATTTGAAGAAAATCTGTCATTTATTGTTGCTGCCCTATCTCAATTGCAGATGCAAAGAACAGAAGAAAATTACTCATTTGCTACTACTACCCTGTCTCAACAACATGTAGATGTTGTCACTTCCTGCTGATTGGTCTTTTCTTGCCCCTAACTGCCTTAGAAGGTCCTCCAATGGCTGCAAATCAGATCAATAGTATGTCCTCTGTCTCTCTTGTAGATTGAATACACTAAAAATGCCTCTCTCCAGTCACTAAATGTATTTTTCAAACTTGCATGGATATTTTAAACAAGTGACAGCCTTCCCAAAAGGTTTTTCTAGTATTATCCATAATTAAATATTATTTTTAATCTTTAAATACTAAAAATTAATCTAATAATTATTTTGGTATCCTAAAAAATAATCTGACCAACCGATAATTAAATTGTCTAGGCAACTTCCATTCCCAAGTGTCTATACATCATATTTGATAATCAGCCTGACATTAGGTACCATTAAACACCACTGCTCTAGTGTCACAAAAACTGACACTTATGGCCAAATGAATGACCTAGGTTAACAACTGTTGGCACTAGATACCACCAAGTAGTTGTGTGACATAACTTAAATGGGCTCGTAAATTTACCATAACCCCAGTTACACCTCACATATGCAACATATACTTAACCATGTGATTAAAAATCAATCCACATGTTAAGTGAGGTTTTAAAAATACATGTCCTCATGACAAACTTATTATTTTGAATCTCAAAAGTGAGCTATATTATTGGATGGGTGCGAGTGAGATTCCACATATGTAGCTTAACCTCTTGTAATATGTAATGGGTAAACATGGACTCGAAAAAAACTCTATGCAATGGATTAGGAAACCTTAAACTATACCCTTTCCTATTATCATCATTGTATGTCTTTGTCCCTCCCAAACATTCTTAGGCTCCTGGCTACTTTTTATAGGGAGCCCACACCAAGAAAGGGAGTCGGCTCATAAACTTTTCACCCCAATTATGACTTTTTTACAAGTTTTTTCACTCTTATTGTATGTGGATCTAGAGGTCCCTACCACGAAAGATTATACTACAACCTTATGCTCCACTATCTTTCCTTAAAGTGCCATGCTACTAGGGTAGTCAATTTGGAGTCCTCTTACCCAAAATAAGTTTTCTTCATCTCAAAAGCTATCTAACAGTGTTGTAAGTTGAAATCTTTATTGTTCATACTCCATTTAGTCATAGAATGTAAATATCTTCTTGGTAAAATTGTCAAATCTATTAATTTTATGATCCTTCATGTGAAAAATTAGGTATATTATATTACCTAATCAATTGTAATATAATAAATAAATGGTGCTATAATCAAAATACATATGCACGAACTTGTTAATATGTAGTATTGTTCAAACTCTATAGTTTGTAGAGATTAAACATAGTTATATTTATTATAAATAATATTTTAATACATAATATTATATTTTTAATAATAAAATATATAAGATATTCTAAAATTATATGTATGAGTTGTAGAAAATGAAAAATATAATTTTTATAATGCTTATCATAAAATCATGGTTTTCTCTCACAAAAAGCTTATTTTTGCAATTATACTCATGAAGCCTTATCCACTAAATATAGTCGATTTGAGTATCCATATGTCCATATTCTGAGTTCGTAGTGGTAAGTTATGATAGAAATAAGTTGGAGATTGCATTAGGATGCTTCAAACTACATAGATACAATGAGTTCATGTCCTTACTTCGTTTCTTTTTTAGTTATGTGCGATTACTTCTCTTATGATTATTGAAGTTGATTATAACAATTGAGATTGAAAGTAGAATTAAGATTCATGTATATATACATAATTCGATATGTCACATATTAAAACAAGCTTTTCTTGAGGAATATATTATTCAAGAAGACATGTACAGTAAATACTATGGTTCTCAGGCAATTCACGAATTCATATAGAAGATACCTAATTGAGGTAATCCAGATTCATCATCATCATCCAGAAATTCAAGATTGTGATTATGAATGAGATTGAGAGTGAGAGTGAGATTGGAATTCCTTATCATGTACATGATATAAGCTTGGGGTGGTTGGGAGGTTTAAGCTCCATATTGAAATGCATGTTGTGATCTTTCATTGTTTCTACTCTATAGACTTCACTAGATATTATATCGATTTCTCTTCTTCTCTATTTTCTTCATATGCATCTTTATTCAATTTGGTTGGAGATGTGATTTTTCATGATTATGGAGTCATGTTACAAGTGGTATTAGAGCAGTTCTGATTCGTGAAGATGAAAAGCTTTGAGCAAAGAATCGAGTAAGAAGAATTTATTGAATGTCTTCTAGTGATATGAGAAGAGAACAAGCTAGCAAGAAAGCTACAAAGATATCAAAGATCATCATGGATCTAGGAGGTGAAGCAAATATGATGTGTATGGGCGAGTCAACTAGAAAGCAATCTCAACAACCTAGATCGCAACAACAAGCAAAGAGAAAAGAAATATATTTTGAAGATGATGCTAGAGAATCTATTATCAGAGCAGGATGATTACATGATCAACTTCAAGATAAAAGACTTAGAAAGAAATATCAAAGAAGATTTTACTATGAACCTAATGTTTGAGAGAGCAAATGTAGACAATTAATAAGGAAGTGATCGAGATAAACATAAAAATGGCATCTATATGAAAGGCAACAATAATGCAAGGATTATTTGGGTTTATGCGGTCTTTGGATTTTATGTTTTCCCTACAATTATTTATGACAATTAAAATAGATAAGTATCTTTCTCTCCTTTATTTTTTTATTTTCTAAATATTATCATGCATATTTTTACATTGGTGAGATATTATGATTTTTAGATCATTTTGATGGAAATATATTTCTATTAAATTTTTCTTTTGTTATGACTCATACAAAAGAGTTTCTTTTATTTTTTAAAAAGAAAGCTCTTATACTTCAGTATGTTGAAAATTACTCTACTCAAGCAAAAAATAATAATACAATCTTAATTAGGTATATAGTTATTATACTTAATATATAGTAGTCAAGATGTGATTGTATTTTTCTATTCTTTCTCTATATGATTATAGCAAATGCTTTGTTTAGAATTTTGAAGTTTTATTTTAGAATATTATTTTACTTAATCTCTTTAGCTTTATTTAGAATGTTGAAGTTTTATTTGAGTAAGAAATCTATTTTTAGATATTTTTAAAATAAATTCTTTTAAAAAGAATGATAATTATTATTTCATTAATGATTTTGAAAGAAAACAAGACGTAGAAAAATTTTAATATCAAAATTTAGATATTCTAAATTTAAAAAAATCTTGATTAATTAAATTTGTGTTAATTGAAAACTTGAGAGAAAAATTTGATAAGAATACTAAGTTATTTATGATAGATATTAAAAAAGATTTTAAGAGTTTTAGGCTTACGAAAACTATTTTTCTAAATTTAGTGAAGACTTAATTTAAGAATGATGTGATCATTATTCTATAAGTTTTTTTTAAGTGAATAGACTTTTACTACTAAAGAAATTATCTTATTTCATAGGATTAGCTTTTACACAAAATGTATACTCTAATCAAATTAATTATGGAAGTAGCATGAGGGAGAAAGTGGGATATCTAATCTCTTTTGTTGCTACTCATAGATTTATCTTCTCAATATTGTAGATATAATAGCATTAATATATTTAAATCTCATATGGATCTTGAATGGAAAAACCTTTAAATTCGTAGCTTTTCTTTAGATGAGAGAACTAATGAATAATAACTCAGTTCATAAGGATTATTTATTATATGATTATTCTTATATTATATTTCATGAAGTATCAAATCTCAAAACTCATTTGAAGAAGAGTGGGAATCGCATATGAACATACTATTTGGATTACTCCAAGAAGTATATGATATAACTCTCTTAGGAATATTCAAGCTATATGATACTCAGGAGACAAGTTCTCACTTTTTTTTGCTTATACTAATAAATTTTAACATATTTTCTACATTCATTATTTAAAAAAATATAAGTAAAGTAAAATAAAAATATATATTAAAGTATGTTAAATTCAATAGAGTTGTCATTTTGTGGTTCTTAGAAATGAGTTATTATTTATAGATGCTAAATATTACAATTAAATAATTTGAGTAAATCGATTACTTCATAAGCTTTATTCTGTAATAATGAGATAAAATAAAATCTCTATTAAAAGATGGTGAAAATTAGAGTCGTCTTATTGGTAAATAATGTGTTGTCATTGAGTGTGGATTCAATGAGCTAATATACATGTAACTATGATGATAGATAGAGAGGGAGGAAGGAAAACTCAATTTGATTTTGAGTTTGTGGGTGAGATATTTTACAAACATTTCTATTCTCTTACTATGGAATATCAAAGATATTTCATTTTATAGATGCAAACATAATACATGTTGTAATGAAGATATGCGAAACATTGATATTTTGGATTTGTTGATTCATATTCTATGATATCCTCTTATATGTAAACATTATGATGGATACTATGAAAACACATATATGAGAATCTATTAGCAGTCATGTTTGTCATGCCTTGTCATCTCCTGCCTGTGAGCCTCAGTCTGAGTCAGACGAGGACATTAGGAGCTCTGACATGTCTATCATGTGTTATGATGGGGGAGGCTAGTCACTCTCGACTGGCTGTCTTAGGATGTGTATTTCTTCTTGGCCTCTTTTAGTGGGTAGCCAGCACTGGCTGCCTAGCCACTTTTTTGGTCACTGATGTGGGGCACCCATTTTAGGGCATTTTTAGGGTTTGCGCCCATTTTAGGGTTAGGGTTAGGGTTTGTCCTTTTGCCTATTTATAGACAGCCCCCCTCCCCACTTGATCACTTGTCTTCTTGCAAATTCCGACACTCCTTCTCCCCCCTGGTGGTGCTGCCATCATCATCAGCCTGATCTGGTGCCCTCAGTGACGCTTCGGGCTGCGTGCAGGGACTGATCAGTCCATTTCAGTGTATTCAACATTCATTTCAGTCAGTGCAAATTTCTCTTCCTTATTTTCTGCTTTCTCTCTCTCTCTCCCTCCGTGTTCGTATTCCCTCTTCCACAGCGCACTCTCACATGGTATCATCGCCTGACTGAGAGCACGGAGGACCTAACCTTGTGGAGAGATACCTCACCCCTCTTCTGCTGCTGTCGCCTCATCTCCAACTGCCCAGGCGGCCCCTCCAGGTGGCCATTCTTCTTGCGTTTGCTGCAGACGACTCCTCAAGAGGTTGCCACATCATCAAACGACCCCTCCTGCTTGCGTTTACCATCAGACGGCCTCTCCTTCAGCTGGGCGACACATCATTAGGCTGCGTTTTGCAGATTTGGTGGTCGTTTTCACTCCTGACGGCTCCTATCCTGCTGGCGACCCTATCCCAGGCTGCGTTTTGGTGCTGGCGGCTTTTGTTTTGGTGATCTTCATCAGATACCCTTACGTTTTGCAGCTCCAGGTATTTGTAGGCTATCACAGCCTGCGTTTTGGTGGTTGGTGACCAGACTGCTGGTCATTATTCAGCATCGGAAAAGTTTTCTTTGGTGTTTGGTGTTTTGCATATTAGGAGATGTCTTCTCATCAGTTTACTAGCTTTGATGACTCAAATGACGAGCTTTTGTCTCGACACTCATCTGAACGGAGGCGTGATTTCTATCACGAGGACCATCGTCCATAATCTATTCCTCTTTCTTGTCCCCCTTCTATTCATGTATCTCGGCAAGCCCCTTCCAGTGGGCCGAAGATGCCGCCTTTGGTACCCCCTGTACAGGTACCCGCATTTCCTCAGCTGCCCAAAGAGGACCAGTTGGATGGCTCCAACTTTTCTCTATGGTCCTGCATGGTGGAGTGTATCTTGGACTCCTTCGATCTTTGGGAGCTTGTTTCTGTTCTTATTCCCCGGCCTAAGGTGGATCCTGCAGATGGGACATCTATGGATCGTGCAGCCTTATGGGATCGACTCAATTCTAGAGCCAGATCTTTCCTCTTTCTGAGTTTGCAGGATTTTGTCCTTGTTCATGTTCACAGGTTGAAGACTGTAGCAGACGTGTGGAGAAAGCTCGTGTCTCTCTATCAACAGAAGATGTTTGCCCACCGGATATCTCTCGAAAAGATGTTGCAGATGCTCGCTATTGATGATAGTCCTTCCATGAAGGACCACATCAACAGATTACAGGATATCAGGGATGAGCTTTCATCCTTCGGTCGGACGATATCTTCTGAAGGCATGGCTATGATTCTCTTGACTCAACTGCCATCGCCTCGGTTTGATGTCTTCTACACCAGCCTTCTTACATCGTGGACCCGTGAGAAGCTTCTATGGGAGGAGCTATCCTCGCTTGTCTTGGAGCACGACGAGCGACTCAGAGAGGTCAGCGCTAGTGGATCCGACTCCACTAGAGCCTTTGTTGCAGGTTCGGGAGGACAGAAGAAGAAGAAGAAGAAGTCAAAGGCTAAGAAGAAGGATAGTTCTTCAGGCTCTGACATAGATTCAGAGAGACCGAAGTGCCCACACTGTGGGAAAGGGACACATCCCGAGGAGAAATGCTGGAAGAAGTACCCTCACCTTCGTCCGGGAGCAAAGGGTGGATCTACATCGGAGCCTTCTTCTACCTCTACACTAGCTGTTACCCATGAGTCAGTGCTCCTTCATATCCATGCTTTGGAGGAGGATCCTTCTTCCGTGGCTGCAGTGTCTTTTGCGCAGCCTTGGTTAGTGGACAGTAGTGCTTCGAGTCATATGACTCCCCGAGGTGATTTGTTACAGGATCTCTGTCCACCAGAGGGTTCAGTCACTGTTGGTGAAATTTTATCGGTATCTATTCATGGTGTTGGCACATTGCCTTTGTTTACCGACCGACCTTCGAGCTCCTTTTCACAGGCCCTACATGTTCTGGATTTGGGCCTTCCCCTCCTCTCAGTTTATGGCCTTACGAGGCTTGGCACACGAGTGATCTTCACCGAGCATGCCGTTGTTATTGAGGATTCTTTCACATGAGCTATCTTATCTACAGGTTGGCAGGAGAGCGGACTTTACAGACTCCATTTCCCTTCTTTGCTACAGGGTCCTCCGAGGCAATCTATTGCTACACCTGTTCCCGCTTGTGCACCTTCTATTCCACAGGTTCCTTCCCATCCCCCACCTTCTCCTCCAGTGGTTCCCTCGTACCCCCCATCCCTTTCAGAGGGGGACAATCTCGGTGATGCGGCTGTGGATTCCCTAGCCCCTAGTGTTTTAAAGGGGGATTCCCAGGATCGTGAGGAGCTCCTTCAGCGGCAGTCTACATCGACGGACTTCATCGACATTGGCATTCCTCTTGCCACCCTAAGATCTATTTCTTCTTCGGCCTTCAGCCACATCCAGGATCTGAGAGGGGGTGTTAGCAGTCATGTTTGTCATGCCTTGTCATCTCCTGCCTGTGAGCCTTAGTCTGAGTCAGACGAGGACATTAGGAGCTCTGACATGTCTATCATGTGTTATGATGGGGGAGGCTAGTCACTCTCGACTGGCTGTCTTAGGATGTGTATTTCTTCTTGGCCTCTTTTAGTGGGCAGCCACCACGGGCTGCCCGGCCACTTTTTTTGTCACTGATGTGGGGTGCCCATTTTAGGGCATTTTTAGGGTTTGCGCCCATTTTAGGGTTAGGGTTAGGGTTTGTCCTTTTGCCTATTTATAGACAGCCCCCCTCCCCACTTGCTCACTTGTCTTCTTGCAGATTCCGACACTCCTTCTCCCCCGTGGTGGTGCTGCCATTATCATCAGCCTGATCTAGTGCCCTCAGTGATGCTTCGGGCTGTGTGCAGGGACTGATCAGTCCATTTCAGTGTATTCAGCATTCATTTCAGTCAGTGCAAATTTCTCTTCCTTATTTTCTGCTTTCTCTCTCTCTCTCCCTCCGTGTTCGTATTCCCTCTTCCGCAGGGCACTCTCACAGAATCTTCATCCTATGATATGGGATATATTTGCGATATTATATTATCGATAGTGATTGAATACTTCTTTTGAGAGATATTAAGATGATTGAGCAAGCCGCTTTGGAGGGGAGATCATATAAGTGTCTTGCAAAAGATGCAACTTTGAATAAGAATGAGAATCTAAATCCAAATATGGTTGGACTTGACTCTACTGTGATGAAGATTCTTCAAGAAAAAAAAAGGATTGACTTGAAGATTTTGATGATCACTTCATAAACACTAAATGAAAAGAACCATAAAGAAGATATCTAGCTATTCAAAAGACTCTTTGTGAGACTTTATAAAGTGATGTGTGCTGTTGAGAAGACTCTTTGTGGATATTTTATAATAAATATTCTTGATTTGAAGACTATACTCTTATGAAGATATATATGGATTTGAATATAAATATCTATACAAGTGATACTTAAGATCTATAACCACATTCAAGATACAACAACAAACATAGAGGTAATGCAAAAGATAAGTTAAAAAAAAAATCTTTGATATTTTAGCATAACAAGTCTAACTTTTATTCAAAAATAATAAACAAGATTTAGAAATCATGTTTTTTAAGAGGAGTCGGATGATGTCATTTATATTTCCTCATACGTGTTAGTTAGCCAAGCTTTGAGGACAAAGGTTTTGAGGAGGGATCGAATGTAACAGTCTTCTTCGTAAAACTATCAAACTTATTAATTTTATTAATTTTTCAATGTAAAAATTTATATATATTATCGTATCTCATCAATTGTAATATAATAAATAAACAGTGATATAATTAAAATACATATCAATGAACTTATTAATAGATAATATTGTTCAAACTCTATAATCTGTAGAGATTAAACATAGTTATATTGGATATAAATGATATTTTTAATTTTTTAAATAGATAATATGATATTTTTATAATAAAATATGTAAGAGAGCTTAAAATAGTGTGTATGAGTTGTAGAAAATAAAAAAATATACTTTTTATAATGCTTGATCTAATATCATTATTTTCTCTTACAAAAGATTTGATTTCGCAATTCTAACTGTGTTGCCTTGTCGACCACATCCTAATAGAAATAAGTTGGAGATTGTATCATGACAGTTTAGGCTACATAGATAGGAGTTCCTATCCTTATTCATTTTTAAAAAAAGTTATGTGTGATTATTTATCCTATGATTATTGAGTTTGATTATAACAATTGAGATTGAAAGTAGCATTAAGATTTTTATATATACATCTAATTTGATATGTCACAAATTCAAATAAGCTTTTCTTGAGGAATACATTATTCAAGAAGACATATACAATAAATACTATGGTTGTTAGAAAATTCACAAATTCATATAGAAGATACCGGTTTGAGGCAATCCTTCTTCTTGTTATTCATTCAAAAATTCAAGATTGTGATTGTGATTGTAAATGAGATTGAGAGTGAGAGTGAGATTGGAATTGCTTATCATGTACATGATATAAGCTTGAGGGTGGTCGGAAAGTTCAAGCTCCATATTGGAGTACATATTGTGATATTTCATTGTTCCTACTCTATAGCCTTGATCAGATATTATATCGATTTCTCTTCTTCTTTGTTTTCTCCATATATATATATTTATTCAATTCGATTGGTGATGTGATTTTTCATTATTATGAAGGAGTCATGTTACTTACAAGACCTCCAAACCAAAGTAAAGCTATATGATTTCTATGTAGGAGATGTTAGTTCTTTAAACCAATTTTAATAATCTAAATCTCCTATATACTAGTTTCTCTTTGTACTTGTTTCTACTTCAAAGTTCTTATTATTGTCATTCTTTTTCTCAATGAAACTTGTTGTTGATATAACCAATCATAAATACTGTGGACTTACATGTTTCTATAGATGACAAGTATGAATTGATTAAATTACTATATGTAAATGATCCTTTGAACAACCTCAATCCCCATATCTATTCCTTGGTTCATTACCTATGCATGTTGGGAATGCTAAACAATACCAGGTTCTTTGTATCCATATTAATAAGCTTTCTAAAATGAGAGACATTGAATTTCAAACTCAAAAGATAAGCTCAATTAATGGAAAGAAACAACAAAGAGAAAATGATGAGTAAGAGCACATTTCAAAGAACTATCTAAGAAGAGAATATGTAATTGGTCGAAAATTTTAACAAATGGAGAAAAAGGGAGAGTGGTGGAGGATAATCAAAAAGGTAGAAAAAGAAATTATTGATTAGCTCCAAGGATAATAGTATTGATGAATAGTGGAACTCACGAGTGACACAATAAAATGTTCTAATGAATTTAAAACATCTTGGATTATGGAAGTTTCTCTAATTCTATTGTCCATGCTTAGAAATAGTTTTGAAGATCATGATGGAAAAGCTAAGGGTCAATAATTGGAGCTTTTGAAAGCATTCTTTAAGAGGAACCATTTTATTCATATTTTGAGAGTTTCTTGATACCATATCCTATGTCTTGAATACAAGCTGTGAGATAATGTCAAGTTGAGATGCTCGATGTTGGTGCAATGGCTTTGATACCAGTTAAAGGGAGTGAGCCCGAAGTGGAAGCACATAAGAGGAAGCAAGAGCTATGGTGGAAGGAGAGAGAGAGAGAGAGAGAGAGAGAGAGAGAGAGAGAGAGAGAGAGAGAGAGAGAGAGAGAGAGAGAGAAGATGTAGAAACTGTAAAATATTACACGGCGCAGTGAACAGAATCTGAGAAAGAGATAGAGAGTACACAACAGATAAGAGGAGAATCAGTAAATTCTTTAACTCCAAACAACTGATACAAAGATGGCTCTGTCCACCCGTGCGCTTCCACTGTGTGAAGCTTAGATGGCGATCTAGACAGAAGATAGGTGAAGAGCTTAAGGCTAGCTGGAACAACAACTCTGACTGGGTGAAAGATGAGTGAGAGATGGCTGAGAAGGGGTTTATCTTTTATAGCCCGCGAAGGTCGTTAGGTCGGCCTGCTGACCGACCTACCATATGAGCCTCCACTAGTCGGCCAAGGAATATTCCAGGGAATATTCCCTTTACCATCGGGGATTGAGTTACACTCTCCCCCGTCTCTAACTCTCGGACCGACCTACCATATGAGCCCCCGGACCCCACAATAAGGGCCCCTTTTAACTCCCTTACACCGCAACTCGATGCAATGCACCTCGAGTTGCTACCAGCTTAACCACTCCGTCTAACCCAAAGATTAGACCCACAACGGTCACCTTTTTGCCATCCGGTCACATAGACCTCATCTAATATACAAGTCAGGACTCAACCAATGTCCGGGCTCACATTTGGCTTCTCCTCATAATGGGGGCCTTACAACTTTCAGCACCATGGATCATTGGTAGCACCTAATGAGGGTGGGGCATTGATCATATCTAACACCCCCCCTCAATGTCCACCCATAGGTAAACTATCTCCTCGGCCCAATGCCGAGTCTCTGAAGATGAACTTGAAGCAGATCCTTCGTCAGTGCTTTGGTGAAGATATCTGCTCCATTCTCCTCTGTTGGACAGTAGACCAGTTCCACTATCCCATCCTCCATCAAATCATGCACATAGTGATACTGGATCTCTATATGTTTGGTGCGTGCATGAAACACTGGATTTTTGGCAATGGCAATGCAACTCTGATTGTCACATCTCAGCACAGTTGGTTCTTCATCCTGCACTCCCATATGCCATAGAATCCTTCTCAACCATATGGCTTCACATGCAGCAAAACAAGCTGCCTTGTACTCTGCTTCGGTAGAAGACAATGCCACTGTTGGTTGCTTCTTACTAATCCAAGAGAAAATTCCTAAACCCAAAGAGAAACAATAACCAGAAACTGACTTCCTGGAATCAATGTCTCCTGCCCAATCTGAGTCACAGTTCCCCACAAGAGAAGTTCCGAAACTGTATGTGATACCATAGTCAAGAGTTTTCTTCAAGTATCTGAGCACCCGCATCCCAGCCTTCCAATGACTCTCATGAGGTTTGTTTGAGAACCTGCTCAAAACACCAACAGCAAAACTGATATTTGGTCTGGTGTTACACAAGTAGATCAGACTGCCGGCCAACCTCCTATACCTCCCAATGTCTGCTAGTGCTGATGTATCCTCGATGGATAACTTTGCATTCACCTCCATAGGTGTAGCTATCTCCTTGCACTCGGTCATGCCAAATGCCTTCAAAATCTCCCATGCATACTTCTTCTGAGAGATGAAGATCTTTCCTGGCTCCTGCCAGACTTCAATCCCCAAACAATAGTGCAGCAAGCCCAAGTCTGTCATTTCAAACTCAGAACTCAAAGCCTTTCGAGTTTGGTTGATCATATCTTCATAGTCACCTGTAATAAGAAGGTCGTCCACATATAGGACAATCACTACAGACTTTTTACCATCCCTGTAAACATACAAGTTAGTATCTGAGGCACATCTTTTGAAGTTTAGGTTTAAAAAGAACTTATCTATCCGCTGGTACCATGCTCTGGGGGCTTATTTCAGCCCATATAATGCCTTCTTTAGCTTACACACTTTGTTCTCAGAATGGGGGGCCTCAAACCCTGGTGGATGAGCCACGTACACCTCCTCCTTGAGGTCACCATTTAAGAACGCTGACTTAACATCCATTTGGTACACTGGCCACTTCTTGTGGGCAGCTACTGCAAGTACCGTGCGAATAGTGGTCATTCTGGCAGTTGGGGCAAGTGACTCTTGAAAATCAAGCCCTTCAACTTGTGAAAAGCCTTGGGCAACCAGTCTAGCTTTGTACTTTTCTAAGGTACCATCAACCTTGTACTTTACCTTCCAGATCCACTTGGTGCCAATAACCTTTCGCTTTGCTGGTCGATCCACTAGCTCCCAAGTGTCATTCTTCATTATGCTGTCATACTCCGCCTGCATAGCAGCCTTCCATGATGGATCTGCAAGTGCTTCTTCTAAGTCAGTTGGCTCCTTTACTTCTCTCATAATCTCAACCATCAAGGCCATATTGACTATGTGAGCAGAAGCCCTCCTTTGCTCCTCTATTCTCTGAGACCTCCTTGGTTCGTCTGCCTTCTCCTCAACAGATGCAGGCATAGGATTATTGTGGTCATAGAGCTGCTTCACCCAGCGCGGCAATGGCTTTTCCGTTGGGGTGATGTCAGGTTGGTGAACTTTTTCCTCATCATCTAAAGATGATGCTTCCTCCTCCTTAAGGATAGGGACAGCTCTCGGGACAGGTTCATAGTGGACTACTTCTTCGCTTGATGATAAAGTGGAAGAATTTGCCTTCTCCTCCTCCACTGTATGCGGCTCCTCCTTGAACACCACATCACGACTCGCAATGATCTTCTTTGCCTCTTGGTCATATAACTTGTAAGCCTTCTGCTCATCACTATAACCCAAGAAGATACATTTTCTGCTTTTTAGTTGTAAATTGTTTCTCTTCTCATCTGGAACATGTGCATAACATTCACATCCAAAAATTCTGAAATGTGAGACAGATAGTTTCTTACCAGTGTAAGCCTCATGAGGTGTTTTTCCCTTGAGAACCTTTGTATAGCTCCAATTTAGAATGTAGACTGCAGTATTAACAGCTTCAGCCCAAAAATGGTTAGGCAATCCCTTGCCCTTTAGCATGCATCTTGCCATCTCCACAATGGTGCGATTCCTGCGTTCCACAACACTGTTCTGCTGAGGTGTGTGAGGCGTTGTCAATTGACACTTGATCCCTTTGCTCTTGCAAAAGCCTTCAAACTCCTTTGAGTTGAACTCACCACCACCATCTGTTCTAAATTTCTTCACACTTTTCCCTGTTTCATTCTCAACAAGTATTAGCCATTCTTTAAACTTACCAAAAGCTTGAGCCTTATCACGAAGGAAGTACACCCACATCTTCCTACTGTAGTCGTCGACAATCAACATAAAATAAGAAGATCCCCCCAAGGCCTGTGTAAGCATCTTACCACACAAGTCAGCATGCACCAACTCTAGAGGAGCCTGTGCTCTATTCTTGCTTTCTTGTGGAAATGCCTTTCTATGTTGCTTGCCCATCATACAAGCTTCACATGGTTCCTTCAATTTAGTTATTGTAGGTAGGTGAGCAACCATACCTTGCTTTTGCATCTCCTTCAATACTGCAAATCCGATGTGTCCAAACCTTTCATGCCAAAGCTTACTTGTGCCCACTCCAGCGGTGGCTGTAAGAGCACTTAGCTCATACAGGTTGTTCCTTCTTTCTCCTTTGCCAACAATTGTGCTAGCACTATCAATAATTTCTGCACCTGTCTTCTTGAACCTCACTTCATGACCAAGATTAGTTATGGCAGCAACTGATAAGAGATTTCTCCTGATTTCGGGAACATACAACACATTTGAAAGCTTTTTGAATTCACCATTTGTAGCAACAAAAGAAATAGTACATGTGCCCGCAGCAGGGCATTTAGCATCATTTCCAACCGTCACAGTGATGGATTCTTGTAGAGGCTGCATAGAACTGTATAGACCTTTCTTGTTGGTCATGTGACGGGAGGCCCCACTATCCAACACCCATGAGTCAGTGGTAGATTCTTATTGCGCCGAGGAGCACACTTCCTCAATGATCGCCATGAATAATTCCAACTCTGCTTCAGTCGTATTGGCTGTCTCTTTCCCTTTACTTTTAAGGGTACTATTCTTTTCATCTGCCTTCTTGACACAACAATCTGCAATTGCATGTTCTTTCTTCTTGCAGTAGAAGCACTCTCCTTTAAACTTCTTCTTGCCGCCCTTCTTCTTTTTGTCACCATCATTTTTGGTGGAGGAACCACCTTTGCCTTTTGCATTGGCAGAGAATGCAGCATCTCCATTGTTGCTTCCTTCTCGGGCAGTTACTAGTCCATCAAACTTTTGTGGACAAATCCGAAGACACCTCCGAGCTAGCTCTTCGCTAGTCTTTTGTATCCCAGCGCTAGCCATCTAGTCGCGCAGATTCTTAATTCGAGTGATGAATGCTTCAACTGTCTCTCCTTCAGCAAACTTCTCTGCTGCTAGTTGATTCTCCAAGTTTTGAATCCTTGTTTGGTTTAGTGTTTCATACTGACTCCTTAGTACATTCCACGCCTCTGACGCTTTGGTTGTATGTTGAATCAAAGTTAGAGCACTGTCAGAACAGCTTGTAACTAAGGCACACAATGCATCTGCATTCCTTCGTTTCCAAGCTCGTACAAGATCTGCATTCGGAGGAATCATCACACTAGGATTTGATGGGTTGGGGGTAGGCTGTGGTTCTGCGTCAGTCCCCAGCACAGTCTCCAGAAGCTCATAAGAATCAAGGATAGTTCTAATTTTGAACTTCCACAAGGTGTAGTTTGTACCATCTAACTTGCCTTCGCTGAAGGTTGGTGGATGAATCCTCAGTGTTTGAATAGCCGGTACAGTAGCACCACCTCCTGCACCGCTTCCTAATGCACCAGAACCGCTTCCGAAAGTCGACATAGTTTCTCCTTGCTATTGAAGCCTTTGCCTCTTGCACACTCTTCAATCTCTAGAGCCCCCTGGGCTCTAATACCGTGAAAAATATTACACGGTGCAGTGAACAGAATCTGAGAAAGAGATAGAGAGTACACAACAGATAAGAGGAGAATTAGTAAATTCTTTAACTCCAAACAACTGATACAAAGATGGCTCTGTCCACCCGTGCGCTTCCACTATGTGAAGCTTAGATGGTGATCTAGACAGAAGATAGGTGAAGAGCTTAAGGCTAGTTGGAACAACAACTCTGACTGGGTGAAAGATGAGTGAGAGATGGATGCGAAGGGGTTTATCTTTTATAGCCCGCGAAGGTCGTTAGGTCGGCCTACTAACCGACCTACCATATGAGCCTCCACTAGTCGTCTAGGGAATATTCCAGGGAATATTTCCTTTACCATCGAGCCGGGGGCGCTGCCCCCGGACGCCCGCCAGGGGGACTGCTGGCCCCCCTGGGACCCCCCAGCCAGGGGCCGCTTCCGCGGCCCTTGGACCCCACAATAGGGGCCCCTTTTAACTCCCTTACACCACAACTCGATGCAATGTGCCTCGAGTTGCTACCAACTTAACCACTCCATCTAACCCAAAGATTAGACCCACAACGGTCACCTTTTTGCCATCTGGTCACATAGACCTCATCTGATATACAAGTCAGGACTCAATCAATGTCCGGGCTCACATTTGGCTTCTCCTCATAATGGGGGCCTAACAACTTTCAGCACCATGGATCATTGGTAACACCTAATGAGGGTGGGGCATTGATCATATCTAACAGAAACTCCAACAATCACAATGTGTGACATGCCTTTCCTTATTCAAATGTCACTAAAATAATAAAGAATGAAGTAACAGTGATGGGAACCCACCACCTATAGTGTACAGGTGTGCCAGTACTATCAGTGTGTGTAACTATTACATGGGTAGCTAGGCACAAGCACCTTTACCCCCAACAATCTAATTTGTATACCCGAGTATATTTAACTTGCTAACATAATGCTATAAAAAAATTCTAGTTGCTGCACTTGGATGATGGCAATGAACCCTAACCTTAGTGATAATAATAGACCTTTAAAACCCCCTATGATATATATTTTGCACTAAACTATCTTATGTTTCCCTCCCTGGCATTATAAGCATAATGACTACTTATGTTTGGTGGTGCATAGAATCATATGTGCGTTAAAAGCATAAACATTGACTGTCAAGATTGTGGGAGAGAAGGAAGGAGTCTCACTTGTAGCTTTCTTGCTTACATAATGGGGGAATACACACAAGGGTGGAGGCTGAAAACAGTTTTTCTCTTCTTAGTTGTGTAAGCCAAAAGAACTCTCATACAAAGAAATAGAAGAACCCTATATATGGGTCTCAAACCAAACTCAACTAACTAAGGTGGCATACTAACTGAGCCACGAACTAGAGTAGATAAGGATAGCTATCATGTAGCTATTATTCATGGGCGGTGTACCAACCGCGTCTGCAAACTGACAAGTTGGTGACATAAATACACAAAGGTCACCCTGGCGTATCACGAGTGGAGCTCGATATCTCAACACTCCCCCTCAAGCTCAATCCCAATTCCTGCACACCAAGTAGGTCTCTGAACTTGCGCAGCTTCTCTGCGCCCAATGCCTTCGTAAATATGTCAGCTACCTGATCCTCTGTGCTGACATAAACTAGATCAATAAGACCTAGTAAAACCCTCTCCCGCACATAGTGATAATGCACCTCAATGTGCTTTGTTCTAGCATGATAGACTGGGTTATTTGCCAAGTGTATACTACTCATGTTGTCACAATAAATGACAACTGGCGCATCTGTAGACTGATGCATATCATAAAGTAGCTTATGCAACCAAGCTCCCTCACATGCAGCCATTGCTGCACCCCTGTACTCAGCCTCTGTGCTCGACAAGGCAATTGTAGGCTGTTTCTTGCTGCGCCAAGTGATTGCAGCACTTCCAAAAGAGAACACATATCCACTAGTAGATTGTCTATCAGAAATACTACTGGCCCAATCAGCATCAGTGTATCCATGCAGCTGTATCTGAACCCCAGTCTCATAAAATAGTCCATACTGCAATGTGGACTTCACATACCTGAGTATGCGTCTAGTCGCATCCAAATGCGGTTTCCTTGGAGCCTGCATAAACTGACTTACCAATCCAACTGCATAGCTCAAATCTGGCCTGGTAATAGTCATATAAATCAAGCTTCCTACTATGCGTCTGTACATAGTAGGGTCTTCCAGAAGCTCACCTGCATCTGCGCTCAGCTTCACATTCTGCTCCAAAGGAACTGAAATAGGCTTACAGCCTGTCATCCCATATTTGGACAGCATGTCCAATCCATACTGCCTCTGCAAGAGCTGTATCCCACTTGGTGATCTAATCACCTCAATGCCCAAGAAATAACGCAGCTCTCCCAAATCCTTCATCTCAAACTTCTGCTTCAATAGCATTTTCACATGAAGGATATCTTCATCACTGTCACCTGTCATAATCAAATCATCAACATAAATGACAAGTAGCATAATACCTTTCTCTGTTTTTCTCACATAAAGTGAGAAATCTGCCTTGGAAATCTGAAAGCCAATAGTGACAAGATACTGTCCTATCTTGTTAGACCATGCTCTAGGTGCTTGCTTCAAGCCATACAAAGCTTTCTTCAACCTGCAAACAAACTCAGGATGAACAACATGCACATAACCTGGTGGCTGCTCCATATAGACCTCTTCTTGCAAATCACCATGCAAGAAGGCATTCTTTACATCCATCTGATGTAAAGACCATCCCTTTGATGCAGCCATAGCAATGACTGCTCTTACGGTTGCCATCCTTGCAACCGGACTGAATGTTTCTTCATAGTCAATGCCATATGTTTGTGTATACCCCTTGACTACTAATCTTGCCTTGTATCTGTTCACAGAACCATCTGCATTGTGCTTCACCTTATAAACCCACTTACAGCCAATTGCATTCTTACCTTTAGGCAAAGGTACCAATTCCCATGTAGCATTTGCTTCCAAGGCATCCATTTCTTCATCCATGGCTTTCTTCCATTTTTCTTTTTCCATGGCTTGCTCAAAAGAAGCGGGTTCTGGTTCCTGTATCACCTTGACCATATATGCATAGTGAATGGCTGTAAATCCATCATATTTCAGCCTATCCATAGGATACCTAACTCTGGTAGACCTGCGCAAAGTGGATTCACTCCCAGGTGCTCTCAAAACATCCCTGGTCTTCCTTACTCCAGGTGTAACAATAGAAGGAATACCCAACTCATCATCAATGCTCTGTTCTGAGCCACTGGATTCACCATCCACATAAGAGTGACCTGCATTCACATCAAACATGGGCTGATCAACCTTCTTTTTTCCTTTTCGTGATACCTGCATACCACTATCTGCATTACTTTGAGAAGATTATCCTAATCTCAATCTGCCTGTCCATGGCGAAGAATGTGAACCACTGCTAGAGGACGCTCCAGGTCCACTAATATTTTGTGACTGTTGCTGTGAATTCTATGCAGCATTACCATTTTGTGCATCTACATCATCAATCACATTTACTGGTTTATACCAGCTACTCATCTCATCAAAAACATCTCTGCTCACTGTAAACTTACAAGTAGAAGGGTTATAGCATCTATACCCTTTTTGCTGCACAGAGTAACCAATAAAGATGCACTTCTCAGCTTTTGGATCCAACTTGGATCCCAACTCATCTGGCACATGTACATAGGCAATGCAACAAAAAAATTTCAAATGAGAAATATTTGGTTTCCTACCAGTATACCTCTCCTCTGGAGTAATTCCATGTATTGCTGCAGTGGGAGTCCTGTTCATTATGTAAACTGCTGTAGCAACTGCTTCAGCCCAATAAAAATCTGGCAGGTCTTTTTCATTGAGCATGGCACGATACACCTCTTCAATATGTCTGTTTTTTCTTTCTGCAATTCCATTTTGCTGTGGGGTATGACTGCATGAATATTGTTGCTTTATGCCATGCTCCTACAAGAACCTTGCAAACTCATTTGAGAGGTACTCTCCCCCTCCATCTGACCTTAGGCATTTTATTTGCAGGCCTGTTTCTTTTTCAACCATAGCTTTAAGAGTTTTGAAATGCCCAAAAACTTCACTTTTCTTTTTCATAAAATACACCCAAACTTTTCTGCTATAGTCATCAATAAAAGTAACAAAATAATGACAGCCTCCAAGAGATGCAGCTTTAGTAGTCCACACATCAGAGTGGATTAATTCCAATGGCTTCTTACTCTCTTGAACATGTCTAGGAAATGATTTCCTTGCATGTTTTCCAAACTGTTAGGCTTCACATACCTTATGCATTTCTGCAACCTTGAATCTAAGCAATCCTGCAACAATATTTTGGGCCTGCATTGATTTAAGTCACTGTACATTAACATGACCAATGCGTTTATGCCAGATATCAATATCTGCAACTACACTGGTCCCATGTGCAAACATTGCTGCACTCAATTCAGACATGTCTGCATCCAACGTAAACATTCTGCCCTTCTTCTTTCCTTTTGCTATCAAGCGACCTTTATTTTTCATATCCTCAACAAAGCATCCATGAGGATTAAATCTGACTTGCAAGCCCTGCTCAACCATTTGACCAACAAAAACCAGATTCTTGGTGATATTCGGGACATGAAATACATTGGATAGGTATTTCTTTTTCCCATCCTGCATAGACAAGGGAATTTTTCCAATCTGCACAATAGGATGTGCAGTATCATCACCAGTCTCCACAAATCCTGGTTTTTCCATTTTCCTTGCATCCTCCATCCATTCTGCATGACCTGTCATGTGGTTTGATGCACCTGAGTCAACATACCATACATCATTGCTTTCTTCTACACTTGTCACAGAATTGTTCATGTGCTGCACCATAAACAAATGCTCATTTCTGTCATCACCCTGTCTACTAGAAAATGCATAATTTCCTTGTTGCAGTTTTCCATTCATGATGTCATTCTGCTTTTTATAGCAGTCTTTAGCCATATGACCCATTTTACCACAATAGTAGCATTCAACATTACTGTTTGCATTTTGGTCTCTTTGCCATCCACCACGACCTCTTTGGCTCCCCCTGCCTCTAGAGTTACCACGTCCTCCTCCATAGGACTGGTTTTCTTGAGTTTGCTGCATATTTTGATTTCTATCACGGCCTCCAGATCGGCCTCCTCTACCTCTGCCTCTACCTCTTCTAGCATTTGAGTAGAAGACAGCTTCTTTTGAAGTTCCTCCTGAAGAAGATGCACCACCATTTCTCTACTCCTCAGAAATTAGAAGAGCAATCAACTCCTCAAAATCAGGAAATCTTTCACGAACTGAAATGGATGTCCGAAACTGTGCATAATCCTTTCCTAGACCATTCAAGGTCACAGAAACTAAATCATCATCTTCCACTGGCGACCCAATGGAAGCAAGTGCATCTGCAATCTTCTTCACCTTCATGTGGTAGTCATTGATGCTCATATTTTCTCTTTGCACATTGTGCAACTCTTGCTTGAGCTGCATTTTCCTGGCTTGCGTATTTGTGCTATACATCTTTGACAGAGTATCCCATGCCTCCTTTGGCGTACTTGCATCCTGAATATGCACAATCATAGAGTCTGAAATGCTGATAGACAGCCAATACATAACTTTCCTGGCTCTCTCATGCCATGCTTTGAATACCTGCATTTACTGTTGATTGGAAACATCAGGAAGAACTGGTTCTTCTTCATTTCCTGCAACAAATTCCCAATATCCTTTTCCCATAAGGAAATTCGTCATTCTAAACTTCCATGCCTGGAAGTTGTTCTTGTCAAGCTTTTCAGTTACAATCTGTGAAAGAGAATCAGACGCCATTATAGAACACTGCGAAAAATTCTGTCACTGCAAAAACTCAGCTTCACCCTCACAAGGGCAAATCTGCAAAACTGGCGAAAGTGGTATTTGACCACACAGTCACTTCCTAGTGACGATTTTGCATAAATAGGAACCAAGGATGATTCTGAAACTCCCAATGTCTTTGCGCACAAGCATACGATGCAATTTCTACAATAACTTTTCACCGACCTGTAGAACAGTGGTCGCACAGCATAAAACAGGGCCTTTTCCTGAGTGCGTACAAAAAACTTCCGCCTCCAAAACAGGCCCCGAAATGGCCTCGAATCAAAAAAACAGGGTCGTCAAGGGCTAAAACCCCTTTCCCGCAGCATATATTGCCCTCTTGCTTCACCACGAAGGGCGTCTCAACCTGAGACAATGTACTCCTGCAATTTCCGGCTGTGCTACCTATAGAGATCTGCTCCCAAAACAGAAAATGAAAGCAACACTGCTCCTCTTACCAGACCACCGCGAGCTTGGCTTGCTTTCTTGAGCTCCTTACCACAAACAAGGCTCTGATACCATGTCAAGATTGTGGGAGAGAAGGAAGGAGTCTCACTTGTAGCTTTCTTGCTTGCACAAGGGTGGAGGCTGAAAACAGTTTTTCTCTTCTTAGTTGTGTAAGCCAAAAGAACTCTCATACAAAGAAATAGAAGAACCCTATATATGGGTCTCAAACCAAACTCAACTAACTAAGGTGGCATACCAACTGAGCCACGAACTAGAGTAGATAAGGATAGCTATCATGTAGCTATTATTCATGGGCGGTGTACCAACCGCGTCTGCAACTAACAAGTTGGTGACATAAATACACAACGGTCACCCTGGCGTATCACGAGTGGAGCTCGATATCTCAACATTGACCAAGCACATAAGCTTTGTTTTTTGAATAGTTATCCATATGCCAAGAAGTGGCTTTTGTGGCTAAATAGACATAGTAAACTTGTAATAGAATTTGCAGCTTCGAAACTGATTGAGTATATGCAATTAACCATTATGAATGTATCTATTTGAATTTTCCAAGTCTTGTTGAAACTCTTGCTCGATTGAACAAACTGTAACCCTAGTTGTGGTGTAAGACCTTTATGACCCTTTTTAGGGTATTACTTACCCTAAAACCCTCTTATATTTCACCCCCCCAAACTTAGGGTTTCCTCTCCCTTGCCCAATGGCTCTTCACTATGCTACCTCTATCGCTATGCTTGGCCAAGCTTTTTCATACCAAACTAGACTGATCAAGATCACTCCATCTCATTTCCCCACCATGCTATATCTTGCATGCCACTATTGTCTCAATGGTACCTCACCAATGACCACATTAGCCTATGAATCTTGGCAAGATGTGTGCTTAATCTTTTCATTTTCTTTATTTTCTTTGGTTCATTCACATGCTTGTGTTTGATAGATCTATGCCCACTCTCATCCATTCATGTTGCTATTTGAGCCATTACTCGAACCATGGTGACTACTGGAGCACATGCAACCTTCTACTTGTGTAAGCAATAGATATCTTCTTTTCCCTTCTCCCTTTATATTAATATCATTGTGCAATCCTTGATTAGATTATTGTGATGTCACATTATGCCGTAGCTTTTATTATCATTTACCATGGACAAATGACAGAATGTGTAAAAATAGGCCTGACACTCAGCATCACCTACCTAACCCTAATTGATCCATGTCATAAATACCATATCTTTAAAATCTAGAGATCATTTATAGCTTATTTTCCAACATATTCTAGTCTAAATTAAAGTTTTTTATTAATTTGATGAGAATTTTGTAAGTAATTATGGTTTTTAATAATTCATATAAGTTTTATTACAACTTAGCCATTAGGCATTTTCTTATATAGCATCTAATTATTAGTTCTTATGGTTAATCGCTTATGATCGTTTAACTAACCATTTTTTGAAGAGTGGTTGAGTGTTGTCTTATTGATGTTATGTTTAAGTTAATGTGCCTCCACACCCATAAATCTAGCCATATGCTAAGGAACAAGGCTATGTACACATTCAAAGAATATCTTTGTAAAGTATGCATGATCTCTAAAGTACTATATGGCACCTATATTTGCCTTCTATTCTACTGTATGTACCTATGCATGTGGTCTTACTCTATCATTGCAAGCCTTTACCTACAAATAAACTACAATGACTTAACCATAAAACTAATTCTTAGCTTGTTTACTTGGTTGAGTAGGTTTGTCTTAATTTGAATTAGTAGTTTTGTCATGTATTTAAACCCAATCTCACCCCTACCTTAATCCATGGGAACTAATTAGAGCCTCACTACTCTTTTTGTTCATTTTACTTTTTTCTAGCTTATCGCTTTTGTATGACATCAATCTGCTTCAATTAAAATTACAATATGCTCTTATTAAACCACATTTCAATAGGAACCTAAAGTAAGTATTAGTTGACAAGCAATTATGGCCCTAAAGCTCCTACGTCTAGGACTATGCCACATATGGTCTTACTAAACATTCATGGCATATTATCTAGCTTAAACCCATGACAGGGACTTTAATTGGAATGGCATGGTGAATTAAATGCTAAATGTCCATTTTCAAAAGTATCCATTTCCTCTACTATTGGGTTTGCCTTTTTTTTTTTTAACAATGTGTTTTACTCTTCTATTCCATTAGGCTACTTCCCTATATAGTCATAGTCAAGACCTAAGCCCTACATAGGGTTACTTCACTATACAAGCATAATTAGGATCTTAGGCCCCTATCTCATCAAATGCTTACTCCTTCTCTTTGCATAGTAAACTTGTCTTACTCCTTCTCTTAAGCATAATTAGGATCTTAGGCACCTCTATTGAGTAGCCTCATGAACATATGCATGGTAAACTTGTCTTACAAGGGTAATTGGGATAGCAACTGAATACTACCCTTGATACTTGCAATGAAGGATTGATTATCTAGCCCTCATTAATAATATTCATGCTTGATTTTTGCAGGTACCCTTTCAAGCTTGTTTCTTTGTTGTGTTCAGGCTATCTTATGAATCTAAGCTTGATGTTGGTGCCTATTTAGCTAGATGTAAAACTGTAATGATACTTCTAAGGCTTTCACATAATTGCAAATGGTTATGAATATGTTGCTCCTTTCTTAGCCATCTTTGTGATCTAAATGCTTGTTGAAACACATGCATACACACATAGGTTATTTGCATGTCTCTCTCTATACATATGGAGGTGTACATACATCTACTCCCCTTAACCATACAAAGGATGTGTATAAAATGCTTGTTTCAAGTCACATGTAAATTGAGAAAAGAGACTCTCAATTATTGTTTGCAAGGTTGCCTTATTTTAGGATATCTTATGAAGGAGAGAGTTGCGTTAATCTCAGGATAAGTATAATTTAGAATATTGGTCATAGATTGGAATTTAAGAATTTATCATTATCTTTTAAAAAGTTAAGCATCCTCCTCGCGTGTAAATAGCACCTAATTTTGTGCAAAGTGAGTGTGTTCCTATTTGTAGCAGAACCGAGAAGCTCAGCACAAGCACATGGAGCTGGGGCCTAATTTGACCTTGAGAGGCCGCCATGTCTATGCATTGTCCGTGCATTTTTATTATTAAGAGGTCATATTCTTACTTCAATATAATTATGCTCATGTATATAAGAAGCACAAAATGCATGGTGAGCTATAGCAAATATGCACGGGGTAAGTCCCACAATCATTGCCAACACCCATCATAGTCTCCTTCTCAATTTTGTGAGTATTGTATATGATTAGACTTTACATGTGTAGCTCAAGATAATTTTGTGAGTATTGTATATGATTACACTTTACATGTGTAGCTCAAGATAATTTCTTCTTTCTCCTTTTTTACATAATTTTTTTAAATAATTCTCTCTCCAACAAAAATACTGCTTATAGAGGCTTTTTGTAAACTAAACTAGAATATTGAGTTTTTGCTTGCTTTTTCTTTTTTGTTCTAGTGCTAGCTTTTTCTTTACTTCATGTTCATGTGTGTGTGTGTGTGCGTGCATTATACATGTGTGGCTCAATATAATTTATTTTTTAAATAAATTATTTTTAACAATTCTCTCTTTGACAAAATCACCTACTTATTTAGGGTTTTGCAAATTAAACAAGAATATTGAGTTTTTGCTTGCTTTTTCTTTTCTTGTTCGAGTACTAGCTTTTTCTTTATTTCATGTTCAAATCTGTGTGTGTGTGTGTGTGTGTGTGTGTGTGTGTGTGTGTGTGTGTGTGTGTGTGTGTGTGTGTGTGTGTGTGTGTGTGTGTGTGTGTGTGTGTGTGTGTGTAAAATCATTTGAGAGCTAGCATTGTAGGTACAAACCTTTGTAAAAGAGGGTGCTAAGCTTGAAATTAGGTATTGAAGTTTGATGGAAAACCCAATACAATATATCAAATTCCTTTGTGTCTACTTTAAAAGTTCCTAACAACCAAATATTGTGTTGAAATTGAACACCAAATGGCATTGAATCACTTTAATGAATTGATGAAAGTGCTCATTAAGATAATGGAGGCCCTTTCTAATGTTGTACACTTTAAAATCCTACTTTCATCAAGTTTAATCACAAATGTAGCTACTCCTTATACCTCTTATAAAGAAAAATCATAGAATCTGATTGTCAAACGTTGAAGGGTAGGAAGATCAAGAAAAGTATTATTAAATTCATTGTAAAGAATCTCTTTCTTCTTGCTCTTGAAGCTAGCCTTGATATGAAAAGATTCACTCAAAACTTCCATCATTTTACCATTAACTCTTTGTCTAATAGTCTTCACCACAAATGGCCTTGAAAGTAAACAATTACGTAGTTAACCTTATTTCATGTTTGATAACATTAGCTAGAAAATTTGTATATATGCATCTCGACTAATACCAATACTATCCAAAGTCTTTTGCACTAACTTAGAATCCAGAGAATGATGCTCAATAAAAGAATCCAAGCATTATCTCTTTACTTTTTTGAATTTTTTCTTCTCAATAATATCCTTTGGGATTGTTGAGAGCAAGAGATGATAATAAAACTAAGATACCTTTGAAGCATCTCTCTCACTTAAATTTGGCTAAAGAAGAGACCTAAACAAGATCGATATCATAACTCATATACTATTATAAGCAAAGTTCTCAGCATTTCTTAAGTCAAAAGATATACCTTGCTGCTTGGATTCTTTTACTGTAACCACCTCCTCCTCGTTTGAGATGCTCAATATTCTTAAGAGTTCTTTGTTGATTTCAAAGGCCTAAAATCATTTGTTTTCACTGGTATATGCATTGATGTGTTTCTCCAATGAATGATTATTTTGTCGACAATCGTGTGGTATTTGCAAACAACTCATCTGTATGTTTTGTTAACAATTGATTCTCTAGTCTAAGAATATCCTTCTGTGCAACAATAAGATTAAGTGTATAGCCTAAAAATCCATTATAACCATCACCAATAAATTAGATCAATGAAGAGCTATCATAAAAAGAAGTGCTATTTTTTATAGCATTTGTGATGGGGTATAACCTTTCATCCAACCAATGATCAAGATTTTTATTTATGTCAAATCAAAACACATGTTTCATGGACTCTAAAAAAGTATTTTATTTTGTTCCTTTCCTAATTGGTTCATACTTACATTCTAGCTCAACGTGAAGATGATAGAGAGCTCTTTTACTAGTGTTACAAGGATCACTGGATGATTGATCCATAGCTAAAGATGTGATCTACAACTTTAAGTAAGAATATTGTATGAATTCAAAAAAGTAGAAGAATGAGTAAGTAACTAATAAGGAGAAGAAGAAGGAAAAGAGAGCGAGGATGGAGGAAGATAGACCACATGTCAAGAAAATTCAAATTAAATATTTGCTTTCACTTATATCAAGACAAGATAGGATCTTCATTAAGTCAATCATCATTATCTTTATGATGGCCTACATTTTTAGGTTTGATGAAAGCTATGAGAATATTATGATAATGACCTTTTAGCAAATTTACATATATTTATTTACCAAGATATAAACTTTTTTAAAACTCAAAAGTGATTTTTATGTTCTAAAATATTTTCTCTATCTAAGATCTCTTACATGGTAGTTTTAAGACTTTAAATCTACCCTAATGCCTCATTATGGTAATCTTATTATATAGGTGCTTTATATCGATTATATGTTGATTGTTGTGTGGGAGAGCTCATGAGATGAGTTGGATTCTTTGAAGACTCAGCTCAAGAAGAGCTTTGAGTTGAAGGACATGGGCAGACCTCACATATTCTTTATATGTGCATTACACGCAATTTCTCTAAGAGGCTCCTTTACCTGTCACAATAGAAGCACATATAAAAGATGCTTGATTGATTGCATATACAAGATGTGAAGCCTATTGGCTATCCTTTATCTTTCCATGTTGTCTAGGATACTACAGTCGTGGAATTCACTTACTCTAACTATGTAGGACATGCAAATAGCACCTTTGTATGTATTTACCTTTGTTGGAGATGTTGTTTCTTAAATGTCTAGGCTGTAGAAATCCATAGCATTATCTATTATTGAGACAGAGTATATTGCAGCCACTGAGGCTTGCAACGAGACCCTATGATTAGCCTATTTGGTGGCAGATCTTGGTATTACTATTACTCCTACAGTACATTTGAATTCTATGAGTGCTATTCAGTTGGCCAAGAATCCAATCTTCCATGTGAAGACGAATCACATTGAGATGTGCTATCACTTCATCATGGAGGTGGTAGAGGACAAGTTTGTTGAGCTTGTTAAGATCTCAACTTATGAGAATCCTATAGATCTACTCACTAAAAGTCTCTCGACAAAACATTTTTCCTTCCTTATAGGAAGATGATGGGCGTAGAATGAGACCATGTCTTTCCTCATCCTGTTGTACTCTACGTACATGTTGTATTTTGCTATTTTTCTTTCCTCACTAAGGTATAGTGGTCTTTAAGTGGGAGATTCTTGGGGGTAAATGCACTTGTTCGTAGTCACCCACATTTATTCATTATACACTATACCCTCACACTTGTACAGTGAGGGTGGCAAGCACCCATCATTATGACTTTATTCTTTGTTCTTTTAGTAACTCTTGAATAAGTGAAGGTCGGTCACACATTGTGATTGTTAGTATTCCCACATACGGTGCCTCTCTCTCTTGCTCTGTTACTCGATCTGCCATACCTCTTGCTTTCAGTTGTGTGCTTCCACTCGAGCTCTATCTTTCATGTTATAGAAGAAAATTCCTCTCTATAGCGACACAAAAATATTCTAAACATCTAATTCTACCATTTGAGACAAAGTTTTACTTACTATATTGATGTAATTTTTAAAGGGAAAAAGCATCTCTATAGCAAAATGTACATAAGGGTGAAGGATAAGGTGTCCAACCACAATATGGATGTGTTCTTGTACACTATAAATTAATCACTCAATATTGATGCATTGTTGTACACTTCTCAAACAATACTTTCATTTGAAATAATTGACTACTTATTGATTGATAAGTGTCATGTCAAAATAAATATATTTAGTAATATGAGTATCTAAAATAAATTGGAATAGTACCAATCAAATACATTGCCTTTCTATAATAACAATGATGATGCAATTCTGATTGTGACATCATCTCACAATTGGCTCATCTTGCACTTCCATTTACCATAACATGCTCCTTAACCACACTACTTCACATGCAACAAAAACAAGATATCTTATACTCAACCTTCGTAGAAGAAAATGCCCTATTGTTTGCTTCTTGCCATCAAGGAGAAATATTTGAATCCAAACAGAAGCAATAATCAAAAAATGATTCTTGGAATTAATATCTCCTATCCAATCTAAACCATGTTGGCTAGTTCTCGCAATCCAAGAGAAATTTTTGAATCCAAAGAGATGTTATAGTCAAGAGTTCTCTTCAAGTACCTAAACATTCACATTCCGATTTTCTATTGAATTTTTGTAGCTATCGATATCGGTTAGTGGTAAGGTATCCTCAATCAATAAATTTGCATTGACCTCCATAAGTATAGATATCTCCTTTCAATTTAACATGACAAATATGTTTAAAATCTTCCTTGCATACTTCTATTAATAAATAAATATCTTTCTTGGCCCTTAGCAAAATACAATCCCCAAACAATAATATATCAAACCTAATTCTTAATTTCAAAACCTTAAAAAGAATTTATTTATTAACTCATACCTAACATTCCTTACCCATTTGATCAAAATAAATAAAAATCCTCATGTCTGCATGTTTGTTTGGGCATAAAATTAATTTGTTAGCCACAAGCATTAATAGTTTAGTTCGTTGAGCTCCAACGATCCCAATGAATGCCACGAGCATTGATAATTAGTTGAGTCCCAAAAGATGAAACAATAGCTTGTATCATGGTGCAATCTTTTGACATACTCTAGGGGCTTGTTTCGATGATGCAATACCTTCTTCAATTTTCAAACTTTGTTCCAAAATGGGAGAGCTCAAAGCATAGTGGCTATGTCTTGTACATATTCTCCATGTCGTCATCATTTAAGTACATTGGCTTGATATCCCAAACAATATGAAAATATACATTTGCACACCTCCTTGGTACTTTCTTTAAGTTAATTGTGACGGTTGGTAGTTTGGTATAGAAAATAGATATCATAACCAATATGAGTTAGAGAAGCGATTGGTAGTAAATTCCTCTTAATCTCTAGAAGTTTTGTACGTCATCACTTGCAACAACAAAGAAAATAAAACTTGTGCCCTCAATAGGGTATAGCATTATTGCCAATTGTCATAGTGATGGGTTTTTAGAGGCTCATAGAACTATATAGACCTTTCATTATAGTCATGTGAGGGAATGTGCCACTATCTAATAACCATGAGTCAATGGTTGATACTTATTGAGGCAAGGAGCACACTCCATGCTATATAACTTGTTTGGAATGTTATGAATCTTCATGTACATAACGCTAGTGGACTCTCTCTCCACATCATGTACCCCTTACCACAACTTTAGTTTCCAAGCCATACTATTCGCATCATATCATGAACATGGCCAATAATACTATCTTCAATGAAGATATACAAATATCTTGTTGCTCAAAGCATCTTTTTAACCCATCGTTTGACGAGCAAGTTTTCATCACCACCTTGGCTAACTAATTTGGGCAACTTTTTAACCCATGGTTTGACTAGCAAGTTTCCATCACCACGTTGGCTACACCATCAATAACTAAGTCCCATAAATCTTTGTTGATAATATTCTAATATGAAAATGTCACTTTGGGTACTTGTTTTAACCTTGCTTCTTACCTGCAATTATGTTTACATTTGCAATGTAAATAGCCATTTGTTACACTAATTTATTTTGCAATTAAAAACATTCCAAGCAAACAAGTAAAACATAAATACACACTGCTGTCAAAGATAAGCACAAGCTGCTTAAAGCATAGATGTGCTAGCTGCTGAGCATCTATTATCTGACATCATAAAGCATCCAATGGACAAGGAATGCAATGATGAATGTTCTGTACAGACTCACGCAATAAGTGAGAAAAGCCTGCTCAGGCTGCCATCCATCACTTTTGCATAGTGCACAAGCACAACATAACTACATATGCCACACCAATCCTACAATACAACCAAGAACAGCCTCAAATCTACGGTTTTTCCACTACTGAACATACATTAACACATCTTGTGCCTTTCCACTAAAAACTACCTTGCTCGACAAGAGCCAAGGGCATGCATTCCCAAAATATATTGCATGTCCTGTAAATATTATACAGTGCATATGCTTTCTAAAACTTTCAAACAGATGCAGTAAGTAGTAGCCATGAATATGTGAACTTCAGAATCAAGGTCACTCCAAAATATTTTGTTTTGAGCTCTTAACCTTGCTGGATAAAGATAGTAAGGAAACCTTTCAACTTAAAATGATTTTGGTCTGTTAGAGCTTTATGGAACTCCAAAACAAATCCATCTTCAATGGATACGTGGTTTTACTAGTAAGAAAGAACAAAGTTTCCTGGTATTATGTTAAATTTGTGTTTATTATTTAAATTTGGGCTTCGTGTAAAAACAAAGAAATAGCTATACCTTTCATACTCAGTTCAGAATGCAGGAAGGTACCTTTTCGCACATTCAGAATCTTTTTTATGCAACATAATGGATTAAAACATATTATGACCAACCCTCAGTTATGACAACAATGAATATACTTCCTTGTCCAACAAGGGATGGAAGTTGATAGAATGGAAATCAAAGGGATTCAATCAATCAAAATTGGAAACTATCATAACCGCATAAATGAATTTACATAATTTGACAAGTAAAATGAAGATTGTATGAAGATCCTACAGCTCATTGCAAGGGCCTCAAACAACCCCCTGCTGGGTTACCTGTTAAGTAATACAAAGACGGGAAGAATGCTAATAGCTACTGTAGCTTTACAAAAACAGTCACGCTGAAAGAGCCAGTAAAGCAATGCTTGTGTCTATGCCACCCATCTGAATGTAGCACCCTGATTTGTAAATGGCACACTTCAGTTCTTTGCCACCCTGATCCAGCCATCTGTATCTTCTTTTGATGGTAGCACTTGCATAATGATCCATCACGGCAATAGCAGTGGGTTTTTTTTTGTAAAGTCAAGTTTGATGCGAGCATGAAGTTAACTCTGCTTTGAAGTGTAGACGTTACAAATGTCCTTGCAGGACACCATGCATCTCTCGTTCCATCTGTCCTTTGCTGCCCTCTTCATACTCAACTCTCTTTTTGCGAGATCTCCGTTTCCCAGGTCCACGAGGTTCTATGAGCCCACGCCGCTGCAGGCTTTTGTATCTCTCTTTAGCTAGCATATAGCATCCCTGGAAATTTATATACTCAAACAAAAGTTGTGAAACACAGATAATATCTCACATGCGCAAATATTTACATAAATATCAATTATTGGTCTGCTACCTTCAATTTTCGGAGTGATCCTGTTACTTCCTCTGATAATAGGACTTGCACTGGATCTGGTTGAAATCTGGTTTTTGCAACCAAGAATTAATAGAAATTTGTCATAAATCTGCATGGATTGATGACCCCAATGAACTAAAATAGCATTTACAAGTCAAAAGAACATGGCAGTGCTGACACAAACCTGTGCTTTCCCAACCGGGGAGGCCCTTGGGCACATTTCTCCTGCTTTGCAACAGTTCGACGCACCCACTTTTGATGCTTATTGTGTTCCTCATCTTCAATATCTCTGATTATTTCATCTAAGCTGAACATCCAAAATTTTACGCATTGAACAGCATGAAAAATATTTAGGAGAAACACCAATCACTGTAATATGGCGATGATTGAGACCCACACAAAGAGCAACATTTCACAAATAACATCTAAAAAACAAATCTCTACAGACATGCTTTTTTTCTTATATTTTTAGTGATCCTCTCTAATTCTCGAAATGAACATAAATACAGGCACAAAAACAGAACAACTTCCTTTTGACTCACTTCAGAACATCTTTTCCTAATTTTGCTCGTTTCTGACTCTGTTCTTCTATTTTCAACTGTTCCTTCCTCCGCTTTTTCTTGTTTAAGTCTGCCCTGGTTAGCTTCTTCACCTTGATTGGCCTGCAAATAACAAAAATAAAATCCAGCTCAGCCATTTGAGAAAGTATACTAGAAGACTTTACAATGGAATACACAGCCAACATGTACACTAAGAACCTAGAGAACTTGAGTGCAGTTAAGGGTGTACTCTCAAAATTCTCATTGAGCAGTAGAGAATTATTTTCCTTATGACAACAGGTTTGACCTTGCTATGGCTAATCTGAGGTGCTTATTTAAGCAGTCTAATTAGAACTAAGTTTGCATGTGCATTCTTTGAACAATGTTAGTAGTACATCTATAACTTTGAATATGTCCTTAAAATAGACCTAACTTTGTGCATTGGCCATCTGACTCAAAGGTAAAAGGGACACCCTGAACATCAGATCAATTCAGTGTCCAGAAAAGCAACACTATATGAGCAATAATGCATTATCATACAATTTGCAAAGGTTGTAGAAATATAATAAATAATCCAGAGTACCTTGACTCCCGACTATGGTTGTCCTCAATCTCAGTTTCATCACCTTCTTCATGGACTTCCAAGAAGTATACCTATATTAGGCATGTGTAACCAAGGTAATGTTTAACACTGAAATGAACCAATTCAATCTGCATGAAATCAGGCATACTAACTGCTGTATAAGTGGGACACGCATGCCCATATTCTCCATAAAAGGACATCTGAAAATGTAATTCATGAAGTACCTCTACCTGTATTAAACCTATTAACACAAAAGCAGATCAGTTAACATAACCCACACAGATTCAATTATCTTGTAAGGTAAAATGGGTGATGTGATTGAGATTGAATGTCACCATCAAAGTCTCTAGTGTCTGTCACATAAATTATGGTTTCATGTGACACTTACAGGGAAACGACTTAAGGAGCTGTGTCTTATAGAATATACACATACAGGGTTCCAGGGTACATGAATAGCACACCTAAGGAACACATGTGACCAAGGGCTTAAAATACAGGGCTCCAACTGATCAATGCATGTGGACAAGGGCTAGAGCCAATATAAGTATGCAATACAGTAGGCATGCACATACTTACTAAGACCAGCAAAAACTAATAATATAAGGTCGTGTTGAGTTTGGGAGGTGCATCCTGCAACTCCCACATTTTTCTTTCCTATTCAATTGCAGAAACCCTAATTTACATATCAGACCAGCAAGCTGTTTTATTTCATCTGTCATTGGTATCACTGCAAGAAGACGTTGGAGATCAAGGAGATGACTGAAAACCTTAGATTTTATTAGCAAAAGCAAACGTCCTTACAAAGTGCTCGCGTTGCAGCAAGAGTGCCACAACTGGTGAGAAAAGGCAACAATCACATTAAAAAAGTCAAAATCGCCTATCAGCTATATTCCAACAGCCACGTGGGCAACTTCTCATCTTTGTAAAGAGTCAGAAGTCCCAACTGCTCACAAAAATAAGAGAGGAGGTCATAACTGCTGTAGACGAGCACTTCTCCCGTTGGAAGACCCCCAATGAGCAACCACCACAGGAACACTTTTCCCTGATAAGGGACCTTAGACTTCCAAAGCAAGATAAATCTTTCCCACCACTTCTTTTTATTGTCCCTACGATGCCATAACCTATTCACTTTCCCCATGACCCATCTCTTGGCTTCCACCATCTAATGATATATTTGATTAGCTGACCTTTTCGCAAACTCATCAGGAAGCACAAACATCTAGTCACGCCAAGGATCCAATGGTTGTAATGCATGCAAAGGAAAGAACCTCTGAATATTGTCCTATATGGACGACCAAATGTCCCTGTATCTACGAGGCACCCTAAAGTATTGATGAATACGCCTAAAGGAATAAAGACGGAGCTGCCCAGGAATAACACCATCACGGACTGTCTTCAACCCTAACCTAGCCATCCGATTGAACTTGTCTCGCTGCAAATCTTTTTGTGGCAAATCCAACAACCTTCATGAAGCCAATATTTCTCCTTGCAGTGAATTTTTCTCTTTATGAATATCCAGGGGACGCCAAACTGCAAAACGAAGCATCTCCTACCAAGAAGCTATCAAATGAGAAAGGAAAAAAGATTGGGAGACCTTTAAAGGCCTCGTAGAATTAAGCGCATGCCACTAGGAAGCATAAATAATTATGCTACCATGAGAGATGCCAATGTTTTCTATGAAGAATTTGGCAATGTGTGACCAAGGATGACATTGAATACATAGATTCTGCAACAGAGATAACCTCAAAGCGGCCATATGCAAATTGACATCTAGCAAAGCTGCACCCCCCATCCTTTTTGGAGTGGCCACATGTTGCCAGGAGATCCATACTTGCCCCAAACAATTACCTTTCTTTTTCCAGAGCATAAATCTGATAGGCTGAACCAAATCCAAAATGGACTTCTTAGTCCAAGGAAGCAATGGCAGAAAGAATGAGATCACACTGATCATAATGCATTGGCCCACTTTTACTCTAACATGTAGTGGCCAACTCTAGGATTTCCAGTATATGAACCTGTCATGAATTCGGGAGGCCATCCAATCCAGCAAGGCTCGGGGAGCAACCTCCACACCAATAGGATATATCCCAAGTGTCTGGTAATATTACCCCTTGTGATCACAATTCCATTCCAGCCCAAGGCCTACAGATCATTCTTCGTACAGGAGCGAAGGGTGGATTTCTAAGTATTAATGTGAAGACCCGATGCCAAAGCAAAAAGATTCCAAGCAACCATTGCCAGATTAACATTAATATGATCCGCCTTAAGGAACATAAAAGAATCATCTGCCAAAGATTGACCCACAAGTTGGTCACCGCCAAAGAAGATTTAAGCCAACTATCTCACCTTGAGCTGCCACCTTATCCAATAATGAGAGCATGGGGTGAGTTACCAAAGCAAACAGCAAAGGGCTGAGAGGACAGCCTTGCCGAAGGGACCAAGATAAGGCAATTTCCTCCGCAATCCCTACATTAAGAGCAATACGGGCCACAGCACCCTAACTGATGATATCAGCTAGAGAAATCATACGAGGATCAAAACCCATTGTAGACATTAATTGCCGCAAGAAAGACCAACTAACATGATCAAATGACTTCTCAATATCCAGCTGAAGTGTAACAACCTGCTGGCTAGAAGCTTTGGCATAGTCAACTCCAAGCTGAACATTCAAAATGTTGTGCATTATATTCCGACCTTTAATAAAACCGTATTGACGTGGAAGTATTCATCTCTCTTGCACTCAATAAAACCTCACACTCACAGACAAATCACAAAGTACATAACCACATAGGCTAGGAACTGCCTAAATAGGCTGTTTAGGGGCGAAATAAAGAACTAGGTCGGCAAGCATAAAACTGGCCGGCTATAGCTGCCACATCGCAATCTGGCCAATTGATTGTCCAACTGTCCTTGACCATTGTCCATGTCCTGCATGCTGCATGATTGCTCGTCCGCTGCCCTGTGCACTGCCCACCTGAGTGCTGCTTGTGCCCACCTGCCCAAGGTCTTATCACCTCGCTTGCTGCCCATTTAGGAGGTTTATCATCTAACACCTCTTTTCAAATCCTGGACACAGCATAAGGCTTAGGGATCTGGAATGCTAATGTTAAGTGGCCTGAGGAAGAGCTTTGGTGAAGAGATGAGCTATGTCTAACAATACTCTCCTCCCAAATGTGATGATACTAAATCTCAGCATGCTTGGTATGTGCACGGAACACCACATTTTGAGTAATGGCTATCACGTGGTAGTTGATGCCGCCCTGTATTCTGCCTCTGCAAGACTTTGCTATGGCTTCAAGGCCGATTGTTGAGAAGCCCAAGCACTTGTCAAGCTCGAGACTGTGAAGCATGTGACCACGTTCCTTGGCCAACAAGAGTAGGTTCTCGTCCGAAACGATCATGCGGTGTAGATGGATCGCCTTGAGGCATGGCCAATTTAGGGCCATCTCAGAGATCCATGGCTTGGCATAGCCTCCCCAGTTGGCAGGGACGAGCGAGCACAGGGTCAAAGGGCGAACAAAGATGGCAGCACGGGGCTTCCCCTTCAACCCCACAGACTCCAGGGCCTTGAACCTCCTCGTCACTCGCACAGGATCGATGGCATAGCAAAACGGGATGTAGAGGTCTCTCCTCGTCCGTTGGTCCGCTCTGTACCACGCCTTGCAAACCAGGGATATGGCGCTCCTGCCGGGTGCATCATCGATGTATCACAACACGCACTCAAGCACCTCCTCTGGTACGCACGGGCTCGTCTGCCGCCTCAGCTCTGCTTGTCCGGCTTCTTCTTCCATGTCAGCTCGATGCAATTCTGAAGGTTTGCTCCAAGGTGTGGTACCTTCCCTTAGTATTCATCTCTCTCTCTCTCTCTCTCTCTCTCTCTCTCTCTCTCTCTCTCATATTCCAATTTCTAGTCAGCCACTTCCACATTGTAGCCAAGGTGGTTTCATACATTTAGTACGATACATTTGTGAGTACACAATAAAAAGAGGAAAGTGAAATCAGAGAGAAGGAGACAAAGAGAACATAAGAGAAAGAAGGAACAAATGTAATTGCACTAGCTGAAGGTACAAGGCTGCAACAGCCAACCCCAACACATAGCTCTACGGGTCAATGAGGGCGCCAAACGATAGCAAGGGGATGAGAGAATGAGGAGGGCTGGCTGATCACGAACGATCAATGATGGATAATGGATGATGAAAGTGGGAGGACAGGCTGCCTATATATAGGTGAAAAAGAGGGAAAATCCTAAATGTGGCCAAACCCCTAAAAATAGCCAAAAGTGCACAAAAAAAATGCACTAATATGCCCTCCATCTAAAGTGTCTAAAACACACAAAATGGCATACAAATACAAAGTCAGAGCTCCTAATATCCTTGTCTGACTTAGATTAAGGCTGGCAGGCAAGAGATGACCACATAAGATACTAAGTCCAAGCCTATGACTCAGACCGGTATGGTTCATGCCATAGTACGGGGGAGTTTCGGAAACGAGAGAAACAGAAACGGGAAAAACCGGAGTTTCGGAGTTTCGGTCAAATTTTGGAAACGAAGAAACGGCGTTTCGGATTGTACACTAAAATAAATACAGTATTATGTGGATATGTAAATATATCAAAGCCTACAATAACATGTACCCAAATTTCATACAAAACTTTTGAGTCCATGTTATATGATTGAAATCATGATTCATTACACATGTCACGACTCACGAGTGAAGATTGAAGAGTTAAGACTCAATGGTTGAAACTTAAGACAGCTTAACACAATTAAGACTCAATTTTCAAAACTGAAGGCAACAAATGAATTATAATTTATGACTCCTAAATCATCTATGATCTAAAGAGCAGTGAAGACTGACATCAAGAACAGTGGAGACTAGCATCAAGACCAATGGAACAAGAATCAAGATGCATAATAAGTGAAATCAAGATACCATGATACATGTAACTATGTCATGTAAATAATCAGTTAAAACTCCAAAGTCCAGTGAGCATTGAGCACTGTGTACTAGTCTCTAGACTCTAGTAACTACTGAGTAATAAGTATCGACATCAATGAATGATTGGCAGGTGTAGTCTGGACAACAAAGCCCGATGTCTTTGTCGGGAACGCATGCCAAGTGGTCTTTCATGCATGTTACGCTCCCTGAATTCTCCAATCCACAATAGTTGCACAGCCACTTCTTTGATCCACCGAAGCCCTCGTATCCCTTGATTGGAGTGATGTGTCTCCAATATGGATCCAACGCCATGATTAGCCTTTAGATAATGGGGAAAAGAAGAAGAATAAGAGAAAGTGGAAGAGGAAAAGGAAGAGGAAGATAAGGAAGAAGAAGAAGAGAAGAAAAAGAAAGAGGAAGAGGAAGAAGTAAAGGCTAATAGGGGGAATAAGAGGAAGAGGAAGAAGAAGAGGAGGAGGATGAGCATGAGCATGAGAATGAGAAAGAGGAAGAAGAAGACAAAGACGAAGACGAAGAAGAGGAGGAAGAGGAAGAAGAGGAAGAAGTAAAGGCTAAAGGGAGGAAGAAGAAGAGGAGGAGGAGGAGGAGGAGGAGGCGGCAGCGGCGGCGGCGATGGGAGCTGGAGTGCCCCGAAACGGACCACGAGATGCCAAAACACCGGTCTACCATTTCCGTTTCGGTCTGAAACGGCCGGTCCGTTTCTGCAACCCTGAAACACCGTTTCGGGATACTAAGGTTCATGCAAGCAAACTAAGGACTCAGATTGTCCAAGCAATAGTGGGACGGTGGCTCGATGACGAAGAAAAGGAGCAATAGCATAAAACAAAGGTCCAAAGTAAATTGGAAACCCTGAAGCAACTCCTCACGATCCTAGGAAGTCCCCCTCTAAAACATAAAGGGCCCAAAACTCCATAACCGCATCAATATTTGCCCCCTTTGAAGGGATGGAAGGTACGAACGAGCCACCTAAGGAGATGATGGGAAATGGGGTGAAACCTGTGAAACAAATGGTGCACAATCGGAAACTGGTATAGCTATAGAAAGATGCCTCAAAGGGCCCTACATAAAGGAAGGGAAATGAAGCATAGACCCCTCTCCGGCCAACCTGTCACAAAAGTGACTCCCATAGAAGAATCCCCAACAAAGACAATTAGCTCAAGGAAGACAATGCGGGTCCCGAGCCTAGGAAGGCCATAAACGAAGAGAAGAGGGAAGCCCAAGTCAAGAATATATAGAGCCCCAAAAACAGAGCTCAATGGTTGGTCAGACAATAGAGACAAGTTACCAACACCACTAATAGGCACCGAAGAAATGTCATCAGCAATGACGATACCCTCAAACAAACCGAGAACCTATAGCAAATCACCTTAAAGAGTCATAGGACTCAAGGCACCACTAGCCTAGCAATGAGCCAAGGCTTCTCAAAGAAAGAGACAATCAAAGAAGGCTCATCCACCTAACAAATGTGTAGAAACACTAACGTAGTGGAAATAGCATGTGACAAAGTAGAGGTGGATGAAGGCTTTGATATAGATCCACCCTTTGCTCCCGGACAAAGGTGAGGATAAATCCTCCAATACTTCTCCTAGGAGTGTGAGCTCTTTCTACAGTAAGAACACATGGGATATCCTCTATGCTTTCCTACATAAGTTGTATCAAAGTCGAAAGATGATTCCAACTTCTCTCTCTTCCCTTTCTTCTGCTTGGCTTGTCCTGTATTGTAGAGAAAGCTACATAAGCACAGCCATATTTACAAGCTCCGCAAGAATCTTTCACTGTGGCACACATTCTACTCAAGCACCAATGGGACTACTCCTCCCAAGTAAGTCTCCCGACAACGAGAAGTGAAAAGACTAGTGTAGAATACATCATATGTCGGTGACAAAAGATGTGAGAGAAGTGTCACAACTGGGTCCTTCAAAGAAATGTTTGTACCAAGGATTGAAAGCTCATCTCGAATCTCCTCCATCCTGTGGATGTAATTCCTAATCATAGGGGAGTCTACAACAAAAAGCTGTCGTAGTTTCAACTCAAGAGATAATCAATGCCCAAATGTCTCAATCCAAAGGAGAGAGATCAATCTCCTCCAAATCTCTGCAACAATGCAAAGATGTCTAATATGCTCAAGCACACAAATCTATACAACTCAAAAGGAGAGGAGTGAGATCTAGCATTCAACCGATCCCATAAACATGCCAAATCTGCAGTCACACAATCATGAGGATCCACGGTAGATCGGGGTATAGGGACTCTAACAAAATCCCAAAGGTCACAGTCATCAAGAAGACACTCCATGGGGCACGAGCATAGAGGGTGGTTTGTCCCATCCAGCTTGTCGGACACGGAGAGAGAGGATAGGACTCGCACTTGCTTAGGAGATGCCATCAATGCCACTCAAGGACTAGATGCCTTAGAAAAATATAACGAAAAAGAGTAATAAGATTGTGGTCGATCTAAATGACCCTGAATCACACAATCCCCCATAGCATTCACATAGGCCATAGACGTCCTTACATAAAGTACCTCCAAGAAAACAAAGAAGATGCTGCCACTAGAATAAATGTGACCAATAAGAGGTGTCATCAGAATAATCGAGGTTCCTTAGGCCACAATACAAAAGAAGACTGACTTGGGCAAGATAGACAGCGAGTATCCGATCCTGAAGGAAACACACAATGCCGAGCAGAGAGAAGGATCAGTAAATGCAGAGGAAAATAGGGCTTCAACCTTGGAACACAGCCAATCTAGGGGCTAGCAAAGGACCAAGAGTGCTGGATACCGAGTCTCTACAATAAATGCAAATCTGCCCTAATGTGGACTTGCAATGGAGGCAGCCCAACACCAAAAAGAAATCACCCTAGTCAACAAAGACCAATCAGTATGAGAACATAGCAAAGAAAGAAATTTTTATGCATGTAAACAAGCCGCCCAACCTGCAAATGTGTCACCCAAGAGGACCAATGACCTACCTGCACAAAACGCCCAATCTATTTGACACCGCTTGGATGCAGTAATGATGCCACCCGGCCTAGTAGAGGCCGCCCACGAACAAAACGCAAATCTGCCCAAATAAAGCAGCCAAGTGCAAGGCCTACAACACATGGGAATGACGCTTGGCAAGTTTTGTCGCAAACAACAAGCTCCTCTTCAAGATCTCCGACTCCCACATGTGGCTTTGATACCGTGTGAGAGTATACAATGGAAAGAAGAAAGTGAACATGGAGAGAAGGAGACAAAGAGAACGCAAGAGAGAGAAGGAACAATGTAACTGCAATGGTTGAAGGTACAAGGCTGCAACAATCAGCCCCAATACAACTCTATGGGTCCATGTGGGTGCCAATCAATAGTAGGGGGATAAGAGAATAAGGAGGTTTGGCTGATCACAAAGGATGAATGATGGATAATGGATGATGAAAGTGGGAGGGTAGGCTGCCTATATAGGCGAAAAAGAGGGAAAGCCCTGGCCCCTAAATGTGGTCAAACCCCTAAAACATAGCCAAATGTGCACAAAAAGAAATGCACTAATTCTAAAACACATAAGATAACAAACAAATACAATGTCAGAGCTCCTAATGTCCTCGTCTAACTCAAACTGAGGCTCACAAGTAGGAGATAACCACACAAGACACATGACTACTAACAATGTTCTGTATACAAATACAGTGTGGTATAGTACATACATAAAAAATTTAAAGAATAAAATATGTTATTTTGTACATACATTTAAAAAATACATATAAAATTATATATATAATTAGCCTACACACATATAAACTGTGCAACTTAAAGAAAATTGCAAGGCCTCTCTTTGAAGAAAGACAAAAGGATCGGAAATACCACCAATAGCTTCTTGTAGTGAAGCTTGTCTACATGGCCTTTTGCTTCCGACGGTGGCGATGGAGCTCAAGGCCATTGAGGTGCATGGACTATGATTAGGAGTTTCTGAAGTATCCACTTCCATGTCAGGGGTGACCACCAGCGGTGGAGAGATGAAAAGCTTTATGAAGAGGCGTAGGCATAGTGGAAAAGAATGAGTAGAAAGGAGGAGAGGGAGAGGGAGAGGGAGAGAGAGAGGATGTAATATGTATCATGAGAGAGAGGAAGAGGCTAGAGAGAGAGAGAGAGAGGAGAGGCTTGAGAGAAAAAAGAGGGTGTGAGAAGCTTGAGAGAGAGAGAGAGAGAGAGAGAGAGAGAGAGAGGCTTGGGGGAGAGAAACAAGAAAGAAAGAAGGAAAAAAAAAGAAAGGAGAAAGAAAAAAAGAAAGTTGTAGGCTTGAAGTAGAGTGGCCAAAAAGTGCCTATTTTTTCATACTAAATCGTACGGATACATACCGTACCATACCGTACGGATCAATCCGTACTACATATGGAGACAACCTTGTATGTATGAATGAAACTAGAAAGTGAAAGAGAGGGAGAGAGAGAGGGAGAGGGAGAGGGAGAGGGAGAGGGAGAGGAGAGGGAGAGGAAGAGGAAGAGGAAGAGGATGTGAGGAAAAGGGATAGGGAGAGGGAGAGAGATAGGGATAGTGATAGGAGAAACTTGGAAGAGGTGAGGGAGAGGGAGAGAGGGAGTAGGGTGATTGAAGAAGACGGAAACTTGAAGAAGATTGAAGATGTAGGGTGATTTGTGTGTTGAGATAGCAAGGAGGGGGCTGCCATTTTGTAAGGGCTGAGGTGAGGGAGAAGAGAAGAGGGAGGAGTATGATTCATGAAAGAGGGAGCAGTGTGAAAGAAGAAGTTCAAACAGCCCCAAAAAGAGGAGCAAAAGTGGAAAAGGAACAAACAGATTTCGCAACAATCACAATCTCCACAATGGACACTTTTTTGAACGGTACGACTGCAGGGAAACTGAATGGTACCATATAGAACGTACCATTTGTGCACAAAATGCAACCCTGAAAGTTGTAGCACTCTGAAAGTTTGTACCAGCAAAATTGTTGCTGTAAACACGCCTAGATCTCCAAAAATTAATGCCTGTAGAGGCTGCGAAAAGGGGAAACAGCAAGCTAGTGCAAACTGTAGTATACACAGCCCAAAATCAACTCAAAATAGCAACAACCAATTGGTTTTGCCAAGGAGGGCAACACTGATTTTGACTTTTCAGGGTTGCTTCAAGCCAACTTTGGCATGTACCAAATAGGACAGCATTCTGAATTTGCATATCACTGCAAAAAAACACTTCTCATTATCTATTTGTTCAGCTCATGAATTCTCTGCTTTCATTGTAATTGATTAAAGGAAGGGAAAAATGAAGCAAATATTTTTATACAAATCATGGAGGGTAGGGATGAACTTACACATATCAAAAAGGATCACAAACTATGGCCAATCTAGAAGCAGAAATTGAGTCTAAGAAGGAAATTTGGGAAGACTCTATAGCTACTCCAGAATAACATGAACTTTTAATGTCTCGAGTAGATAACAATGAGATGTGATTACACATGCTCGTGCAAACAATCGACATCATGAATTCGCAAGTAACAGTATTAGTGGGGTTAGTCAAGAAGGAGAAAGGCAAAGAAAAAGAAACACACCTCCATTCCTAGACTCTAATACACCTTCAACATCAAAGGATGTCGGCCAAAGCCTATCATTGGGGTTGTAAACAATTAAGTGGTGGTGACATATAAACAAGCCAATGTGATTCCTTAAGATTCAGCTCAATTCAAAGCCATCTTCTTGACAGAATTTCTTCCAATGAATGAGATGGAAAGAAGTTGGTACGATTGGGATAAGTTCATGCAAAGGTGTAGACCCTCCCTACCATATATCATGAAGTACCATGTATAATCCTCGAGTTGTATGATGACTTTCAGAATACGACAGGTTTTGTTAGGGGGTGAACAAGACACTTTAAAAGAGGTCATTAATTTCCATTGATTTATGAAGATTGTATGCTTAGGTGCATTCACTAGCTAGACTAAGTCTGTATCAAAGGCCAATAAATTAGGCACTAGTGACTAAACCATTGGGAGGATTGGGATAACATCATGCAAAGGGATATACCCCTATTGACATATATCATGTAGTATTGTAAAATAATCCTAAATTTTGGGCCTATTTATTGTTGGGCTCCTCCTCATATATAGTCATCATCATTCATCAGGTGGACTTTTGTTGGAGAGAGGAGCCAGTGCCAATGCCCACACAGCCATTGACTCACTGTAGTAGTATGCGATTGTCTCGTGTTTGGTATATGGATTCCATTTCCCAAGCATTCTTTTGAGTTCTCTTCTTTTGCAGTGTTCTTCTTTTCTCTCTATCTTGTGTTCAACAGTCCATTTCAGCATATGTATACGCTTCCATTGTTGCATCCACTTTTGACATGGTATCAAATTGCAGGATCTAGGTTCCTGTTGGGATTTCTCTGCTGGTTAAAGGTCCTCCTCCTCTTTTTTTTATCAGGCAACCTGTGGCTGATCATATTTCAGCCTATCAAGGGTCCACTTCTACCTACTTTTTCAGCCTGCACCCTGCATTTTCAGCCTGCGCCAGTATTCAAGCCTGAAATCACCAATTTCCTGTATTAAATGCTCGACTAGCCTGCGTTTTTCATTTTCTGCCCTTGACCGTGGCTAGGTGACTGTTTTTACAGGCTGTTTTTGCTGTTTCTAGTAGTTTTAGACTGGATTTTCTTCATCTAACGGTTTCCCTTCATTTCTAATCAGATTTTTGGTTATCTTGCATGTGAACTCTCATTTTGTGACATCTTTGATGTTGGTTCGGCTGTATTCTCTCTCTATATACCTTCTATTCTCTATCTTCTCTTCTTATCCTCTCCAAACGGCTCCTCCATGCACTTCTACAAATGTTAAGCTACATGAACCTGACTATCTCACATGGAGTGCTAAGATGAAAGTGTGGTTTGTGCAAAAGCGGATTTGGTACATTGTTAGTGGAGCTATTCATTAGCCTCAGCGTCTTCTTCTTCCCAACGATTTTGATGAGGAAAACAATGAGGAAGTTGTGCTTACATGGGATTCGGACAATGCATGTGCATATTCTGCACTGCTTTGGAGTATTTCTAAAGAAGTCCTACCGATGGTTACCTCTTACAGGACATCCCCAAAAATATGGTCGAAGCTTCAAATGTTGTACGAGGCACCTTCCACCATGCGTGTAGTGACCCCATATGGACAACTTTAACAGATGAAGTTTGAGCCGAATGACACCATTTCACCATGCATGCAATGACCCTTTATGGACAGCTTTAACAAATGAAGTTTGAGCCAAAGGACACCATTCGGTCCTTTTTGCTCTGTGTTTCACAGGTACATGACTAACTTCGACACATGTAGTTTGCCCTTCTTGAGGCACATCTCGTGGGAATGGTACTCTACAAGCTCCCCCCGAAGTTTGATGAAGTGGCGAGTGCTTTGTGAGTGCTAACATCATCTACACCTATGAGCTTTATACATATGTCCCTATTGTTGCTTGAGCATGATACACTAAAGGCAGGTGACAACCCCTATAGGTTGTCTATAAGACAAGTGATAGCAAGTTTATGGCCCACAAGGGCAATCACTGTATGTGGGGCTCTTATTGATGGTGGACTACAATCAATCAGCCATTCATAACATAGCGGCATCAAATTTCAACCAATTTTGGTGATAAAACTCTAAAATTTCTCTCTCCAACTTCTCTCCATTCTCTCGGCTAATTCACAACTTGCCTCAAGAGATCTCAGCCAAATTCAATCCAAAGGGTCAAGCCCTCGTACTTGAAATTCATGCAATTGAAGTTTTTTTTATTGATAGACCCTAGTTTACAACAAAAATTAGGGTTTACCACCCACCTAGAAAAGAATGCTCAAAATTCAAGGCCTAGTATTTGAAATTCACTAGCTGAAATATAGGGATTTCAAAGAATTTCAAGACGCTAGTTAATGAACATTAAGTTTGGAGCAAATTTTGTCATCTAAGGAGCAAACTGAAGGCCAATCCCCAAGCAAACCAAGGGGCAAATTGGTTTGAAAGCTTGTTGGTTGCTGTAAACAACAAGATGCATTGAAGATTGAAGGAGATCAAGCTAGATCTCAGTGTACTTCGACCTTTAGCAATACAAGTTAAAGAAATACCACAAAGGGTGTCAATTTTGGGGCCAACCAAGTGTCCATTGTCCAAGATTAAATGCTAACAATTGCATTTTCAATTTATTTGAATTTTATGCTTGCTATAGTTAGTGCTTGATTAGGTTCTTTACCACTCTATCCAAGAAGGAAGGCCGATATCATGGTTCCATTGCCAACATACCATCAACTCCCTTGAAAATTAGTAGGCCCAAGGCACCTAATTGAAGGCCAAAAGTTTTACTCTGGTGCTGAAATGTATTTCGCTGAGTTTCTTCTTACAATGAGATGGGACTAAGCAATGGTGATGCCTCTCAATCTGAAAATTCACAAAGAGTTGAGGGAAATGCAATGTCTAATCTTGGATAAGGGCATGTAGCATGGGCAACAATCCAATAATGTTGGTGTAGTCCAAAATATGGGTCCTTCTAGGCCTTTTAAAGCTAATGACTAGCAAGAGAAAGAGAAATTTAATTACTAATTTAATGATCAATTGAAGACAGCAGCTAAAATGTTTATGCAATTGGCAAATGATCCTCGGTTATACACTTTTTGAACTCCCCTAAGGAGAGTAGCAAAGGCAAGAAAAGGAAATCATCTTAAGAACTTCAAGGCATCGAGACATACCAAAGGAAGAGCCAATGCAATAGCATGATGTTCCAAAAGTGGATAATAAGCATTTGCAAATGATGCCAGTGGAGCAAGTACCACAAATGCAAGGCCACCTTGAAAGTGCCCATCCAATGCTTTTTGGACAGCAAGGCATGTATGCTAACATGGATCACCCAAGGTGCTTTGGTGGTGGTTTGATTTTCCAAGCAATGGTTGATAATGCTTCAACCATGGGGATGCAAGAACCAAATGTATGCAACCACCTACGCAAGGTATGTAAGGCCCAATGTATCTAATTATGGCAAGTGGAATGTAAAACTCTATATATAGTAATGTTCACATGATACCTTACACGATGTAATATGTTTGGCAATGCATATATACAACCCACTATGTTTGGAACTCATGGTATTAATGTTGGTCATGCAAATGCTCTATATAGTGCTAGTCATGAGGAAAATTGTAGCTAGTAATGTATGCAATATATGGGAAAATGTACCTTGATATAGTTTGTAGTATGCAAATTCCCATCCACAACCACACTACAATGGTCCAAAGTATATAGGCAATAATGTTTCCTAATGCATCCAGTGCTCCTAGCATGTCACGTATACATGAGGGCCAATTGGACACAAGATTTCATGCTAGGTAAGATAGAATTGTAACAATGTGAAGGTACAAAGGATCTCCATGCTCCAAAGGGGAAAAAACCTAAAACCTTGTGGAGGTTTCGAGGCAAGTGAAGTTGGAGGTAAAGTTTCCATGTGCTTCTTGGTGATGTTTTAGTATCAAATGGGTGGAGAAGGGTGACTTAGCAAATCCTCAATGATGCACTTTACCTTACTATATTTTAGTTGGAGCCAATTTGGATTAAGCTCTTTCAAGCTCGACAAGCCATAGAAGGTTTAAAGTATTGCCTAATTCTCAAGGGAAAGGTTGCATCTCCATTTCCCCTAGTGATGGACACCTCAATTATGTAGTGGATCTCAAATGTACTTGGTTTGTATCCAAGGTATTGTATGTTGACAGTATTTTTACCATTGGGATAATTATTCAATGTACTAGTCACTGTGAATCAGTATGTAGATGTGTTAGCTTGCACCTAGGCTCTAAAACTATACAATTGCAAGGTTGTTGACATATATGGTATAAATGGAATGTACATTTGGATGTGATCTACATTTGCAAGGCATATATGGGATACATGGATGGCATATAATGTAATATTTGCAAGTTATATAATAGAAATACAATTGCATAAGTTACATACAGTTCATAACCGATGTATACATGAGTATCATGTGGTACATCATTAGTATGAGACACTGCTATGCTCAATTTATACATTGCTTGCCAAAACATGAGCATGGTTAAGCAATAGATGCACATGTTATTTGACTATGATATTTGCATGTATTTTCAGTAGTGGCAACAAATGCTTTTGACAAATTACAATGCAATGAAGAGTGATTGCAAGGATTTTAAGGAGATCTATCACAAGGACGTAAAATTTTAATACTGTGCTTAGAATTTGATTAAGTGTTAATCAACTATACAAATATCAAGTGACGTGTGATGTATAAGTTAGTTATTTCACAATGACAAGCCAAGAACCTCGAGAAGTTAGTGAGTGCCAAAGACAAAAGTTGTAATAAGTTATCATTGATAGATACTAGGTGGTAACCAATATCAAATTTTGACCTTGAAGATTTCATTAGCCATTAATATCAATGGTGACATTAAGAATTAGGTATTAATTAATTAATTAATACCAATTCACGGACTAATAAATGCTCTAGTTTGCTTGGATTATAGATTGGCCTAGCCAAATATGGTTAATTTTCAGAGCGAGAATTAATAAATTAATTTTTTTAATTAACATTCTAAAAAGTAATTTATTTGAGCTAAAATTTGCTAGAAAATTACAATTAGAAGACTACCCTTTAGCAAAACTTACCCATATAAGTGAGAGAAAGGCTATTAGAGAATACAACTTCATTCTAGCATAGTGGAGGTTAGAAGAGAAGAAGAGAGAGCTCTTGCTGCAATTTTCTAACCATAGGCGATCAACCCAACCATTGCACGCTATCAAAGAGCTTTTTGTATGCAAGTGACCACAAGTTTGGGGTCCACAAGAGCAAGAGACTACATATAGGGTTCCTATTGATGGTGGGCTATAGTCAACCACAGGGCAGCATTAAATTTCAGCCAATTTTAGTGATGGAACTCTAAAATTTATCTCTCCAACCTCCCCTCCATTTTCTCAATCAATTCACAACTTCCCTCAAGAGATCTTAACCAAATTCAATTCCAAGAGGGTAGTTTAGCAGCCATCGTGGCCAGAGTGCTCAGAATTCAAGGCCCAGTACTTGAAATTCAATAGCTGCAATATGGGGATTTCATAAGAATTTGAAGAGGCCAACCAACCAACATTGAGTTTGGGACAGAATTGGTCATCCAAGGAGTAAATTGAAGGCCAATTTCCAAGTAAACCAAGGGGCAATTTGGTTTGAAGGCTTGTATGGAAGATTGAAGGAGCCTGGATCTCAATGTACTTCAACCTTTAGCAATACAAGTTAAAGAAATACTACAAGAGGTGCTAGGTTTGGGGCTAACCAAGTGTCCAATGTCCAAGATTAAGTGGCAACATCTGCATTTTCAGTCTATTTGAATTTTATGCTTGCTGTAATTAGTGCTTAATCAGGTTATTTACCACCCTATCTAAAAAAGAAGTCTGGTTTCAGCATATAACTTCCCCACCTTCTCCTATGGCACATAAAAATAAGCATCACATCCAAATACCGTAAAGTTGGCAGTGGTTCTATCCAAATTAAGTCTCATATGGGGTCTTTCTAGGCTCTACTATAACTTATAAGTGTAGGGGACTACTTCTAGATATGAGTAGCAATAGAAACAACTTCAATCTAAAGGGTACCACCTACTTGTCAAGTATAACTTATTACAACTTTCGCCTTTGACACCACTGACTTCTCAAGATCCTTGGCCCATCATTGTGAAATAACTAACTTGCACATCACATACGCATCCCACATTTGCACATTTGATTGACACTTGACCAAATGCTAAGCAAAGCATCAAAATTCCATGTCTTCATGACAGACCTCTCCCTTGAAATCCTTGCAATCACCTTTGATTGCACTACAATGTGTCAAAAGCATCCGTTGCACATCATGGTGCAGCAACACTTGAGTCACATCCTTGTGTTGTACTAAGTGAAGTGAAGAGCTTTGTGAAGATGACTCTAGGAGTTTGGAGCTACTAAGTACTGCACTCTCTGTCTTGACTACTGCTGTATGATCTGTCCAAGATAATTTCCAAAGATTAGGTTTCTTTATTGTTCAGACCAATTTGTCTAGCTGCTTCATAGTGTCTTGATCCACAGTTGACCTAGCCTCTACCATTTCAGATGGAGCCCTAGATCACTCATCAAGCTTCCAGATTTCATATCAGTGTCAAAGCTATAGTTGAAAACTGATTAGTGTGCTCCTCCTACCTCGCGGCTTGAGGCCGACACATGGTCAGAGGTTCACTTGCTTCAAATTTTACAACCTGCCCGGACACAAGGGAGGGTGTTGTGGAAATCAAGAGTACACTAAGTTGAGAACAGTGGGGAGTCCTTGCCATGATCAGATTTATGGATGGTGTAATTGCATCAAAAACCATCCAATGTGCTCCTACTACCTTGAGACCAACATGTAGTCAGAGATTCACATGCTTCAAATTTTACAACCCACCTAGATGCAAGGGCAGGTGTTGTGGACATAAAGACAAGACCGCTGGTAAGTGAGGATGGTGGACTGCCCAATGAGCAGGAGCAGCAGAAAACATCAAGGAAACTGGCAGAAAATGTGCTCCTACTAAGCCTGACACCATTGGTTGGCAAAATTTCTCTTACAGATAAATTCTATTAGGTAATGCAAAAAGATACCGCCTCAAGGCTCATTGGGACTTTCATGTGTTTTGGAGCTACGATAAAATCCTGATGCTCCTCAGATGAGAGCACTTGTTTGTTCACTCTTTGAATGTTTTCCCACTGTCTTTGGCTCTAGCCTCTACACTACTTAGGGCTGAGATTTTTGAAAAGTATTTTCACTGTTTCACTGTAAAGAGTGTATCTGTGTGTCAGGTGCATGTAGGTGTGCCAATGTATGCGTGTACACGTGAGCATGAGTGCATTTGTGTCTTATGTGAAGAAAGAGAACTTAAAACAATCACAAAATTATGCCCTCCAAAGGTTTCCTTTGCAAAAAAATCATGAAACTGCTTTTCCAGCAATGATGGTAAGCTTCTTACATCCTCTTCATCAATTACTTCTCCAAGTACAGTCCTTGGTATGGGTGGAGGTTCTAGCTCTTTTTGATACACCTTTTGCATTTCTTGTGCTACAGCAAGACCTAATGCCTCCTGCAACACAGCCATCAAACATGAATATGACAAATGAAATAGTCAAAAATGCCTAAATACCATATTACTTAAATTGCCACTCCAAAACTGACATCTATGAAAGGTATGTGCAATAAACCCATGAATGCACAGGTGCCAAACAATTATCAATATACAGATGACAACAATCATCAGTTCTGAAGCAAACAATTTCAGTTCTTCTGCCATAAAGACACCTGAAGAGAAATTGTATTACATTGCAATGTAATCATGTTAAACCAACTCCTTTTTGCCATTTCATCTGCATTAATCTGGCTTGTTTTATTTCCTTGATTTGTCATGACACCAAAATCCCATCAGGTAGGTAGAGATGCTGATATGTATGTAAGTTTTAAAACCCATTTGGAAGTTAGACTTGAGGTACTTGCACTCTTGTCTCAAACAAGAAATGGCACAAAAGCAAACCAGAAGATAGGCATGTGCATGTCTAGCATCACCAACAACAAAAACAATCACAATACTGATCCAAAATAATATTGAAACTTTTAATGTTTCTATCTAATCCAAGAATACTTATGTTCCAGCAAATCAATGCATAAACTCTTACATGAGACAAGAATCACATACAATATGTTTAAATTCAGCATGGGGATATCATCCCAGTCTCAGTGGCAAGTTAATCAAAATACAAATGAAATAAGATTTCTTGCCTGATGATCTTCAAAGGGTGGATTGTACGAGCAGCCAGGTGCATCCACTTCCACAGCCTTTGCAGAGAGACTGGTGGTCCGAAGTTTTTTAGGTTGAACCTTCATCCAGCCTTAAGAGCCTTAGCAAAAAAAAATTGCATCCATTGAGAGAAAAAATAAGAAAGAATATCTATAACCAACCTGATTACTAGCAACCAGTTCTTTGCTACCTGTATCTGGCAAAACAACAACAACAAAGAGATAGAACCCAAATTGTCATCACTATGCCCAGCTGGAAAGAAGAGCTAAGAAACGAATTGCAACTTAGGGCCTTTTCAAGTCAAACAGGCATCTCCCAGAAAACAGGATGCTCACTTGTGCATTCACCCTTGCAAGACTTATGGAAAGGGAAATTGATTATTCTCCAAAGACTCTATAATAGAACTTCTCTCTGATTGACTTCACACGAATGACTTAAAACCCTAAATGAGCCCATGAAATTATATCTTCTTGAGCATAAAAGTAGGAACCTTCAGCACTCCAAATGTCTCGAAGCTCCTTTGTACCCTGTTTACCCTGGTAAACACATCCAGACTATATTGGTAAACCTGAAGAAATCCAGATTATACACTTTTCTTTAAGGTAGCTGCAAGCATAAATTCACACAATGTGCTTTGCAAATAATTCACCTTGCTGCCTCCAATATGGTGGAGTCTTTTCGTTATTGGCTTTGCCTTTTTGCACTTTTTCTTAGCTGCCAGTAAAGGAGGTACTAGAGATGATCGCTCTAGAATAGCCTCACAACGGAGCATCTTCTCTTTATGCTTTGAAGTCTTTTTAGCAAGGGAAACATCTACAAACATAAGCAAATACTGAGTACAGCAAATGGTAGGAGCAATCATAGTAAATAAACCACATTGCATTTCTAATAGGATGACTCCACAATTTTGAATCAGAAGAACATAGATTTATGAACTCCATACCAGCATTCGTATATGAAAAAGCCAAAAAAGAACAAGGACAAAGACAATCAACAATCAAGAATATATATGTACTCAAATTATAAAGACGAGACAATGGCCAAGTATGCCCTCCATTGGATCTAGCAACCAAATTGCTGAGTCTTTGCAGCTAAAGCTCCTCGAGGCCCAAGGATGTGGTAAGTCCCAAATCCAACTTGGTTGACTTTTACAAATCAACTATTACCTTTGCTTTCAAAGAACCCTTACCAGTCCCTTTCTGAGCTTCCCATGTGAATACCACTAGAAGCTGATAGTGCCCAAATACAAAACAAAAAGGTATTCATCCATGTACTAGCTATTTAATCCGGTTGTGGAAATATTGAACAGCTAATACACACCCATGGACCTATGTCTAGTCATTGGACTTAAGCATGTAATCAAGGCAGTCAAAGTATGATTCATACAATGTGCTTAGTATGGGTATTTCATACAAATGGAGGATAAACAAAAAGTTTGAGAATAATTATGGTTTCAATCATGTTTAAAGGTTGAAGATAAACTTATAACTTCCAACATCGTGATTGAAGGTTGAAGATAAACTTAAAAATTGTTTTAATTTTAGACGTTGAAATTTTTTCATGATCACTTCCAAGAAAATTTCATATTTAAAGGTTGAAGATAAACTTAATAATTATTACTTCCAACATCACGATTCATGATATAAATAGAGTGGCAAGGCAAGTTTCAACTTTCCAATATCATGTGATAAGTTCTATTACAAAAGAAAAGGTCCAAGCAAGTCCCAACCTGCCAGAGTCACTAACTCATGTGGACCATAAGATCAAAAGTAATAGGTGTCGTCAATGTTAGACCTCATAAGGCATTGGCAACACCATCAAGCTCCATAGGTAGCCAAACAATTCAATCCCCACAAGATGGGCTTCAAGAAGGGCGGACTGCATATTGTGAAGCTCATCTTGGATCTGTATCACCCTCAAAGGAAATGACAGAATCATATCAGCTGCCTCGAACCAAATAGTAGTCATAACTCACATGGTCAACAGAGCCGCATACATAAGCTGAAGCTTCCCACGCACTCCTGGAGATATTCAATGGCAGATAATTGCCGGAAGAACTTCCTTCAAGATGCATCGAAAGAGAGTTGGGTATACCTTTGCATCATCATCATCCCAATTGAGGACTGCTTCCTCAAAGTCATCTTCATCCCAATCTGATGGAAGAGGAGAGGGCTCTTGAGGGTGCAAGGCAGATCCCAAAACGGTATACCAAGGTCACTTCTACACAAACCAAGCTTTCATAGTGGTACTCTAGGTTAGATAGTCAAGTCCTTTAAGATTGTCATCAATATTATAGCATGGAGAAGCCATTTTAGATGAGATGCAAAGAAGATAAAGTAAGGGGAATGAGAGATAAACACCGAGGATGAACAAGTTCAACAGTTCAAACAGAAAGAAAGCCACTTCAGACAAAGAGAGGAACGAATGTGAAAAGCGTGTGGCAACAGAAGCACGACAATAGACACAATCGATCTTGCCCCTCCGTGTGTGATCAGGCTGAAAACACAAACAGGCTGAAAATGCAATCTGAAGAAGCTGATGCTTGTGAAAAAAAAGCACAATATATCAAAGCATCAGCAGGTCTAATGAAAATGATGGCTAAAGAGACAAAATGCAAGTACGAACTGATAAAATGCAGGTACAGCAGCAAAAACACAAGTTCGGCAGTGTCAAAATAGGCCGCCTAAATGCTGAAAACTACTGCCCAATTCTAGAAATTGAAGCAATAATGCTCATGTCAGGTGCATTAAATGCACTAGAAATAAGTCGGTTGCATTAAATGCACCAAACTCAAAAATGAAATGCCTTCTACCTATGAGCTCTCTAACCCTATAAATGTATAAGGCTAACAACAAGGCAATGCATACACTCCAAGAGTTGATTTACCCCCTTCCTTTTTAAGGAGAAAAATAAAGCTCACTATAAATTCCACATGCACCATTTGCAACTTCACTTGGTGATGCAATTAAACAACAAGAAAGTGATATAATCTCACAGATTTGAGCTACGTTAGGCACATTAGGGTATAGAAACAAGTTTTTATACCAACCAAGGAATCATTGAAATTATGAGTATAGTCTAGCTGGAAATTTGCATTGCATCTGATCAAAAAGGATACTTGTAACTATTCAAAAGTTTATGTTTAGGTGGGACCTCTATTTAAGGTTAGCGTAGTCCAATAAAGATGATTAAATTGATACAGAAGCTCAAGTGTGGATGTGTTGCACAAAAATCTTTAGAGAAGCATGCAATTTATAATGAACCAACAAGCTTTTTTAGTACATTGACACTAGAACCTGTGTCAAAAGTGGAAGCAGTGATAAATGTGTGGAAAACGGCTGTAATAAACTGCTGAACACGAGACAAAGGAAAGAGAAAGAGAAACACTATAAAAGAAAAGAACATTGCACAAGAAACTTAGAAGCAAAGAGATACTCGAGAAATAGAATCCGTATACCAAGATATGAGATGGTACAAAACCAATGCGAGTCATTGCTGTGAAGGCACTAGCACGTACTCCTCTCCCTCCACCAAAACTAGTCAAGTGATGAATGACAATAATGATGAATGTGGAGGAGAAGCCTCAATAAATAGGAAAAAATAATGCCATAAATCATTCATGTCGACCAGCATTTAATGTTGGTTTGCTAGCAATAAATGCTGAAATGACTATCATAAAATGCCTAAATAATCAGGATAATATCCTACCCCACTGATATGCACAGACTCAGCCATGAACTGACCTATCTGCTAACACACCCTCTTAGATCATAGGTGATATAGTACAATACAATATATAATGATAAGGTCTCATCATAGCACATACAACAAGGACCACTAGAGTAGAACCATGGATACCCAAGCAATGGGTGCACAAGCCACCACCAAGGTGCCTCAGAGCAACTCTCAATATCTATCAACAATGTCTTGTAGTAGCATACAAGACCAGTCTATCAAAAATGCAATTGAACATATGTGACCATGGAGTCCCTGCCTTTGGCCAGACCACCAAAGTGTCCCCTCATGTGAGCTCAAACAAGGAGCCAATCCCGCTCTCTATCAAAGAATCAGCTCATCATGAACCTAGATGTCAATCCTAGCTTCAGGATTTGAATCTACCAGACTTCAATCGGTGCATCAAGGAAACCCCTCAAGAACCTATGCACCTGTATACCTATATAGATGAGGTTCGCCTACCCTATCTCACCACCCCCTCGCTCTCCCTCTCTGGCACTAGAGAGTTGTGAGGGATGACCCCATCACATGTACTAGCAACATGGAAGGGAGGCCCCTGCAGCCATCACTGCAGCCACATAGATAGAGCCTAACCTTGGATCTAGAGAAGAGGAAGACTCATGGAGAGAGCCATCACCTTGCATCACCATCCACGCCTACTACTATTGTAAAGCTGCTAATGTCCTGCAATCCTTCCGAAGATATCCCTTCTTACCACAATAATAGCACTTAGACGTCTTCTTCCACAGTATAGCACCCCTCTCTAAAACTGAAACATTTGAAGCATCAAGAGATAGCATCCTCACAAAAACCTGAAGATGAACACAACAAGTCTCCAACATAATACTTGTAGATCAAGAAATAATGTTGGCATGCTAATCATTAGGAGATGGCAGAGGAGCCATGAGAAGGGAGATACAAAGAGGATGAAGAAAGGTAAGGGATATTCACGAAGAAAAGTATGCCAAAAATACAGACTCACAAGGATTGCACAAGTTCCAAGCAGTAAAGAAAGCACATAGAACATATCAACAGTAACCAGAGACTAGTGATGAGAACATGACAACTGGATGCACATGAACCCTCTGTAAAGCTGAGCAATGCACCACAAAGTGAGAAAATGGACAAAAAATAACTAGAACTAGCCTGAAAATACTATCGCCCAACCCTACACAGTAGCAAACAGCCAAAACGCAAGTGTTGATCGGTAGAACACAGGTAGCAAACACCAAAACATAGATTTGGAAGGGTCAATAACCATAGTAGCAGGGGAACACCGTTCCACCCCATTGGGAACATGGAAACACGTTCCATGCTTTAAAAAACCGAACGGAACGGGGGAACCTTGCGGAGGAATGCCCATCAAGGGGAAACGGCTCGAGGAACATGGGGGGGAACGTGATCTATGAACATGGAAAAAGTGGTGCCTTGCAGTATGAACTCTTTCGAGAGTGGTGTCCACACTATTCGGAGTTGCATGCACAGTCCAAACTGTCGAAAGTAGGCTGCAAGCACCATGCGCATCATTTCTCACGATAGTGACTGATCATTGACCTCTTTAACATCAAGGTTAGCATAATTAATGTCACATGTGTCCACTCAGCATCATCAATTCTGTCTAGGCGCAATCTGTCCTGTAATCGGTTCTCAGAACCAGCAGACTGCATTTCACACACACACACACACACACTCTCTCTCTCTCTCTCTCTCTCTCTCTCTCTCTCTCTCTCTCTCTCTGCCCTTTAAAGGATTGCAAGTGTTTTTTACTGTTTACAGTTCTCTCTCTAGACTCTCATCGTCTCACGCAGTGGCCTACTATTTTTTATTATTTACAGTTTTTACTATGTATCTGTTAGCCTGCTCTTTATCATTCTCAGTCTGTCATCTCCTGGTTGTGAGCTCCTGTCAGAGTCTGACAGGAGACAGAGGAGCTCTGTCAGTTCATTTTGTGGCTGCCCTGGTTAGCCAGCAGCCTTGGGTGTCATACAGCCCAAACTGGGCTGTTTTTTATGCAGTCTGCCCATTTTCTGGGCAGTCGGCCAGATCTGGCCAAAGTCGGCCAGATCTGGCTGGTCGGCCAAATCTGGCCAGGTCACAATCTGGCCAGGTGACCTGGCCAGATTTGGCTGGTCGGCCAGTTTTCTCGCCTGGGGGCTATATATAGCAGCCCCCCCAGTCATTCCAGCATTATGCGCTGCAGGCCGTCATCTCCGTCTCCGGCATTGGTGCTGCCACTGCTTCCAGTCTGTCCTGGTCCCCTCACTGACGCTCCGGGCTGCGTGCAGGGACTATTCTGTCCATTTCAGTGTATTCAGCATTCATCTCAGTCAGTGCAGACTTTCTTCCTTCATTCTCTGCTTTCTCTCTCCTCTCCTCTGTGTTCGTGTTCTTCCGTTGCACACTCTCACAGTATCCTTCTCTCTCTCTAGACTCTCACACAGTCAGAAGTCTACCTCTCTAAAACAACTCTCAGCCTTTGACTGAACTAATTACAACTCTCTCTCTCTCTCTCTCTCTCAAAAAGCGCTCTATTTTTACAGCATTCTCTCTCCCCCTCTCTCAAAACAAGCTGAGAGCCTCAATTTTTACTGGCTACGGCTCTCTCTAAAGACTAAAACAACTCTACTTTTATAGCCCACACACAGAGACACTCTCTCTCTCTCTCTCAAAGTCTCATGGAGGGTCAACTCATGCTTTTGATTCCTGAATTAGTAGAAGTCATGGCTTCTTCAAGATCAAAGAGTTCGAGCACAAAGCGATCTCGGCCTAGTTGATGGGATGAGGTTGAGAAATTGGACCATTATGCATCGAAGGGAGATGCAAAGAAATGGAAATGCAAAAGGAGTGAGCAATTGAAAACAGGAGGATCCAATTGTGTAAAGCAACACTTGTGCCATGTTGACATCAGAGCACAAATAAATTTTTACTCAAACACCACACCCGAAATGCGAAGGCAACTCTTGGTAAAGTACCCAAGTGAAGAAGACAAAGCATGTGCAAGGAAAAATCGAGCAATTGATGCCTCTTTTTTTAGTGGACAAGCTGATCATGTAGTCATGGGCGATGGAGCCATGCATGGGGGACTTGGAACTTTTGCATTCTCATACGAGGTAGGGGCCAGTGGTTCTGGCTCCACCAAGGCTTTTACTACAGGTATTGGTGGCAGGAATAAGAAGAAGAAAAAGAAAAAGGAGGAGTAGGAGAAGGCCAAGGATAATAAGGAAGAGGACAAGAAGGATTCGAAGGAGAAGCAGACCAAGTGCCCACATCGTGGGAAGGGCACTCACCCCGAAGAGAAGTGTTGACAGAAGTACCCTCATTTGAAGCCGAAGGAGAAGGATTCGAAGGCTACCCCCACAATCACAAAGTCTGCCTTTTTACATGCTATGGCAAGGTTTTTCTACCATGATCATGTTGCATTCAATGTTATAAGATCTCCCTACTTCCTTGAGATGGTCCAAGAGATTGCAAAGTATGGTCCAACCTATAAGCCTCCATCACATGAGACATTGCATACCACTTTGTTGCATAAGGAAAAGGATGCAATTGAATGTGCTTTGGCAACTATGAAAGAAAGTTGGGTGAAGAATGGTGTCTCTTAGATAGCTAATGGATGGAGTGATACTCGAAAATGGTCCATCCATGGAATGGTTGCTTATTCCCGAGAAAAGATGCAAATCATTTCCTCACATAATGCCTCAAGCATAAGAAAAAGTGTAGATTAGCTTGTGGAGAAATGGGCTAAAGGTGTTGAAAAAGTTGGGGCTGAAAATGTAATCCAATTTATTGTTGATGGTGAGGCAACAAATAGGGTAGCATGTATGAGAATTGAGGAGAGATACCCTCATATCACATTCAATCCATGCTTTGCTCATTGTTTGAGCAATTTGCTAAAAGACATCGACAGCTTGTCATGGATTGATCCCTATATCCAAAAGGGCAAGGATATAATTAGTTTCATCCAAAGCCATCAGTGCATTCTTAGTGAGTTTCACAAGAGATCACCTAAAAAAGATCTCTTAAAGTACTCTGAGACGCACTCTGGCTATAACTTTCTCATGATGAAGAGACTTAAGAAGGTAAGTTTACCCCTAAAGCAATGGGTAGTAAGTAATGAGTGGATGGGATGGAATGGGATGAGTGCAAACCATCATACTAGATTATGCATTTTTTAATGAATTGAAGAGCATCCATATTGTCATGAAGCGAATTATGCACTTGATGCGAATTCCAAATGGACGAGAGTCATGTATTGGAAAGATTTATGAGGGGGCACATCGCATGATTGAGAAGTTAGGACAGCTTGGTTTGGATGATACAAAGAATCAAGAAGTCCGAGATTTATGTGAGGCAAGATGGAATGCTTATCACTCACCTATGCATACAGCAACATATGTATTAGATCCGGAGTTCCAAGGATGTGATCAAGAGAAGGATGATGAGGTAATGCAGGGTTGGGACATAGTGCTCTCTAGGTTGATTCCCATTGACACTAAGAGAAGATTGGCGAAAGACCAGCTTGCTTTTTATAGAAACAAGTTGGGAAGGTTTGGGTCTGTTGATGCACAAATAGATTGGTTTAAGATTGGGACTACCTTATGGTGGGAAGATTATGGGGCATGTACACCTGAGCTTCAAACATTGGTAGTGTACATTTTGTCTCAAGGTGCAAGCTTCTCTCCCATTGAGCAACTATGGAGTGTATTTGGGCATGTTGCATCTAAAAAGAGAAATAGATTTGGGACAAAACAAGTAAATGACTTGATATTTGTGAGTGCAAACTTGCACTTACTTATAAATATGGCTTCCCTCAAGGCTAAAAAGTTTATAGCTCTTGATGAAGAAGAGTCCTCAGATGATGAGGATGGAGAGACACCTATGCCCACAAATATGGCTGATTATTAGGATACTTTGAAACATGCAAATGCTGATTTTGATGATGATATGGTTTTCTTAAACAATGTGGATGATAGTCTTTTGGATAGTCTTGCTACTAGTGGCAGCCATGTATGATCAAATGGTTACTTTGAGAGACTTTCAAATTCCAAGCTTCCATATTCTATCCATTGTAGTTGTTACTTGATGGTTCTAAACTCTTTTATGTAGTACAATCTTAGATTATCATCTGTTTTGGGTCTTATGTGCCATTTCAATATAATCAGTCTTTTGTCTAATGCATTTTTCAAAGATCTTTTATGAAATATATAAATGTATAGTTTAAAATACATAAATCGTGTATATAGTAGAGGTCATTCCCCTAACGTTCCTGTTCCCCAAGGGGCATCATTCTCGTTCCCTCACGACCTCCCATTCTCGTTCCCGTTCCCGTTCCATTGCTACTATGTCAGTAACAAGTCCCTAGCCCTGAAACAAGCCCAAAAAGCTGAAAACAAAAATGGCAATCTACAAAACACTGAGGAAACAAGCCACAAATGATCAAAAGATGGTCGTACACGCTAGAAATCAGTCCCAGCAATCAGAAAAAGGTCCAATCGGCAGCAAAAAAGCCAAAACTCAAACCTAAAACATTTCAAAATAGCAACATGAACAATGACCTTGCAATCTAATACCATGTCATAAGTGGATGCAATGATGGAAGCGTGGAAAGCTGCTGTGATAAAATGCTGAACACAAGGGACAAAGGAAAGAGAAAGAGGAACACTACAAAAGAAAAAAACGCTACACAAGGAAATTAGAAGAAAAGAGATACTCGGGATATCAAATCCATATACCAAGATATGAGACAATACAGAACAAATGTGAGTCACTGGTTGTGAAGGCACTGGCACCTACTCTTCTCCCTCCACCAGAACCAATTAGGTGATGAATGATCATAATGATGAATGTGGAGAAGCCTAAATAAATAGGCAAAAATAATGCCATAAATCATGTCAGGTCGGCCAGCAATAAATGCTAAAATGGCCATCATAAAATGCCAAGAAAAATGTCTAAATAATCTGGATAATATCTTGCCCACTGACATGCACAGACTCAGTCATGAACCAACATATGTACTAACACCGTGAACTAGCTAGCATTAACTTTGTGAAACTTCTATAGCTTAAAATACACTTATCAATTTCAACTTATGAGACTTTGCACTTGCTTTGTAAAATTTCACAAACATTGTTGTGTAGCAGATGTATGGATTGCCTCTTTACAATGACTATAACCCTAAAAAATGTCCCATCACACCCTAACTATTAAGCTTGTTGCCACTAGTGAAACACAAGCTTCAACTTTTGTGTTTCATCCTTGGAGGTTGGTAGAGCTAGGCTCTAGTATACATTGATAATCACTACTACTCTAGTGCTCCTATAAGCCTTTAAATTGGCGCTTTACTCTACTATTGCCCTTGATGCATTAAGTCTTGGAGTTTAGCTATAAGAAAACACAATTGATCCATGCACACCATATTATTGTGACATTGATCAAGAAATAAATGCCGGGCAAACCTACCTTTACTTTCCCCACACAATGACACAATGGAATGAGGTAAAAACAATCAAGACTGATCATTTTCAGTAATTTTCAACATACTAACAAGATATAAACTTTGCCACTAGAAAGGATGACCTTGAGGAGCCTCATACCTTGTTTAAAAACTTATACAGCTTAACACATACTCGTCCCCTTCAAAAAACTTGGGATTTTCAGAGCTTACAAAATTGCACATTAGGACTACGTGTGATGAATAGGTTGACTAACTCAAAAGGTTTTCAGGACTGCTCCAACATGGATGGAACCACCATTTCTACTCTGTTCACTTCAAAAATCCACAAGGGCTGGCAGGGCTTATACGTGCATTTTGCCCCGTTTGAAGGCATACATTACATGCTGAAAGGTCTCACTTAAGGGGTCCAAGCTTTACACTTGATTTTGTGACAGTCGAAATCATGTCTTTTAGAGATTCAGATTGCATCTCTTTCAGTTTCACTTATCTGCACACACGTGAGTGTGTCTCATAATTGCTTTTTCCCCCTGATTTCCTCTTGTGATGCATATCCAAAAATATCTTTGAGAATCTAAAGTCCAGCTTACACTTAAAGGGGGTACGTGACTAAAACTAAGAATATTTTGATGGTCAGTACAAGCAGAGAGGCACCAGCATACAATATAAGGAAATTCAGTGTCTGTAGATAAATGTGTGAAACCTAAAGAAGCAAAGCCAGAAACCAACAATAAAGGATAAAGGAAAAAGGAAAACAACAAGGTCTGTGGAAAAACATGGTGGACATTGGAAGCTGTGAAATTGATTTCTTGAGCTAGGAATCAGAATGATAGCAAATATAGTAAAGGATGCTTACCTGCTGACTTATCGACGAAGAAGAGGCGCTCATCAGGGAGAGCATCCAAGGAGCCACCATGGCGTTCATCATGAGCAGCTCTGTCGACATAGTCATCCACGTCTTTAGAGGGGATGTTAGTCCGCCATGCCTTCTTCCCTTTCCTGGATGACTTCTTCGCCATCTCCTCTCTCTCTCTCTCTCTCTCTCTCAAGTGCGTGCGTGCTTTGAGAGCTTTAAACGCTCTGTAAAAATTTTGCAGACAGAAAGGCCAAAGTCTCAACTCTTCGTCCTTCCAAACACGTGCTGGTGACAAGGGTGTGTGAGTTCCGTAAGGTGCCGTGGAGCGTGATGCCTTAAGTGGTTGAATCACATTCAAAAATTAAAGCGAGGAAACATCATAAGGATCCTAGAACTTGAAACAACAAGTTTGTGGAACATATTTTACTACTATATTATTTTTGTTGTAGGTTAAGAAAGCTCCGAACTTACCCTCTTTTCCAAACCTCCCTTTTTCAATCAAAACCCTCTCCTTTCCTCTCTTTTTCATGTGTAATCCCTCATTTTCTCCTCTCTCTTTTTTTTCATTAGAGTCTCTCCTCTCCTTTTCACCTCTCTTTTTTAAATCAAAACCCCCTCCCCTCTCTCTCACTTATAATCTTTCTCTTTCTTTTTCCCCTCTTTTTTTTAATTAAGGGTGGGTTCAAACTAGCAGCGGTAGAGATATATCAAAGAAGCGTTTGATGTGACATCTCCCAAATGGTTGAGACTTCCCTCCTCTTTCTGTCGGACCCACCCTCTTTCTACCAACCCCTCTTGCTCGAAAGAGCCTTGGCACTAAAAAAAACCTCTCTTTACCTTCTTATAGTACACTATGCCTCTCCCGCTTCACTATTCACACAAAGGAGACGGAAGGTTGGTCATGTTTTGTAATGCTATCGCAGCCATTTGAACCCAGTTTAAATTTCTCCCCCTCTCTCTCTCATGTGTAGGGCCTAGATTCTCTCTCTCTCTCTCTCTCTCTCTCTCTCTCTCTCTCATTAAACTTTTTAATTTAAACTTCTCTTTTAATTGAATATTTTTAAAAGCTTTTGTTAAATTTGAAGTTTTTCTCTATTAGATTAAACTTTTTAATTTAAACTTCTCTTTTAATTGAGCATTTTTAAAAGCTTTTGTTAAATTTGAAGTTTTTCGAACATAGTTTTTCGTGTACTTTGAGAGAGAGAGAGAAAGAAGAAGAAGAAGAATAATAATAATAATAATAATAATAAGGATTAAAAAGAGAAGACGGAGAGAGGAGGGGGGAAAGAGGAAAGAGGAAAGAGGAAAGAGGAAAGAAAATAGTCTTTTTTTAATTAAACATTTTTCTTCTCCCCCTCCTCCCTCTCTCTCATGTGTAGGGCCTAGGTTCTCTCTCTCTCTCTCTCTCTCTCTCTCTCTCTCTCTCAGATTAAACTTTTTTATTTAAATTTTTTAATTAAATATTTTAAAAGTTTTTTTAATTTAAAGTTTTTCAGGACATAACTTTTCACACACTTTGAGAGGGAGACAGAGAGAGAGAGAGGAAAGAGAAAAGAGAATAGTCTTTTTTAAGTTAAAAACCTTTTTTTATATCGTTTTTTACTTAGAGAAAGAGATAGAGAGAAAATATATAGTTTAAAAGAGAGAGAAAATAGGGGAGAGAAATGAGAAAAATAGAGAGAGAATATATATATAGAGAGAGAAAAGAGAGCGAGAAAAAAACTTGAAAGAGAAAGAGAGAGGAAAAGAAAAATGAGAGAGAGAGAGAGAGAGAGAGAGAGAGAGAGAGAGAAACCAAGATAAAGATACAAAGAGCAAAAAAGAAAGAAGAGGAGAGGGAGTGAGAGAGAGGGGGGAAGAGAGAGAGAGAGAGAATTATAGAGGAATTACAAAATTTAAGAGAGAGAGAGAGAGAGAGAGAAAGAGAGAGAGAGAGAGGAAAATAAAAAAGGAAAAGAGAGGATACATGAGAGAGGGGGAGAGAAAGATAAAGAGAAGAAAAGGAGAGAGAAATCATAATAATAATAATAATAAGAGAGAATTTGAACATAGAGAGAGAATTATAGGAAGAGGAAAAATAATTTAAAAGAAAGAGAAGAGGGGGAGAGATAAGAAAAGCAAGAAGAGAGAGAGAGAAGAAGAAGAAGAAGAAAGAGGAAAAGAGAAAGAGAGATGGGGAAAAAGAGAAAAGAGAAAAATCTTTCTTTTTCAGAGAGAGGGGAAGGGAGAGAGAAGGAGAGAGAGAGAGAGAGAATATATATATATATATATATATATAATTTAAAAGAGAGAGAGGGAGAGAAGAAAAAAAATTAAGAGAAAGGGGAGGAGAAGAAAGGGGGCAGAGAGAGAGAGAGAGGAGAAGAAGAAGAGAGATAATTATATATAGGAAAAAGATAAAATTTACATGCTTAAAGAGAGATTGAGGGGGGGGGCAAAGAAAGTGAAAGAAAGAGAGAGAGAGAGAGAGAAAGAGAGAGAGGGGTAACATGTAGAGAGATTTATAGAGAGAGAAAATATAAAATATAAAAAGATAGAGAATAAAAAATAAAGGAGAGAGAGAGAGAGAAGAGAAGCGCAAAGAGAAGAAAAGAAAAAATTTAAAAAGAGAATGGAGAGGGAGAGAGAGAGAAGAAAAAAAATGAAAAAGAGGAGAGAGAGAGAGGAGAGAGGGGGAGAATAAAAGAAGAGAGAGAGAGAGAGAGAGAGAGAAAAGAAAAGCAAGGAGAGAAAAAAAGGCGAGAGAGAAACCAAGAGAGGAGAAAAAATAAACTAAAATGGAAGACAGAGAAAGAGAGAGAGAGAGTGTGTGTGTGTGTGTGTAAAGAAAAAAATTAGAAATAGAGAGAGAAAAGAGGAGAGAGAAAGATGAGAAATGGATTGTTGAACGAAGTTATCGTCATGCAACTTCACTTGCCGCCTCGGGGCAACAAAGCTATCACGAAGTGGCCTAACGTTTTGTGCGCGCTTTTGGTCTCCAAAATAGTATTATTATTGAGTTCTATTAACTTAATGATAATTTTGGATGGATAAAAACATATGCTATGAATTATCTTGAGTACTACACATCGTTTAGGCCTAAAAAAACAAAAAAGCAACGCAGATTATGAAAAGTGGCGTTTTTTGCTACGGAAATACGATTTTTGCAATTTTGCCTATGTAGCCTTATAGGCCAAGTCCCTTTCAATCGATTTGAGTACCCAAGTCATATTTTGAGTTTGGAGGAGAAAGTTAGAGCGAAAACAAGTTACAACAAGTTCAAGACATACCTATAGTCCTCAAGGTGCTGATATAGGGTTTCTTTCTTAAGGCTTCTACTTGCCTACTATTGGTGAATACTTTGGGCTATCAAAGGGATTGTGTATATGTACTCCAAGTGTATATTTGCAATGTACATAGTGATTTATTGAGTAATTTAAAGGTTTCTTTTGGTACTCTTGATTCTATCTCATGTTTTGTTTTCTTTCTTAAACCCCTTTGGTTTATGGCTTGACACATATTCTCTTCAATATTTGAACCCGATGTGAAAATCCACATCTAAGATACAACAAGATGGGAGATTTAGCAATACCTTCAGAATCTACAAGACCTACAAGATTAGGAGATGCTTCTGATGATGTAAAACAAATGTTACAAGCTTTCCATGTGTACATATAACAACAACAACTATAGTAACGGTAATTGCAGCATCAAAAACAACTACAACAACAAATTCAATTACAGTCTTATGTGCCATATGAAGTCGGGCGACCAAAGCAATGGAGACTGTAGAGAACTAGATGAAGCTATTTGATGGCCATAATATTTTCAATTATCTAAAGATGTATGTAGCAAAGATGGAATTCTTCAAGGTCTCTACATGCATTATGGGTCGCAACATTCTGGATGGTCAGAATTCAAGAAAGCTTTGAGGGAAGAGTAGTTTTTGGAAGACTTATGGGTGATTGCCTGTTGATCTTTTTGAGAGAGGGTTCATAAATCCACCAACAAAGGGTTGGCCACATTTAAGCTTTTAGGGGAGCTTGAGCTTAAATTCAAATACCTAGACATTGGGGAGTAGACAGCTTTGGAGCATAAGAAGGTAAAGTTATTTTTACAAATAGCAAACCCTCCAGTACAAATGGAATTAGTGAAGTTACTTGAAGATGGAGCCAAAGTAATGGGTCTAAAGACAATTTGGCAAGATGCTAAGGATGTTGTTTCTATGTTGAATAAGAGTCAAATGTGGTACACTAGATTACAAATCGATTCTATTACTCGAGTTTCTTCTTCTATATCTACACTTGTATCTTCTCCAACAAGTACTCCTATGTTGTTACCTATCTCTATGGTTAAACCACATGTTTCTTTGGCTCGTCCTGCCAAGGATGAGGGCATCGGTGAGTTAATTAAAAGTATGAGGGAGCTAAACCTAAAGATGTCAAGGGTGGAAGAATAAGTGAAGATTATAGGTTTGTCTACAATATCCAAGAGTTTGGGAAGGGAAGCCCTTATATGTAGATGCATATGGTGTGATAGCACTGAACACGGCCACAAGGATTGTGAGGCCTTTAAAGAGGCTTATATGCAAAATTTGGCTTTCTAGCAAGATGGGAAGATTTGCTCTACTGAAACGAGACAACCTATAGCCATGAACTTTGGGAAGGGAGGCATGAAGAAGATCCTTGAGGATATGGATGTGCTGATTGCATACACTGCCATAGATGCTACATCTTATGGTCTAGATATTAAGAAAAAGCCAGAGCACAAAAAGAAAAACCTTTGCCTTATCGATTGCACAAAAATATAAGATACCTCAATTAGAGCTGTCTAGTGTAGGTGAGACTATTAGATCATAGACATGTTGGGATTCTCTAGTCAACAATGCTTAGCTAGCAAAGATTCATAATACTAAATGATTGTGGAAGAAAAGTGAAAGAGGGATGATGATTCTCCATGTTCTTAAGACCTACTAGAGGGGGTGAGCAATCTGCTCCTCCTGCAAGGTCGGTTCCTAAGCAAAATATGGAGGATGTGTAGAAGAAAGGAAAATAGCATGAGTCTAAAAAAGAAGTAGGAGCCTTGACCCAATAAACAATCTAATTACAAGCTTCTTTTAGACATTGAGTCTGCAATTGATCTAAAAGAGTTTTTGAAAAGAGGATTCAGAGCAGTAAGGTGGAGTTTACTATAGACGAGATCTTAGGTATCACTAAGAGAGAATTCCATGAAGAGATCATCGACATCATCGAGAGGAAGACGCAAGTGATCCAGACTCTAATAGGGCCTGGCATGCAACATATACTACTTATGCATGGGTCTGAAGTAAGGATGGAAAAAGGGAAAAAGGGCTATCTGATTCATGATTGTTTATGTGAATCATCCATGGAATAGGGATACACCGTGGGATTTGCCTTTACCTTCCACAAATCAAGATTTTCATTGGGTATCACTATGCAGTGGGATGGTGGTGGTACGGGAGGAGAAACGCTCTCGCCCCCTATAGCAACAACGCTTTTCTTTTAGGATTCATTAGTCTTTCAACAAAAAGTTTGGTTTATTTTGACAAAGTTTCAAAGTTGTCAAGAGTTGCTAAGAAGTATGTACATAAAAAAGAGAAAGACTTGAGAAGAGAATGTTTTTTATAGGATGATGAGTACATTGATGGGATGTATGAAGGATTTTCTTGTTTAGACACTATTGCAGAGATGGAAAATTTTGTTGAATTCTAAGAGAGAGAGTGGTTCTAGTTGTGTGCAAATTCATTCTCTTAATATATATGATGAAATTTTAGATTTTATGCAAAAAAAGGAGTTGATGAATTAATTTTCTCAGCAAAAAGAGGTGTCTACTTATATATTTCAGCAAATATAACAACAGAGCTTTGAATTCTTTCAACAACAGAGAAGAAGAGTGGTGATCTATGTCAATTAAGAGAGTTACAAAAGGCTAATGTATCTCAGTCCAAAGAGTTGAGGGCTAATCTATTTCAACGAAGAGTGATATAGAGGGTTGTTTTACTTCAGCCAAAAGAGAATAGGGCTATAGTAGCCAATAGTGCAGGGGGGCTAATTTACTTTAGTCAAATGAGATGAGGGTTATTCTTATGTAGTCTACAGTGCAAAGTGCTAATTTATTTCAGCAAAAAGAGTTATGTGTTGTTCATTTACAGCAATAGTTGTTTTTGCCAAAGAAAGAGAATAAAGCTAGAGTGAAGACTACATACAAGACAATTGGCAGGAAAGTGAAGCCAATTTACTAGACCACTACCTTTGACAATGATGAATAGATAAAGAGGAACTGCAAGGTAGCCAAATCTCAAGAAACCAAAGCACATTGTCGTGCCACTATGCGGACACAGTGTGAAAAACTTTGGAGTGCACCATCATCCGACTTTCTTATTGATCTAGAGAGTCAATGTGATTTGAGTCATTAGTGCTAGTGGATGGTCCAAAAATACTAGATTTTTAGACAATTTTAGCCTATTTTCAATATTTTGAAAATGATTTATTGTAAATATCTTAAAAAGCTAGGAAAACTCTTATAATAGGGTGGCATGCAAAAAGCAAGGGCTTTTTTAGCTAGTTTTGGGATTTTTCATAAAAAAGAAAGATGGGTGAAATCGTGTGCGTCATGATCGCAGTTGACAAGCTGAAAAAAACACTTTGTACTAGAAAAAGAAGAAGGAGTGAAATGGAAGATTCTAGATCACGTGTCCTGGTGTTTTATCCCATCAGATTTGGGTTTCGAGCAGCAAAGAGGAAGCTGTTGTTTAATCCACGTTTTTGGTCTACAAGGGAGCTCCAGGAGATCTAATGCTTGGAGATTGCTTATGAGTAGTGCCAGACAAGGGATTCCAGGTTTTATCGGGCTTTTGCCTTCTCTCTATACGAGATTGGGTGTGTAAATCTAGGGATTGTGGTGCCTATGGTGATCTTTACCATTTCTCGCATACCTTGGTATCTGCGTCCTATTCCAATGCCTAGAGCCCACCTGTCAAAGTTGATTGAACTATTGAATGAGAAGATCAGAATGGGAATTCTTGAGCCATATTTTGCACCTTATTCCAATCGATGGTCTATTATACCTAAGAAGAATGGAGTACTTAGATTCATACAACAGAACATGCAGCTAGTAAATAGAGTAACCATTTGGAATGTTGCAGCAAGGCCAGTTGTGGATGGTTTGGAACTAGACATTAGTCATGCTCTCACATGCACTAAGACCTTTCCATCACATAAATTTAGATAATTATGTGGGGTCCTCTGCCCAGATTTTAATCCTATGCAAGTTGCATTTCTTTTTATTTATGTTCCCTTTGATTCACAAAGGAGTTACACTTTAGAGGGCATTGTAACCACTTTATGCATGACCTCTAAGTTGAGCCCAAAGCTTATACTTAAGTATTCAACTTCTAGTCATGTTTGATTTCAATCAACCTTTGAGCAATGCACGCACACCTTTGAACCATGCCTTACTCTAGTTCCCTAAGCTTTTATGTAGACCATGCCATGACCATCTTTATGTTGCACCTCTCTCATTAATATATATTGTTTCTAGAATCATTGTATGGTATTAGACACTACCTCTTCAAGATAGGACCTTCTTATTTCCTTTTTAGTGTTTTTTTTTTTGTCATAACTTTAGCCACCCTCGACCCAAAGGGGGTTTTGTTAGTTATTTTCCCGTGCATGTATATGTATATTAAAGGTATGAATACCTTTTGCACCTCCCGATATTAAATAAGGGTCAAAAGATTAGGCACAATCTTAGCCTATATAATCAAGCCCTAGTTGTTGTACTTTCATAATCGATTCATTCAATTTGGTACTTACAAGAATTCCCTCCCTCCCTCCCTCTCCCTCTCCCCCTCCCGCCCTCCCTTCGTCCCTCTCCCTCTCCCTCTCTCTCTCTCTCTCTCTCTCTCTCTCTCTCTCTCTCTCTCTCTCTCTCTCTCTCTCACCATGGAGTTTCATTTGCCATGTATGTGAGTCCATCCTCATGAGCTCCATGCCCAACATCTCTTTTGTAGAAACACTATGATCATGTGAGAATCCTTCTTTTGTCACATTAAAGGTTGTGATGATGATTGTCCCATGCTAGCAATCTTCTATCCTAATCCATAACAATCTTGCTAGTGATACCTTATCTTTATGGCACTTTGGAGGGCTTGAGTCTACAAGGGAAGCAATGCCCCAAGCATAGAGCAAGATAGCTTGCAAGATGCACAGGAGGAGGGCTTGCAAGAAGTGGAGGATGAGGGCTTCTAATAAGTGGAGGAGGAGGGCTTATAAGAGTTCTTTTAGAATGAAGTGGACTCCTCCTTTTGTGGAGACATTCACGTAGATCTTCTAGTATATGTAGAGTTATGCCTAAACAAAGTTATGGAGCTTGTTGCTTTGGCTGGGGTGGATATGACACTTCTGACTCTAGTAGGGGAGGAGTAGAGAGTAGATACAATATTCATTACCTTGGTGTGGGTGGCTTTAGTGGGTGCTACGAAGATATAGATTTCGTGAGACCTCATTTCCTTGGTACTCCTTGTAGTAATAGGAGTGTTGCTGTAGGTAGTGGGAGTATTGTGACACCTCATCACCTTGGTACTCCTTGTGGTAGTGGGAGTGTTGGTGTAGGTAGCTCTAGTGTGGGATGGAGGAGGTGGGTGCTACAGAGTATTGTGACACCTCATCACCTTAGTACTCCTTGCAATAGTGGGAGTGCTAGTGTAGGTAGCTCTATTGTAGGATGGAGGAGGTGGATGCTACAGAGTATTGTGACACCTCATCAACTTGGTACTCCTTACAATAGTGGGAGTGCTGGTGCAGGTAGCTCTAGTGTGGGATGGAGGTGGTGGATATTGCAAAGACACATGTGTTACAATCCCTCACCAAGTTGGTACTCCTAGCTCTGGTTGGGGTGCTATAGAGGGTGATTTTGGTATAGGTGGTTCTAGTGAGGGTGGAGGAGGTAGGTGCTATGGAAATACAAATGCCATGACCCTTCTTATAAATCTAGTAGACTACAATTTTCCTCATTTGCCATTTCCATTAATACTTTGTCCCCTAGGATCCCCAATTTTTCTTAGCATTCTAAACATGTCCCTCTACTAGTATGCCTCTCATGTAGAGTACCCCTAGGGACACTCCATAGCATACTTCTAAGGTTTGGCAATCTGCATGCTAGGTGGGTTCCACCTTAGTTGATCCTATTGGGTGGATGAGGATACTTGAGTGGCGGTGAAGACTAATGAGGGGAAGATAGTTATGTAACATATGCATGAGTTGTGCAGGTAGGTATTTTGGCACAACTACTTAGACAATTATAAAAGTCTTTTGCAGAACTCCAAGTAACAAGACCTCAACAACCTACATCATGAGTTTCCTATTTTGATACACGCTAATCAATTCTCCACTAGGTGGATGATTGAGCTTATGGGACCTGAAATGGGCCGACATTGGCTATGGCACTAGTCGGACCTCATGCTCATGACACACAAACACCCTCATGGCCTTGCGGACCAGGAGTGTCAATCTAAGGCTGAAGGACAAACTGCCCTAAAGCTTAATTTCTGCGTTTATAGTTTATAGTCCAACATTTTCCTTAAACTCCTCAAAGGGAGAACCCTTATACATTGGCAATGCCACGATCACACACATATGGAGGCACTCCACCGACTAATCGGAGCCCCACTGCAGCTCTCCTACATCTCAGGGATTGGCCCTTTGATGCGCTGCTAGACATATAGAACATTTCCACACATACTCCTCTCAAGGTACCAATATTTTATGTTCCAGGATGTACCATTCCTCACTACACTTTCCCTTTAGGACCCAACAACTAACCTACAGCTTGGGACATCCTCTCACGCTCATCGTTGGTCACAACCTAAGGAAGACAGGTACCATGCATCCAGGAGGTTTTTCTGATACATTTTAATTATTATGCTTAATGCAAGTCGTGTATGGCTATGTGCTCAGACAAAAGAAAAATCAACATCGTGCATGGTGCATAAAGCATTCTTTTCATGAATTTCACTAGCGCGTACTGCGTTGAGAGGAGGCACCGAGCCATATACTCATGCTACCATCCTCTTTATTTAAACCGTTTCCTATATGCCAAGTACAATGCATAAATCAAATCTTTTCTTTATCTTTCAGTGTTTCAGCCCCTCTTCATCCAACTCTTAGTATTTTGCATTATTGATCGGTTAGATAAGGTTTCTATGCATTTTTCCCTTTTAGAAAGCCATTAAATACGCACAAAACATAGAAACAGGGACAAACCGAGGCCAACCTCGTGTTTTGCCATCGTTATACATTGCACAAACATAGATATAATTTTTTCTAATTTTCCTCAGTCCATTTTCTATTTTTTCCTAATTTTAAACCTATTTTTTTCATTTTTTGGGTAATTTTTCCTATTTTTTAAATAAATAATGATTGAAAATGAGAGTTGATTGTGGTCTATGGCCCTTAGGTTCATTGACAGCAAAAACTCAGATTTAGTTGGTGTGACATGTCATATTTCTCATTTATAAAGCAAAAAAAATCCAATTTTACCCTTAAAACGCATGTTTTTATGTATTTTAACACTAATTCTGGTCATGTAGCCTTATATTTTCTGATTTTTAGAGCATAAATTGATCAAAATCATGGCAAACATTGTCATAAAGAACTTTCATCCCACATGAACAAGATTTCATATAGCAAATAGCATAAAAAGATCATTTTTCTTTATAAAAATAGCATTACCGCTTATTTTCAGGTCTTGGTTTCTTGGTCTTGATTACGGGACTGATTTCCAGCATGCATTTAATGCTCAGCATCTTCAAGAACAGCACTCTTCAAGTCTTCATCCATCCGAAAGCAATCCGGTCTCATCCGGACAAGCTTTCCTCCACCATTCTTCATTGTCTTCTTCCACACAAGAACAACCCCTTAAGGGAGAGAGAGGGAGGAGAGAGAAATACTGAAATCAGAGATTTCCATTGAGGCCACCATTTGACGGGCGAGAGGCAGCGATAGAGTCAGCATCCAAGGGGGAATCAAGGCCCATAATCATTGGGGGTGGTTGTTCACAGGTAGGAGAAGGCATGATCAACATATGGGCGCAAATTTTGGCGCATTCTTGGCCACGCTTCCTCCATGCTTCTCTCTCCACAATTTCTCCCAAAGTTTCATGTTACATTTTCAATTTGGGCTCCCAAGGGTCACTTGCCCATTTGGCCAAACTTTGGTCCACCCCTTCAAATCTTGCCCATTTGTTGGCCATTTCCCCGTCCGGTGTTCAAATCGAGTACTGTAAATTTCTACGCATCCAGCTTGACATCTTGCATTGGCCGGCAACTCCTGACAACCCGCAGGGCAGCCTGAAAATTTATCAAAAATCAACAAGTGTCGCTCGGGCGCCTTTAAAGCACTTGACGCTTAAAATCGTCCTAGGTCGAGCCACCGCCTTCGATGTTGAATATTTTTCCCTTGATATTCGTAAATTTTTAGCTATTTTTAAGCACTTCTCAGCATCAAAACTCCACTCTCATTGGCGACCACGGGATAGGGCGACTCAGCCCGTCGAATCCCACAGTAGATCTGAACAAAACAACCAAAGGAAGCATCAAGCTGATACAAAATAGATACATACTAAACATAGCACCATGCTCACCCTACCCCCTAATAAAACCAAGGCATGACATCCACAAGGAGTAGGTCTAGTATAATCTAATAGAAGATCCAAAGCTAGTCACTAACCAACTGCTCCAACACGGCCAAACTAAAAAGAACTGTCAAAGAGGTTGCCCTAAGTGGTGGTCTGAACTACCTACCTAACTAAGGACAACACAACCAGGAACTCCTGCTAGGCGAGGACTCCTATAGCTTGATCAAGAAGTATTTTCTTTCAGCACATTTCTTCTTTTAGGGTTTTTATTTCCATACTTAGGCATGTAAAAAGGAGGGAGCTGAGCGTAGTGACCCAAGGAGAACAGGGCATCGGCCTCAAGACCTGTCTCAGTACCCAAGAACCTACCAAGCCCTCGCAAGGCGACACTTAATCCTTTTCTGACGCTCACTTTTATTTTCGCTCCAACCTTCCTTAATTTCTTCTTTTCTAGCAAGAAGCCACCCCTAAGAAGACAAGGCATCGACCCCGGGTTTGACTCATCCCCAGGAACCTACCAGGCCTTCGCAAGGCGATGATCAATTGCTCATAAATTTTCATTTCATTTCTTTTTCTATTTTTATAGGGGGTTAGAACCCCTTTTTACATACCTCTGTATATCGTTATTTTCTTTTGGGATATTCAGGGTTTCTTTTCCTTTATCATCATTATTTTTTCCTTTGACAGGCTTCTCTAACTACCTCACAACTAACAAGAACTCCTAGAATGACTGTCTAGCAGGCTAGCAGAACAGGGTCACTAGGACTCCCTTCTAAAACAAGTCTTTCAATGCCTGGCAATGTCTTTACAGGAGGCAACGACTACTCAAACCTCCCTCAAGCATACTGAACCTAAACCTCGGGACTTCATGCCTTGGACACCGGTCCCCAACAAGAAAGGAAAAACCCCCACAAGTATACAGACACATATAGAATAAAAACCACAGTACTCATAAAGGAAAGATATCACCTGGATAGGGCCACGAGAAGCGTCCACGCAACAAAAGGCTCCTTCCAAGCTCTTCTTCTGAACCTATCTAGCACAAAACTAAAACAAGAAACCATTAACGGTACCTGTACTAAACAGAAAACTGGCCCTCTTGGCCTAATGAAATAAAACATTCAAAACCTCGCAACACTGGCCCTCTTGGCCTAACGAGATCAAACAGAATAGCACCTACACATCCTTCCCTGAAAGAAGACAGATATACAATAATAGGCTCCTTCCCAAGGAGGAAAACACAGGCTCGTGGCCCTAAACTAAATGCATAAGGTTATGACCCATTCCTCCTGCATATACAGCAAGAGGCGTACGCATAACATGTTGTCTAATCAACCTATGGGTCCAGGATAATAACGGTAGATTGTTCTCGGCTACTCTTTGCATCACCCATATCAACCATCGGCTGCCATATATTGCATGCTCTGATAACATACCCCACAAGTGACCGGGTCCTGTTTCATCATTGATCACAATATCCAAACTAGGACCACAATTGAAGAAGAGGTCTTCCTCATAAGCAAGATTTGCCAATGAATCCGCAAACTGATTCCAATAACGTGGAATCAGCTGAAAAGACACTCTCTCAAACTCTTCAAGTAGGGTCATCGCAGTTCGATGATACATACAAAGAATGGGATTCTGCACTGTGTATGTCCCATCTAGTTGATTCAAGATCAACTGGGAATCCCCTTTTACTAACAACCGATGAATACCACCTTGTTTGGCAATATGCAGTCCCATAATCAAGGCTTTATACTCTGCCATATTGTTAGTGAATTCGACCCCGAGATAAGCAGCTAACTTCATCGTAACTCTATGTCGGGGATCTTGGATTACTACTCCAACACTCCCTTTTTTATTAGGGCCCCTGGACGCTCCATCAAAATATAATGTATACGTCCACAATGGGTTTACACAGCCTGCCATCACGAACTCCTCTATTGGTAATTATGGTAATCAAAGTTTAGCATGTTGAGAGGATGAACTGATGGCTCCATTCCACCTTCTTCATTGAACTCAACAGGGATACTTGTCAACAATCGTAAGTAGTGATGGCAGAAGACTTTGATCTCCCACACAAAGGTTTCGTCTTCTTGCTCAATCACTTTGTATCCTTTGCTCCACCATATGAGTTTCCCCTGATGATATCTTTGCTCCAGATATGGGTGCTCCAAATAAGGAATTAACTGCCCCATCAACCGGCTTTCAGCTCTTTTGCAGGTCTCAAATCATCCCTAGCATGGACCTGCAATGCATTTCTCTACATTAGCATACTTAGAAATAATAATGTTTAATCTTATTAAGATTAACATTATTTTTAAACTCTACTCCCTGTAGATCAGCTAATAGGGCCGTAGACCTATTTTTCCCTAACCTGACAATCTTGTAGGGACCATCCCATTTAGGTTCCAACTTCTCTGGAAACAGCTCCCTACGCGCATCGTAATATAAGACTAATTGCCCTTTTTTAAAGGTGTACTTCTTCGCTCTAAGGTCATGCAACTGCTTCATTCGATGTTTAGCTACCTCTTGGTGTAATAAGCTCTGCAACTTCAGCTCATCCAGGTGGGCTATAGTTGTGAAACGTTCAAAAAGGGAATCCTTATCTCCCAAGGAATGGTTAATTGCAAACCGTATAGTTGGTAACTCAATCTCGAGGGGTAACACACACTCTTCCCCATAAACCAATTTAAATGGAGTATGGCGGGTAGCTCGCTTGAACGTGGTATTATACGCCCATATTGCCACATACAACTTCTTGTCCCAGTCTCATTTCTTCTCAGAGACTATCTTAGACAAGATACCCACAAGCTGCTTATTAGTACTTTCCACCTGCCCGTTTGCTTGCGGATTATAAGGAGTCGTTTTATTATGCTTGATTTGCCAAGCTTCAGTCAAGCTTTTGATCACTTTGTTCAAAAAATGGGTTCCACGGTCCGACACTAATTCTTTCGGTAGACCGAAACGGCAGATAATCTGCTCTAACAGGAAACTTGCAGTCTCTTTTGCATTGTCCTGCCTCGTCGCCCGCGCTTCTGACCATTTGGTAAAATAATCAGTTGCTACTATAACATACCTCTTCTGGGTAGTAGACGACGGAGTAATAGGACCCACAAAGTCAATGCCCCACTTCTCAAATGGAAGGATAGCCATGATAGGCGTAAGTGGGTGTTTCCTATTCTCTCTACTGTCATGTCTTTGACAGGTATCACATCGCTTCACATACTCAAAGGAATCTTGAAGATGGACGGCCACCAATATCCAGCTCTTAAAGCTTTCTGCGCCGTCAACCATCCCACGAAGTGCCCTCCACATGCAGAGTCATGGCACTCTTCTAAAATAAAAGGAACCTTGTTAGGCATCACACATCGGCGGTAGATATCATCAACACCCTGCCGATATAGTGTTCCTGCGATCAAGGAAGACTTCAAAGCCTGTTGTTTGATTTTCCTCTTTTCAGACTTTGACAAACCAGCTCCCGTCTCTCCTGTTGATAGATAGTGTGTAATAACAGCATAGCAAGATGGGATAGAAGCTGTATCAATTTTAAATATTTCCTCAATGTCGCTTCCTTCAGCCAAAGTCTCTTTCGGCTCCCCGAAATCCATAAGGCATTCCACAATACCCTGCAACCTCGGTGGCTTACTCTTAATCTCATAATCGAACTCCTGCAAAGTGATTAACCACTTTGCCAAACGATCAGGCGGCTGTAGCTTGTTCATAAGCAATCTAAGTCCTTCTGCCTTCATATAGAATACTACCTTTTCATAGAGGATGTAGTGCCTAAATTTCTTAGTCCCAAAGACCATCGCAAGACACAACTTCTCCATGTAGGTATAATTGATCTCCGAAATGTCCAATTTTCGACTAGCAAAAGCTATCGGATGATACCACTTTTCCTCCCAGATTTGGGCTAAACAGCAGCTGATACTATGCATGGTGGCTACTGAAAATATGTAGAACATCATGCCTCTTTTAGGTGCTTTTAAAACGGGTGCTTTTACTAGCTCCTGTTTTACATCCTCAAAAGCTACCTTACAAGGGTCGCTCCATTCAAATGAACAGCTAAAGGATAACAAATTCGTTAATGACAACATTTTTTCTGCCAAGGCATTTATAAACCTCCGATAGTACCCTATTGATGACAGAAAGCTATGAACCTCTTTCGGAGTGTGTGGTGGACTCATAGCAACTATAACCTTGATCTTTTCAAGGTCAATTGCTATTCCTACTGAACTGACCACATGGCCTAACAATAGCCCATAAGCTACTTCAAAAACACACTTCCGTGGGTTAAGAGCGATACAAAATTGTCTGCAGCGCTCAAAGCACTTTCTTAAGATAATCAACATCCTTTCCCTTATAGTGGCTGCCCCAGGTCATCAATAAATACTTTCAACTCATCTAGGGAAATATCACCAAAGGTCTTGTCTGCTATTCGTTGCCACGATCCAGGTGCATTACATAAACCAAAGGCCATCACATGGTACGCAAAAGTACCAGAGACAGTAATAAAAGTTGTTTTCAACTTGTCTTCTTCTGCAATTGTCATTTGGTTATATCCCACAAAGCAATCCATGAATGAATATATCTCCCTACCCGCTAATTGATCCAAAATCTGGTCAATAAATGGCAACGGGTAGTAATCCTTAACTGTCTGCTTATTCAGCTCTCTAAAATCCACACACATAATCGGATCTGGTTATTTTTCTTCTCCCTGATAACAACTGGTGAACACCATTCTGTGTGTTGTACAGGGAAGATTAAACCAACTTTTCTTAGCTTCTGTAACTCCTCAAACAGACCATCCCTCAATTCAAAAGGCATACGCCTTACTTTTTGATGCACAGGACGACTGCTATCTTTTACAGGAATAGTATGAACATCTAGGCTGGGAGGAATGCCTCTCAGCTCATCATAACTCCAAGCAAAGATATCACAAAATTCTTGAATCAAGGACACATAGTCCTCCCTTTCTGCTGAACTGAGTATGGAACTTAATTTAATTGGCCGCGAATCATTCGGCATGCCAAGGTCCAACTCAATCACATCCGTGTCTCTTATCCTATCTTGCAGCTCTATCGGCTCATTTAGAGTTATCTGATAGATATCCTCTGTAGTGGACCCCTCTTTAGATTCATCGCTGGATGATGTCTCACTACCAGATGGATCATGTGCTGTCTCTAATTCAGTAGAAGATAAAGGATCTCTCTCACTTTGAGGAGACTCAGGATAAGCATCGATTACTCAATTAGCACCTCTACCTAGAACCACTTGACTGGCCGGTATATCGACTTGACAGTCTGTTCGTAAGATCCAAGGCCTACCTAGCAAAACTCGATAGCTAGGATGTCCTGCAAATCTTATCACCCTAAAGTCCAAGAAGCATTCTACACTTGCAACTGTAACATGGACTCTAGTAACACAACCTTCTGGTTGTCTTAGACTATCATCAGCCATTCTCAGAAGGGTGGAGTTGTCTTTCTGGATGCCTAGACCCAACCTCTCCATCAACTCTGAACTCATGATATTGACAGAGGATCCAGTGTCTACAATGGCATGTTCCACTAATATTCCATCCACATAAGCTGGAACCCTAGGGCAGTTCTTTTCAGCATGGTCAAACCAATCTTCCCCTACTCGTGCTATGCCTAGAGGTTCTACAATATACCCGATACGCAGGATCTTCTTAAATTCCTTGCATACTCCTGGAGATAATTTAATCAATTGCAAGAGGTTCACATCTGGTTTAACTTCGCAAAGAGAACTTGCTAAATCAAAGTCATGATAAGTAGCCAAAGCTCTCTTTTCTCGCCAAACCATCCTCTCTTTTGGTCTTTGGACCGGTTTGGGTGCTTCTTTCTTAGCTCTTGCCTTCTTTCTTGGTACTGCCTTATCTTTCTTAGGGTTAACTTTCTTGTCAACCGGCCTTAGCTGTCCCCCTTCCATGCTAGGGTTCTGGACTTGTGTCTCCTTATTCCCTTGTTTAGGGTTTGCCTCAACCGGTTTTGCATTATCTTTATCAACCTCTTTAGCCTTTTGGCCTCTTGTCACGGCTCTTAAGTTAGAGGTTTCAGCATCATGGACTCGTACAGCCTCAATAAGGCTGACTCTGTTGCCTTGTGGCAACTCTTCTATAGTTGTTCTTCCCCTCTGCAATATTTGTCTTGGTGCATCATTCTGTTTTAAGTTATTTCCTTGCGCTCTATGATTCACTGGGCTCGGTTGTTTACTCCCTTGTTGGAGAGAACTAATCTTACTCCAACAGGTAGCAGTTAGATGGCCCGACTTCCCACAAATGTCACATTTCACATTTGGACAGTTTCTAGGGAAGTGCTGTCCACCACATCATTTACAACTGAATCCAGAGGGTTCACCCTCTTTAGGGCGTCGACTCCCTATCAGATTTTGTTGCTGCTTTAAGAAATTAACGTCGACAGCTATTTGTCGATATGTTCGGAAATCATATCGGTATAATGCTTCATCATGTCCTTAACTTCACCAAGGACATTAGATGCACTCGACTCATAGCCTCGATCGTCAACCCGTCGCTCCGTTGGCCTAACAATCTGATTTGGCATTGGCTATTGACCCATAGGAACAACATTAGAATTTGAAACCTGGCCTCCAACATTTGGTGGAGCCAACTGACTTGCCATAGGCATATACACTAGGAGGGGCCGTAGTAAAGGTACATTCGAAACCATACTCCCTCTCCCAATAGGGTTAGTCATAGGCATCCCTTGACTTCCATTCATCAATGATGGATTGCCGCTAGGCACTAAACCCCCATTAACATTCATTCGAGAGGAGTAGGCCATTTGTAATCGTGCTTCTACTCCCTCTGCCCGCGTAATAGCGGTGTCCATGTCTGCCAAGGCCACACTGCTCAATTGTACTTGGATATTAAAATCCAACCCATGCAAAAAGTATTGCAATTGGGTAGCCGACGGAATGGGAATGTAAGTTTGCAACTTACGAAATACTTCCTTCAACTTCTTGGCATATGCTTTCACATTCTCGTGAGGATCTTGGCGTGTTACATTCAAGACCCGCAACCAATATTGGCCACCTCTTTCAGGGGCATATTTCGCCCAGAAAGCTGCATAGAATTGATCAATGGTGGTTATGGTTCTAGACTCTATGCTGCGATACCATACCGCGCAGCCCTTCCTTTTAATGTCATATTGAAGAACATCATGAGATGTCCCTCGTCTTGGATACGATAATTGAACATCAATCTTTGAAATTCACAAATGTGAAATTCTGCATCCTTTTTCGCTAACCCATTAAAAATGGGTAAGGAACTCCTAAGGCTGGTAAATCCGGCGTCCCTCAGGAATTGCAATAGGCTGTGCCATGGTGACAATCGGATTAGTAATAGGAGCTTGAACGGGTGAATTCACCCCCCCCACTTGAAGTGGGTAGACTTGGTGGAGGAGAGGAAGAACTTACGCTTCCTCCTACACCTATCAGACTATGTAGAGCAGTTGGGTTACTAAGATCACTGCTTCGTATACGTACTAGACTACTCCTTTGCGGAGAATAATGGCTTACGATCTCTAATCGCTGCCTAGCCCTCTCAGCACGTTCTGCTTTTTGGATTTTGGCTTGATGGTCCTTGTCAGAGGACATAAACCAACTTCCTTTTGGTCCCTAGAAACCCTAGATTCGAAAACCACCACTTATAAGTGGCTCCTGGCAGACGCACCACTGATGGGACCTGAAATGGGCTGGCACTGGCTATGGCACTAGCCGAACCTCATGCTCATGACACACAAACACCCTCACAGCCTCGGGTTGGGACCATGAGCGTCAATCTAAGGCTGAAGGACAAACTCCCCTAAAGCTTAATTCTTGCGTTTATAGTTTATAGTCCAACATTTTCCTTAAACTCCTCAAAGGGAGAACCCTTATACATTGGCAATGCCATGATCACATACATATGGAGGCACTCCACCGACTAATAGTCGGAGCCCCACTGCAGCTCTCCTACATCTCAGGGATTGGCCCTTTGATGTGCTGCTAGACATATAGAACATTTCCACATATACTCCTCTCAAGGTACCAATATTTTACGTTCCAGGATGTACCATTCCTCACTACACTTTCCTTTTAGGACCCAACGACTAACCTATAGCTTGGGACATCCTCTCACGCTCATCGTTGGTCACAACCTAAGGAAGACATGTGCCATGCATCCAGGAGGTTTTTCTGATACATTTTAATTATTATGCTTAATGCAAATCGTGTATGGCTATGTGCTCAGACAAAAGAAAAATCAGCATCGTGCATGGTACATAAAGCATTCTTTTCATGAATTTCACTAGTGCGTACTGCGTTGAGAGGAGGCACCGAGCCATATACTCATGCTACCATCCTCTTTATTTAAACTGTTTCCTATATGCCAAATACAATGCATAAATCAAATCTTTTCTTTATCTTTCAGTGTTTCAGCCCCTCTTCATCCAACTCTTAGTATTTTGCATTATTGATCGGTTAGATAGGGTTTCTATGCATTTTTTCCTTTTAAAAACCCGCTAAATACGCACAAAACATAGAAACGGGGACAAAACCGAGGCCAACCTCGTGCTTTGCCATCGTTATACATTGCATAAACATAGATATAATTTTCCCTAATTTTTCTCAGCCTATTTTCTATTTTTTCCTAATTTTAAACCAATTTTTCTCATTTTTTGGGTGTTTTTTTCTATTTTTCTTTAATAAATAATGATTGAAAATGAGAGTTGATTGTGGGCTGTGGCCCTTAGGTTCATTGACAGCAAAAACTCAGATTTAGTTGGTGTGACATGTCATATTTCTCATTTATAAAGCAAAAAAAATCCAATTTTACCCTTAAAACGCATGTTTTTATGTATTTTAACACTAATTCTGGCCATGTAGCCTTATATTTTCTGATTTTTAGAGCATAAATTGATCAAAATCATGGCAAACATTGTCATAAAGAACTTTCATCCCACATGAACAAGATTTCATAAAGCAAATAGTATAAAAAGATAATTTTTCTTTATAAAAATAGCATTACCGCTTATTTTCAGGTCTCGATTTCTTGGTCTTGATTATGGGACTGATTTTCAGCATGCATTTAATGCTCAGAATCTTCAAGAACAGCACTCTTCAAGTCTTCATCCATCCGGAAGCAATCCGGTCTCATCCGGACAAGCTTTCCTCCACCATTCTTCATTGTCTTCTTCCACACAATAACAGCCCCTTAAGGGAGAGAGAGGGAGGAGAGAGAAAGACTGAAATCAGAGATCTCCATTGAGGCCACTATTTGACGGGTGAGAGGCGGCAATAGAGTCAACATCCAGGGGGGAATCAAGGCCCATAATCATTGGGGGTGGTTGTTCACAGGTAGGAGAAGGCATGATCAACATATGGGCGCAAATTTTGGCGCATTCCTGGCCATGCTTCCTCCATGCTTCTCTCTCCACGATTTCTCCCAAAGTTTCATGTTACATTTTCAATTTGGGCTCCCAAGGGTCACTTGCCCATTTGGCCAAACTTTGGTCCACCCCTTCAAATCTTGCCCATTTGTTGGCCATTTCCCCGTCCGGTGTCCAAATCGAGTGCTGTAAATTTTTGTGTGTCCGGCTTGACATCCCGCATCGGGGGCAACTCCTGACAACCCGCACGACTGTTTGAAAATTTATCAAAAATCAACAAGTGTCGCTCGGGCGCCTTTAAAGCACTTGACGCTTAAAATCGTCCTAGGTCGAGCCGTCGCCTTCGATGTTGAATATTTTTCCCTTGATATTCGTAATTTTTAGCTATTTTTAAGCACTTCTTGGCATCAAAACTCCGCTCTCACGAGCAACTGTGGGAGTCCATGGGCTAAAACGATTTCACATATAAAGAGCATTAAAAAAGGATAGGGGTGAGCAAGAGTTCTTGGATAGAGAGGATTGGAGGAGGATCAAAGACAAGGCCACTTCCTCCCCATAGAGATGGCGATAGTAGAGGCACACAACAAGGATGAAACTGGTATTGTCGCTATCACTAGCAATCTTTAAGATCCTATGGATCAAGTCAAGTGTTTCAATTAGTGAGTGGCTATGGCTACCTCTTACATAACCACACACGTTCTCACACAAGGGTGTAGTTGAGCTTACCGTCAAATCCAATCGTTGTAGTCCTCTTCCACGAATCCTTTGATGGCTCCATGATTTAAGGCATTCGCTCAAGCAAGCTCCATCTCCAAGCTCCAAGCTCCAACCTCCATAGCCACATGCATGAGAAAAGAGAAGAGAAGAAGGAGAAGATGAAGAGAGGAGAAGAAGAGCTTCTCCACAATTCCTCCCTCTCATACACTCATACTCTCGCTCTCACAGTCCCTCTCTCATGCACAATAAAGAAGCAAGAGCAAGAACAAGAAGAGAGCTAGTTTGCACACACACACCAAGAATGATCTTATCCATTCTCTTATTGACTTTTATACATGTCCTTCTCCCTTTGGACACCCAACCCTTTTTCCATGAACGGCCATTTGGGCCTTGGTCTTGTTTTCTACTTTCTTTCCTATTCTTTTCCTATTCTCATAGCTCTTTTACATGCATCTTTTCATTTACAACTTTGCATAGGAGGGAGCCTGGCACTCTTTTATAAAAGACAAAATTGCTCTTTATTTAAAATGCGATTTATTTCTTGCGTGTCTTGTTTTTTATTTTTAAACATTTTGTTGTCTTTTCATGCTCCTTCATAAGTCTCTTTGTGTGCCTTGCTTGTTTGTTTTCTGCCTTAGCGTCGTGTGTCATTCTGAGAGTTAATATTATCCCCCTCCTAGTTGGGTGCCAATTCCATGGCACTAGATAGTATGGGTTGGAGAGTTGAGGATGGTTTGGTAAATGGTCCTTGGCGCTTTTTGGGGAATCGATCATGTAGAATAAGCTTGCAACATATGATTAGAGATTGTTGGCACTGAGGACATGTTGACTGATCGAAGAGGGTCTCCAAAATTGTTGGATAGCTGCATGGTTGCAAAATGTACCTATAAAGAAAAAGTAGGTGCACTATCTAGGGGGTGTGTCTGTCTTATCATGTAGTGCATTGTACTAGTGGGTGGTGGAACTAGGAGTTGGGTCGACATGTAAACCTGAGTGTTGTCCCACACTTGAGGACCCAATTTGTGGAAGGGAAAGGTGTTGTGCATGACTTAGGGAGACATGTCTATCATGATGCCTTGCCCTTGATATGCCCTAAGTGTGTGAAGTGGGAAGGGGCTAGGGATTCAATGGTCCCTAGATGTGCTGTTCATGGCACTTATACATAAAAAGATAAGATTTTGTTTTCTTCTCCTTCTTCTTCTTCTTCGTATTAGGTGAATAAATAGATAAATAAATTAGAAGGGTTGATGTTGAGTTGCATCACATTCTCGTGCAAGGGGCAGAGCTAGGTGGAGGTTTTAGTGACCTACTTAAGAAGGACTTGCTCATCATATAGCTTTTTAAGTTAACCTTCATGTTCAAAGGTGTAGTGGACAAAAGTGGGTGATTACACCTCGTAAACTGACTATCACTCATGTCTTCTAGGAGATTCATACAAAAAGTTGACAATAAGGTAGCTCTCATCATAAGCCTAGTCATAGCGCAACTATCTATACCCACATTCATATAAAAAAAGAGGGGCAACAGTAATGTTGGATCTGGACATAAAAATTTTTCCTAGAGGAAGTGCATGATAGATGGTCAAAGATCCTTTTCCGTGAAGATCATGCACTCCTCAAGGGTCCTGACATTAACATTGTAGATTCGAGGGAAATCATATCTCCCATACACCTTCGGATCAAAATCTACCCTGTGACTTCTTGGGTAGGGCATGTAGGTAAGATTATTCATTTCATAGGGTAAAGCGTTACAAAAGGCCATCCATGCATCCTTACTGCCATCCCATATATTCCTTTTTCATTTTGGCTAGGATTCATAGCCCTTTATTATTATAGGATCCTCCATCACTTTGTCCTCCCAATATATGACATGTTCCCTTTGCCATAGCATTGGATGTCTTGCTCTTTCCTTCAGCCACCTTTTGCCCAATCGCATTGAGAGCTTGATCAACTCCTCCACCATCCTTGGTGATGATAGCACTTGATCAAGTGATTGGGGCTAGTAGGAGAAGTGAACTTGAAAGGATTGTAATGGCTTTCATACTGCTCCCATTAGGACAATTATCGTGCCCAATTGATAGGTAAGTAGCCTTCACATTAAGGGATAGGGGCTTCAAGCTTGCACTAAGTTTTCTCTGCGACAATTTTGCCAACTCCCTTCTCCTCCACCTCATTTCCACAATCCTCTCTAAGACAAGGAGATCTTTGTCATGCACTTCTACTTGTGATTCTGGTTATAGAGGTGGGCTTGGCACATTAGGCTGCTCTTCCTCATCATCTTGCTGCTCAAAATCGGGCCCTTCCTCTAGGTTTGGCTCTATAGGTTTTTGCATGGGGGATTATGCTTATTGCCCTTGTTCTCTAACCATAATTGAGCAAATCGAGCTCTTGCCTAGATAACCCTACCTTGACTAGTTTGTCCCTTTGCTCTACTATGCTTAGGCTAGTGCTAGCTTTGGGTGTCTTTTCATCTAGGCCATATCTTAGTGCTCTCCTTGTGAGTTCTAATTTTCTTCTAAGCCCTTCCATTGTCTATTCTCTTGTAGCCTGAGGGACATGTAGCACTGTGTTCAAGAAGGCCTCTTGCCATGCAAACATCCCTGTCTCTAGCACCTTTGCTTTTCCATCAACGATTATGCACTCACTTTTTGACAATGCTAGGAGTTTCACTAGGTTTTTTAATCTAAACCTCATTCCTTTTTGCCCATCCTCCCGCTCTCTCTTTCATCTATTCTAGGCTCTGGTTCTATTCTCATGAGAGGGTCATTACTATCTGCTCTTGCTCCTTCCATATATCCAGCATCCTTTCTTTGCCTTGGCCCTGGCATTCCACTTATTCCATTAGGATGGCCTGCTCATGGAGTGCTACATGAAGTTGGTTATGCATCTCTACCATCTTCTTCATGGTCTATTCATCTTTCTGGATCTTTGTAGCATGTAGCTCTTATTTCAACTCCTCTCTCTACCTCTTCAACTCCTTCTTTTCCAACTTCAGATGTTTAATTTTCCTTGGAGTTCAAGGCACATAGTTGCTCTAAAGCCATACGGCTTTCCTTTTCTTCTCCATACATGTCTTTTAGATTTTCTTCACCCTCTCTTGCCTTCAAGGCCTCTTTTAGAGCTATCACCTCCCTTGTATATATCATCATTTGCCTCATTTTTTCGAGTCAAAGGGCTACAAAGGCCTCCTTTTCTGCTTCTAACTTGGTGAGCACAACTTTTCTTTCCTCGATCATCCTCTTGCACTGGCTCTGGAGCTCTTTCACTAGCTCATCATATTCTTTTGTGTTGCATGCTGCCGATGGTACCAAAGTGGTAGATACTTCTAGTCTTAGCACCTTCAGACCTTGGAAAGATTCTGCATCTACTGTTGTCGGTCTCTTGGCTCCAACCATTGGGGCTCCTTCTGATGCTATTGGCACCACCTCCAGTACTTGGCCCAATAGATATTGCACCCACGCTATCATGTTGCTTTCACGAACCACCATTTCTATGGCTTCTTGTGTTGAGGTGATTTCCAGGGCCATGACTAGTGGAATTGCATGCATGGGGGCCTTTCACTTCCCTTCTTCCACCACTAGTTTTTGCTTAGCCATCTTTACAGTAGCACTTGTGCTAGGTACATCCTCACATGTAGGGCTTATCATGGCTGGCTCCTAAGATCGAGAGGGTTTCTCCACTGATCTATTAATAGCCATGGCCACTTGCTTCTCTTCCTCTCGTCTTAGTCTTTCTTCCTCCTTCTCTTGTCTCTTTTTGTGATCCTCTTCAAGTTTCCTAGATTCTTCTTCATCACCCATTCCAGTGAGCTCTCTAGTCTCTTTTTCCATAGGAAGTCTCGGAGAAGAAGAAGCTCACAGGGTTCAACAAGAAGAAGCAAAGCAAGCAGCCAAGAAAAGGGAAGCTAACTGTCAACCTCAACAACACCAAGAACCTCATGTGAGAGAATGGTGAGCAAGCAGGGGCAGCAAGGCTCAACACCATTTAGCTAGGGGGATAGAAGAATCATGCTGAAGATTCCCATCAGGAGAACCATATCCACCATTGAAGAAAGCAAAGAATTGCTTAGGGTGTGTAGCTCATGGATTGGTGACTATTGTGGCATTTCCTCCCCTTCCTCTTCTGTGTCCATTTCTCCTACATCCTCTTGGATCAGTGTTGTTAGCACTTCTTTGAAACCCATGTTTGATGCCTTGGATGAAGGTTTTTTCCTTTTTGACTTAGCCCTTGTTTGTTGGGGATTCTCTACCCATGGCTCTTAGGACTGATGCTAGTACTTTAACTGACACCTAGATTGTTGTTCTTTAGACATAGGTGTTTAGGTCTAACTCATCCAGGTCTTTGGTTGTAAGGCTCTCAAGCAGTGGCACCCCTATTCTATTCATGAGGGCATTATACCTCTAGCTCGAAAAGAGGGCATGCACCATCTTGGCTTGCAACCTGATTGTAGGCTTAGGGATGTTTGCTATGTTGATTCCATCATTTGTGTATACTTGCTGCTTGTTCATCCCTAACATACCATATACATCTCTCTTTAGCCTCTTCTCTAGCTTATGCACCAACCCTAGAGCTTTCTCCACCAACATTGGGTTGAGCACCACTTCCATAGTCATGGTTATGCCAATGTTCTTTCTAGCATTGAAGGATCTGAGAAACTCTGTGCACCTATTGTGATCTATTTGTTGACCAACCTTCTCTAGGTACTTGGCTAGATTGCATTGCTCGATAATTTTCTTGGCCACGTCCTCAATTGTTGCCATGAGCTCTTCCAGGTTGTGTATGCTCTCCGGTATCATAGTTGATTGAATACTTACATCTCGGTGGTTAGATGATATTTGTTCCGTTCTTCCTTGGTAAATGATAGTCATGCCATTTGGATCCCTAACATAACACAATAGCCCATAAAAAGTTCTCTTTGAAGGATAATCTTTGCTTGAAAGTGAAGTAGTTAAAAGGAAAATTTATCAAATAGTGAAATGTATAAGCCAAGGAAGCAAAAATATTTCCATATCAATAATCCATATGTTTTGCGCAAGACTTCGTGAAGAAATTTTCACTAATTCAAAATTCTCCTTAAATGAAAATTCACCCTTCACCTTCAAAATTCACCTTCCCTCCCATCCTAGAATGATGAGAATCCTTCCTAGGATTGGAGAATGAAGGGTAATTGGGATGCTCTTAATGGGCTCTAGTTGCAAGAGCCAATTGTAGAAGTTAGGGATATACTCCAATGTAGCTTGGCAATCCATGTCTTGTGGTCGAATGCCCACATGTGTGATATAAGCCATGACATCAGTCAAGAGATGACATGTGTGATATAAGCCATGACATTAGTCAAGAGATCACATGAATTCGTTTTGCTAGCAACATGAACTTCTTCCTCTATCAAGATCCTATTTCAGTATGGATTCAACATGAGATTGTTCTCTAATGGTCTATTTGGTGTCAAGGTTAGAACTCTAAATGAGGTTGAGGCCACATAGGTGGGTCATATTTGAAAGTGTTGATGGGATGTCTTTGCTCTACATTGGTCATGATTTGGCACCCCTCTTGTTCCCATTGGATGCAGAGAGCATACCATTTCCATAGGAAATTAGATTTGGATTTGGTTAGCTTTTTCAACTCATCCAGTTGATCAAGAAAGATTGGAATTTTACTATTTTTGAAGGACATGATTAGTCACTGGTTTAAGGGTTTTTCTCAGGAAAGTTCAATGGCAATCAACTCCTTTGCGATCGTGGAAGTTTTCATGAATATAATTCAAATTCCTCCCAAGAATAAGGCAAAGAGCATACCTTGATTTGCTATGTATTCTTTAAGCATGCCTAGGTCTAGGCATTCATAACTTCTAGCAAATAGTGTGAAAGTTGAGTCCAATCATCTGATACAAGTCACTGAGTCATCTCATATGTTCATGGCCCTATTAGATGCCAATTCAAGAATTGATCGACGTTGATAAGATGATTTAACCTATGGTGGGTAGTTGGGGTTTGACTAGACTGGAGTGCTGGCCTATAGTGGTATTTGCTATGTGTTGGTCATTAAGTGTTTATTATTATTTGCTTGTGGTGGAGCTTGTGGTTCAAGAGCTATGTGGGTCTCCATTTGTGAAGTGGCTGGTGCATTGGAGGTATTATTGCAAGGCCTTGAAGGGGATGTAATGGCAGTGGAGAAGGAGAAGAGGAAGATGTAGGAGAGAAGAGCACACACAATAAAGATTGGGTGGTCACACTATACACGGGCAGGCCCAGAGGCCTTTTACCCCAACAACCTCCCACTAAAAGGCCAATGTGGTTGGGGAATGAAAACAAAGAAAAGAAAAAAAAGACAAGGTGAGGAATCATGACATCTCACCCAACGCCCAATCAAAAAGTGAGCTATACAGAAGACTCGGGGATGGTGTCGAGAAGAACCTCTACAGAAGAAGAGTTAAGCATCCTCGAGTCCATGACATCCAGGAGATAAGTGATCCCACAACTCCATACAATGGAGCAATCCAAGAATGCTTCTCATGAAGCAAGCACAACTCATCAGTGCACGACTGTAAAGCATCAGAGTCGCGCATAGCATCACTGTAGCGCATACAAGACAGTGGAGAGTAGTCAAACTCTCCAGAGTCAATCACTGAAAGAGAGCCAATATCTCGGACACTCGTCCAACGGGGTCTTAAGACTACATGTGGCCTCAGCGATGTGGAAGACTGACATATGGCTGGTTGTCCAGCCTGCAAAACTACAAGAAAACGGCTCTCATGAGCCTGTAAGGGGTCTAGCAACTGACCACCAACATCCTAACCCTGGCTGCTATGCATAGCTATGTCATCTGGGCCAATAAGTGTCTCATTTTCAGCATAAATAGCTTGTTGTAATGGCACTATAACTGTTGTAAAATCAGCCATAAAGCATACTAATTGCTCATCAAGAGGCTTGAGAGGTGTCTACGTCTCATAAAAGATAGCATGACGGCTGCGTATGACCTGCTAGGAATCCAAATCCCATAATCTGTAGGCCTTAAAGTCACCATCTCCATAACCAAGGAGGATACATCTACTGACATAGGCTCATGTAGCATATGTACAGATGCCTGACAACCAAACATCCTCAAGTAATCATAGGAGGGCTGCATGCCACTCCATGCCTCATGGGGTGTAATACGATCCAAGGTCAAGCACAATGTCCTGTTAACCAAATAGACTATCGTCATAAGGGCCTCAGCCCAAAAGCCATAAGACAATCTAGTTGTGGTAAGCATAGAAGCAACCTTTGCCTTTAAGGTCATGCATATGCCATGAGCAATCCCATAATACCAAGGGCACAAGAAATCAATACTTCAATCAAAGCTACTGTAACTTTGTTCAAGAAGTGTGTCCCTTAATCAGACACTATCTCCTTTGGTGGACCAAATCTTTGCCCCTACCCAAGCAAAGATGAATGATCGCTCACATCTCTATCTTTTCTTATGTTTTTCTTGTTGCATGATGATCCAATTACCTTTGCTATTAATGGTAGGAATCCAACTTCTATTTGTTTAAAGTGAATTAAACACTAGATATGGATGTGATTTTAGAGCTTGGATATCTTGTTAAATGTTGAATTTTTATATCCATGGCTAAGAGAAGGGAGAGAGAGATAAATAAGCTACCATCAAGAAAGAAAAGAGATGAGAATAATAAAACAAGAGAGGACAAAAACATAAATACTAAGCTTTTTGGTAATTTGAATTCAGTCTCAATTATCATTATCATACAATCCTAGATATGTCATTAATACAAAGTGGTCCAAATCCTATATCATTAATATAAAGAATATCATAACCACAATTACAAGATTATTTGTATCTTGTAACATCAACAAGCTTTTTTGTTTCATTCTTTAGCGAACCACAACAAGGAAAAGAACACCACTAGCAAGAAAACTTCATGCATCTTCATAGAAACAATTCTCCCACGACTTTCACTTCAACAAAATTCATAATTCTCTTCATATTCTTCATAGAATTTATTAACCAAAAAAGAGAACACAAAAAGAAATACCACTTTGAATAGAAGTAAGATCATATATGATTTATCTTCATTGTCTCCATAGTTTTCTCTCATAGTCTCTCATAGATAGATACATTGTTTTACATAGAATTGGCTATCTCTAACTCATAAGCAACTGAATTCTATTTCGCGTGACTTGCATGGGAAAGGAAAAGATTATGTTTTTATTTCAATATCATTGTAACTATACATAGCATAACCTGCAAGCATAAGCAACTTGCATGCATAAGTAAATGTATTAAAAGGAAAAGGGTTATATTTCAGTTGGGTGAAAAGCATATAGGGTGCAACACGCATGAAGTGATAGTTACATTCAATATGAAAAGATAAGCGCTTGCAGAGTTAATCCAATGTTCTCGTACTTAGATCATTCTAAGCTGCGAGTAATGAGAGGATGCCAGGCCTTAGGACACGAATCCTAGTAATATCGACAAAGGGATGTAATTTCTCAAGATAGGCATTGCTACCTATATCGTGCAACTAGTCTGCAAGGTCAGATACTACTGCAACTAAATCATAAGATGCTGCTACTGCATCTTAGGCCAAGGGAGGCGAGATCTAATTACGAGCTATATTCGTTAAGAAGTCGAGTAGTCGCCCTACTACAACTCTCTCTCTTGAGGACCGATTTGTCAAACTTAGGGAAATTGTGAATTGCTAAGAAGCAAATTGACCAACCGAGGGTGACGAGGTTGTCCAAGATCTATTTTACAAGGAGACCTAAGGTAAGGATAATTAGGGTCGGTAGGGCACAAACCCTAACCCAAAGAAAAAGGGGAAACAAGCAACCTAGCTTGTGAAGCCCTTGGAATCTTGCCAAGTCGTGAACGATCCAGGAACGAATGCTGGGAGTATTCGGAAAGAAGGAATCACACCTTAGCAGTTGGTTGTACAAACGACCATTGAAATGACCGTGATTGTACACTTAGGTACATTGTTTGAACTTCTTTGCTCAATGAACTAATTCAAGGCAAAAAACTTAATGCTTCATGTTAAAATCTTGGAGAGAGAGGCAGGTTCAGTTACCTCTGACTGCCTGCCTAGCCCTATCCAAGAGGATTGTTAGCCGCGCCAGGTACATGGACCAAACCTGCCGCAAGAGGTCTCTCCGTGGGTGCTGCTTGGAGCGGGAGGATGCTTGGGTGCCAGGGGAGGCTCTAGCCATAAATTCCCTGCCTTCGGATCCCGCACAAGAGGCCGATGTGACTCAAGATGGGATCTCAAGGCCGTGTACTAGTCTACGGGCGAAACTTGGAGCAGCAATCCTGTTGATTGTTGGGATAGCCTTCAACATGATACTTGATGTATCCCAGGACTATGATAAAAAATCTCATGGATGATTTTGTGCCTATGTTAACATTGGATTTATTCTCCATGCAAGTTTCCGATGCAAGGATCGTACTCTAGGAACTTTGTTAAGGTTTTTAGCCATGTGGTCAAATCTTATATAATCAAAGAATGAGATTTAGTCCAATATGAGATCCACCCATATATCATTGTGGTTATGTAGCAATATCACAAATCCATTTGGCCCAAAGTTAACATTTTAATTATTGTACATTTAAGTAGTCATATTGTAGAAACATTGCTATTGGTTTTAGCGATGTAGTCAAATCTTATTTAGTCATAAGACTTATGTATGAGACTAGAAACTTTGCCATGGTTTTTTACCATATGGTTTTTAAAGGCTAGTTAAACAGAGGATGCGGTTTATTTTGATATGAGATTCACATCTAAACAAATGTAGCTATGTAGCAATTCCCATAGATATCAACATAAGGTAATGTGAAAAACACTTGAAAGGTGGAGATTTTACCTCATGGTGAAACTTACAATATATTTTTATTTTTATAAACTAGTTTTAATCATATGGTCAAATTTAGTTTCATAACCATATGAAAAAAGTGATTCATTTGTTGCAACATGTTGTGAAATTAGTTTTGACTATATAGCCAAATATCGTTTTATAATGGAATGAAAAAAGTGGTCTCATGGTTTGTAAGATGTATGAGATTAGAACACCATGATTTTTCACTATATCTCATACCACACTGATAATCAACATTTCATTATCTCTTGACCATTTGGTTAAGCCCATGGCCAAGTCTCACTCTTAACAAAATTTGACATTCTGACCAGAGTCCATATCAAGGTTTCTACTATATGATTCTTGCAAGAAAAATATAATTAATGCTAACTTAGGGCCAAAATAATCCATGAGATTTGATACATAAGCACATCTATTTATAGTTAGATCTCATACCACACTTCATCTCAAATTTTAATATTTCATTTTATGGAAGAGTCCCTTTGGAGTATATTTAACTTGTATTTTGTAAAATCTTGTGGTATTGTGTTTTCAATTTTCAATCTATAAATCTTATACATTTATTTAGGTTTGTAAATTTTGACTATTTATAGATCCACTTTTGTTTGACAACCTTTTCTCTTTGTAGAACTATTTAATGGCAAAGAAAGATAGCACATCCAAAAAGGAGACCCAACCATTCATGGAGTTAGTGGTGATTTTGCCTATCCATGGTATGTGGATGTTTATGATAGTCAAGGACAAAGGGCTGACAATATTCTCTTATTTACTTTAAAGAGTGATATTGCATTTTTTCAACAAGATGGAGTCACAAAGAAGATAATAGATGGATGTGCTGGAAAAGAGGGAGTACCATGTAATCTTGTTAAGATCAAGGGGAAAAATGTAGTATACAAACTTGATCCTTTGTCATTTCACTTTGCACATATTAAAGAGGACAAAGAATGCTCTTTGAAAAAAATGGGTTGGAACTTATATGAGGAGGTAAAGGGCAAAGGAGACATTATATTGGTATTTCAAGCTATCCAAAATAGTGAGCTACTTTCCCTATCAAGAAAAGGTGATCACCCCAAAAAAAGAATGAAGCTCCAAGATAAACAAACAGACTTCAAATCTTCAGCTACTCCTCACAAAGAAAATAATACACTAAATCCCACAATCTCAAAGTCAAAATCACCTCAACAAAGTTTCTTGTCACAAGCTCTAGTTGTTAGTATGGATGCTAACACTAGTGAGAATGATGTCACTTTACTTCCATGCTAGAAGTTACACCTACAAAGCCAATAATTTCTCTTGAGGTCAAGGGAGTAGAAAGGACATTTGATTTTCTTGAGATAACTAAGAAGAAGGGAAAGAAGGAAGAATCTGGATTTCACATGTTTAAAAAACTCTTCCCATTTGGTCCAACAATACAATTTTCTATTCTCGTTGATAGGTGCTATGAGGCACCTCCTTTGTATACTTATAGATCACTAAGTTGGGATTATGTGGAGAATCTAATCGTGTCTTTCATAAAGAATCCCATGAATCTAGAAATAGTAGCATATCTTATGCCTTTTGTACAAGACAACAATGATAAGAGATCCATGCATTGTGATGAGATGGATGCTAATAAGTTGGACACTTATAGTTATTGGATTATATCAGGGCTTCACTCAATTCATGCAGCAAATGTATATATTCAAAGTAATACTACATGTTGTCTAGTAACCAAGCATTTATACACCACTAGAAATGCTAGAATATTAGTTGATTGTCCTATTGAAATGTGCATTGAGCTTTCACAAATGACAAATATGGAATCACATAATGTTATGAAGAATGCCCCTTATATTGAGCAACTTCAACAATTAAGAGATTAGTGGTTGGCTAGTATTTGGTTCTCCACCAAAACCCCAACAAGGGCTTTCTAAGCAAGCTCTCAAAGATTACCATGGTAGGTAATCACATATAAGCTGACCTTCTCTTTTTGTGAAGATCAATGTGATGCTCTTTCTTTTGTTCTATGCGCACTATTTTGATATTTTTTTGTAGAGATTTGTGGCATATATTGGAGAAAAATTGTGCATCTAGATATTGCCATATCATTGTTAGCTCCCAAGAAATATTTGATAGTTAGATCAAAATCACGAAGAGATACTCTAGAGGTGAGCTTATATCCTAGGAGGAGAGTTTGAGAAAGAAAGAAAGGCAACCTTTTCTTGCTACATTTTGTTGCCTTATGGGTCAAAAGGATAGAGACATCCTTACACTACAAGAGGAGATCAATGAAGGTCATATCCTTTTTCTTAGAAACAAATTGGATAAGGAAGATATGATTGACATGGAAATAAGGCTAAGAAAATCAAGCAAGTTGTAACATCCCGTTCACCGCCGCCATTATAAAGACCCTTCCCCCCCCTTTTTACTATGTTGTCAGAAACCTTTTTTTTAACCCAAAAAAAAATAAAATAACGTAATGATTTTAATTACGACCCACCCTATCAATGCCATCCAATGGCAAAGGGAGGGGGAGTTAAACTAGGAGGAAACGGAGGTGAAGGCAAGTGACATCTGATACTCGACGGAGAAGGAGGAGATCACGACAAAAAAGCAGGAGTGGATGTGGTAGGCAAAGGAACCATCGAAGAGCATGAGGCCAACGATGACTTTCATGGGGGAGGGGCACACGTGTGTCTCCTCCAACCCCCCCTTGACAGGCCGCATGACGGCAAGAGATCTGGGGGTCTTGGGTAGTTAAGGACCCCCTGTCATAGCATCCCCCCCCCCAAATTTTACCCACCTTACCCTTATAAATCCCCCCCCTCGGGGCTTAAACAGGCAGGAGGAAACAATCTTCTTTTCCCTTACTAATTGTCACCCTTTCCCTTAATTTCCCCCCCTTTTCTTTCAGCAAGCAGAATCGTTATTCTTCTCTTCCCCTTGTTGCCAATTTGAAAAGAGAGAAGGAGAGGAAGAGAGAATGAAAGAGAGGGAAGGAGAACCTGGAGTAAGAGAGAGAGAGAGAGAGAGAGAGAGAGAGAGAGAGAGAGAGAGAGAGAGAGAGAGAGAGAGAGAGAGAGAGAGAGAGAGAGAGAGAGAGAGAGAGAGAGAGAGAGAAGAGGCCAAGGACGACTCCTCTCGTGGGCGAAGGCTTGGGTACCCTCTCTTCCGCGCGAGTCCTGTAACCACTCCATCGATTGCCTTTAAAGTGGACAAGAGATCGTGAAATTCAAGACAAAGCATAGGGGAATCCGGTACCAAGGAATTTGTCGAGAGAAGTGAAGGTCACTTTCCAACTCCGAAATGGCCCCAAAGCGTAAGCTCTCCCAAGTAACTAGAAAAGCCGCAACTACGGGAGAAGGATCGCAAGCAAAGACACCATCATCAACACGAACAGTTTATCAGGAAGAACACTAACTTGGCACTCCAAAACTAGGTACCGCTATCGTATCTAGAAATTGAAATCGAAAATTTATGCATGGGTATCATTAGGAAAAAGATATACCTCACATCGGGTAGTTTGCATATTTTGAAAGGTAGCTAAAAAGGGTTTAATAATCATGAGTTGTCGGGAAATAGATTACGTATCTATGGTTATAGAGGAAACAAGCCAAGTATTAGGATCAAACTTTCATAGATACAACATAGATTGCCAGGGTAAATAAATATTTCGTATAGATCAATTGCACTCCATTTACAATGAATGCATGTACACTCGCATTTGAATAATTAGGTCATGCCTTTTGAGTTGCATAAATGTACTAGAAGGGATTTTTATAAATAGGGATCTCGCATCGCATCAACAACTCATGGAAGAGACCTACATCTAGATTTGCATGGCATCATGAATAGCCTCAATTGCACCACATAATGGGATATGCATATAAAAAGGTGGATTAATATGCGCATGTGAAATGTTGAGCTTATTTGAAAGAAATTGTTTGGTGAATGAAGTCATGGCCGATAAAAGCGAAGCCAAGATTTAGCTCGGCCTAGCTAGGACCTTAGTCGCAAATAGATCAATTTGTCCTTACCACCATATTTTGACTGAGAGTCAACACACCCTTTGGACTCTACCCCAATAGCCAACCACGATGGATCCAAAATACTCTCTCATGTGTATATCATTTTTAGAATATGAAACATCCCGAAGCTAAGACAAGGAAGCTCGAATGTAGTACCCACAAGGAGAATGGCTATTTCCCAAGCTACATTCGATGCTCGTAACTATTTCGGAATGGTAAATAGACTTGGTTTACACTTAACTTACAAGAGGAGTAAATACAAGTTCATGTTATCTTGAAGGGAGGAGACCCTAGGGTTAACTTAGAACCCGATAGAGTTCGAAAATGGAAAAGATGATTACCAATTGACCAAACAAAACCCTAGACCGAGATCTTAAGATAGGAACCAAAGGAAAGTAACCCAGGGGAGCCATAATCTGAAAGTATAGCATAATTGCTCTACCCTAATGCATAGTAGTGAGGTCAGAAAGAGGGTATTCTCTATCCCTCGAAAAATAATGGAAAATGACACCTAGGCAAGAAAGACCAAGAAGGGCGACACCGGTGTCAAAGATGAGGACTCCACCTTAGCAGATGTCTTGAGCACTCGCCTTCATTGATTGTTTGTGTCTATATATCTAGACTCAATGTCTGCAAAAGGAATGTATGACTCAAGCTCACAAAAGAAAATTTGATTAATGACCCAAGTTGAATTCAAGGAGGGCACACCAAGCTACCCCTAGCTGGCCACCGACCCTAGCCAAGGGGATTTCAAATAACCGTGATGGGAATGTGGACCGAATCCACCATGAGAGGTCTCTCCGTGGGTTAATTTGAATGTAGGAGGACTCTTGGATGCTGGGGGGGGGGGGGGGGGGGTCTGGCTGTAAATTCCATGCCTCCACGTCCTACTCAAACGATCTACATGACTCGAGATGGATTCTCGAGGCCCTGTTACTAGTGCAAGGGTGAAAACTTAGGGAAAATAAGAAGCATCCCCACGGATTTTGAAATCCGTCCTTTTTGGATGAGACTTGTATTTCTGTTAAGATAATAATATAAAGTTTACTTCCAAAGAACTTGCCTGGATTGTTTTTGTGTCAGTGCCATAAGTTACGCAAACGAACCCTATTTTCTAAAAGGCTTAATTAAGGAAGCTATTTTTAAATGTCCCACATAAATAAGATATGGCCTAATTAGGTAACTAAAGAACGCCCATTGAGGGGAAGCAGGTGGGCAAAACCCCCGACGGGTCTGTCCTACGGCAAGGTGGTCGCAAAGAATGGGGAGGCTTCTCATAGGTTTCTACCGGCATTTGACCTTTAGAAATCATTAAGTTGGAACCCGACTCATGCCATTTTAGGGGACTAGAATGGGATTGTGCCCTATGGGTAGAGAGGTTGAGCGATGCATTCCTCTCGTTTCCCATTCTCTTTGAACCAAGTGCGGCATGGGCTTGGGTATCTCTGCGTAAAGTAGGATATCGAGGATCCGACCCTAGAATGATGTTAAGAGACCTTGGCCTCTAGGAACCCAGATTTCAGGTCGATCCCAGTGGGTTCCGGTCGCGAACGTTTCGTTGCGAAGTGGACTCGAGAAACCCTAGGCAACAAACCTCGGAACATTCCATGGGAGTGCCAGGCAATGACACTTAGATTCGTTTCTCAATGGACCACTAAGAACATGCTTGGACAGCCGTTAGGTAGGCACGTTACACAAGTTAGGGTCTAAAGGAGGAATTAGTCACTCTTTTCAATGCCTCAGTTTCAAAAAGTAGCGCTATGATTACTACTTGGAAAGAGCTTGTTGATGACTATGATATCGATGAGGAAGTCTACATAAAGATTTTAGGCATTTGCAATGATTGGGTATCAAAGAAGCTCACACATGGAGCTAATGTAGGGTCTCTACCAAATGGAGCAAAAGATATTGTGAACTTCTTAATTGGAAAAAAGAAAAATCCTCTTCAATCCTCCACTAGTGTGCCTTGGCATGTATATGCTGTCAAATGCAATCTAGAAACCTTTGATCTTATACATAATGTTTACCGAGATCCAATTACCATTGGGGTTGTTGTTCTAGATGCACCACATGGAGTTGAGAGAATGAAATGGGACTCTATAAAGTTTGGAAAGGTTGTATTCACTCTATACAAATGACATGTGAACCTAAACAATTCATGTTGTTATCATTTCTTGATCGAAAGAAAATGGCAGCTTTGAAAATGCTCTTGAAAGCATTTCTTGCAAATATCACATGCTAGTGTTGTTGACTTCCTACCAATGGATAGAACCTTTGTTTTTGGATCTATAGATTCCTTTGTAGTTTTGACATTAGTAACCATCGAAAAAAGCTTCATCAAATTTTAGTGATATTTAAACAATGTCAATAGGCCTTCCATTTTGGACTTTGGAGGCTTAGACAAGGAGTGCAATGATGAAGACCTTGAAGAAGACCATAGGATTGCAAAGGCCGTTTTGAAAAAGAAAAGGAAAGTTATGGGGACTACAATCAAAGCACTCAATGATACTCATGAGGTTATATTTGATGTACATGCAAGTGGACTTACATCTAAGGTGGCATTGGTAAATCACATGAAGACTATTGTAGTGGTTTGCAACACTCAAGGGCAAAAAGAGGTTGAAGAAAAATTGTGGAGAGTCCATGAGAGTGCCAAACAAATTCTAATTCCCAAGAGGTTCCTCCTATTGAGGTTGAAGTTCTTGAAGTACCACTCGAGGACATAGAAGAATCAGGCCAAGATATAGTAAGTCTAGTTATGAAAGAGAAAGTAAAGGTTACTTCAAGTGTTTAAACTTTGTTCCTTCTCCTTTCATCAAGGAAGACACATTGATGTAATTTTGGTTTTTTTCTTGAAAAGTCACCTCCATTAGCATTTGCAATATTTTCTTTCTTTGGTGATATTGCTTGAAGAAATTGTTTCTAATTTTTTTAATTTTTTGCAAAAGGTATCAAGCATGATTTAAATATCTATTTAAGTAAATATTTTACTAAAATAGTATTAAAGAGCTCATTAAAATTTATCATCCTTTGTAACGATAACTATTTAAAGGAGATATTATAATCTAGTGTGTAAGAACACTTATCATAATGAAAAGTTTGAGCTAGCTATGAAAAATTTACATAAGCTTATTGGGTCCTTACACTCAGTTGGGAGGTGGTTTCCATTGCAATATACACATTGGACATGTGACCACGTGGGCCTTCTCATAATCTCTTGCAGCTTGGCTAACTCTACCTTCATGTCTGCCAACTCCTAGCTCTTATTTGACTCTGATCGACATTCTTTCCTCTGTCTTGGGTGCCTTGGCTGCATCTATCACCACTAGCAAGATCGGGGTTCTTCCCTCTTGAGGTTCTAAGAGCTATGATGTCTTGGGTTGTGGGTCTTGAGCTCCTTTTGAGAAAATCATCCACTCGTATGGCTTCTTCGAAGACCCTAGCTAGCATGTCCCTTTGTAGGGTTGAGTTGCTCACCAAGGCCTTGTAAAGCTCTTCACTTTGGATTCCACCTTACAGTGGAGACTATTCGTTACCTAGGTCTCTCTACCTATTGGGATTCTCTTGAAGAGACTCCGCACATGGGTGACATAGTCTCGGATATACTCCTTGTCCTTCTGCTTGACATTCATCAATCTAACCATGATGTTGTCAAAGTATCCCACCTCAAAGAACTTCTTGATAAAGAGACTCTTGAGGGTGTTGAAGTCATTGCGTTCAGCATTGTCCAAATTGGTGTACCACACCCTTCCTTTGTCACCTAAGCATACTCTGAAAGCCTGCGAGCACTAGGAAATATCCATGAGGTCATTAGCCTTGTAGACCTACTCAAACTGCTCTACAAAACTATATGGGTCATTTCTTAGCTGGTACTTGTCTAGTTGTTTTCCAACCATAGGGATCCTTGATTAGCTCTTGGAGCCCTAGGTAACACCTAATCCTGCCAGCAATGTTGTTGCTAGTGCTGCAGTGCTCTGCTCCACGCTGATATGTTGTCTATCAGTCGCTTCCTAAGAAGCTCACTCAACGTTAAGTCTACCTCTAGTGCTCTCTCCCTTTTTTGCATTTGGTCCTATTTGGTTTCTATTTGCTAGGCCTGGACTTCTTGCATTTCTATGTCTTGTCGCAATCTCCTAGCCTGTTGTTGCTAGTGGTATTTTGCCATGCCTTACAGGACTTTCTATGCCAACTTTCATTCCTCTTCAAGGTTCTCTATGATGTCTTTTGATGGTCTACCATGGTTTGTGCATCATATTCATTCATCATCCACTCGATTTTGTCATTGGCTCTATCAATCAGGGCCGCTTGATCCCTTGTCTAGGTTTGAGAGTCACCTCCTATTAGTGGGTTCATTCTGTTAATTAGGTTTGAGTGTGTTCCTTTTTATTGACAGCCAACCCTCAATTTTAATTCACTCGTTTCTCTTTTCCCTGCATTGTGCACAATCAAGATTTCAACTTTTCCAAGTGCACTTCAAGTGTCAAAAACAAATGGGTGAAAACACAAGATAATAAGTGTACCTTCCACACTCTGGTCTAAGTTCTCGACCGAATAGGGCTTTACACTCAGTCACACTGGCCACTTTCTCTGGTCTCTAGGGTCTGTGCTATGTTGTTTAGCTTGATTAGGATCAAATGGGGGTCTTAGGATTAGTCTCATAGCCCTAATAGGGACTGAAAGCTGACATGATCAGGTCTAGTTGTTCAGCGCTACACATTCTAGGGTCAATTTCCTTTGTAAGGCTTTGGGAGTCTTTGTCAGTTGTTGCGGAGATGTTTTGCCTTGCTCGGGATGCACTAGATTTTTCATATTCTCCTTCAGGTTTTTTGTCTGATTTTACAATGTCCAATTCTCATAATCGGACATTTGATTTTGTTGTCGAATTTTAGAATATCCGATTCTGGCATGTCCTAGTGCCAAGCATTCGATATTAACTAGAGGTGTGATTTTAGTTTGCCCGAGTGACCGAGTTTGATTCTAGAAGTGTTCGATTTGAATGAGTCCAATCGTCCAAATCGGACGAGGCGAACACTCAATTGGACAGGTGAGGGATGGTCCAATTTTTGGGATCAGGCAGACAACATCCGATCGGACAAGTCAAGTTAGTAGAAATGTCCAAATTCTAGGAATCGGACATCCGAGTGTCTGATTCTGGGAATCGGACCCTTGTGGGCCATGTCCGATTCCGCCAACATGCAAACAACGAGGCAACAAAGAATTGATTCGTGGCAACGATTTTGGCCACGCCCACATGCAAGGAATTCCAAAATGTAAGAATACATACATAGGGAGGGTTCTATATACCTGATGCACATGAAAAACTCCTGTGTGGTAGCCGGTCGATGCACCCTAAGCTCCAAGTCTCTCTCAAGCTCTCAAGCTCTCTCTTTCTCTCTCGCTACTACAGAAATTGAAAATGATCTTTTCACCCCCTTCCTTGGGTCTTAAGCCCTTGTCAAAATGTTGGGAGAACCAAAATGTGGCAAGGCTTCTCCACCCCGGTCTCTCACCCTCACACGCTTTGGTGAAGGTGGGAGCTTCTCCACCCCGGTCTCTCACCCTCACACACTCACTCCCTTACTCAGTCATCCATACTCCCTCACTCAAGCACAATCAAGAAGGCAAGAAGAAGAAGAATAGCTTTTGCCACACACCAAAGAATGAGCTTCTCATTCACTTTTTGAGTTTATATACAAAACCCTTATCTCTTTTGGGCAATCATCCCCTTTTTTACATGGCCGGCTGGCCGTGGCCTAGTAGGCCCTCTTTCCTATTATCCTCCTATCTTCCTAGCTTCCTTTTTACTGCTCGTCTACCCTTACAATTTGCATAGGAGGGAGCTTGGCTCTCTTTTACAAGGATTTTGGCTATGCCTTTATATTCAAAGGTGCACCTTCTCTTTTTTAGCACTTTTTGGGCTTGGATGGTTGCACCTTGGACTTCTTGTGGCCATGCCTACACTTTTGGGCTCTTCTAAGTCTAATTTCCTTTTGGGCCACCTCTTTCAAATCCCGACTTGCGCTTTTTCACCTTTTCGACTTTTTCTTATGTTGAGGTTAACATGCTCATAGAGCTTACTTCTGATTCCAAGTTAAACTTGCAACCCTCACTAGAGGATGGAGTCTCCCCTGGCGGTCGCAACTCTAAAGATGGTTCTATTCTAAAGAGAGACGTGGCACTTGGTTGGACTAGCCATGCTTGCTTATAGTCTATCATGCCTAAGTGATCCAACCAAGTGTGATCACATTCAATTTTGAATTCTCATTTTTCAATTTTGAAAGCATTGTGTTACAGCCCATACATCCGAAAAAGGAAGACAAAGAAAGCCCAAGTCAAAAATGGAAGCCGATGCAAAGCAAGAAAAGCGAAAAAGAAGGCAAGATTAGAAAAAATGTAGGAAGTGCATAGTAATTAGTGCACCAAATATTCTAGCAAGGTGCATAGAATATTCTAGCAAGGTGCAGCAAATATTCTAGCAAAGAAAGGGCAGGAGGGTGCAATGTAACTCATTTTATAAAAGAGCGCCAAGCTCCCTCATGTGCAAATTATAAACATAGAAGGGCATGGGCAAGAGAACTATGAGAAGAAGAAAGACATGAAATGAAGAAAGAAGACCTTGGCTAAAATGACCGGTCATGTAAAAAAGGGAATGGGTGCCCAAAGGGATGAGGGCATGTATAAAAGTGGCTAAAGTGGCTCTCTTCTTCTCTTCTCCTTGCTTGTACTTGTGCTTGTGTTTGAGAGAGGGAGTGTGAGAGTGTGAGAGAGTGAGTGTGTGAGGGTGAGGGATCATGGTGGAGAAGCTCTCCATCTTCTCCTCTCTCCTTCTCTTCTCTTATTTTCTCTTGTCTCGCGCTCGTGGCTATGGAGAATGGAGCTTGGAGGTAGAGGATTGAGCTTGCTTGAGCTCGTATTCTCGGATCGTGGAGCTACCGAAGTGCTTGTAGGAGGAGGTTACTCAATCGAGCATTGAGGTACGCTCACTACACTCATAGAATTGAGAGTGGGTACGGCTATGTGAGAGGTATCCATAAAATTCAACTTGAAATGCTTGAAGCAATAAGTGGTGCGTGGGTCTTGGCGGTCAGGAGCGTGAGCTCCCGCATGTTGGCCCTCCGTGTGGCTTGGAGTTTACTCTTATTTGTTTGATCACTCAGCAATCTGTGTCGTACTCTATTGTGTTATTCTTTTCTTCACTTTCCTCATTTGAGGAGTAGGAGTCCTCATACTCGTTATCCGAATTGCTACATTCTGACTGCTCGTCATTGTCTAGGTTCCTATTCTCAATCCTCTTTTCATCTTTGATCAGTGCCCAATTGTACATGAGTTTTAGATCGTGTACCTTGGTCCATTGCCATTTCGGCTCATCCATGAGGTCTTGGAGTGGCTTGAGATTGACAGTTGGGTTACCGGATAGCTCCCTCATTAGGCACTCAAGAATCCCTTGGAGCTCAAGTCTTTTAGAAGAATATGGAAAGAGGCAAGATTTTGTCTTTTGCTAGGGCTTCTGGCCATCATGCAAAGTGGCACTGAATGTGGGGTCTTAACCTTTAGTAGCTAGGATGCAGTGGCTCTGCAGGACTCACTTGGTATCCTTGTTGCCTTTCTATAATCATCTTCTTCATCTAAAAACAATAGTTCGATGGTGGCTAGCACATGCATCCAATCCTACTCGTCTTCAGGATAGGGAATATACTTTGTTAATGGCCCATACAAATTCCTAGCCTATGAGTCTCCCTTCAAGATAGAGGAGATGGCATCCAAGTCAACCAATGTGACCCTTCAAGTGTCCATCTCAACTCTTACTACCTCCAACATGTTACCTAGGAAGATAAGATTGTCACCCAAGTCTTTGATTACTCGTGCGTTTTACATCGAGGGTCGGCCTAGTAGAATATCATTGTCCACTCCCTTTATAACTATGAAGTTCACTGAGAATTGGATACCCACTATTTTCAAGGGTCAATCCTTCAGTACTTTGGATGGCCTAACTTTCATGCCATTAGCCAATGTGACATTAAACCTTGTGGTCTCCATTGGTGGGTTACCCCATGCCTATAGGACTACATGGGCTAAGCACACTGACTCCCGCTCATGTGTTTATAATCCCCTTTCTTGTGACGTCTCCTAATGCTACCATTGGTAGGATTGCATGCATCTCTGTGCCCTCCCAAAAAGCATTTACATGCAAAGACTTAGGCATTGAATTCGGTGTTGGGCTCGATATCCACATGGCTATATCATGGTCATGCAAATTGGCTACTCCTGGCTTGTTAGATCCCTCTACCCATTGCTTTAACTCTCGCCACACAATGAGGAACTTTGCCTAAGCAGATCTCCCTTTGGAAAAGTCACAAGGAGGAGCGATATCAATGTTGTAAGCAGGTTGCTAGCTGCTTGCCTTTCATTATGCTCTATACTCTTTTGCAATTGCTCTTGGGCAGTCTACTCGCTTGTGGCACCTAGGCTTTGTCTTTGGTGGTGTTGCATGGCGTGTGGAAGCTTCTCTGGATTTTACGTGGGTAGGTGAGACAGATGTGCTCACACTAGAGAACTCATTGATCTTGTCTTCTAGGATGGGCTTGGTATCCTTCAAGTGCTCTTTGGTCTCTTTTACCCACTCCTTGGCCTTGTCAACCACTTCCAATTGGTGCCTTGGATCGGGATATTCCCCATATTCCCCAACCTTGGCACTCCCCTTCTCCACTGTCTTGGGAGCAGATGTTTTCACTTCTACATCCGTGACTTGGTTACCCTTTGGTAGTGTAGTGGCACTATCAAATTTGAGTGTGATTTATGTCTCAACTCTCTTTCTTCTCCTCCTACGACTCCTCTTCCCTATGGAGGCTGCGTCGTCAAGGTTGCTATGTCTAGGTAATGAGATATCGGCCTACCTCATCTGTGCCCTGGTCATAATATTCAATGAGATGGGAGTCACCTCGCCATCAAGTGTCTCAACTCCAAATAGCCCCAAAGGTACGGACATCATGATAACTGAATTAATGAATTGTTTGTGCTTAGGGTACTCCACATACAAATGAGTGATTCCACACTTAGGGCATCTCAAGTTAGCCTTCTCTAGATTAGCTTGCTCTTGTTTAGGTCAACGAGACGATATGTGTTCTGGGTGGTCGCAAGTTCAGTATGCAATTGCCTCTTGGTTTTGACCTCCCAGGCCTCTAATGCCATTACCAATACTAGTCCAAAATCCTCAAGGTCCATTATGATGTCCTCGACTAGTCTTCCATGGTGCTCCGCTTTGGTATGTAAGTCATATTGATTTATCATCTACTAGATGTTGACTAAAAAGTCTCCCAAGTCGAGTTCACTATTTTCACGATTAGTATTGGATCTTGACATTTCGTCTATCTCCTCCTGGGCTACTAGGGTGTTGATTAGGCTAATCAACTCAGGTAAGATTGAGTTTCTAATCATGTCAGCTCCTTTCGCTCTCCAAGAGGCTTTCTCTGAGGCTTAGTATCCCTCGGTTGCACATTCAAGATCTAAGGGTATTCTCTCCTATTAGTGAGTTGGTTCGGTCTTGCTTATCTTGCATGTGAGTTCCTTGTTATTTAAGAAACTTCCCAATTTTAAGTGCACTCAAGTGCTTGTGGTATGCTTCCTTCTGTGTGTGGTGTGAAATAAGGCTTTCAGCTTTCTAGGTGCACTTCAAGTGATTATTTATGTAGTGTGTGACTATGAGAAAAATAATGTGGTGCATCACACACTCTTCTAGTCCACTCCTATAGGTTGTGGTCGCCATAGGTTTTTTTAGGTCCTTTAAGAAATTTTGAGTGGGTGGATTGAGAGATTGTGTTTATAGTTGCTTCTAGGCCATTAAGTCACAATTTTTGGAGTATGGGGGCTCTAAGAGTCTTTCAATGCATTTGGAGGCCTATGTGGGTGTTGCTCAACTTTGAGTTTGTTCAAGATTCAAAGGGAGAGAGAGACAAAGACATGAAGCTGTAATAGAGAGTTGTGAACTCTCATTATTCTCTTCTTCTCATTCTTCCATAATGCTTACTCAAGTCTAATCATACATAATTGATAAACACACTAGGTCACTAACTGACCGTATCACTAACTATGGTTGAGTCTGACCGACTCAGTTATTACAACACACATGTAGAGTGATAGCTAAGATGATAACTGTCTAGGTCATGTCGGTGATATTGATCACGAGCTTGATTCTCAACACTCCCCCTCAAGCTCAAGCCAACTGTTGTTCTCCAAGTAGCTCCATGAAATGCACAAACTTCTCTTTACCAAGTGATTTGGTAAAGATATCTGCTACCTAGTCTTCTGTCTTCACATGGAGTAGATCAATCTTTCCAGCAAGTAACATCTCCCTAATAAAATGGTAATGAACTTCTATGTGTTTGGATCTAGCATGATAGATGGGGTTGCTAGCCAACATCAAACTACTGAGATTGTCACAATGCAATGTGACTTTGCTGTCCAACTGTATACCCAAGTCATGTAGCAGTTTCACAAGACAAACTGCTTCGCATGCTGCTATGGCTGCACCCCTATATTCTACCTCTATACTAGATAAAGCAATGGTCGACTACTTCTTACTACTCCACTTGATCATACTACTACCTAGACTGAAAGCATAACCAAGGGTTGACCTCCAGTCATAGAGACAATCAATCCACTTAGCATCCATATAACATGTCAAGTCATCGAATGATTTTCCATGCTCATAAAAGAGCCCATAATCAGCAGTTGCCTTCACGTACCACATAATCCTCTTAACTGCATCTAAGTGTGGCTTATGAGGTTTCTGCATAAAATGGCTAATCAACCCCACTACATAACCCATGTCAATATGGGTAATAGTAAGGTAAATTATGCTACTCACCATCTATCTATACTTAATGACATTCTCAATCTCAGTCCCAACATTAACTGCAAGTTTAACATTCTGATCCAATGGTGTTTCCATGGTTTTACACTCCATCATGCCATGTTTCAGCAACATATCATAAGCATATTGTTTTTGTAATAGCCATATACCTTAAGGTGTAGACACAACCTCAATCCCAAGAAAGTACTTCAGCTCACCAAGATCCTTGACTTTGAATTCAACATGTAACATTGCTTTAATTTCAACAATCCCATGATCATCATCTCTAGTGATGATCAAATCATCGACATAAACCACCAGAAAAACATAACCATGCTATGCGTTCTTTGTAAACATGTTGTGATCTGCATGACCTATTCAAAGACCAAGCTGTTGCAAATAAGTGCTTATGCAAGCATTCCATGCTCTCGGTGCTTGTTTAAGCCCATACAAGGCCTTTTTTAACTTACACACATATATCGGATAATTGGGGTGTACATAACCCTCAGGCTACTCCATATACACCTCTTCAAGAAATTCATCATTCAAGAATGCATTTTGGACATCCATCTGCCATAGTTTCCAACCCTTAGAAGTTGTTGATGCAATGATTGTTCTCACCATTGCCATCTTGGCAACCGTGCTGAAAGTCTCCTCATAATCTAGGCCGTATTGCTATGCATATCCCTTTGCAACCAGTCAGGCTTTATACCTTTCCAACAAACCATCTGACTTGCATTTCAATTTATAAATCCATTTGCAGCTAATGGGTACTTTACCTTTAGGAAAATGGACCAATTCCCATGTCTTATTTTCAGCCAATGCTATGTATTCCTCATCCATGGCATCACACCAATTTTCATCTGCAACTGCCTCACTGAACTTCGTAGGTTCTCTGTAGCCTGACACTTTAGTCATATATGCATAATATCTAGTTGAATACCCACTATATGTCAGCCTATCAATTGGTTTACTAATCCTTTCAGACCTCCTCAACTACTGTGCACTCTGGGCTTGCCTCTCATGAGGCGGCACATACGTGCTTTGCCTTGCACCAGCCGTCATAACTGATGGTATTCCCAATTCACTGTCAAGACTATCACTGCCAAGTGACTCATATCCAGATGTAAGTGGGCCATTCACATCGTCAAACATTTTTTTTTTGCCTTTATCCAATCTCCCCCTCAGTGACATGTCCGTGTCAATGGATGCAGTAGCGCAACTGCGAAGTCATCATGTCTAAGGACTAACAGTAGATGAACACCTGTCGGTCCACTCATAGACGTACTAGCTAAACCATCGCATGTCTGTCCAAGGACTAATAGTAGATAAACCATCACCTGTCTGTCCAAGGACTAATAGTAGATGAACCATGTCCACTCATAGCTAAAGGATAATTTTCAGCATAGGTAGGGTTGGTTGGTCCATCAGAGACCACTACATTCGGATTACCATATCATGAGGCCAACTCATAAAAAACGGCATCCCTACTGAGATCAGAGTTTCTCGAGTGGATGGATCATAGCATTTCTAATCCTTTCTCTCCTATGCATAGCCAAGAAAAATGCTTTTGATAGCCTTCAGGTCTAACTTCTTCCTCTTTTCATCAGGCACATGTACGTAGGCAATGTAGTCAAATACTTTTAGGTGACTAATGTCAAGCTTGTGTCCATACAGTTTCTCATATGGAGTCAAATCATGAACCCCAGCTGTAGGTGTTCGATTCATCACATAAACTACAATAACCTAACTGCTTCAGTCCAATAAGCATTTGGCAAATTCTTTCATTAAGCATTGCCTTGGCAGCTTCCATAAGCACCTGATTTTTTCTCTCTGCCACACTGTTTTGCTGAGATGCATAATTGCATGTAAGCTGCCTTTTTATGCCATATTTAGCAAGGTACGTGTCAAACTCTCTGGATACATATTCTCCACCTCCATCATATCTCGGACATGATACATAACTACCAAATTCATTTTCAGCATGCTTCTTAAAGCCCTTAAAGACATCTAGCACCTCATCCTTGTGCTTCAAAATGTATAGCCATGTATATCGGTTGAAATCATCAATGAAGGCTACATAATATTGTTGAGGAGATGTGTTTAAGAGCATGAGATACATAATCCTCTTATAGAAGCTCATGGTGGAATTGCTGGAGGACATTTCAACAGGGACACTATAGCACGTAAGGTGCTCCAGTCCCAATTGTGGTGGCCTACACTATTCTACGATGCAACTAAGTTTGTGAAGCATTGTGATGAGTGCCAATGAACCAAAGTTCCTAACCATAAGGACAAGATGGGTTTGACCCCAGTAATAGCATGCCAACCATTTGAAAAATGGGGGATCGATTTCATCAATCCAATCAACCTTGTAACACAATACTCATAAGCGAGGTACATAATTGTAGCCATAGACTATCTCATCAAGTGGGCTGAAGCTCGAGCTACTCAAAAAAATGATGCTAGGACCACTACCAAATTTCTTTGGGAGCAAATGATTTCATGGTTCGGATGACCCATAGAATTAGTCATTGAGTTGAAGGTTTTGAACAAGGAAACTTGGTGTTATTGTACTCTATAAAGGGTCACAAACAAAAGATGAAGTTCAGGGGGTTAGGACATTTCAAAGTCCACAATATTAGTAGACAGGCAATGTGGAGCTTGAAACCCTAGAAAGAGATAGGCTTTTTCAAGAAGTTCTACCCTCCATCCCACCCACTATATGAGCCTCCAATGATAACACTACCCATGAACATTAGAGTGGCAACAATCACAAGCATGGAGGATGAGGATGAAGAAATAATAGCATTTATCCTACTTGCACATAGTAGTAAATGCCTAAAAGGTACATACGTTTGAGCCTCTCACCTATGATGAGGCTATACACAGGGGTGACAATCACTCCTAGGAGAGGGCTATGCAGGTTGAGATAGACTCCTTGCACAAGAATATGACTTGAGATTTGGTTGCATTGCCTCAGGGCAACAAGATTTTAACATGCAAATGGGTGTACAAGCTGAAAAGTACCCCTGGAAACCCCAAGCTGGCTTATAAGGCAAGAATTATCACTAAGGGTTTTAAACAGGAGCATGGAGTTGACTTTGATGAAGTCTTTTCTCCTGTGGTCAAGATGACCATCCTATGCTTGATTTTGGCCTTAGTCGTGCAGCTTGACTTGGACTTGTACCAGATGGATGTCAAGACTGCATTCTTGTATGGGGATTTGCATGATGAGATATACATGGATCAGCCTAAGGGCTTTGCAGAACCTGGTAGGGAGCACCTAGTGTGCAAGTTGTGAAGAAAAGTCTTTAAGGCTTGAAGCAGGCACCTAGGGAATAGTATCAAAGTTTGATTCCTTTATGCAGCCATAGGGCTACAACGAAAGTGCTATGGATCCGTGTCTTTACACAAAGAAAGCCCATGATGGCTCATTGTTTATTTTGGTACTTTATGTGGACGATACACTTATAGCAGGGAAAGCTCATGATGCTCTTAAATCTCAGCTAAATAAGAGCTTTGAGATGAAGGATTTGGGACAAGCTTCTCACATTCTTGGTATGCGCATTAAGCACGATAGGCATCATGGACTACTCTACCTCTCACAGAGGAAGTGCATTCATAAAGTCCTTGAGTGTTTCCGCATGCAAGATGTAAAGCCTATTGGCTGTCCATTACCTTCTTATGTGAAGGTTTCACATGCTGATTGTCTGCAGATGGATGAGCAGAAGGCCGAGATGGTCAAGATCCCTTATGCACAGTTGTGGGCAGTTTGATGTATGCCATGATAGCCACTCGTCCAGATATTGCCTTTGCAATTGGTGTTGTGATACACTATATGGCTACACCTGGCAAAAAGCATTGGGATGCTGTAAAGGGTATCATGAGATACCTGAAGGGCATAACATATATGTGTATTTGCTATGGCAGCCAGGATATAGGAGTTATGGGCTACACAAACTCCGATTATGCAGGACATGCAGATAGTAGGAAGTCCACTTTCGGTGATGTCTTTACCTATACTGGAGGTGCTATTTCTTGGATGTCCGGGGCTCAAAAGTGTACGGATCTCTCTACCACTGAGGCTGAGTATATTGCGGCCATTGAGGCTTGCAAGGAGGCCATATGGTTGGCCCATTTGGTTCATGACTTTGGGATTGATACTATACCTACACTACATTCGGATTCAATGAGTGCTATTCAGCTAGCCAAGAATCCGATCTTCCATGCGAAGACGAAACACATTGAGGTGAGGTTGTTGAGATATCGAGCTCCACTTGTGGTATGCCAAGGTGACCGTTATGCATTTATGTCACCGACTTGTTAGTTGCAGATACGGTTGGTATACCGCCCATGAATAATAGCTAGATGACAGCTATCCTTATGTACTCTAGTTCGTGGCTCAGTTAGTATGCCACCTTAGTTAGTTGAGTTTGGTTTGAGACCCATATATACGGTTCTTCTATTTCTTTGTACTAGAGTTCTTTTTGGCTTACACAACTAAGAAGAGGAAAACTATTTTAAGCCTCCACCTGTATGTGTATTCCCCCATTGTGAAAGCAAGAAAGCTACAAGTGAGACTCCTTCCTTCTCTCCCACAATCTTGACATGGTATCAGAGCCTTGTTCGTGGTAAGGAGCTCAAGAAAGCAAACCAAGTTCGCAGTGTTTTGGTAAGAGGGCCAGTGTTGCTTTCATTTTTCTGTTTTGGGAGCAAGTCTCTGTAGGTAGCACAGCCAGAAAGTGCAAGAGTGCATTGTCTCAGATTGAGATGCCCTTCGGGGTGTAGCAAGAGGACAATATATGCTGCGGGATAGGGCTTTAGCCCTTGCTTGCTTTGTTTTTTTGATTTGAGGCCATTTCGGGGCATGTTTTGGAGGCGAAAGTTTTCCAGACGCACTCAGGAAAAGGCCCTGTTTTATGCTGTGCGACTACTGTTCTACAGGTTGGTGAAAAGTTACTGTAGAAATTGCATTGTATGCTTGTGCACAGAGACATTGGGAGTTACAGAATCATCCTTGTTACCTGTTGATGTAAAATGGTCACTAGGAAGTGACTGTGTGGTCAAATACCACTTTCGTCAATTTTGCAGATTTGCCCTTGTGAGGCTGAAGCTGTGTTCTTTGCAGTGACAGAATTTTTTGCAGTGTTCTGTAATGGCGTCTGATTCTCTTTCACAGATTGTCACTGAAAAGCTTGACAAGAACAACTTCCAAGCATGGAAGTTTAGAATGACAAATTTCCTTATGGAAAAGGATATTGGGAATTCGTTGCAGGAAATGAAGAAGAACCAGTTCTTCCTGATGTTCCCAATCAACAGCAAATGCAGGTATTTAAAGGATGGCATGAGAGAGCGAGAAAAGTTATGTACTAGCTGTCTATCAGTATTTCAAACTCTATGATTGTCATATTCAGGATGCAAGTATGCCAAAGGAGACATGGGATACTTTGTAAAAAATGTATAGCACAAATACGCAAGCCAGGAAAATGCAACTCAAGCAAGAGTTGCACAATGTGCAAAGAGAAAGTATGAGCATCAATGACTACCACATGAAGGTGAAGAAGATTGCAGATGCACTTGCTTCCATTGGGTCACCAGTGGAAGATGATGATTTAGTTTTTGTGACCTTGAATGGTTTAGAAAAGGATTATGCATAGTTCCAAACATCCATTTCCGTTCGTGAAAGATTTCCTGATTTTGAGGAGTTGATTGCTCTTCTAATTTCTAAGGAGCAGAGAAATGGTGGTGCATCTTCTTCAGGAGGAACTTCAAAAGAAATTGTCTTCTACTCAAATGCTGGAAGAGGTAGAGGCAGAGGTAGAGGAGGCCGATCTGGAGGCCATGGTAGAAATCAGAATATGTAGCAAACTCAAGAAAACCAGTCCTATGGAGGAGGACTTGGTAACTCTAGAGGCAGGGGGAGCCAAAGAGGTCGTGGTGGATAGCAAAGAGGCCAAAATGCAAACAACAATGTTGAATGCTACATGATTGTGGTAAAATGGGTCATATGGCTAAAGACTGCTATAAAAAGCAGAATGACATCATGAATGGAAAATTGCAACAAGGGAATTATGCATCTTCTAGTAGACAGGGTGATGACAGAAATGAGCATTTGTTTATGGTGCAGCACATGACCAATTCTGTGACAAGTGCAGAAGAAAGTAACGATGTGTGTTATGTTGACTCAGGTGCATCAAACCACATGATAGGTCATGCAGAATGGATGTAGGATGCAAGGAAAATAGAAAAACCAGGATTTGTGGAGACTGGTGATGATACTGCACATCCTATTGTGCAGATTGGAAAAATTCATTTGTCTATGCAGGATGGGAAAAAGAAATACCTGCCAGATGTATTTCATGTACTGAATATTACCGAGAACTTGGTTTCTGTTGGTCAAATGGTCGAGCAGGGCTTGTAGGTCAGATTTAATTCTCATGGATGCTTTGTTGAGGATATTCAAAATAAAGGTCGCTTGATAGCAAAAGGAAAGAAGAAGGGCAGAATGTTTACGTTGGATGCAGACATGCCTGAATTGAGTGCAGCAATGTTTGCACATGGGACCAGTGTAGTTGTAGATACTGATATCTGGCATAAACACATTGGTCATGTTAATGTACAATGACTTAAATCAATGCAAGCCCAAAATATTGTTGTAGGATTGCCTAAATTCAAGGTTGCAGAAATGCATAAGGTATGTGAAGCCTGTCAATTTGGAAAATAGGCAAGGAAACCATTTCTTAGACATGTTCAAGAGAGTAAGAAGCCATTGGAATTAATCCACTCTGATGTATGGACTACTAAAGCTGCATCTATTGGAGGCTGTCATTATTTTGTCACTTTTATTGATGACTATAGTAGAAAAGTTTGGGTGTATTTTACGAAAAAGAAAAGTGAAGTTTTTGGGCATTTCAAAACTCTTAAAGCTATGGTTGAAAAAGAAACAGGCTTGCAAATAAAATGCCTAAGGTCAGATGGAGGGGGAGAGTACCTCTCAGATGAGTTTGCAAGGTTCTTGCAGGAGCATGGCATAAAGCAACAATATTCATGTAGTCTTACCCCACAACAAAATGGAATTGCAGAAAGAAAAAATAGGCATATTGGAGAGGTATCTCGTGCCATGCTCAATGAAAAAGACCTGCTAGATTTTTACTGGGCTGAGGCAGTTGCTACAGCAGTCTACATAATGAACAGGACTCCCACTACAGCAATACATGGCATGACTCCAGAGGAGAGGTATACTGGTAGAAAACCAGATATTTCTCATTTGAAAATTTTTGGTTGCATTGCCTATGTTCATGTGCCAGATGAGTTGAGATCCAAGTTGGATCCAAAAGCTGAGAAGTGCATCTTTATTAGTTACTCTCTGCAGCAAAAAGGGTATATATGCTATAACCCTTCTACTCGTAAGTTTATAGTGAGCAGAGATGTTGTTTTTGATGAGATGAGTAGCTGGTATAAACCGGTAAATGTGATTGATAATGTAGATGCACAAAATGGTAATGCTGCACACAATTCACAGCAGTAGTCACAAGATATTAGTGGACCTGGAGCGTCCTCTAGCAGTGGTTCACATTCTTCGCCATGGACAGTCAGATTGAGATCAGGAGAATCTTCTCAAAGCAATGCAGATAGTGGTATGCAGGTATCACGAAAAGGAAAAGAGAAGGTAGATCAGCCCATGTTTGATGTGAATGCAGGTCACTCTTATGTGGATGGTGAATCTAGTGGCTCAAAACAGAGCATTGATGATGAGTTGGGTATTCCTTCTATTGTTACACCTGGAGTAAGGAAGACCAGGGATGTTTTGAGAGCACCTGGGAGTGAACCTACTTTGAGCAGGTCTACCAGAGCTAGGTATCCTGTGGATAGGCTGAAATATGATGGATTTACAGCCATTCACTATGCCTATATGGTCAAAGTGATACAGGAACCAGAACCCACTTCTTTTGAGCAAGCCATGGAAAAAGAAAAATGGGAGAAAGCCATGGATAAAGAAATGGATGCCTTGGAAGCAAATGCTACATGGGAATTGGTACCTTTGCCTAAAGATAAGAATGCAATTGGTTGTAAGTGGGTTTATAAGGTGAAGCACAATGTAGATGGTTCTGTGAACAGATACAAGGCAAGATTAGTAATGAAGAGGTATGCATAAAAATATGGCATTGATTATGAAGAAACATTCAGTCCGGTTGCAAGGATGGCAACCATAAGAGCAGTCATTGCTATGGCTGCATCAAAGGAATGGTCTTTAGATCAGATGGATGTAAAGAATGCCTTCTTGCATGGTGATTTGCAAGAAGAGGTATATATGGAGCAGCCACCAAGTTATGTGCATGCTGTTCATCCTGAGTTTGTTTGCAGGTTGAAGAAAGCCTTGTATGGCTTGAAGCAAGCACCTAGAGCATGGTCTGACAAGATAGGACAGTATCTTATCACTATTGGCTTTTAGATTTCCAAAGCAGATTTCTCACTTTATGTGAGAAAAACAGAGAAATGTATTATGCTACTTGTCATTTATGTTGATGATTTGATTATGATAGGTGACAGTGATGAAGATATCCTTCATGTGAAAATGCTATTGAAGCAGAAGTTTGAGATGAAGGATTTGGGAGAGCTGCGTTATTTCTTGGGCATTGAGGTGATTAGATCACCAAGTGGGATATGGCTCTTGCAGAGGCAGTATGGATTGGACATGCTATCCAAATATGGGATGACAGGCTGTAAGCCTATTTCTGTTCCTTTGGAGCAGAATGTGAAGCTGAGCGCAGATGCATGTGAGCTTCTGGAAGACCCTACTATGTACAGGCGCATAGTAGGAAGTTTGATTTATATGACTATTACTAGGCCAGATTTGAGCTATGCTGTTGAATTGGTAAGTCAATTTATGCAGGCTCCAAGGAAACCGCATTTGGATGCGGCTAGACGCATACTCAGGTATGTGAAGTCCACATTGCAGTATGAACTATTTAATGAGACTCGGATTCAGATACAGTTGCATGGATACACTGATGCTGATTGGGCTGGTAGTATTTCTGATAGACGATCTACCAGTGGATATGTGTTCTCTTTTGGAAGTGGTGCAGTCACTTGGAGCAGTAAGAAACAGCCTACAGTTGCCTTGTCGAGCACAGAGGCTGAGTACAGGGGCGCAGCAATGGCTGCATGTGAGGTAGCTTGGTTGCATAAGCTACTTTATGATATGCATCAGCCTACAAATGGGTCAGTTGTCATTTATTGTGACAACATGAGTAGTATACACTTGGCAAATAACCCGGTCTATCATGCTAGAACAAAGCACATTGAGGTGCATTATCACTATGTGCGGGAGAGGGTTTTACTAGGTCTTATTGATCTAGTTTATGTCAGCACAGAGGATCAGGTAGCTGTCATATTTACGAAGGCATTGGGCGCAGAGAAGTTGCGCAAGTTCAGAGACCTGCTTGGTGTGTAGGAATTGGGATTGAGCTCGAGGGGGAGTGTTGAGATATTGAGCTCCACTCGTGGTATGCTAGGGTGACCGTTGTGCATTTATGTCACTGACTTGTTAGTTGCAGATGTGGTTGGTACACTGCCCATGAATAATAGCTAGATGACAGCTATCCTTATCTACTCTAGTTTGTGGCTCAGTTAGTATGCCACCTTAGTTAGTTGAGTTTGGTTTGAGACCCATATATAGGGTTCTTCTATTTCTTTGTACTAGAGTTATTTTTGGCTTACACAACTAAGAAGAGAAAAACTGTTTTCAGTCTCCACTTGTATGTGTATTCTCCCATTGTGCAAGCAAGAAAGCTACAAGTGAGACTCCTTCCTTCTCTCCCACAATCTTGACAGAGGTATCACTTCATACGTGGGATCGTGGAGGATAAGTCTGTTGACCTTGTCAAGATCTCCATTGACAAAAATCCTGTAGATCTGCTCACGAAAAGCCTAACTATTGAGTGCTTTGCCTTCCTCAGGAGATTGATGGGTGTTGGATGAGATAATGTTTTTCCTCATCCTGTTGTACATGTGTACATTGTATTGTCTTTTCTTTTTCTTTTCACTCCTCACTGGGGCAGATTCACCTTTAGGAGGTTGTGGGGGTAAAGGCGCCTTTGCCTAGCCACCTGTGTATTATTACACTGATAGTACCCGCCACTGCACACTGCAGGTGGTGGGTGTCTGTCACCGTCACTTCATTCTTTATTCTTTTAGTGACAATTTGAATAAAGGAAGGCCCGATCACACATTATGACTGTTGGAGTTCCCATTTGTGTCTCTCTCTCTTCTTGCTCTTGCTCTCCGCTATAGCTCACTTCCAAGCAAGCTTCGATCCTTCTCACCTTTCACCCATAATCAAGTCCATAATAAGATCCATAATCTCTTGGATCATTGGGAAGCACAATGCCATCTTCATCTTCAAGTATACCCAAATCATGTGTTACATCATCATTAGATATATACCAATCATCATAACCATGATCAAGGTACTCATTATCAAATATGTTCAATGGTTGTTGTAAACCTCGATTAAGTGTAGACTCATGCTCAAGAAGATCATCATGAGGTTTCTCCAAGAGTCTAAAACCTTTAACATAACCATCTACATCTGTGAGTGCCTCCTCTGATTCTTCAGCTAATGTGTCATCAACTTGTATATCTTGCTCTTCATTGTTCCCTTATTGTACATCTTCTTGGTTATTGTCTTCTTGTTCATCTTCTTGTTGATCATGTTTTTCATTATCCCCTTCTTGTTGTTTAGCTTGCACATTGCTATCTTCATCATCAGCACCTTGAGGAGAACTCATAATTATATTTGGGTGATAATGAGGTATAAAATGATTGGGATATAGGATACCATGGTAGTTATGAACCTGTTGATGATCAAAGCTAAAAGAGTACGGATAAGCATGACCATTATCATCATGTCCATAAGAACTAGGTTGATGAATCAAGGAAGGTTCATAGGTATAATCATGACTATGTTACTGAAAAGATGGATGCTCAAAAACATAAGCATGTTGCTCATGATAGCCATTCTACTACCAAGGTTCAATGGAATGATGCTCTGCATTATGACATGGTAGATCATATCTATAACTATTAACATGCTGTCCAAATGTACGTGCATATTGCTCATGTTCGTTTGCATGTTATTGCTGTCCATATTCATAAAATGCATGAAAATCATAGTGTGTACCATTAACATATCCATATTGGCCATAAGCATAAGCATTGGGTGCATAATGCCCATGAGAATGCTCATCATGACCATAATACTCATCATGTTGTTGATAATACTCATGGTGATGAGAATCCATACTTGATTCAAGTCTTGCTCTATTTTCTCTATCCACCTTCATAAGAGCAATATATCGATTGATTAAACCTCAAAGTTTGTCAATATTAGCTTGTGTTTGAAGCCAACCTTATTCAATAGAGCTAGAGCTATTGATCTTAGTTGCCATTGTAATCAATTTACTTTCAAAATCCGAAAAGGTAACCGAAACCAGAGATGACAACAAGATCAATGTCTCAAGGTATGTTCGACATTAGCAAATGCAGCAGTAGAATTTGTTAGCAAACTAACCATATGAATTGCAAGAGAGAAGTGCTAATGTTTCGCAAGTCTTTGTAGCTGGCAGCCACAAAGATCCCAAATTAAGTCTTGTGGTGAAGAAAGCTGTGAAAGAAAAACATTCTTAGCTCCCCTTAACAGGGCTATCTCCAATTGTTTCCCTAAGCTTTCAACAACCAATGGAAGCTTCTTTTGCAGCAACTTTGGAACATTGTCTTTCCCAACGTGAATTGCATCAAAAAGCTATGTCAACTGATAAAATCAACATTGATATCTCTCTTGCAGGTCCATATCTAGAAAAGGACGGTGTCAATGACAAGTCAATATTAGGGCTAACTAGTGCAAGGCAGCTAGTTCATCTCTATCAAGTACCAAGATCATCCCCCTTAGGCTACCCAAATTTTTCCATTAGAGTCGTAACTTGATTGACTATGCCACAGGATTGAAAATGCTATTGTACCTTCTCAGGTGTGTAGGAATAATCAACATTCCCAACATAAATTGAATGTGAATTGACTTCTTCTTTGCTTTGTCGCTGAGTGGCAACACTTGTTGCTAGATCTTGCACTACATAAAATCTGAATTCTTATCAAAGAGTTTCTCAGGTCCATCTTCAATAGGACAATTGCACATGATCTACTAAAGGACATGTCCCATCATACCAAATACCATAGTAAGGCATTTCTCATAACATCTTTATCACCAAGGGTAGGATCATATCCATTCACAATGATAGACAAATCAAAAGTGTGATTGCAAAATTGCTCTTATTGGACATGTTCTAATTTGTAGCAATGTTAAGGAAGATGTTTTGAGCAGAATATGTTCCTCCTAGATCACCATGGTTGATTATCTTTGATGGAGCCATGTAACTTGTACAATATGTTTCGTAACCAAGATACTTCAAACTAACAAAATCCAAATACCAATTCTGTGAAGAAAGAAGCTATGACAGTGCCACTTCGAGTGAATGGAGTAAATTCAAGTATATTCTTGTCTGATGTAAACCCTCAGCATCAATGTAGCCTCTTCATTCTAGCTCATGTCAAAGCCTATAAGAAGTGTACTTGAAGAGAAATATCTTGGAATGTTGCCAGAGAAACTAAAATTTTCAAGAAGGAAGCTAACACAGTTATAGCATCTGAGCATAGCTCATTGCAGCTTGAGGTGAAAGAAACTCTTTGCTCAACTGTTGCAAGCTCTGTTACACAACAACAACATCCAATATGGAGGAGCAACTAAAATCCTTTGTAGCAAGCAAAGAGGAGGTTTTTGAAGGTTTGAAGAAAAGGGTTTTGAACTTGAAGGATTTCTATTGTTCTGGTTTGAAAGGCCTCAGTGACATGATTCATTCTCATGAGAGAGGGTCATCGGTCACAATTGAAAGATGGAATGCTACTGTTTCTACTCATTCATCTGCATTAAAGGAGCTTTTGTCAATAGCTGTATCAAAGGGAGAGATAGTACTTAGAGACCTTCAAACAACTCTTCACAACCAAGAGAGGGAGATCTTAGGCTCACACAACAACTGAAAAAGGGAGCTTTACAAAGCATTGAAGCCTCAAGGGCCATATCTAATGTGAATGTGGAGTTCTTCATAAATCTAGAAAAAAGCATGATAGAGTTATGCCAATCTCTATATGTTAGCCATTAGACTCATCAAGAAAGCCTTAAGGATCTTGAGGAAACTTATTAGGAATGCTCTAGAAAGGAGGAGCAAGAAATGATAATGTTGGCCACTGCAACTAGCAAGAAATCAGAGCTAGGAAAATCTAAATTGACAAATTTGCTTGGCAACAAGAGTTCCAACTCCACCCCCAAAATCTTCAGACAAGCAACCCAGAGATACTGATAAGCTAATCAAAGCACAAGGATTTGGCCAACTTGGTCCTCATGTGCCACCACCACCACCTCCTCCTTCTGGAACTTTGAGCTCACAAGGTCCTTATCGGTGAAATTGAGAACCATTCTGCCTTCTTGTTAGTAGTTAAAGCAGATGTGGAGACACAGGGAGACTTTGTTCAATCGCAATCCACAAAGGTCCGAAGTGTTGTATATGATCATATTGAAGATGCCATAGCATTTGTCTCCTAGTTGGATGAAGAGTTGTCCTTTTTGGTGGACGAACGCATTGTCTTAAAACACTTTGAATGGCCAAAAAGTAAAGCTGATGCTGCTGCTTCTACTACTACTTCTTCTTCAGCTGATGATGTTGCTTCCTTTTGTTGTTGTTGTTGTTGTTGTTGCTGCTGCTGCTGCTTCTTCTTCTTCTTCTTCTTCAAGCATAGATGGACAAAGACAAAGCCATTTCTCCACAGGAAGCCAAGAGAAAAGATAAATACGAAAGATGGAAGATGAACAAACACAAGGATGTTTCTTTCTTGTCTTCTTCATCTTCCTTTCTTTCTATTCAAGAAGACAAAAATTGTCTCTGGCAAAGCTAGGTGGAATCCATAGTAATGCTGTTAAGGTCCTGTCATTTTGTATGGGTAGTGTAGAAAATAAGCTTGTTGCATATAGAGAGATGGTTGCTGGAGTTTTTGCATCATTGTAGAGTCAGCCAAGGATGATAGATGAGAATATAACAAATGCTGCTGGACTTTGGGTGGATTTTGGATCATCCAATGAAACAACTGTGTTTGGACATGGCAGTCATAATGCAGGCTCTTCCATTTTCTCTGGTATACCTTCCTCCATTTTTGCCTCCAGCTTCTAAAAAATCTTCAATGCTACCTGTCTTCTTCTTAGAAATGTCCACTAGTCACTCCAACGCTCCTTGCCATGTCTATACCTGTGTACCTGAAGTTCTTGGATTTGTGTGACTAAAATGGAAGAACTTAAATGAAAGTGGCTAATTAGATCAAGAACCTGAGAAGATCTGATACCACTTATACCACTTGTCAAGGAGTGGATTGGGGAGGAAGAAGGAGAAGAGAAAGATTATAGAGGAGAGAGAAGATAAGGTACAAAAGAGAGAGAAAGAGAGTGATGACGAGAGAGAAAGACGAGGAAAGGAGAAAGAAAGATAGAAAGAGAGACAATGCAGCCATGAAAGCTGAGAAAGAGAGAAGATGAAAGAGACTTGTATTATAATAATGATGATCCAAAAATCAAGTCCCTTACACCTTTTATACCAGCTAGTGTAGTTGGTATTTTATCTTCATTATTTTATTTCCCCTCTCTTATACTCATGTTGATTGATTAGAGTAGTATGCTATTGTCATGTTGATATTCCCATCGAGGAAAAAGGTGGATGTCGGGGGAGATAGTGAGACAAAAAAGAGGTGACCCTTCCTCAGTATTAAAGATCCTAAAAGAGGTTCAACCAATTGACCTGGGGGGAACTTTGCCCACCTCCCGATGAGATTGGGAGCCCGTGTAGGGAGCTTTTCTTGCCATTTAATCCCTCACATAGGTACATCAAGTGGATTATTGAAGAATGATGCATTTTCAAAGACTCAAATACCTTCAAGAGCAAAATAGGTGATTTATACGTCACTACAGGGTATATATAGGTCATTATAGGTACCAACATTATTATTGAAGTATAGGTGCATGTATTACAGGGTGCCCACATGTCATATTCAGTCTTCTACAGGGTTCAGTATTGATTTTGAACCACCACTTTACTCTTATAGGTGGAAATAGGGTATTTACAACTTGAAACAGGGTGTAGGCCTAGATAGTTCAGACTCAGAGATTGAATTGCAGAATTTTCTTCCCTAAACTTGTTATGATGTTCTATAGCTCATCTTAAAGAGGGCATCATTTTCTTCAATTATAATAAAAAATTTTAGGAATCAGAGTTTCTTAGCTCAAGTTATAGCCAATTTTCTGATAGGGGGTATTGCAAGATTACAATACTATGGCAGGAAGGCAAGAATAAGGCCCAGGATGAATATGCATAGCAAATCAAAGATTCCATGTCAAAAAATATACCTCAAGAGAGCCCTACAGAGATTCAAGCGCATGGAGAAAATAGTACACTCAACAATACTATGTGTAAACATGAGAATATGCATGCTCAAAGACATATGGAGTCGTTATCTAGAGTGGAGTAGATGGTATTGTCTACTAGTCAAATGAAGTCTTCCATTGAGAAGTTGGTGGATTCCACTACCCAAACAAAGACTTCAATTGACAAGTTAGTAGAATCTAATGCTCAAATAATGGCTCAATTCTCCATATGGATGCAAATGCAAATGAGAACCAAGGAGGCTTAAGGAGAAAGCTCATTCAAACAATGAACCTTCAGTTCAACTTCAGCCACCTAACCAAAATGGTCAAGGTCATGGTATCATTGGAGGAAGGGGAATTCCAAATAGACAATATGAAGTAGGTGAGACTTCAAAAAGATAGATGACTATTTGGGCAATTTTAATGGTGCTAATTCCCAAGCTTTTGGGCTGAATACCCAACTTCCTAAATGTCCTCTATCAATGAGAAGTTTCATACTAGTTTTCAGCCACCTATTGGGAGAGTTCCATCTTATTTTGGGGGTTCCATGCCTAATACCCATGAGAAGTCTATTTTAGGGCAGTAACCCTTTCATAAAAGAGAGATGGAGAATAAGATCATTTTGGCAAAGTACAATGGTCAATCATCTTCACTATCCAATCTAGAGGAATGGATTTCAAAATTGGAATCTTAGTTTGATATATTCCCTAGAACTAATGATATGAAGATGAATTTTGCATCCTTGCATTTGGAGGGATTTGTACATACTTGGTGGAGATACATTAAGAAGGAGAACATACTTGTAGAGAATCGGGATGCATTCAAGACACTTATGGCTGAGGTCTTTGTCTCTGCTCGTGAAAAAGAGAGATTGGCACATACATGGTATGGATTGAAGCAAAGATGCCTAAGTGTATGAGAGTATACCAAACAATTCCTCAATCTTACCATATATATAGAGAGTATTAGTGATTAAGCTAAACTCCACAAGTACATGTATGGTTTAGAGCCATCTTTATCACCTGATGTTATGGCACAAAACCCTACCACTCCTTTTAAAGCTATTGAGCTTATGGAGTGCTATGGAAGGAAATATAGAAGGAAGTTTCCATTTTAGCCTAGTTATGGATATCCAAGGACTATTTTAAAACAAGGACAAGTTGGAAATTTTTATGGAAGCAATCATGTACCAAGTGGGAGCTTAAGAGTACTGACTTATCCATCATTCAATGCTTCCAGACTCAAACCAATTTCAGGATAGCAAACAATCCAAGTGTAGATTTCAAACAAGGGGACAGCAAGCCTAAATCTATTTCAGCCAATATGAATCCCAAGTTTATTCCTATGGACCTCTACAAAAAGAAAGATACAACTAATCATGCCACAAAGTATGTATACAAAAATGCAAAAGCCAAGGTTCATAGTATGTTAGTCTTTGAGGATTCTAAAGATAACGTTGATGAGGCCAATGCAATTGTACCTAATGCTAAAAATGATGATCTTGAGGAAGAAGTTGGGCAATAATATTTTTATGATCCCACTGACTCTTTTTGTTTTGATCTAGGTGGGAGTGTTCCTTTCTACTCAAGAGGGATTTATGATGAGCCACTTGTTGCCACTAGTTGTTCCGTTTCCATGGATGCTTGGACAAGTTCTAAGAGCCCTAATATACTTCGTATGAAGGATAATATTCATGGGAAGGACATGTTCATCCTAATAGATAGTGGCAGTATACACAGTTTTGTAAACAACTCCATTATGGACAAGCTAAATTTTCTTCCCACTAACTTACATCAACCCATAAGAGTTCAAGTAGCCAATGGTGAATACTCAAATATGCCCACATGTTTCTTTACAGCTAGCTGAAAATCATGAAGTAAAAGTAAATGTGATAACCTAGGAAATGGGGCCCATAGATACTCGGTTGTGACTGGTTGATGACATTAGGCAAAATCACTATGGATTTCTCACAACTATATATGGAGTTTATCTTTGATGGACAGCTCATCCATTTATAAGGAATTCCTAGTAAATTAGATTTTTAGCTTATCACCATTCACCAACTCAAAAAGGAGTACACGAGGCACTCACAAATATTTGTTTTGTACTTGAATAAAGAGGTTGAAGATCAGTCCACAAATTCAGCAAGTCCTCCAGCCTTGAAAGCTCTTCTTGAGGAGTATATGGATTGTTTGAAGTGCTGACCTCATTGCCTCCCAAGAGAGTAGTAGATTACCCAATTGATTTGGAGCCCCACTCAAAGCCAATTAATAAAACACCTTATAGATTGTCCAGATGTGAGTGTAAAGAAGTAGCTAAGCAAATTAAGGAGCTTCTTGAAATGGGATTCATTGAACATAGTTCTTCACCCTATGCATCTCGGTCTTGTTAGTTAAAAAGAAAGATGGATCTTTCAAGATATGTATTGATTACAGGGATCTTCACAAGATCACAATGAAGAAGATGTACCCAATACCCTGAATTGATGATTTGCTTGATGGGCTCAAGGGTGTAACGTGTCCGTTCGTCCACTTGTGGGACACGTCTTAGCAGTGCATCGGGAAGAGAGTCTAGAAAGCGCCACCTGGCACTCGCAAGGAATGCCACAGGGTTTGCGATCTAGGTCTTCTCGAGTCTGCCCCGAGTGGAAGTATCTGGCCATTCCCACTTAGGACCGACTTGAAGTTAGGGTTTCTTTCCTATCAGCAAAGTCTCTAGGAAGTAGCTAGCGTCAAGCTCCAGATGAACCACTTTGCGTAGGATCAACAGAGTTGAAGCGGATTTATGCTGCACTTGGTTCATGGAGAATGGGAAATGAAAAGGATGCAAAGCTCAATCTCTCTGCCCATAAGGCATAGTCCTATCCCGCTCCCCTAAAATAGCATAAATTGGGATTCTAACTCTACCGACTCTAGGTCTTCATAGTTTTGTTATCACGTCTTTTGAGAAAAGTTCCCAGCTAATCAGGACCACCCTTCCGTAGGACCGACCCAAGTCATGTCCACCGCACTTTCCTTGGGTTGCTTAGTTATCTAATTACCTACCACATTATGTTTGACATGCAAAAACAGTTTTCTTAATTAATTAATTTAAACACAGGTTCCTTCATATAACTTAGGCACTGACACAAAAACAATGTCAAGCAAGTTTCTTTTTCAAATATCTGATCTTTATTTATCATAGTCTCGGAATACATCAAGTATTATACCCAAAGGCTATCCCAGCAATCAACAGGATTACTGCTCCAAGTTTCGCCCGTAGACTAGTACATGGGCCTCAAGATCCCACCTCGAGTCACGTCGGCCTCTTGTGCGGGATCTGGAGAGGCAAGGAATTTACAGCCAGAGCCTCCCCTGGCACCCAAGCATCCTCCTGCTCCAAGCAGCACCTATAGAGAGACCTCTCGCGGCAGGTTTGGTCCATATACTCGGCGCGGCTAACAACCCCCTTGGATAGGGCCAGGCAGGCAGTCGAAGGTAACTGAACCTACCTCTCCCTCCACGCTATTAACTTGAAGCATTAAGTGTTTGGCCTTGAATTAGTTCCTTGAGCAAAGAATTTGAAACAATGTACCTAAGTGTACAATCATGATCATTTCTGTGGTCGTTTGTACAATCAACTGCTAAGGTGTGATTCCTTCTTCCCGAATGCTCCTAGCATTCGGTCCTGGATTGTTTGCGACTTGGTGAGATTCCACGGGATTGGCAAGCTAGGTTGCTTGTTTCCCCTTTTTCTTTGGGTTAGGGTTTGTACCCTACTGACCCTAATTATCCTTACCTTAGGTCTCCTTGTAAAATAGGTCATGGACAACCCCGTCGTCCTTGATTGGTCAACTTGCTGGTTATCTCCTAGATCCCTTGAAGTACCTATGTACATTTATCTTTGATCTTAATTGATCAAGATTGTCTATCCCCTTGACCATGGTTGGTCAAGATGGTTCTGTTTAGAACAGGTCATACTCCATCTTAAGTATAATCTTCTTAAGCCCTCTTAATAATGCTCACATGTACTAAGCTTTTACCTATCCCTCTTGAAGTCACCAAGGAATTTCACATGGGACTCATGGATCTCAGTCCTATTTGGTAAATTACAAACAACGTTGAATTTTTCCAACAACTTTAATGCACGCAACGTAATGCCATGCCTTCATTTCAATGCTTACAATTTTGATATAATCCATACGATATTTTATGCCACACATGCGAATGTATTTTCTATGCATGCAATCTTAACATTATCCTCTATGTAATTATTTACACGATCCATAACCTTCTTGAATGATCTGATCTTTATAACTTTATGTGATTATTGTATGAGTCTAGCTGCACTTTAATATTTTCTGCAGCTTATTACATGTACCTTAGAATCCATCTTGCGGAGATGCACTTTGCTTCTTTCGATGTCCAATGAAATGTATTTTGCAAGAACTTGTGCAAGGAGCAATGCACTTTATGCAAGAATTCATGCAATCTTTTTTTTTTGGGTAATTTACGATGCAATTACATAATCAATTTCACATATTATGATGTCATCTTACAATGAAATTTATCTTGTTTGTTACAACATCACAACTAAATTCATACCAAGGCAATTACCCATCAATCGCGCAATCAATGTGATGCATGTGAATATAATTTTTATCATGATAATTATAATCTATGATTTAATAATAGAACAAACTGGGTTTGAAGTGATGTCTTGATTCTAGTGGTATTTATGCCTGATGATAGACCATTCGTGGTTGCGGTACCGTCTTGATTCAAGCTGCCATCCCCTCTTGCGGGGTTTTTGGCTATCATTGTAGATCTACGCTTTGGGGCCATACTTGAAGATCCGCATACGAGAGATGGAATTCTTGCACTCTCCTATGCAACTTTAAGTAAATTCTTGCAGCCTCTCCTTGAGTGGAGAAAAGATAATGAAAGGGGGTGTATTTTCAGAAATATTAGAGGGGGCGTATGACGTCTCTTTAAGGGGGGGTAAGAAGAACCCTCCAAAAGCTTCTCTCTCTCTCTCTCTCTCTCTCTCTCTCTCTCTCTCTCTCTCTCTCTCTCTCTCTCTCTCTCTCTCTCTCTCTCTCGCTCTTTGCAATGATGATGAGGGGGGGCTGAAATCACGGGGCAGGGGGGGCTGAAATCACGGACAGGGGGGCGGCGCCTGTTGAAGACCACGGGGGGGGCCGCTGTTGAAGACCACCAAGGGGGAGGGGGGGCTTCCCCTTATATGGTGGAGGATGGAGGGCTTCATGAGGGGGGGAGAAGGCCATTAATGGCCGCCACCCCTCCACTTGGGGGGTGCATGCCCCCCTTCTCTTCCTTTACTCCCCCTCTCTCCCTCTCTCCTCGACATGCTGTCGGCGGGGAGAGAGAGGGAGAGAAAAAAATTTGAGTAAAATTTAAATATTTTTCAGGGGGAGTTCTTATGGGGAAGGTACGGGGGGAAGATATTACATCCTCTCCCCCTTAGAGGAATCGAGATGTTCTCATCTCGAGAAGACCTAGGGGTATTGTTGGTTGAGAGTATTTTCGTCCATCCAGGTGGCATCCTCTTTTGGATAATCTTTCCACTGGATGAGGTATTCTCTCAAGGTCCTCGATCTCAAATGCCTCTCCCTAACATCTAGGATTCTATCAGGCCGTAGCTCAAGGAATCCTTGGCTAGGCATTACAATTTGTTGATCATCAAGTACATGATTCAGATTAAGTAGATACTTTTTCAATAGGCTAATATGGAATACATTATTAATCTTTAGAGTTGTGGGCAGCTGTAGTCTGTAAGCATTAGGCCCTAGGCACTTGGTGAACTTATAAGGTCCACAATACCTTGGACTTAGCTTCTTGTACTCTCCCAAGGATAGTGAACTCTTTTTAGGGCATACATAGATGAAGACCACATCACCTTCAACGAAGGATCTGTCTTGCCGTTTCAAGTCAGCGTAAGCCTTCTGTCTATCCTTGGCAGCTTGAATGTCTTGTCTTATTGATTTGATTTGATCATCCATGTCTTCCAGCATCTGTCTTGAAGCTTCTACCCTTAAAGTTGGATCTGAGAAGTTCAAAGGGGTATGACAATCATGCCCATACAATGCTTGAAAAGGGGTCATCTGAATACTCTGTTGGTAAGAAGCATTACAAGCAAACTCAACTAGTGACAAGTATTGAATCCACTTTTTGGGTTCGCGACAGCAGTATGCCCTAAGAATATCTTCAATGACTTGATTGACTCCTTCTGTTTGACCATCAATTTGGGGATGGAAAGCTGTACTGAAACAGAGTTGAGTTCCAATAGCCTCAAAGATAGCCCTCTAGAAGTGTGATGTGAAAAGAGAGTCATGATCACTAATGATTCTTCTGGGTAACCCATGAAATTTGAATATTTCCTTGATGAATAATCTTGCGATGTCTGAAGCTTTATAGTTGGTCTTGACAGGGATGAGATGTGCGACCTTAGTGAGCATTTCTACTACAACCAAAATAGAGTTATATCCTCCTTGAACTTGGGGTAGGCCAACAATAAAGTCCATACTAATGAACTCCCATTTCATTTGTGGAATGTCAAGTGGTTGCAATTTTCCAGGAATTTTAACATGTTCTACCTTAATGCATTGGCAAGACAAACATTCCATGACATATTTGAGTACATCTCCCTTGAGCCATTCCCAATAATAGCTCTTTCTGACTGCATTAAGGGTCTTGGCATAACCAGGATGCCCTAAGAAAGGGGAGTCATGGGCTTCCCAAAGTATCTTTTGCTTGAGAGTTTGGCTTAAAGGGATACATAATCTTGTCCTAAAGTAGACAAGCCCACTATTGATGGAGAATTCTTGATACTTCGTCTTTAGCTTCGGGTCTTGATCCTTGATGGAGATCTCCCTTAGCATTTTCTGATAGACTGAGTCATGATATGCCCCTTCTTTTGCTAGCTCAAGAATCGGGCTGTTTGGCATTGATATCTTTGTGGCTAGGGACCTTGCTGTTGATGGATCTTGCAAAATGAGAGAATTTAGAAATGCCTTGCGACTGAGTGCATCGGCAACTACATTCTCTCTTCCAGGCCTATATTTGATTTCAAAATCATATTCTTCTAGCACTTCGATCCATCGACGTTGCCTCATATTGAGCTCATTCTGAGTGAAAATCCATTTAAGACTCTTGTGGTCCATTACTAAGGAAAATTTGTTACCTAGCAAGTAATGACTCCAAAGTTTGAGAGCATGGGTGATAGCCAACAGCTCTAGGTCATGGGTAGCATAATTCCTTTCATGGCTCTTTAATTTTCTTGAAGAATATGCTATGGGATGACCTTCTTGCATAAGTACACATCCTAAAGCAAGTGCGCTAGCATCAATTACCACTTCAAACTCCTTACTAAGTTCAGGAAGTTTCAGGATGGGTGCTGATACTAAGCTTTATTTTAGTTTGTCAAAGCTGGTCTGTTCAGCAACAGGTGACCATACAATTGCTACTTGCTTCTTTAGTAGATCAGTTAGAGGTGCTGCAATCAAAGCATAATCTTTGATGAAAATTCTGTACCACCCTGTCAACCCAAGAAAACTTCGCATTTCTTTGACAGAAGTTGGTGTTGGCCATTCCAGAACGTCTCTAACCTTAGCTAGATCTACTGAAATTCCTTCTACTGATACAATGAATCCCAGATATTCAATCTGTTGCTTGAAAAATGCGCACTTCTTCTTCTTGGCATAAAGCTTGTGTACTCTCACTGTTTCAAGAACAATGCGAAGTTGGGGTTCATGATCCTTTTCCTATTTTGAGTAGACTAGGGTATCCTCAAAAAAGATGAGTATGAAGTCATCAAGATAGGGCCTAAAGATATCCTACATTAACTTGTTGAAGCTAGCAGGAGCATTCGTTAGCCCGAATGGCATCACTAGGAACTCAAAGTGTCCATACCTTGTACTGAATGCAGCCTTTGGAATATCTTCTTTCTTGATCCTTATCTGATAATACCCAGATTTGAGATCTATCTTTGAGAAGACCTTCGCCCCTTGAAGAGGTCAATTAATTCATCTATTCTTGGAATGGGGTATTTATTTTTGATGGTTGCTTGATTCAACCCTGTGTAGACAATGCATAGGCGAAGCGTTCCATCTTTTTTCTTTTGGAACAACACTGGAGCTCCCCATGGAGAACTACTAGGACGGATGTAGCCTTGGTCTAACAGTTGCTTGAGTTGCTCTTTCAGTTTGATAGCTTCCGGGATGGACATTTTATATGGCCTCTTTGCAATCGGTGCAGCTCCTGGCACAAGTTTGATTTCGTGGTCAACTTCCCTTTGGTGAGGAAGCTTCGTCAGATCTTCAAGAAATACATCTGTGTATTCCTTTAATCATGAAGGTTCTTCTCCAGATTCCTAATTCTGATAGAGCTTATTCAGTTTAATCAGATAGATAGGTAGGCCTTTTTGAACACCTTTTATTATTTGTGTTGCTTTTGCCAACTATATTTTTGGCTTACCAACCTCACCTTGAGTCGTGACTAGTTCCCCTTCAGAATTGCGGAACAAGACTTGGCCCTTCCCACAGTGGATGTGGGCATCATCGGGTATTAGCCAATCCATTCCGATTAAGCATTTGTGGACACCTAGGTTCATTACCTTGAATCTCATAGAAGTTGGCTTCCCACCCAGTAGGAATTTCACCTTAGCAGTTTGCCTAGTACAAGTAACCTCACGACCATTTGCTATTCCACAAGTAAAGTAGGTGCATCTATTGTGGCTATTCCTAATCTTTTTGCACAGATTGGTGAAATGAAGGAATGTGTACTGCCACAGTCAATCAAGGTTTTGAAGCTTTTACCTTGATATTTTGATGGAGTTTGAATCACCGAGAATTGGCGATTTGGACCCTTCTTGTGAAGAGTGGCGTGAACCGTCGCCCTCTCAATGTCAGCATCCATGGATGGATCTTTTTCATTGTCCAGCTCCTTGTTGGAAACACTGGAGGTTCTCCCTCTGGCCATAACGGTGGTTCCTTAGCCATGAGCGGCTCTATTTTGACCTTAGAATTGCCCTTGGCAATGCCCTCTGTCAAGCTTGGGACACTTCCTCTTGAAGTGTCTGAGCTCGTTGTAATGGAAGCAATGTGGGTTGCGATCATTGCTTTGTGTTGGAACAAAGTTGTTGATAGCATTGGCCCTAGCTTTCTTTCTTTGGCCTTGGTTCTGACCCTGTGCTCTCTTACTTTGAGCCTTAGACATGCCCTTATTCTAATCTTTGTACGACTAAATCCTGTTGTTCCTTGGTTTGGTCTGCACCTCCTGTATTATTGGAGCAGCTCGAATGAGTGCGTCTTGTAGGTCCGTTGGACGCATTGATTCCAATCAAGTGTTTATGGGTGGATTCAACCTGCTGTGTCATATCCATTGGGGGTGCATACTTTAGGAGTGAAACGAACTTCGAATAATATGCTTTAAGGGATAATCCTAGTTGCTTCAAGTCATAGAATTGATTTATCTTTTGTGTGCGGTAGGCAGGTGGTAGATACCTCCCTTGCACAACTTCCTTAAGCTTATCCCAAGTGACCGTCCCCTCCGAGATTGCTTGGTCTCTGCACCACTGTTTCCACCAAAGTCTTGCTTGGCCTGTAAGCTTAAGTTTGGCGAGCATGGCTTGGTTAGCAGTTGCAGTTCCTGCTGCCTCAAAATAGTCCTCCATGGACTCAATGCAAATCTCGGCGTCGGCTTGAATAGTCTTTCCCTTGCCATGAAACTCGGGTGGCTTAATTTTTTTGAGAAGGAATTTCTTCTCTTGAGCCATAGCTGGACTTAATGTAGGAGTCGGATTTCGAACTTGCGTTTGGGGTTGCATCTGAACAATAAGATTCTTTATGTTAATATCTTATCACACGTTTCCATATTATGTTAACATGACTAGCACAACTTTTTAGCTAAGTGTTTTAATCTTTTAACACCTTAGCTAACATTTACAATCAAGATAGATAATTGTAAAAGGTCTTATTTATTCATGAAGACATATTCTTGTGAGTGCATTTATTTTGGATAAGTAGGACAGGTTGATTGATACATCAGTTTGGGGAAAATAGGATTGTGTTACAATCAGCTACAGGGACGGAATAATAATATGGAGTGGGGTCATGGATTTTCAGGAAACGGTAAGTCATAGGAAGCTTGGGGTATCCATTCCTTTGATACCTGTTCTTCTCATAGCACCCTAACACTTTGATTCTGTCAGTAGAGATCACCCGGGTCACTTCTTCGTAGACATACTTGTTTTGCTTGACTTGCCGACCGCTAACATGCAGAGTTGTGTTTACGTGAGCTTCAACAAGGATGAACAGCTTCACGATCTTTAAATCCTCCATCCACTTTATTCTCTTCAAGTTGGTCTAAAAGTACGCGAGTCGATGGGCTGCTATGTAGTATATTCCTGAGTCTCCCGTCCATCTCCGTTCTGCATATACGGGCGAAGGATTATAGATGCGGTTCAGAATATCCATCATGCCAAGTCTTAGCAGCCCATCGGGAAGATAGTCTAGAAAGCGCCACCTGGCACTCGCAAGGAATGTCACAGGGTTTGTGATCTAGGTCTTCCCGAGTCTGCCTGAGTCTGCCCGAGTGGAAGTATCCGGCCGTTCCCACTTAGGGCTGACCTGAAATCAGGGTTTCTTTCCTATCAGCAAAGTCTCTAGGAAGTAGCTAGCGTCGAGCTCCAGATGAACCACTTTGCGTAGGAACAACAGAGTCGAAGCGGATTTATGCTGCACTTGGTTCATGGAGAATGGGAAATGAGAGGGATGCGAAGCTCAACCTCTCTGCCCATAAGGCATAGTCCCATCCCGCTCCCCTAAAACAGCATAAATCGGGATTCTAACTCTATCGACTCTAGGTCTTCACAGTTTTGTTATTACGTCTTTTGAGAAAAGTTTCTAGCTAATCGAGACCACCCTTTCGTAGGATGGACCCAAGTCACGTCCACCGCACTTTCCTCGGGTTGCTTAGTTATCTAATTACCTACCACATTATGTTTGACATGCAAAAGAAGATTCCTTAATTAATCAATTTAAACACAGCTTTCTTCGCATAGCTTAGGCACTGACACAAAAACAATGTTAAGCAAGTTCCTTTTTCAAATATCTGATCTTTATTTATCATAATCTCGGAATACATCAAGTATAATGCCCAAAGGCTATCCCAGCAATCAACAGGATTGCTGCTCCAAGTTTTGCCCATAGACTAGTACATGGGCCTTGAGATCCCATCTCAAGTCACGTCGGCCTCTTGTGCAGGATCCAGAGAGGCAAGGAATTTACAGCCAGAGCCTCCCTTGGCACCCAAGCGTCCTCCCGCTCCAAGCAGCATCCAAGGAGAGACCTCTTGCGGCAGGTTCGGTCCATATACCCGGCGCGGCTAACAACCCCCTTGGATAGGGCCAGGCAGGCAGTCGAAGGTAACTGAACCTGTCTCTCCCTCCTGTTTACCACATCACAATGGAAAATGGAGTAGAAGTGCGGAAAAAATGGAAGCCCGAAAATTTGAATGATTTAAACGACGGTGTCGCCTTGAAAAAAGAAAAGAGTAAAAGTGTGCCATTAGATATGAAGGCGCTTTTGAATCTTTGTAAAAAGAGCGCCGGGCTCACTCTTGTGCAAATTGTATGCACTAGTGGGAACAGGATGAGTGGGAACGGTGGGAAATAGGAAAAGAGGGCCTAGGCTAATGGCTGGCCATGTAAAAAAAGTGTAGATGACCGCCCAAAAGGTAGGGCATGTATATAAAGTTCAAAAGAGAATGAGAAGCCCATTCTTGGGTGTGGCTAAAGCTTCTTCTTCCTCTCCTCTTGCTTCTTACCTTCTTGCTTGTACTTGAGTGAGGGATTGAGGGAGTGTGAGGGAGTGAGTATGTGAGAGTGAGGGATCGTGGAGAAGAAGCTCCCCATCTTCTCTCTTCATCTTTCCTCCCCTTCTTCTCTTCTCTCGTCTCACATAGCTATGGAGGATGGAGCTTGACGGAGAGGGCTTGAGGTTGCTTGAACTTGCCACAAGGATCGTGGAGCTACTAGAGTGTGAGAGAGAGGAGGGAACTCGATCGAGCATCAAGGTAAGCTCACTACACCCGCAAGGTAGGCATTGCGCGTCGGCTATGTGAGAGGTAGCCATGGCCGCTTGGCTTGAAACACTTGATCAATAAGCGGTCCGTAGATCTTGGGGTAGAGCTTTGTAGCTCCCCAACATTTTTGGTTCCATTGCTGGGGCCGATGGAATCGAGCTTTGAGCGCCACATGCATCAGATCGAGTATGGCAATAGGGTTTGCAGCCTGAACCAGTGCTCGATATAGTTAGGAGGATTAGGAGGTTTTAATCCCTGGAGCAAGTAAGTATTTTGATTTTCTGCTGAATGTTAGAGTAGGACCATCTGTCTTTATTTCTGTTGCAATAGGTTAAGGGTAGGATAGGAAAAAGAAGGGAATAGAAGGGTTCTACTGCTACTGGAGACAGGGAAGTTGGGGCGCAAATTCAAACATCTGGCTGGTGGAGTGTATGAGATTAGTCTCTGAGTCTACAGCACACTGAGGGAGGTAATAAGGGCCCCAAGAGACCAGGGGAGGCCACATTTGACACCTGCCTTTTGAGAAGACTGTGAGCTTGAGAGCCCGGGAGAGAGCGAGAGAGGGAGAGAGCTGCGAGAGATCGTGAAATGCTGACCGATCGAGCGCCCCATCGCTTTGAGGTTGCTAGACGTTTCCCTCTATTGCTCGCATTTATTTGGAAAGTGCGGCACGATTTGATAGAGTAGGCATTGACCTAAAGGCGGCATGAGCAACTTGCGGGCCGTTGGCCATGCTGTCGGACCAGTTTGTCCGATTCCCAGAATCGGACCGTCTGATTTCGAGAGTCAGACAGTTTGACTCCCATAATCAGACCAGTTGAAAATCGGACCAGTTGAAAATTGGACCGTTGGTTCGATCCGACTCTTATAATCGGACCAGCCCATCAAGTCAGGCCATGTGTCCTAGTCTCGGACTTGAGCCACTCGACCCATTGCAGTGGTAGGACCATCCCTGTCCGACTAAGGGAAGTTGGACCTGAGTGAGACTAGACCCACCCGTCCGATTCCTAGAATCGAACCAGAGCATTAGAGCTTGAATAGAAGGTGGTTCACCTAGGCCACAGTCCTGGGTACCTTGGTCACATTTTTGATCCCCAAGGGAACCTAGTTTAATCTTGGAAGATGAAGACTGGACAAGGTGACTGAAGATTCATCCCGAATAGCTAGACACTGGGCAGACATAATTTGGAATTGGACGTGATGTTCGGAAACCAGCCAACCAACTAACCAACCCTGAAGCAGAATAGGGAATGCAGTAGGGTCTTTCTGTAAGACTTTAGATTGGCCAGGACTTGCATCTAGAGCCACATCAGGCTACAAATGTAGGCAGTAGGGTGGAGTCTGCATCAGGCATTTAGTGCATCCTCACCTCACCTTCTGATTTCATCACCTAGGGTGCACTACAAGGAAAGGAAAAGCCTGCTTCCACACTGAGCACTAGAAAGCACAAAGCACAAGTTGTGGATAAGATTAACGATGGTTTCTAGTAACAAGAAGCTTAACAAGAAACATAATAATATCAAGGAACCCACTATTAAGAGAGGATCCCAAAGCATAGCTGGCTACTAGGGAACCCCATCTGTAGGGCCCTAAGAGGACACGAAGATCCGGAGGACCACAACATAGAGAATCGGACGCTGCCAAAGTTACTCAAGTTGATCGACGACCTGGTGAAACAGGAAGTGGAAGCAATGTCAGGATCCCAAGGCAGACAAGGAGAGGACCGACTAGACTTGGGAGAATTCCCAGTCATGGTGCAGGAGTTAGTCAACAAGTATGACTTGCTGGCCAAGACAGTAGTTCAGGGTAGGCCAGTAGAGGAAGTGGTAGTGACCCTAGAAGAGGAAAGAAAGACGATCAAAAGGGCGCTAGAGAGCATGATCGCCTATAACCACAAGCAAAAGACTAGGAAACTCCAACAAGACGTGGATATGTACGAGGCCCGGTGTGTGTGCTAGCCTTGGCTGGAGCAGCAAAGGCAGGACCAAATGCGGAGAGAGAGCGAGTGCAGTGGAGGCCGACTTGTCATTAAGTGAACTTGTAGCCAAGCAGCTCATGGACAACACGTCCACTGAGCAGGGCGCGGCAGCCTTAGCCACAGCCTTACTCTCAGGATTAGGGGTCACACAAGGGGCAAAGGGGCAATCTAGGATCCCTATAGTGGCGAAACAACTAGACAAGTATGAACCTAGCAATGACCCATATAGCTTTGTGGAGTAGTTCGAACAAGTTTGTGAAGCAAACGGCCTCACAGACCCTGCACAATGCTCCCAAGCTTTTGGGCTATGCTAGGTGATAAGGGGAGGGTGTGGTACACTAGCCTGGATGCAACCGAGCACGGGAACTTTTCCCATGTTAAAGACCACTTTATCAAGAGGTTCTTTGAGGAAGGATACTCCGACAACCTCATCGTCCGCTTGATGAATGTCAGTTAGAGGGAAAAGGAGGACGTGAGAGACTACGTCACACATGTACGTAGCCTCTTCAAGAGGATCCCGGCCAATGAGCGACCTAACGAGAAGGCTGTGTCTACGGTGTTCATAAATGGAATCCGTAGTGAGGAACTCTACAAGGCCTTGGCTAGTAACTCCACCCTACACAGAGATGTGCTGGCTAGGGTTTTTGATGAAGCAATAAGGGTGGATGACCAGCTTAGGGAGCGAAGCATGAGGAACACCAGTTGGGATGGTACAGGCCAGAGGGCTTCAGAGCGGTCAACGACGTCGGGTGAGCGAGAGAGATCTAGCACATGAGATAAGGGAAAGGGAGTCGACCAAGGCCAGGACCTAGCTAAGGTGAGGATGGAGCTTGCACGTTTGCAAGAACAAATAAGGAAGCCTACACAATCTCACGTGCAGTGTATACACTGTGATGAAAACCACCTTCCAGCCGAGTGTCAAGATCCTAGATCTAGGCCATGTTCGAACTGTGGTAGGTTTGGACATGACACGTTGCACTGCAGATTGCCCAGGAGGTTTCCATATGCGTAGCAATACAACCCTCCTTACCTAGGCAATAGGCCATCTAACTTTCTTAGCAGGGGAGCCCACCTAGCACTTCTAGCACCAAACAACACACGACCAGCTATCCCTAGGCTAGAGATGAACCCAACAGGCATACCAAGACAACCAGGACCCTACATAACCCAACCATCGAGTGACGCTCTTGTTCACTATGTGGAGGAACCTAGTGAAGAAGAGAGCTACGTAAACCCATACATCTCCTATGATGAGGAAGGCAACCCAGTCCTGATGGATTATCGACCGATGCCAGTGATGGCGCTGGGCAGAGGAAGAGGCAGAGGCTTTGGAGGACCAAGCCAGGACCCAATCTCATGTTGGACTTGTGGTCATCCAGGCCATATCTCATCATGCTGCCCAAAAAGGGAACATGCAAACCAGGGTAAGGCTGACCTTCGATGCATTGAATGTGGGATCACACACCTGTTTCCTAACTGCCCTAGGCGGAAACCATCAGCCAGTCCAGCCAACGTGCCCTTTGTGCCCTTGGGGCTATTTGGGGTGGAGACCTTTGGTGGGGAGGACACACCCATCCCATTACATGTCATGACGCAAGCACAAACAAGACGAACATGCATCTCACTGCCTGGGCCAAGTAACTTGGACGCAGCCTCGTTGGGAAAGAAAAGCCAGAGGAGAAGGAGAAAGAGAACAGACACAAGGATCACTCTTAAGACTGAGGAAGCTACAACCTTAGTGGCAGGAAAGGGGGTCACAGATGCCGAGGCAGAGACCTCAGCCCCCAAGATGGCGAAACTAGGTAGTGCCAAGGTGGCGGAATACCCTCATCCCAGATGGCAACTCGAGGCTATCGCCAAGGTAACGGAGTGGGTCAAGGATGCCCAAGAACACCTTAAAGATGTAGAACCCATATTGGAGGATCCAATGGAGGACCTTTCTAGTGCAAGCACACCCGATTTGCCATCGCGACCTCAATCGGGGAATGCACTAACACCATGAGAGATGCCACAAAGACAAGACCAGGGAGAAGCTTGTCAACAAGCTAGCCATGACATGTGGCCGAAGAGTGGTGACCAAGGAGGAAGACAACTACCCAGCAACCTCCTCACCACTTTAGTAACCACCCCAGTGACCGTGAGTTTGGGAGACCTGCTTCGACAGCACCCTCCATTGTGGCAAGAATTGAGGCACTGGGTGGAGGGGAAGGGGGAGCATGCTGCCACTGACTTGCACGAGCAAGACGCAGTCATGCAAATTCCAAGCCTAACACTGCACTCAGCTCTAAGGTCACTGCACATCAACGCTTTCTGGGAAGGCACAGAGATGCATGTAGTCCTACTTGTTTTAGCCTTGGGGGACACAACACGGAAAGGAATTGTGGACACTGGTGCCGAGGTCAGTGTCTTGAGCCACACAGTTCTACAAGCCTGGGGAAACCCACCTGTGGAAGCGGCTAGGTTTAATGTTACATTGGCCAACGGAATGAAGGTCAGACCATTCGGGGTCTTAAAAAACTAGCCAGTGAAGGTCGCAGGAGTGAAGTTTTCCGTAAATTTCATTGTCATGAAGGGGGTGGACTACGACATACTGCTAGGCTGGCCATGGATGAGGAATGCATGAGTGGTTGAAGACTGGGGAAACAACCTCATATTCTTGGGGAATAGGATGGAAGCGGTAAGTTTTGAGATGGACACATGGAAGACTACCCTAGCCGACCTCGATGCTATCTTGACCCTACTAAAAGGTGATGCCTAGGCATGCAAGCCCTATGGGACACTGACCAAGTACATTCCCTGCCCTGAGGACGAGAGGGATTGAATGCATGTCTTGGCAACCATTGACCTGCCATTCTCATATGAGGATGAGTTGTATAAGCAAGTGGCTAAGTCACTAAGCATGCCAGTAGAGGAGCCCACTGTGCCACTCTGCATGATGGCGGGGAGCTCACACGGGATCCACGGAGATCAATCTCGTTCCACTACCCCACTAACAAGCTCGAGCTTCAGGGAATCGTAGGGTACCTAACCACCAAACTGAAAGGAAACAAGGCGGCTAATCTAAAACCTCTAAGTGATCTCTTGGCTCGGCCTGAATGGGAATGGACCAAAGTGCACGATCTCAACCTATTATACAACTGGGCTTTAATCACCGACGAAGAGGAGATTGGAGAGGATAACGTAGGGGATGACGAGCAGTCGGAGGGGCAAGATTTCGATGACAAGGAATATGAGCACTATTGCTCTGAGATGGACAAGAGCGAGAAAGAGTTTAATACGATAGATTATGACACTGAAGGGAGAGCAATCGAACAGATCAAGGTAGACTCTAGGCCAAAATGGGAAAGGGTAGGCAGGAATGGAAAAGGATTCATGTGGAGGGAATGTGATAGGACCTGACCGGAGTAGGTGGGAGCTATGGATTATGAGCAGGCAGGGGTGGCACAATCGCTGGTAGTCCCAATACTGAAGATGGATTCACCTACTGAACTACAACCCCCAGGCGAAACCCCTTCCTCAAGAGAGGGATGTGAGTTTAACTCGAAGTCTGAGGTCAGTACAGAGAGTGATCCCGAAATACCCCAACCCTCTAAGGTCAGACGCACCAAAGGGGACTTGCCAGTCAACTTAAGGCACAGGTAGATCAAGGAGGGAGCCAGGAAGCAAACTAGAGATTCATAAGGAGAGAGGCAAAAGAAACCACAGGACCTCCCCAAATGCTTCACGAAGTTTAAGAAGGGTGATAGAGTGGTGGTTTTGCTAGGAGCAAAGAGACAAGGGCAAGCCAGTGAACCAATTGAGGGATCTGCCAGGGTCAAGAAAGTAGACCTGGTAGGGAAAGGCAAGAAACCTCGACCCATGTTCATTGCTGATGACCTGACCAAGGAGGAGGAGGCTAGATTGGTTGCTCTCCTGCGAGAGTATGTCGATGTATTTGCCTGGTCCTTGGAGGAACTGAGAGGAGTCGATCCTAGGGTTGTGACCCATAACATTCCAATGGTCTCAGAAGTGGTGCCAACAAAGCAGTGACCTTGAGCTATGAATCCCAAACATGCTCATGCAATGAAGAAAGAGATCGATAAACTCATGAAGGCGGGATTTATATATGAGATCGAGCACACAAATTGGGTATCACCCATAGTGATCGAGCACACAGATTGGGTATTGCCCATAGTGATCGTTATGAAAAAGAACACCAAGATTTGATTGTGCGTAAATTACAAGAAGGTGAATGCTGCTACGAAGAGAGATAACTACCCCTTGCCATATACCAAGCACATGCTGGAGAGAGTAGCAGGCAAAGAAGCTTACAGCTTTCTGGATGGTTTCTCTAGTTATAATCAAGTGCAAGTGCATCCTGACGATAGGCACAAGACTGCCTTCACCACGGAGTGGGGTGTCTTTGCCTACATCGTTATGCCCTTTGGGCTAATGAATGCTCCTGCAACCTTCCAATGATTAATGTGCATGATCTTCAAGGATATGTTGCGACGCGAGATGGAGGTGTTCATAGATGACTTATGCATACATTCCAATTGGACCGAACACTTAGAGAGGTTGGGAGCCGTCTTCGAATGATGTCAGTTATACAAACTCTCGCTGAACCCCTTGAAGTGCCAGTTCTAGGTGAAGCACGGATGCATCATCCTAGGGCATGTAGTGTCATGGAATGGCATTGCCACTGACTTCTCAAAAGTCAGGGCCATTGCCTACCTCCCGCCACCCACCAATTATAAGGGCATCCAGTGTTTCTTAGGCCACACAGGATACTACCGACGCTTTGTACTAAACTACGTGCTGATTGCTAGACCATTATACAAGCTGCTCATTGTATTCGAGTGGATTGAGGAATGCCAACACGCGTATGAACAGTTAAAGAAGGCTCTCACCACTACAACAATCTTGTGAGCCCCAGACTGGAGTGTAGCATTCCATGTACACATAGATGCCTCCAAATTTGCTATCGGAGTTGTTCTATGCCAGCCTGGTGAATTACCCCGTGAGCTTTGCTAGCAGGCAGCTCACCGAAATAGAAATGAACTACTCCACTACAAAAAGGGAAGGGCTAGCCATGGTGTTTGCCGTAAAGAAATTTAGGCATTACCTGTTGGCCACACCCTTCGTCTTTTTCGTGGACCATCAAGCCTTGCTGTATCTTGTGAACAAGCCATGCGCACAGGTCACATAGCAATGTGGTTACTTCTCCTGCTGGAGTTTGATTTCTCAGTGATTGTGTGTAAAGGAAAGCAGCACTACATGGCGGATCACATGTCCCGATACCCACAGGGGAAGCTGCTGGCCAACGCATCCTTGACAATTTACCGGACGCACACCTCTTTGGCCTATCTAGCGAAGGGGACTTGTTTGGAGCTAATTTGACACCTTACTGGGCAGATGATTTTGTCCAAGTGTTAGAAAACGGCCTGCCAGAGAGACCTATTGAGAAAGCCAGGCTAAGGAGACTTATCTTAAAAATCTAGCCATATCAACTAATTGCTGGCCAACTTTATAGGTTGGGAGAAGATGGGCTGTTACGTAAATGTGTGTGCGAGCACGAGATGCACGATGTGTTGAGAGAGGTGCATGGCGGGATAGCTGGCGGGCACTTTAGTGGGGACATGACTGCTCGTAAGGTATTACAATCCCAACTCTGGTGGCCCACCCTATTCCGTGACGCCGTTAAGTTCGTCAAACACCGTGATGAGTGCTAGAGGACTAAGGTGCCCATGCGCAAAGATAAGATGGAGTTGACCCCCATAATAGCTCAACAACCCTTCGAAAAATGGGGCATTGACTTCATCGGACCTATCAGTCCAGTAGCTCAATACTCCTAGGCACGCTACATCATTGTGGCAATAGACTACCTGACGAAGTGGGAGGAGGGATGAGCCACTAGAAGTAACGACGCTAGGACCACTGCGAAGTTCCTGTGGGAACAGGTCTTTTTAGGATTTGGTTGTCCAATCGAACTAGTAAGTGATCAAGGCGCACACTTCATTAATGAAGTAATATCCCACCTGCTCTGAACCTTCCTAATCATTCATAGAAGGTCCTCCCCCTACTACCCTCAGGTAAATGGCCAAGCGGAGTCCACAAATAAAATCCTGGTTAACGTGCTTACTAAGGTAGTATCCACATCACGAAGAGACTGGGATAATAAATTGATGGCTGCCTTGTGGGCTTATCGGACGGCTGTCGGGCAAATGCCCTTTAGGCTGACCTACGGGATGGAGGCCATTCTACCTCTAGAATTCTTTGTCCCTAGCTTAAGAATAGCAGTGCAAGAGCATTGGGAGGGAAGAGAGGCTTGGACTAACCACTTAGAGGAGCTAGAGCGTCTCACAGAAACTTGGCTTTTAGCCACCCACGCTCTAATTTGTGAAAAGGCATGACGAAAGCTGTGGTATGACAAGCACGTCAACCAGCGCAACTTTGATTAAGGGGACCTCGTACTACTCTACTTAGTGAAAGGGCACAAACAGAAAATGAAATTTCAAGGGATGGGACCTTTCAGGGTGCGTGCAATTAGTAGAATGGGCAATGTCGAGTTGGAGACGCTCGAAGGGGAAGAAATAGGCTTCTTCAATGGCAGTCACATGAAAAAGTACAATCCTCCTTCCCATCCTCCTTCCCATCACGGTCACTGCGGAACGGACATATTCTTTTGATTCCCTGATCGACGAAGGGGCCGATCGTAATGTCTTGACACACGACCATTGGACACACATTGGTCAGCCTAAATTATAGCCACAAATACGAAACTTAGCCCATTTGGGGGCAACACTTACCCTCTCTTAGGGAAATGCCAAGCGGCTGTCTTCATCGAGTCTGGAAGTATCCCAGTTGTCTTTTATGTGTTACCAAACACTGAAGGGGCTAGTGATAGATCACTACTAGGATGCACTTTCAAAAAGCAGACAAACTGCAATGTGGACTACAACCTAGACCGCATTCACCTGACTATGGGCAATGTGTGCAGAGTAACTACTTTCAGCAAGGGCCACCTTGCGCCTTCTACAACTGCAGAGCCACCGATAGTGACCCCCACGACCAAGCCTAAGGAGAAGGGCATGGATATCTTAACCCGTACCCCAACCGCCAGAAGCAAACCCACCCAAGCCATTCACATGGCCAGGGAGCCCATGCGCATATGGGTGCCAAAAAAGGCGAGCGCTGCCTCCTGGTAGACCACAGAAGCATGCTCCTAATGCAAAAACTATTAGTCGTAGCCTAAGAGGCAGCCCAGGCGCCATCGACATGGGCGCACCGCCACGCCACATGGATATCGAAAGATCTCCTACGAGCGCAAGGGTATTATGAGGGCAACCCTTGGATATGGGTGCCTAAGGTCAGACACCCAAAAATACCAACCCCACTCTAGCTGGACAGACCGGCACATGCAAAGCACAATTCGCAAGGAACGTCAAACAAGCAATGGTGATGGTTAAGGCCACCCAACATCTTCAGTGTCCCAAACATGCAAAGCACAAGTCGCAAGGAACGTCAAACAAGCAACGGTGATGGTTAAGGCCACCCAACACCTTCAGTGTCCCAAACCGGATTATCTAGCACCATCCAGGTCAAAGAAGGTGCACACCCCCATACCCGCTCGAATGGATTGCAGCATGCTTCCTATGGCACAAGAGCCCAGCGCAGCGTTTCCAAATGATCCAAAGTGCACAGTCCCATTAACGACGGCTGCAAAAGAGTCACTACTGACATCCATCATGTTCATCCTCTAGATCTGCGCTTCCCCCCCCTCAAATCATCACAGATTCTCTTTAGCACGTGGTTGCTGAAAAGCTTGTAGCTTTTTTCTTAAAAAGCTTAAGCTTTTTCTTTTCATCAAATGACCCCCACAAGTGAAAAATGAACTCCAAGCTTGATTACCAGTGAATGGTCAAAAATCCCAAAGCTCTCAAATATAGTAGCTCTTGAAAATCACAATAAGTCCCTCTACTCAGTAAGGAAATAATTCTTTTTATAGTCATTGCTCTTTGATGCTCCATTGGTTGATTATAGTTTGCACCAACATAGATATCTTGTCCAACTTGTTTTAATCAAAAGAGCTCAATGCTTGCCATCAACTAAAACATGTCATCACGGTCCTTAATATTATGGCCATCTAGTAGCACCTGCATGTGGTAGGTGCTTTTGAACTGAGCTCAGGAGGAGAGTAATGGAGGCAAGGCCAGTGCTCCAAGGCAGCTTGGAAGGATGAGGGAAACAATATGAAAGATTTTCCTTTAGATCACTATGGTCACTTGGTTCATTTGGGTAGCTCTAACTGCGTGTCCCAGAAAACTCCGTAATTTCCCATTTGAATTTTATAGTAATGGTAACCATCTTCAATCTTAATCGAAGAAGCCTCCTTCAAAAACAAAAGTTTTGGCTCATACGAACTCCACCTCTTGAGTCTTTTAAAACTTATATTTCTTCACAAATTCCTGGTTTTTCATGTGATGCGTCCTAGCAAAAATATGTTTTGAAATAGAACTTCGTGCTCATCCACTCATGATTCGAGAAAATATGCAACGTTGGATCCATATGATATAATCAATCAAACGATGTCCACACAAAAATTATGAATACACTGAAGAGAATGTGCCTAGCCTAACTACATGCGCTCATGCGTCATGAAAAATGCAAACAAAAAGACACACACAATGGAAAACAAATTCCTAATGACACTGACTAATGAGATCAAAATCTTGGCAAAAAACTCCGCCCTCGGGTTTGCAGTGGTGGACGCGTAGCGTCACGACATCCGCCCCCTCCAAACCTGCACATCCTCCAGATGGGCCACAACTACCCATCCTCATCACCGCCAAGCTTGATGGTCAATGCAATCTCCTCATCTTTTGCAAAATCATCTACAATATCCACTTCCTCATCTGCATTGTCTCTTGCCTCAAGTCCATCATAAAACTTATCATCCAACTCCTCAATTGCATAGGCTACATCATCTCTTCTTTTGAACAATTTGATTCTCTTTTATGCAATCGGAATCTGCAAGGCCATACCATCAAGCTCTGTTAAGGAATACGTAGCATTTTCATGGACATGCTACACCAAATATAAGGCCCAAACCATTGTCTTGAAACCTTGTGAATAGCACTGTACTGGTTGTCTAGACTATTGTCATGAACCAACACCCAATATCCCTCCACAATCTCTCTAGGTCTAAATCTGTGTCTGCTATCAAATCGATCTTTGCTACAAATTCTACCTCTTTGAGCTTCTGAAGAGCTCTCTCAATATCTTTAGTTCTCCTCTCCAAACTGACAAATACGAAAACCAAAAGATCTTCTCTAGTCATCTCATCTTGCTACCATGGTAAAGCACTCTAAGTGAGTGTGCAAGTCTTTGTAGGCATGACTGGTTTCTACCCATACATCAACTCAGCAGGCATATAACCTGTAGTCACACTGTGGGTAGTGCAATCAGCCCATAAGATGTAAGGCAATAATCTAAGCCACTCTCTGACGACCCGTCCACTGCATGCTTTGGCTAACGCTTTCACAATCTACGGATGGCCTCTTTTGCTCTTTCTATTTCCTTTTGGATTATATGCTGAAGTGAAAGCAAGTTTAATGCCAAGGCGAGAGAAAAACTCCCTAGCCTCATCAGCATCCAACTTAGCTCTATCTACTGCAAATTTCCCAATGCAATTATACCTACAAATAACATCTTCCAACATAAACTTATAGACCACTAAAGTAGTCTTCATTTTCAATGCTCTTCCTTCCACACCTGATTCGTGAGATCCTCTTGTGCCAAAACAATATAACACATCTGCCACAATCCAACATGCATAGTAATCAAATCAAGAACCCACTTGTAGTGAATATATCATAGGTAAGTAGGGCGAAGCTCATCTCTATGCCTCACTAAAGAAAACAACTGACAATTAGTGCATGTCTCAAAAAATTGTGAGATATCTTTGTACATGCCTCTCCATCAGTAGCGCTCTTTAATCTTCTCATAGGTTGTCCAAACATCTCTATGCCCTACGAAAGGCTTTCATGAAACTCTTTCATGATTTGCACCTGTGAAGCTCTATCACATACAAATCTCAATGGTTGTCCTCCTCACTTTCATGGATGCTTCCAAAGTAGCCACTCTGCAAGAAGAAACCATAAGCTTTTCTCCTTATCTTCTTGAAATCTGCATCAGTCCATCCATCCTGTCTAGACATGGCACTCAAATAACGACCAATCTACAAATACTCTCCTTGTAACGTGCCTGCCTATTGGCTATCCAGGCACATTTTTAGGGGTCCATTGAGAGACGATTCTAAGCGACGCCACCTGACACTCCCATGGAATGTTATGGGGTTTGTTGCCTAGGGTCTCTCAAGTTCACCTCACAATGGAACATTTGCGGTGAACCCAGTGATTGACCTGAAACTTGAGTCCCTAGTGACCAATGTCTCCTGCCAGCATTCTAGCGTTGGGTCCTGGACATCTACTTTACATAGAGATACCCAAGCTGAAGCTTACCCATATGCCGCACTTGGTTCAAAGAGAATGGAAAACGAGAGGGATGCGCTGCTCAACCTCTCTACCCGTAGGGTATAGTCCCATTTCGGTCCCCTAAAACGGCATGGATTGGGGTTCTAACTTGAAAATTTCTAAAGGTTGAATGTTGGTAAAACCTTGTGAGAAGCCTCCCAGTTCTTTGGGACCACCCTGTTGTAGGATGGACCCTTCGGGAGTTTTTCCCACCAGCTTCCCTTGATAGCTTTAGTTTTCTAATTAGGCCCTATCACATTTATGTGTGACATTTAAAACCTGCTTCGTTAATTAATCCTTTTAAGGAACATGGTTCATTCGTGTAATTTATGGTACAAACACGATTACAGAGCAAGCAATCCTTTGACAAAAAATTTCAAACAAATTCCTTAACTTATCTTCACGTTAATCTTTGTCTCCTGCCCATACATGAGAAATTATGTATCCCTTTTGCCGTGCAGAAGTAACTGGTCTAGATCACATGGCACCAAAAATTCCATCCTTTACCACAGACGTTGGCCTCACAGCAGTCTTCAACTTCGTTCTGGACTAAGCAAGGGGTGTCTAGAGCTCCACCTGACCCACAAGCGGCCTAGGAGTGAGACACATTTTCCATGGTCGGCCTTTTCACCACTCGAACTTCGGCCCATGAATTGAGCAGTGCCCTCTCGGGTTGAAGCGCGGTGTGAACTTGGAGATGATCCACCCCCACAAAATATCATTTCCTTAATTAATCCAATTAAGAATTAAGCACAAAATATCATTTTCTAAGAAAACATTCCTTTACCCTCATGGCAATTTGTCATCACAAATCCTTGCCATGAATTTACCATCAATCACAAGCACTTGGAATAATCATCTAGACAACATTCCAATAATCAATTGAAAGTAAAAGCATTTAGGACATTGTTTGATCAATCCAAAAAAAACAATGGTATTCTTTTCCAACATTGCAAGAATAGTCACGATAACCTTTCCATTGCATATTTGCTCTCCCCCTTGGAATTAAAGAGCGATACTATGCAAATTTTTTAACTTAACTTTATTTTCCTTTCTCCTAAGGCAAAGAATGCAAGACAAATTTGTAACAATGCAAGACTATCTTCCAATGTAAAATAATCCATGAATTATTATGTGAATTGTAATCAACTTATGGTTTGGCAGCACAAGATAACTCCTTGATTGTTATTTTATGCGAGACCTTCATAGGATGGATGCAAGACTTTAATGTAAGATCAATTCGTATACCATCGATGTAAGTTTCATAAAATCTTTCCCATGCATGTACCGTCTATGTGCACAACCCTTAGGGTAACCTTGCGAACCCGAAACAATATTGTCCTAGGCGAAGACTAATTGAAGACTTATCGATGCTTAATACTTTAGAATCTTATATGCTGCTTATCCTATGCATGGATTCGTCGCATAGCAACTAGGTGCAAGGATAGAATATATTATTTAGTAAAAATAAACTATATTTCATAACTCTTCAAAAAGATACTCTCTCTAAAATAAAAATATTTTAGTGAATTGATAGAATGATTAGTAAATAAATTATTAAAAATAAATATTATCTTAAAAATATATAACTATTTAATATCTCTTATATATTTTTAAAGCTCCTATAAAAAAGATAGAATTTCTATAGCAAATATATACTAATGCAATATCTATTCAAAAAGATAGTCTTTTTTGGATCCAAATCATGTAATGATAGGTAGAAAAAAAAGTAAAGGAATTGCCCAAAGTTTTTAAGCTTTAGGATAATGGTCATATGTAACTCTGTGATAATGTTATGATTTTTATTTTTAGTAAGATTATTTCTATAACTTTGGATGTTAATGATAAATTTAGTATACATGAAGGTAACTTGATTGAGAATGTCACTATGTACTAAAAGATTGTCGGCAAGCTTATCTATTTGATGATCACTAGGTGAGACCTAAACTACACACTTGGTTTGGAGAGTCTATTTATGCACCTTCAATAAAATCCACCCTTGGATGTAATACATTGCACATTATACCATGCCAACTCTACATTGGGTTATGCCTTATTCTATGGTGCACATGTACCATTGGACTTGCATGGTTACACAAATGAAAATTGTGCTAGTAGTATTTCAAACACAAGATCTACATGTGGTTTCATGTTTTTCTTTGGGAGTATTGCTATTAATTAGAGAAAAAAGAAACAATGGATAATTAACTTCTCTATTATAGAGGCTGAGTATAGAGATGCTACAATTGCAGCATGTGAGATAGCTTGGTAATGCAAGCTACTTGGTGATTTGGGGATGCAAGCGGACAAGAAGGTTATCATCTAGTGTAATAACCTTAGCAGCATTCAATTGGTTAGCAACCTAGTGTATCATGTATGGACCAAACACATAGAGATCTATTACATTTTCATTCAATAGTAGGTTCTAAGAGGTTGTCTTGACTTAGTTTACATGAGTACAGAGGATCAAGATGCTGACATTTTCACCAAGGCCTGGGAGCTTAGATTCTTCAATGCTTCAAGACTGTGCTTCTAGTTCATGAGCTCATGGTGAGCTCAAGAGGGAGTATTGAGATGTCAAGACCTATATGCGTTGGCATCCACTACCTGCCTTAGTGATGTGGAACATGTTTGGTGATCGACATGAGGATACACTAATGATTCTACAATTGGACTATATCCATATAGTCCACCCTTGGTTATGGCACATTTATTGTGCCACCTCCTCTTTTCATAGGAAGTTTACACTTAGTGACCACATGTATATACGTTGTGGTACTTTTATATTAGTCTTTTATGGTATTGCACATGTAATTATTTTTATATGGAAGAAAAAGAAGAATATTTCAGCCCCTCCTCTCTATGTACTCAAGTCTCCATTGTTTTGTGTGTGTGCTTTTTCTTCCTTCAGCTCTCTCCCCTCTTGTCTGGTTTCAAATCTTCAATTGGAGGTCCAATTTGATTGAGATCATGAACCTTGAGGTAGCCCAACCATCCTAATTCAGATGTAACTTTTACAATTCCAGCATCAATGAGCAGTGGTGGCTTGTATTGAGATAGTTTATGGTCTAATTGAATTTTCTTAATGGTGTGGCCATGAGTGTCATAATTTATTGAGTCTAATTGAGAATCCTCTTCATAATGATCATCCTCAAAGTCACTAAGCTCGTCAACTTCTATGCCTTGCTTGTGCATTAGTGAGACAAAGAGGTTGTTATGAAAGTGAAATAAGACTTGATGTACATTTTTCCATTGCTAAGAGGGGCTAGTCAATAATTCCTTAAAGATTGACATATTTGCATTTGGATGATCATGAAAACATGGCCTTCACTAATGTAGAATATTTCTTAGTTGGTATAGGCAAGTGCAAAGTCAAGGCCCATCATAAAAAGAGGCATTGAATGTTGAGATATCGAGCTCCACTCGTGATATGCCAGGGTGACCGTTGTGCATTTATGTCACCGACGTGTTAGTTGCAGATGCGGTTGGTACACCGCCCATGAATAATAGCTACATGATAGCTATCCTTATCTACTCTAGTTCATGGCTTGGTTAGTATGCCACCTTAGTTAGTTGAGTTTGGTTTGAGACCCATATATAGGGTTCTTCTATTTCTTTGTATGTGAGTTCTTTTGGCTTACACAACTAAGAAGAGGAAAACTGTTTTCAGCCTCCACCTCTGTGTGTATTCCCCCATTGTGCAAGCAAGAAAGCTACAACTGAGACTCCTTCCTTCTCTCCCACAATCTTGACATGGTATCAGAGCCTTGTTCGTGGTAAAGAGCTCAAGAAAGCAAGCCAAGCTCGCGGTGTTCTGGTAAGAGGAGCAGTGTTGCTTTCATTTTCTGTTTTGGGAGCAGATCTCTGCAGGTAGCACAGCCGAAAAGTGCAGGAGTGCATTGTCTCAGGTTGAGACGCCCTTCGCGGTGAAGCAAAAGGGCAGTATATGCTGCGGGACAGGCTTTAGCCCTTAGCGACCTTGTTTTTTTGATTTGAGGCCATTTCAGGGCCTATTTTGGAGGCGGAAGTTTTTTGCACGCACTCAGGAAAAAGCCCAGTTTTATGCTGTGCAGCCAACTGTTCTACATGTCGGTGAAAAGTTACTGTAGAAATTGCATCGTATGCTTATGTGCAGAGACATTGGGAGTTACAGAATCATCCTTGGTTCCTGTTTATGCAAAATTGTCACTAGGAAGTGACTGTGTGGTCAAATACCACTTTCGCCAGTTTTGCAGATTTGCCCTTGTGAGGCTGAAGCTGTGTTCTTTACAGTGACAGAACTTTTTGCAGTATTCTGTAATGGTGTCTGATTCTCTCTCACAGATTGTCACTGAAAAGCTTGACAAGAACAACTTCCAAGCATGGAAGTTTAGAATGACGAATTTCCTTATGGGAAAAGGATATTGGGAGTTTGTTGCAGGAAAAGAAGAAGAACCAGTTCTTCCTGATGTTCCCAATCAACAACAAATGCAGGCATTCAAAGCATGGCATGAGAGAGCCAGGAAAGTTATGTACTGGCTGTCTATCAGTATTTCAGACTCTATGATTGTGCATATTCAGGATGCAAGTACACCAAAGGAGGCATGGGATACTTTGTCAAAAATGTATAGCACAAATACGCAAGCCAGGAAAATGCAGCTCAAGCAAGAGTTGCATAATGTGCAAAGAGAAAATATGAGCATCAATGACTACCACATGAAGGTGAAGAAGATTGCAGATGCACTTGCTTCCATTGGGTCGCCAGTGGAAGATGATGATTTAGTTTCCGTGACCTTGAATGGCCTAGGAAAGGATTATGCACAGTTTCGAACATCCATTTCCGTTCGTGAAAGATTTCCTGACTTTGAGGAGTTGATTGCTCTTCTAATTTCTGAGGAGCAGAGAAATGGTGGTGCATCTTCTTCAGGAGGAACTTCAAAAGAAGCTGTCTTCTACTCAAATGCTAGAAGAGGTAGAGGCAGAGGTAGAGGAGGCCGATTTGGAGGCCGTGGTAGAAATCAGAATATGCAGCAAACTCAAGAAAATCAGTCCTATGGAGGAGGACGTGGTAACTCTAGAGGCAGGGGGAGCCAAAGAGGTCGTGGTGGATGGCAAAGAGGCCAAAATGCAAACAGTAATGTTGAATGCTACTACTGTGGTAAAATGGGTCATATGGCTAAAGACTGCTATAAAAAGCAGAATGACATCATGAATGGAAAACTGCAACAAGGGAATTATGCATCTTCTAGTAGACAGGGTGATGACAGAAATGAGCATTTGTTTATGGTGCAGCACATGAACAATTCTGTGACAAGTGCAGAAGAAAGCAATGATGTATGGTATGTTGACTCAGGTGCATCAAACCACATGACAGGTCATGCAGAATGGATGGAGGATGCAAGGAAAATGGAAAAACCAGGATTTGTGGAGACTGGTGATGATACTGCACATCCTATTGTGCAGATTGGAAAAATTCATTTGTCTATGCAGGATGGGAAAAAGAAATACCTGTCCGATGTATTTCATGTCCCGAATATCACCAAGAATCTGGTTTCTGTTGGTCAAATGGTTGAGCAGGGCTTGCAGGTCAGATTTAATCCTCATGGATGCTTTGTTGAGGATATTCAAAATAAAGGTCGCTTGATAGCAAAAGGAAAGAAGAAGGGCAGAATGTTTACATTGGATGCAGACATGTCTGAATTGAGTGCAGCAATGTTTGCACATGGGACCGGTGTAGTTGCAGATATTGATATCTGGCATAAACGCATTGGTCATGTTAATGTACAGCGACTTAAATCAATGCAGGCCCAAAATATTGTTGCAAGTCTGTCTAAATTCAAGGTTGCAGAAATGCATAAGGTATGTGAAGCCTGTCAATTTGGAAAACAGGCAAGGAAACCATTTCCTAGACATGTTCAAGAGAGTGAGAAGCCATTGGAATTAATCTACTCTGATGTGTGGACTACTAAAGCTGCATCTCTTGGAGGCTGTCATTATTTTGTCACTTTTATTGATGACTATAGCAGAAAAGTTTGGGTGTATTTTATGAAAAAGAAAAGTGAAGTTTTTGGGCATTTCAAAACCCTTAAAGCTATGGTTGAAAAAGAAACAGGCCTGCAAATAAAATGCCTAAGGTCAGATGGAGGGGGAGAGTACCTCTCAAATGAGTTTGCAAGGTTCCTGCAGGAGCATGGCATAAAGCAACAATATTCATGCAGTCATACCCCACAACAAAATGGAATTGCAGAAAGGAAAAACAGGCATATTGGAGAGGTATCTTGTGCCATGCTCAATGAAAAAGACTTGCCAGTTTTTTATTGGGCTGAAGCAGTCGCTACAGCAGTCTACATAATGAACATGACACCCACTGCAACAATACATGGGATGACTCCAGAGGAGAGGTATACTGGTAGGAAACCAGATATTTCTCATTTGAAAATTTTTGGTTGCATTGCCTATGTACATGTGCCAGATGAGTTGAGATCCAAGTTGGATCCAAAAGCTGAGAAGTGTATCTTTATTGGTTACTCTCTGCAGCAAAAAGGGTATAGATGCTATAACCCTTCTACTCGTAAGTTTACAGTGAGCAGAGATGTTGTTTTTGATGAGATGAGTAGCTAGTATAAACCAGTAAATGTGATTGATGATGTAGATGCACAAAATGGTAATGCTGCACAGAATTCACAGTAGCAGTCACAAAATATTAGTGGACGTGGAGCGTCCTCTAGCAGTGGTTCACATTCTTCGCCATGGACAGGCAGATTGAGATCAGGAGAATCTTCTCAAAGCAATGCAGATAGTGGTATGTAGGTATCACGAAAAGAAAAAGAGAAGGTTGATCAGCCCATGTTTGATGTGAATGCAGGTCACTCTTATGTGGATGGTGAATCCAGTGGCTCAGAACAGAGTATTGATGATGAGTTGGGTATTCCTTCTATTGTTACACCTGGAGTAAGGAAGACCAGGGATGTTTTGAGAGCACCTGGGAGTGAACCTACTTTGCGCAGGTCTACCAGAGCTAGGTATCCTGTGGATAGGCTGAAATATGATGGATTTACAACCATTCACTATGCATATATGGTCAAAGTGATACAGGAACCAGAACCCACTTTTTTTTAGCAAGCCATGGGAAAAGAAAAATGGGAGAAAGCCATGGATGAAGAAATGGATGCCTTGGAAGCAAATGCTACATGGGAATTGGTACCGTCGCCTAAATGTAAAAATGCAATTGGCTGTAAGTGGGTTTATAAGGTGAAGCACAATGCAGATGGTTCTGTGAACAGATACAAGGCAAGATTAGTAGTCAACGGGTATGCACAAACATATGGCATTGACTATGAAGAAACATTCAGTCCGGTTGCAAGGATGGCAACCGTAAGAGCAGTCATTGCTATGGCTGCATCAAAGGGATGGTCTTTACATCAGATGGATGTAAAGAATGCCTTCTTGCATGGTGATTTGCAAGAAGAGGTCTATATGGAGCAGCCACCAGGTTATGTGCATGATGTTCATCCTGAGTTTGTTTGCAGGTTGAAGAAAGCATTGTATGGCTTGAAGCAAGCACCTAGAGCATGGTCTGACAAGATAGGACAATATCTTGTCACTATTGGCTTTCAGATTTCCAAGGCAGACTTCTCACTTTATGTGAGAAAAACAGAGAAAGGTATTATGCTACTTGTCATTTATGTTGATGACTTGATTATGACAGGTGACAGTGATGAAGATATCCTTCATGTGAAAATGCTATTGAAGCAGAAGTTTGAGATGAAGGATTTGGGAGAGCTGCATTATTTCTTGGGCATTGAGGTGATTAGATCACCAAGTGGGATATAGCTCTTGCAGAGGCAGTATGGATTGGACATGCTGTCCAAATATGGGATGACAGGCTGTAAGCCTATTTCAGTTCCTTTGGAGCAGAATGTGAAGCTGAGCGCAGATGCAGGTGAGTTTCTAGAATACCCTACTATGTACAGACGCATAGTAGGAAGTTTGATTTATATGACTATTACCATGCCAGATTTGAGCTATGCTGTTGGATTGGTAAGTCAGTTTATGCAGGCTCCAAGGAAACCACATTTGGATGCGGCTAGACGCATACTCAGGTATGTGAAGTCCACATTGCAGTATGGACTATTTTATGAGACTGGAGTTCAGATACAGTTGCATGGATACACTGATGTTGATTGGGCTGGTAGTATTTCTGATAGACGATCTACCAGTGGATATGTGTTCTCTTTTGGGAGTGCTGCAGTCACTTGGAGCAGCAAGAAACAGCCTATAGTTGCCTTGTCGAGCACAGAGACTGAGGACAGGGGTGCAGCAATGGCTGCATGTGAGGTAGCTTGGTTGCATAAGCTACTTTATGATATGCATCAGTCTACAGATGGGCCAGTTGTCATTTATTATGACAACATGAGTAGTATACACTTGGCAAATAACCTAGTCTATCATGCTAGAACAAAGCACATTGAGGTGCATTATCACTATGTGCGAGAGAGGGTTTTACTAGGTCTTATTGATCTAGTTTATGTTAGCACAGAGGATCAGGTAGCTGGCATATTCACGAAGGCATTGGGTGCAGAGAAGCTGCGCAAGTTCAGAGACCTGCTTGGTGTGCAAGAATTGGGATTGAGCTCGAGGGGGAGTGTTGAGATATCGAGCTCCACTCGTGATATGCCAGGGTGACCGTTGTGCATTTATGTCACCGACGTGTTAGTTGCAGATGCGGTTGGTACACCGCCCATGAATAATAGCTACATGATAGCTATCCTTATCTACTCTAGTTCGTGGCTTGGTTAGTATGCCACCTTAGTTAGTTGAGTTTGGTTTGAGACCCATATATAGGGTTCTTCTATTTCTTTGTATGTGAGTTCTTTTGGCTTACACAACTAAGAAGAGGAAAACTGTTTTCAGCCTCCACCTCTGTGTGTATTCCCCCATTGTGCAAGCAGGAAAGCTACAATGAGACTCCTTCCTTCTCTCCCACAATCTTGACATTGAAGGGGTTTCCAAAGATGTTAAATTGCAAGAGTTGTGGCTTTGAGTACGTCTTTCAGACTCATACATTCATAGGCTGAATGATACTCCAACTTCTTTATGAATGGCAATTGCAATGTGGCTAGAATGTGCACTCACTCTTACTCATTCTCAAAAGGAGAAAAGGTTCAATGGTTTAATGATTGGAGAGTCTATGGAATCTCCTTTTAGCAAGGCCAAAATGGCATCAAGGTCAACAAGGGTGGTCTTCCATGACTCCATTTTTCAACATGAACTAATTTTTTATTTCTAGGAAGAGTAGACCATTGCCCCAATCTTCAATGAGTCATCCATATATCTCCAAATAGTCACTTGTAATAAGAAGGTCGTCCACATATAGAACAATCACTACAAACTTTTCACCATCCCATGCTCTGGGGGCTTGTTTCAACCCATACAATGCCTTCTTCAGCTTACACACTTTGTTCTTAGAATGGGGGGCCTCAAACCCTGGTGTGGCTGAGCCATGTACACCTCCTCCTTGAGGTCACCATTTAAGAATGCTGACTTAACATCCATTTGGTAAATTGGCCACTGCTTGTGGGCAGCCACTACAAGTACTATGCAAATAGTGGTCATTCTTGCAGTTGGGGAAAATGACTCTTGAAAATCAAACCCTTCAACTTGTGAAAATACTTATGCAACCAGTCTAGCTTTGTACCTTCCAAAGCCACTTGGTGCCAATAAGCTTCTGCTTTGCTGGTCGATCCACTAGCTCCCAAGTGTCATTCTTCATTATGTTGTCATACTCTACTTGCATAGTTGCCTTCCATGCTAGATCTGCAAGTGCTTCTTCTACGTCAGTTGGCTCCTTTACTTCTCTCATAATCTCAGCCATCAAGGCTATATTGACTATGTGAGCAGGAGCCCTCCTTTGCTCCTCTATTCTCTGAGACCTCCTTGGTTCGCCGTCTACCTTCTCCTCAACAGATGTGGGCATAGGATTATTGTGGTCATAAAGCTACTTCACCCAATGCGGCAATGGCTTTTCCGGTGGGGTGATGTCAAGTTGGTGAGTTTTTTCCTCAACATTTGAAGATGATGCTTCCTCCTCCTTAAGGATAGGGACAGCTCTCGGGATAGGTTCATAGTGGAATACTTCTTTGCTTGATGATAAAGTGGAAGAACTTTCCTTCTCCTCCTCCACTGTATGTAGCTTCTCCTTTTGAACCACATCATGCCTCGTGATGATCTTCTTTGCCACTTCGTCATATAATTTGTAAGCCTTCTACTCAGCACTATAATCCAAGAAGATATATTTTCAGCTTTTTGGTTGTAACTTGTTTCTCTTCTCATCTGGAATATGTGCATAACATTCACATCCTAAAATTCTGAAGTGTGAGACAGATGGTTTCTTACCAGTGTAAGCCTCATGAGGTGTTTTTCCCTTGAGAGCCTTTGTGTAGCTCCTATTTAAAATGTAGACTACAGTATTAACAACTTCAGCCCAAAAATGGTTAGTCAATCCCTTGCCCTTTAGCATGCATCTTGCCATCTTCCTATTACTGTAGTCATTGACAATCAACATAAAATAAGAAGATCCCCCCAAGGCCCGTGTAGGCATCTTTCCACACAAGTTAGCATGCACCAACTCTAGAGAAGCCTGTGCTCTATTCTTGCTTTCTTGTGGAAATGTCTTTCTGTGTTGCTTGCCCACTATACAAGCTTCACATGGTTCCTTCAATTCAGTTATTGCAAGTAGGTGAGCAACTATACCTTGCTTGTGCATCTCCTTCAACACTGCAAATCCAATGTGTCCAAACCTTTCATGCCAAAGCTTACTTGTGCCCACTCCAACGGTGACTGTAAGAGCACTTAGCTCATATAGGTTGTTCCTTCTTTCTCCTTTGCAAAAACTTTGCCATCACTATCAAGAATTTCTGCACCTGTCTTCTTGAACCTCACTTCATGACCAAGATCAGTTATGGCAGCAACTGATAACAGATTTCTCCTAATTTTAGGAACAAACGACACATTTGAAAGCTTTTTGACATCAACATTTGCAGCAACAAATAAAATAGTACCTGTGCTTGCAGCAGGGCATTTTGCATCATTTCCAACCGTCACAGTGATGGATTCTTGTAGAGGCTGCATAGAACTGTATAGACCTTTCTTGTTGGTCATGTGACGGGAGGCCCCATTCTCCAACATCCATGAGTCAATGACAGATTATTCTTGCACCGAGGAGCACACCTCCTCAATGGTCACCATGAATAACTCCAACTCTGCTTCAATTGTATTGGCTGTTTCTTTCCCTTTATTTTTAAGGGTACCATTCTTTTCATCTGCCTTCTTGACACAACAATCCGCGATTGCATGTCCTTTCTTCTTGCAGTAGAAGCACTCTCCTTGAAACTTCTTCTTACCACCCTTCTTCTTTTTGTCACCATCATTTTTGGTGGAGGAACCACCTTTGCCTTTTGCATTGGCAGAGAATGCAACATCTCCATTGTTGCTTTCTTGTCGGGCTTTTAGCCTCAACTCCTCCTCCAATAATAATGCACAAAACTCCTCAAAACTCAAAGCTTGAGGTCTCACCTGAGTATTAAGGGCAATTACTAGTCCACCAAACTTTTATGGACAAATCCGAAGACACCTTCTCGCTAGCTCCTCGCTAGCCTTTTGTATCCCAACACCAGCTATCTAGTCACACATATTCTTAATCCAAGAGATGAATGCTTCAGCTGTCTCTCCTTCAGCAAACTTCTCCACTACTAGTTGATTCTCCAAGTTTTGAATCCTTGTTTGGTTTCGTGTTTCATACTGGCTCCTCAGTACATTCCAAGCCTTTGATACTTTGGTTGCATGTGCTGAATCAAAGTCAGAACATTGTCAGAACAACTTGTAACTGAGGCACACAATGCATCTGCATTTCTTCGTTTCCAAGCTCGTAGAAGATCTGTATTTGGAGGAATCATCACACTACCCGAGCACAGTCTCCAAAAGCTCATAAGAATCAAGGATAGTTGTAACTTTGAACTTCCACAAGGTATAGTTTGTACCATCTAACTTTCCTTCGCTGAAGGTTGGTGGACGAATCCTCAGTGTTTGAATAGCTCGTACATCAGCACTACCTGATGCACCGCTTCCTGATGCGCCAAAACCGCTTCTGAAAGATGACATTGTTCCTCTTTGCTGTTGAAGCCTTTGCCTCTTGTGCACTCTTTGATCCCTAGAGCCCCCTGGGCTTTGATACCATGTAAGAAATTACACGACGCAGCGAACAGAATCTGAGAAAGAGATAGAGATAGAGAGTCCACAACAGATAAGAGAAGAATTAGAAAATTCCTTTAGCTCCAAACAACTGATACAGAGATGGCTCTGTCCACCCATGCGCTTCCACATTGAAGCTTAGATGGCAATCTAGACAAAAGATAGGTGAAGAGCTCAAGGCTAGCTAGAGCAACTCTGATTGGGTGAAAGATAGATCAATGGCTGTGAAGGGGTTCATCTTTTATAGCCCGTGAAGGCGGTTAGGTCAGCATGACCGACCTACCATATGAGCCTCCACTAGTCAGCCAGGGAATATTCCCTTTACTATACTACTCAATCCAACCCAAAGGTTACACCCACTATGGTCACCTTTTTGCCATCTGGTCACATAGACCTCATTTGATATACAAGTCAGGACTCAACCAATGTCCGGGCTCACATTTGGCTTCTCCTCATAATGGGGGCCTTACAACTTTGAACACCATGGATAATTGGTGGCACCTTATGAGGGTGGGGCATTGAGCATATCTAACATATATGTTAGTGAGGAGAGGCCTTTACTTTTTATTTGAGTTCAACTCATTTTCTCTTGCTTGGTACTTTCCTTGCCAATAATTGATCCATTCAAGGTTGTTGGCCCCTACATGTTAACTCCTCTCTCTTTGCTTTGAGCACAAGTGATGGTATGGACAGGAATAGGAATAGTGCTTTCATTCTTGATTATCTCTACAGTGAGTAAGCTTAGTGGAATAGAGGGTACAATGGACTAGTAGTATTTGTCCCATGTTATGGAAAATCAAAATGCATATTCCACATTTCAAGCAGCATTGGTCCACCTCATCCCCTTTTCTTAGTCTTGCCTTTCTAGACACCGTGATGACACATGGCCACACTGCTTGTAACTCCATCATGCAATAGGTTCTCTAATGGGGAGTATCCCTCACCCGCAGCCTCATTGTAGCATCATAATGGGAACTAGCTGATATCCACAAGTATTGGATGCCCTTCCTCAGCATAACAAACAAAGGGATTTGTGTATTCCTCTTCTTGAGTGGGTCCCTCTATGAAGTGGATTGGAGCATCATTGGGTGGATGTGTGATGATCTAGTGTCTAGGTATCCTTGAAGGACTAATCTATGTTCATTGAGTAGCTATTTGAGGGTTTGATGGAGGTACAAGTTCCAATGGTTGTCCAAGTGGAGATGGTCTTGGATAGGTAATACCTTGACTATGGTATTGTGGGTAGGAAAAATTTGGTTGAGGGAGCTTTCGAGGGGCTCCACAATAGGTTGCCTCATGGTCAAAACATCCACAATTGTTGCATAGTCTTAGTAGCCTTGAACATTTTTAAGGAAGATGATCTCCACCACAATGTATACATTGCATGTTTTGGCTAGAAGATCATGAAACCTTAAGGGACTTGGCCATCCTAAGCAATTCTTGGTGTTGCTTCTTGACATCAACAAGTAGTTCTAGAGTCTCCTTGCTTTTGATAGAGGAATATCCTACACAATTTTCTTGTTGGGAACCTGTAGAGCACTTGTCTCTGTTGCTATGCTTATTGTGGAGGTCATCCATACAAATAGCCGTGTCCAAGTCATCTTTTATTATTGAACAGTTCAATTCAAAGTTTCTAGCCAAAGCCTCATAAATCCTCTCATTGCAAATACCTTTGATGAAGGCCTTTGTGACTGCTTTTTGTGTAGGTCTCTCAACAACAATCAAAATGTGATTAACATTTATTTTTAATTTGGAGGCATAATCCCTCATGCTCACTATATTGTTGCTCTATGTTCATTAGTTGAATAATAAGATTGTTCCCATAACCAGTTTTGGTGAAAAGTTTGATGAACAAATCTTTTAGGAGAATGAATGAAGTATTTTCTATGGCATCTAAGCTAGCAAACAAGGCGCGTCCTTTCTCATCTAGGTAGATCTTGATGGCTTGTGACCACTTTGCATCGCCTATGTGGTTATTCACGTCACAAACTTTCTCAAATTTCTCTAAGAAGCTATGAGGATCCTTCACTAGCTCTATACTTATCTAGCTGTTATGCTACTAATGGAATTTTTAATTGGTCTTCCTGGGCAAGATTCTTTCCCATCCCTATTAGAATGGTTTAGGGAAATGTACATTCTTACATTAGGGATGTTGGCTTGGTCAAACAATCAACATTGGACAAGATCTAAAAGTGAGTCTTGCGAAGAGTCTGTTGCTCCTACATTGAGCAACATTCTACAGATGTCATCCATTTCTACTTACATGGTGGCAAGCTACATCTGGTGTTATTATTGAGGTCTATTAAGCTATTGCGGGTAGTTTTTCCTTCACCTTTCATCTCAACTAAGTTTTTGTTGCATGGCCTAAGGAGTTATATTGATAACATCAAAGCTTATGGCTTGTGGGAACTATCTATTGTGGCTTGGAAGTCATCTAAACTAAGTTTATGTTGCATGGCCTAAGGAGTTATATTGATAACATCAAAGCTTATGGCTTGTGGGAACTATCTATTGTGGCTTGGAAGTCATCTAAACTTCATCTTAAGTGTCCTGACCAATCCATTATGTCAATCTTTGTTTTTGGGGTCTCATGGTTGACTAAAATAATAACCAAGTTCATAGGATCATACATAGGTGTAGTTTTGAGTTCAAAAGTATGGGTAGGACTTAGATTCCTTTCCATGGTTAGAGTATGAGGCTCTTGGCCACTCTATAAGTGTATCCATCTTAGGCCTAGGCCTTGGAGCTAAGTCAAGGGTTGGTTAGTCCTTGGGTGATGTTGGTTTTTTCCTCCTCTCTTCCTCCTCTGTTTCAAGTTATTGGGTCTTATGTCGAGTTGTTATTAGGTCCACAAGTTCTTTAACACCCAATGTGCAAGGTGCTTGTAATGCTAACTATTGATCCTAGAAGAATTATGGCTTTCATGGATTTGGATACACATGGAGGCATGATGTTTGGGCTATATGTGCTTTAATGACCTATGATAGGGAGTGCTTGGGTTAGCTACATGTTTTTGTGGATGATATATATTGAGTTTTTCTATTCGAGTGGTAATATTCTTGTGCACATGATTTATTGGAAGATGCATGAGTGGATTTCTAATATGGCATAAAGCAGGTTACTGTAATTAGTGGTTTAAGGGAAGATTTGATACTTTCAAAATCTAGTGTAATTAGGGAGCTTCTAATGATGTGCATCATATCCAATGTATATTTTACACTTAAGTAAGAGGTCTACCTAATTTAGTATCCAACTAAGTTAGGACATACAAGATACATGCTTTGGAAGATCAATGTATGTAGAAGATTGGGTATAGCTTACGGGTTGCACAAAGTTTTTTTGAGGTAATCAGAGTTACGCATCAGAAGCTATGAGCAATCAAAGACAAGGCTATTCTAATTGACATATTTTAAAGAGAACGAAATGCCATATGAAGTAGAAGAGGTGGATACAAGTGCTTCTCATGACAGTCTTGAGGAGGAGGATGAGGATGACATTAAGTTGGATGGGGAAGGCTCTAAACCTACCAAAAAATGATAATCTAGCACATGCTACAGTATCTACACTTTTGCAAGGGGGTAGATATCTTGATACTATGTGTCCACATTTTAAAATTCTATAGGATTCTCATTTATGTCAAGGGTTCATGTGTCTCTTAGGTAGAGTGTGATTGACTATGTTTATGAGGACTATGACTAGTCTATTAAGATTATGAGATAAGATTTAGAGCCCATCCTCATGTCTAGGTGAAAGATCAAGTGTATAAGTCATTGTCAGGATATTTAGGAGATGTAAGAGACTAAATACAAGTGTGGCAATGGCAAAGTAAATGGGAAAGTGTTTATGAGCAAAACAAGTAGGTGGACATAAGAAGTGGTTAATAGAGTTTTTAAAAAAAGGTGCAAACTATCTAGAACTAACTCGAAGGGCTAGGAAAAAAAGGGAAGAAGAAGGGTGCTAGAAACCCATCTAAAGGGAAGGCTTTGATGAAGAGAAACACAGTTGAGCACTCTTGGATCTTCAACATATGGTTTGGGGCAAAAAAAGAGTGATTTTGTGGCTCATATTAGGAGTTGTGGAAAATAAGGTATTGGGGTTATATATTGCTATCTTGAATTTTTAGCATATATCTTTGATCTCACCATTCAAACCTTGTTACATATGCTTGTCTACTATAGGTAGAAGCTTGAAGAATACGAATGGCTCTCTTTAGGGTGATTTTGGGGTTACATAAAGGAGGTTTTTTACTATTGTTTATAACAATAAAAGAGGGATAAATTCATGTAATTTGGCACATATAGGGACTACTTAGGATTCAAAGATTATCATCACTTTTGGTAGCATGCCTAGTTGATGATTAAAACTATATGTTACATGTTTTCTTAGATATGATATGAGATTTGGAGCTTTTATGGTGGCATAAAGCCTATGTATAATAGGGTATTGTTCTACAATAGGGTGTTCTTTTGAGTTCTCATCACAACAATTTTGAACAAGCATCTCAACATAGGGTATAATGCTTGTACAATGAGTACATGTATGGGATTTTCCTTGCTATGCATCATATGAATCAAAGGGCTCTATGAAGACTTCAAATATAGTTTTCTTAATCTCAAATTGATTCAATATTCACTTTTCTTATTCTTTTCAAATCGTACTCTTTGCACCCTTCTCTATTTAACCCCTTGAAATTAAGGCCTTCGACTAATATCCCCCAACAGTGAGAGTGTACTACAATATTTACTTCCTTGACGTTTGTGGGTCTCTTGATGGGTTTAAATCTACCTTCACATTGCATCAAGCAATGCAACTCATCAATAGGAGTTTGAGGACTCTTTTCAACCTTTTAGTACATAGAAAGTGCACTCCACCATGATAAGGAGAAGGCTTCTCTTACAAACCTTTTCTAAATATTTTAGCCCTTTTAAAAATAATTTGAAAATTTTATATTTATTGTAATTGCTAGTGTAATTGTCAAATTGTAATAGTAAAGTTGATAAGTTATTAGTTTTGCTAAGGTGGATTGAATTAATTGTCATTTTTTACTAGTAATATTTTGTCACGGCATTTCACTTGGCCTTACATATTATGAAGGCTATGAACCTTAGTCTAAAAAGCAAGAACAAATTGAGGGCTTGAGGATTCACATGAGGAGGTGGTTGTAGAAGTATGCCTATAACTATTTCTTCTTGTATGTTTCTTTTCCTCTCTCAATTCTATCCAAATCTATTCCCTTCTCTATTACTTTCACATCTATTCTTATGAGAGAGGAGTAAGGATGGAATTTATGGTACTATTTCTTGTGCGCAATGTTAGATATGCTCAATGTCCTACCCTATAAGGTGCCACCAATGATCCATGGTGCTTAAAATTATAAGGCCCCCATTATGAGGAGAAGCCATGTGTGAGCCTAGACATTGGTGGATCCTAACTTGTATACCAGATGAGGTCTATGTGACCAAATGGCCAAAAGGTGACCATTATGGGTCTAGCATTTGGGTTAGACAGAGTAGTTAAAGCTAGTAGTAACTTGAGGCACATTGCATCGAGTTGTAGGGTAATGAAGTTATCAAGGATCCTAGTTTGGGACTAAGGGTCATGAAAATAAACCTTGACTAGGGATAAGAAATATTCCCTCACCAACTAGTGGAATTACACAAGGAAGGTCAATTAGACACATTTGCATATGGAAAGTCAACAGACAAGGTGCATATGGAAGGTCATCCATCATGACCCCCTTCATAGGCTATAAAAGATAGACCCCTTCACAACTTTCATGATCCATCCTTTCACCCAATTAGAGTTATTCTAGCTAGCCTTAAGCTCTTCACTTATCTTCTATCTAGATCATCATCTAAGCTTTGCATTGGAAGTGCACAGGTGGACAAAGCCATCTTTGTATTAGTTTTTTTGGAGTTAAAGAATTTCTTTATTCTTCTCTTATCTGCTATGTACTTTGATTCTCTATCTCTTGCTCAAATTTTATTTGCTGTGCCGTGTAATTTTTACATGGTATCAAAGCCCATGGGGCTCTAAGGATCAAAGAGTATGCAAGAGACAAAGGCTTCAATAGCGAGGAGGAGTGACGTCGACTTCCACAAGCGGTTTTGCACATCAAGAAGCAGTTTTGAAGGTGGTGCTACTATACTGACTATTCAAACATTGAGGAAGAACTGTCAACAAAGGAAACTTAGATGGTACAAACTATACTTTGTGGAAGTTTAAAATCACTACAATCATTGATTCTTATGAGCTCCTGGAGATGGTGCTAGGGACTGACCTAGAACCACAACCAACCATTGACCCATCAAATTTGAGTGTGATGATTCCTCCAAATACAAATCTTCTACGAGCTTGAAAATGAAGGAATGCAGATGCATTATGTACCTTAGTTACAAGCTATTATGATAGTTGTTGACCCCAGTGCAAGAATTATAGAAAAAGATTGAAGAGATATTGAATAATTATATCTATTATCATGGGTTTTATGTAAGAATTTGACTACCAATGACTTATTTATTCAACTCCATCGATTTATCAAAAGTTTATATTATCATATAAATGAGTCCACTAATAATTTATTTATCTAACTCCATTGACTTGTCAAAAGTTCATGTTATTTCATGTATAGAACTTTGTATAATATCATATATAATACTCTTTAAAATATTTTTAAAAAATAAATAAGATCATGAATGCTATAGAGTAAAGGAGATCTATAATCATGAGGATTATTTTGATGGTCCTTTTTTTTGTGAAACGTGAGATATATTACATTTGAAGAAAGATATACAAGGATAAGGCATCAATATTGTAGTGATGATTTCAATTATAAAATCAGTCTACATTAGAATTAGAGTTCTAAGAGAAAGAAATAGAGTCAAGTCCTTTCTATTTCTTCCTACGAATCAAGGGAAGAGATCTTAACAGATTTGCCAAAATATGATAGCATGAGTAGTATCATCCCATGACATCAAGCCACCATTTAGGTATTGAAATCTGATAGTGCTATTAAGAATCGCAATCGATGATATTGAAACCCAATAGTGCTATTAAGAATCACATTTGAGGGTATGATGAGAAAAAGACTCCCAAGAGAGCTAATATCAAGTAAAAAGTTGTATCGTTGTCACGTGCCTGTCCAAGCATGCTTTTGGCAATCCATCGAGAAACGAATCTAAGCGTTTCCACCTGGCACTCCCACGGAATGTCACAAGGTTTGTCGCCTAGGGCTTTTCAAGTCCAATGTTCACGGTCGAACCCACTAGGATCGACCTGAATCTTGAATCCCTAGTGGTCAAGGTTTTCTGGTCACTCTACTATATGCAAAGTAATCCAATCCAAAGCAAGTCCATACCCCACTTGGTTCAAGGAGAAGTAGAAGCGAGAGGGATATATTTCTCCACCTCTCTGCCCGTAGGGCATAACCCCATTGTAGTCCCCAAAAATTGATATGAACTCGGGTATTAACCTATGCTGCCTAAAGGTTGAACGATGGTAAAATCTTGTGAGAAGCCTCCCAATTCTCTGGGACCACCCTATCGTAGGATAGGGTGACCCGTCGGGGGTTTCGACCAACTGTTTCCCTCAATAGGCATACTTTAGCTATCTAATTAGCCCTATCACATTTAGGTGTGATATGTAAAAGCAGCTTCCTTAATTAAGCCTCTTAAGGGACATTGTTCATTCACGTAATCTTATGGCACTGACACGAAAATAAATTCAAACAGGTTCCATGGAAGTAAAATTAATATTAGCATTTTATCAGAGATACAAGTCTTGTTCAAAAGAAACAACATCCATAATATGTAAGGATGCAATTTATTTCCACCAAGTTTTCGCCTTGCGCTAGTAACAAGGGGCCCTCAAGAATCTATCTCGAGTCATGTAGATCATTTGAGTAGGATCCGAAGACAATGAATTTACAACCAGAGCCCCCTTGGCATCCAAGTGTCCTCCTACAATCAAACCAACCCGCGATGAGCCCTCTCTTGGCGGGTTCGGTCCACATTCCCATCATGGTTATTTAGAACCCTCTTGGCTAGGGTTGGCGGCCAGTTGGGGGTGGTTTGGCACACCCTCCAAAAGTTCAACCTGGTTCATTATTCCCATTTCTTTTATGAGTTTGAGGTCACACAATCCTTTTTATAAGTAGTGTTCCTAAATTTACAAGCACAAATGTTTCAGGTCCATGGAGGACCATATCTCTATAGCTCAATCGGCAAGTAGTGGTGTTGGTCCTCTATGTAGAGACTCTTTTGATTGTTGATCATCTTCTCAAGATTTTGTGAAAGGAGATGAAGGGAGACCAATACAGGCTGTTAGTAAGAACTGGTTGTAATTTTGGTGAGAAATTTTACGACAAAGTAAAATTTTCTTTAAGAACTAAGAAACAAAGAGAAGAGGAGAGAATGATGGTTCAAATGAATGTAGATGAAAAAATAAGTGTGATTTTAGTGAAAAACGTGATAGTAAAATATTTAACCATTTAAAAAGAAAGAATAATGGCCGAAAAGTGACCCTTGACATGAGTTAATGTCCAGAGGCATTTAATGGTCGACCTCTTAAATGAATAATACATTCTCTCATTAATCATGTCTAAATGGCCAAATTTGGAGGGTTCATTCTTTTAAAACCTTAACTAATTAGCAACTTAATCATTTTCTTACAAGTGCCATTTTTGAAAAGTTTTTTGTCCTAATGATGGTGGCACTGCCTGTCTTAAGTATAATCTTCGTCTCATCCCTCTTTTTCCTTCTTTTACGACATTTTTTTTTCCTATTCAAGCTGCAGTGATGTTGCTAGGTTTTGGTAATGAAATATCGGTCTACCTTGCTTATGCTAGAGTCATAATATTCAATAAAATTGGCGTGGCTTCGCCATCAAGTGTTTCAACTCCGAACAGTCCCAATGGTACAGATGGCACAATAGTTGAACTACTGAAAGGTTTCTGCCTAGGACACTCAGTGTACAAGTGTGTGATCCCAACTCAGGGAATCTCAAGTCCACCTTGTCTCGATTGGCTTACTCCCTTTTGGGGTATCGAGATGAGATGTGACCTGGGAGGGTGGCCGCAAGTCGAGCATGCAATGGGTTCTTGCACTACAAGATACATGCCTCATACTGATATTCAAAGGGACGAAAATGTTTAAAATTTTTTTTGCCCCCATCGTCGCTAAAAACGTTGGCATTAGTGATACCATAGAACCGCGCTATAAGCATCGCTATCTATGTCGCTATCAATATCACATTTGCAATGCTGATAGCGATGCATATAGCAATAGTTTGCGATGAAAATTGCAATGCTAATAGCGATGCGTGCAATAAATTTGTGACGCTAATAGTGACGATTACTAAGATTTTTTTTGTGGTAAGCTGTCCTGCCACAAATAGCACTATGTGCTTTATTTGGGCCATACAAAAGAGTTACAGTAAAGTGTATAATGCTCGAAATGAAGGCAAAGTGTACTTGAATCCATAAGATTGATACATAAAATAAATACAAGATCGCGTAATAAAAGTGATGGTAGAATCATGGCAATATACAAAGGATGATAATAAGATAGTGCATAGAAAATGCCTACATAAATCACATGACCAAAAGAGAAGAAGATGTGTGCTCCACGGATCCAAGGGTGAGCTATAGAACCTTGCCATTTGAAAGCTCGTCTCGCCATAAAGGAGCATTGAATAGACTGTGCAAAAAAAGAAACAACTACACATCAGTCCACCATACAATAATGCATTTTAATTAAAATTAGTAACTACGGACAAGAAAGATGAGTGAGTTACTCGGCCGCCACATGCATACAATTTGTTGATCAATGCAGTGAGACCGTGTCTCTTTGCATATTGAGTCTCTAGGCTGGTGGGATCGCTGTTTGTAATGGAGTGCTACAAAGAAAACAAAATACAACGATTAGAAACAAGATTTTCAATACAAGGGATATTGCAAAAAAATAAGCAAGAAGAACAAAAGAAAAACTTACAAAGTCCTCCAGATAAGTCATGTGGCCACCACTCCCAAGATGATGGACCACTATTTCCTTCAGTCGTGCCATCGTTGCCTCGCGCTGCTATCTCCAATATCCTAGAGAATCTGTAGCCTCCTCCCTAAGTTGGCGCCAATCATTTGTATCTAGCCACTCGGGCTTTGAGGCCCTACTCTTAATAAGTGCCTTTGCATGTGTCCAATCGTTTGTGTGATATGTATGCACTCATGCACTCCATCATCTAGCATGTGAAAAACCTATCTACTGCGGAGGGTACCGGAAACTCCTCATGCAAGGATGCTACTATGTAGTCCTTGCTCCCCTCCGGTATGTTCTTCGAATGATCCAAGACATTGTGCCGAAAAAATTGTTGGCATAACTCTCTCATACAAGCCATCACCCTCCTCTCCTCATCATTCATGATGACGGCTCATGCCCTATCATCTACAAGGTATTCATACCCCTCTAGGCTATGTCTAAGATGTGTCCTCTCCCACCTGAGACCATGCTCTTGGGTATATCCAGGAGGCCCTTATACATTTGGTGTACCTACGGGGGTGGTATCTCTCATAGTAGCACCCATAGGGACGCCACCTGTGGACAACTGACTGGAGTAGATATCCCCACACGTGACGCAACTCCAATAGAATGACGAGACAAAGACACTGTTTTGGTACCTCCACAACAACCACCTAAGCCACACTCTCTCATGCAAGAGTGAGGAGTAGTACTTGTATCTCGAGTTAACCACGAGCTCACTATATCCATGTCTCCGTAGAATCCCCTAGAATCACTCCCTTAATCTGGCCCAAGTTTGGAGTATCGACCTCGTCTACTGGAAATCGAAGCATCAGAGAGCATCGAAGTAGATCTAACAAAACGGCCTGATGGTGTCTGAGACAACTCCTGATCCGCCATATCTCTGAATCGAGCCATCTGATCTAGAGATATACGTGTGAAGATCTCCTGTAGCTCCTCATTACTCATCCCTTGACTCATTGTGTAGATCCAAATATCCACAAAGGTCACCTCCATAGACAAAAATTGATGTTAGCATAATCAGTAGAAATCAAGCAAAGCACAGTAATATAAATCTTTAAAAAATGATCTTACTTAAAACACATATCTTATGTATCCTTATAAGCGATTCATCAACGAATTGGTAGGTGGATGCTCCAAGTATGGCAAACCCTATGGTCCTATGTCAATCTCCTGACACAACTCCGCATACACTAGAAGGTCCATAGAAAGGTCACCACAAAAGGATGAGTCCACCACGTTCTCAAAGAATTCTTGGTCTTCTATCTTTCCATCACTGTTACCCGATTCTAGCTCCTCTACATGCTCCAAGCTTTTGGCGGCCTCCACCTCTTGCAATATCGACTCCTCTATTTGCATACTGTCCTCATCTACACTAGAAACATTACTTTCATCATGTACTCTTGCACTTCAGAGAGCTGAAGGTACAACATATCACCATCGAGGTTGTCGGGGGTTTGGATAGAAAATTGCATGTATAGTGCTCTGTTGCTTTAAGAAACTATCTAGTTGATCAAACACCAAATCTCGTTGGCTTGCTTGGGTAAGAATTAAGAGACCATCATTCTCTAGAGAAAGGGGAATACCTAGCCTCTTTTGATAGATCACCTCTATCAAGTAGGCAAGAAGTACTATCTCGTGAGAGGCTAAAAAATGGGAGGAAAGCAACCCCCCATGATACCGACTGCCCCCGGGCTTCCCGCTTAGCTCTTCTTCTACCTTCCCGTAGTATAGTAGTACACGGGAGGGTAGATAGATCTTTTCTCTCACGTACAAGAGAGATTTAGCTTTTGTGATATGTACCATGTCAATAAAATTTAAAAAAAGTGAGTTCATGCACCTATTCACAATGGACTGGCAAAACAAACGTGTTGCACAAATTCCTCTATATTTTTTTGGAATATATTTAAAGAAATCCAGATGGACCTCATCGAACTGTTGCCCTATCTCCTTCAAGTACCACTTTGAACCACTACACATCGAATCGGATCATGGAGAAGCTATGGTAATCCATCGTGATAATACTTTGCAAGTTCCCAAAATACTCCATCTCATCTATGATGGTGTTTGGATCCATTGATCGTCATTGACTCTCTTGGTCGAACTTTGCCATGATAACACAATCCGTTGTAGAGAGCATTTTGTCAATACGCTCCACGCAAAAATGTCGTCTGCATGACCACGCTGCACTGTATATTTTATACTGTACATTGAAATAGTTAATTAGTTGTCACATATAAAATCTAGATATGACAAACCCTAAACACGTCATTACCTTTGGACTACATCCCCTCGAGAATCCCCACTCCTCAGTTGAGACCTTCGCCCCTTCGCGAGATGCTACGGTCAAAGCTCTATGCAACCATTGCACTGACATAAACCATGGCATCTCCTCCATGCCCTCGAGATATCGAATTGGTCAATGGCATGTATTACGTCAAAATTTAGATCGCACTTCTTCTCCTCAATCTTTCATGGCTTGCTCATACCTACTGAGCCACATCTCCATGGAGGAATGATGCAACATACAAAAACGATTCACTTTCTTCTCCATTGCGACATCCATCCTTTTTTCTACCCCATTTTCAACCACCACATCTCCGATTAATCTATCATCGTCCTTCAGCGACCATAGCATAGCCAGTGTGAAATATGCACTAATGCCTCAGACAGCAACCAACCTTCAGCCATGCTATCTTCTAGCAAGCTTGTTGTTGCACAAAGCCTTTCAAGGTTTTCATGAAGTGCTCCAAGAAGAACATCCATTGCGTATGGATATATAGTAAGTTTTCCACATTCTTGAAAATATGCATGGGATCCAACAAGTGCTTGATCCATAAGTGGGTCCAATACGGCAACTTGTAGAAAACTAAGAACCGTCGCATTTCATTTGGATTTGACTCCATGTGGTTCATTTTTAGCTCGTACTAGCTTTGGGCATTCATTCATGTTGGAGGTTATCAAAGAAGATCTTCCCTCAGTTCATGACCCTTTGATAAAAAAGCGGTGTGTCCTTGATATACCATCTTCTTCATGATTCGTGACCTTCGGGAGTCTAACTATGGCCCACACAATGGATATGCATGATAACTTGAGGTAACCAAACCTGTCCCAATAGCTCTATCTAGTGAATACAAACTTGAACGAGCTATGATAGATATTACCAACGAGAATGGAAGCCTACTACCTTGAGCACTCCCTAAATCCTGGAAAGTCATGTATGGTCCACATGAGAATGGATCCTATATTGGTAGACCATCGACCATCACACTTGCTCATATTTTCCATGGCGACACCCTCCTCCCACAAAATCTTAAGCTCATCAACTAATGGATGAAGATACATGTCCATATTCTTGACTTTGTAGCGTCCAAGAATGAGCAAGCTAAGGATGAGGTGTCCTTTCTTTTTAGAAAGCCATGGAGAGATGTTGTAGTTAATAAGGACTACATGCCACACAATGTAAGAAGTTGAGTCCAGACCGAATGGGCTCACACCATGCATAGCAAGATCGAGTCTGGCTCTCTGGCAAAGCTTGGAAAGGTAGAGTTAATGTGGCTCCATGTGCATGAATTCCCTGATATTCGTTGGACTCCATCTGTGGATCTATTATGTGCATGCCACATTGTCAAGTTGGCCATGTCGGAGATACAAAACATGTGATGTATATGGGGGATAAGCGAAAAGTGTTTAAGAAATTTTTGAGGGATGGTTTGCCCTTGCAAGTCCTGTCGATACCTGTGAGCACCACACTTTGGACATGTCTCCATAGTCTCGCATTCTCCTTGAAATAGTACGCAATCGTTGGCACATGAATGGATGCTGTTGCAGTCCATGCCAAGCTTTCGTATAACATGGTATTTACAAGTGGTAATATATGATACTTTAGCAATCTGAAAATAAATCATAAAACACCTTGAAAAAGTATACTTTTTTAAAGCCGAAAAGAAATCAACAAAGCGTACACAGAAGGTACCTGAACAACTCAGTCACACTTGCATTGCTCCACTCGTATTTTGCTTCCTCTCTAAGTGGATTAGATATTTTAATATCCATGGGTATCAATGTATCAATCATTGCCTCCATCTCAGGCTCCAAGATTGTAGGAAAGTTTGAAAGGCTGATTATCTCCTCTGGTATTGACGGTATAGATTGGGTAGTGCCTTCCAAGTGGTGGATTGGCTCAAGCACTCCATCCATCGCATGCCCAGGAACTCTTCTAATTGGCCGCAAAAGTTGCACTCCTTCTTGGGATGAGACATCACCTCCCCTAATAAATTTTATGGCCACATCCAATATTTTTGTATATGATATTCAATTAGTTGCAAATACAATGCATGATTGATATACACTTTTCTTACCGTTTGCTCAAAATCTGAGATTGCCTGATCGATGATCTCTGATTGAAACTCGCCAAAGCATTGTACATGTTCTACAGACAATTGATGTTTTCGTCTAATTGCCATCTTACATTGAGAGCAAGGACATAGGACATGATGATTAAGATATGCCTCGCGATCTTGAACATCACGACCTTTATCGTTTTCCATTTGGTCTACGTTACGACAAACAATTTGTTTTTATTATCATTCTTTTTTTCTTTCTTAAATTGTTTGAGAAGGGATTTCTTCTCTTGTAACTCAACAAAATTAACGTATGTAAATTCTCCACCCACCTACGGACATGCTTACAATATGTAAAGTCTAATATGCTATGCATGGGGGCGAGAGACTAGCTACCCTATATCGGAGTATTCCACATCCCGTGGTATTGCACCGAACCTTGCTACATTTTTTCCTTTGTGTATGACTCGATATGTAGGGCATAGGAGGAGGTAGCACAAAGCATGTCAATAACACCATCCATTCACCTCCAAGTCCAATCTCCTATATGTGTGTGTGTGTGTACTTACTACTACTACTACTACTACTACTACTACTACCACTACTACCACTACTACCACTACTACCACTACTACTACAAACAAGAAAAGAAGAAATTAAAAAACAAGATCTTAACCTCTCTTTGTTTTTCATCCATTCCTTCTCCTCTCTCCCTCCCTCTCTCTCTCTTTATCTCTTCCTCTCCCTCTCTCATTTCCTCTCTTTCTCCTTCAATACACATCATTCTTAACAAAAACAAACTAAAAAAAGGAGAAAAAACAAGAACAAGCCAAGAGAAAGCAATGCACTCACTGCAAAGGTCCGAGGATGGATTTGGCAGCTCCTCTTCGTGAGGACAGCTCCTCTTTGCCTTTCGTGCACTTCCTCCTCTTCTTTGCAAACAACGGTAGCGGCGGTGAGAAGCTCTCCTTCTCCCTCTTTCTCTCTTTCTCTTCCTCTCCCTCCCAAATCCACGATGTAGTTCACGCTCTCTTTCGCTCTTTTGTGCAAAATGCCGCGCTTGGGTTTTGGCTCTTTTTTTTTGTCTAAGTACCATCGCTATTTGCGTCGCAAATGCGATGCAAATAGTAACGACTATTTGTGACACAAATAGCGACGCTGCTAATTTCTCTCTATTTCTCTCTCTCCTTCCGCCCCTCTCTCTATGTCTTTATTTGTCTCTTCCTCTCTTTCTCTTCTTTTTACTTTACTTCCTATCTTTACCTCGCCCTTCTTTTCTACCTCCTGCCTCTCTTTTCCTTTCTTCTCTCTCCCTCTTCATTTCTCCCTTCCCTCTCCCTCACTTCATTTTCTCTCCTTCTCTCTATTTTTAGTTTTTCTCCCTCTCTATTTCTCTCACCACCCCTCTTTCTCTCTTTTTTTTCTTTCTTTGTTTCCTCTCTCTTTATTTCTCCCTCCCCTCCTCGCTCCTTTATTGTTTCTCTCACTCACCCTCCTCTCTCCCTTCCTTTATCTCTCTATTTCTCTCTTCCCCTCCCTCTTTGTTTCATTTCTCTCCTTTCTCTCCCTCTTTCTCTCCTTTCCTTCTTCTCCCACCCTGCCTTTCTCTCTAAATGCATCTCTCCCCCACAAACAAAAATAAAGAAAGAAAAAAAACACAAAAACAAAGCAAGATGAGGCAATGTACCTACCTCAAATGCTCAAAGATGAAACCCTTTGTGCCTCTCTTTCTCAGTGGCTTCCCTCTCATCTCTTTTGCACCATTCTCCTTCTTCACATATGGCGGCAATGGTGGCAAGCTCTCCCTCTCTCTGTTCCCCTCTTCCTCTTCCTCTCCCTCTCAAAGCTTTGAGCTCTCTCACTCTCTCTTTCATTCTCTCTCGCAAATGCTTTCAAAAAATGCTGCATTTATATTTTTGACACTTTTTTTTCTCAAATTGGCATCACTGTTAGTGCCACTATTTGTGTCTCTAATAGCATCAATATTAGCATCATAAACAAGAAATAGAAATGCTAATAGTGGCGTTACTATTTTTTGTCAGAACCATCCATTGTTATCGTCCCCCATTTGCTTGTAGTGTAAACCCATCCAAATTCTCTCCAAATTCTCACACTCAAAAACCCTATCAATTTTGGTAGATGAGCTCTAGGCACTAGAATAGAACAAATATTTTAAGGTATGTGAGAAAAAGTGAATACCTCCATCGGTGTTACAATCTCTCGAATCACACACCCAATCACATATAAATAGAATATAAATACTCTACCATGTAACTTGCTTCAATATCTCTATGAAATACTATCTTTCAACAAGAAGTAAGAACTCCCCATTTTCAATCTTCAATTCTCTTAATGTCTATACTAAAAAATTATGACCAACATTTGTAAGATCTCTCAAGCTTGATTACTTTGCAGCCCTCTTCATCTACTCATTACTATTTAAAGGCAATGGTCTTGCAACAAATTTCACTTTTGCAAGTTTAGTTTACATCTAATGGTTGTTATGTAGAAGATTTCAAAAATTATTACAAGTTGATTGCAAAAGAGAAACATGTTGGTAGATTGTTTACTCTTGATGTAAGTTCGCTTAAAATGCATGCTACCATGTTTGCACAAGGTTTAGGTGTTATGGGTGATATTGAAATTTGGCATAAGAGAATTGGTCATATGAATGTGCAATGACTAAGAGCAATGTAGTCAAAACAGATTGTGGATGGCTTACCAAGTTCAAGGCTGATGGGATGCATAAAGTATGTGAAAACATGTCAATTTGAAAAGCAATCAAGGCATATGTTTAGACATTAAGTGCGTGTATGCAAGAAGTCATTTGGATTGATACATTCTAGTGCATGGGGTTCTACAAAGACTGTAACTTTGAGTGGTTATAGGTATTATATTTCCTTAATTGATGATCATACTCGTAAAGGATGTGTTTACTTTATGTGTGAGAAAAGTGAGGTGTTCACTCACTTTAAAAGATTTAAGGCTTTGGTTGAGAAGGAGTTTAGGTTTTATATTAAATGCCTAAGGTCAAACAAAGGGTGAGAATATCTCTCCAATGAGTTTTTTGACTTTTTGCAGAAAAATGGTATTTAGAGGCATTATACATGTAGATATACTCCATAGCAAAATGGAGTTTTTGAGCGAAAAAATAGGCATATTGCAAAGATTGCTCATACACTAATGTTAAAAAGAAAATTTTATCATTACTATTGGGCTAAAGTAGTTGCTACTACTGTATAAATTATGAATAGGATACCACTATTGATGTATATGATATGATACATGAAGAGAAGTTTACTGTAGGTAGAAAGCCAAATCTATTCCATTTGAAAGCATTTGGATGTATTGCTTATATGCATATTCTTGATGAGTTGCATAGTAAATTGGATCCCAAAGTAGAAAGATATGTATTTGTTAGATATTCCCTTTAATAAAAGGGATATAGATATTATAGCCCTATTACATGTGAGCTGAGAGTTAGCAAGGATGTTGTTTTTTATGAAATGAGTAGCTAGCATAGTAATGTGTAGAATATAGTTGGGGCCGATGAGCATGAGGGTGTGGCTATGTAGAAAATAGGTCAGAAGTCACACATGTTGAGTAGACTATAAGAGTCTCCTAGTCATGATTCTTTTGATAGACCTTGGAGTGGCAAATTGAGGTCATAGGTTACTCCACCAAGTACATCACAGATGTCAAGAAAAGATAAAATGAAAATTGAGGACTCACCTATTGTGACAAATATATCATCAAGTTTCTCTCATATTGATGATGCTTCAGATGGCTCTGAGCACAGATTGGATTAGGGGTTTGGGATTCCTTCTATTAAAATAGTTGGCGTGTGGAAGTCACAAGAGGATGCTAAAGCACCTGGTAATCATCGAGGTCCATGCAAGTCAAGTAGAGCACAAAGACAAACATAGTGATTGACATATGATAGCTATGTAGCTCATCACTATGCATACATAAATAAGGTTGTGCAGGATGTGGAATCCACTTATTTTGAGGTTGTAGTGAATAATGATTATTGGAAACATGTTATGGATGAAAAAATGGCTCCATAGCATATTGCAGGATGTTGGTGCCCTTACCTAAAGGCAAGAAAGCTATTAGCTGCGAATGGGTTTACAAGGTCAAATGAATCTATTGAGCACTATAAGGCATGACTGGTTGTCAAAGGGCATGCACAAACTCATGGTATTAATTATGAGGAGACCTTTGCTCTAGTGGCTAAAATGGCCACTATAAGGGCTATTATAGTAGTGATTATATCAAAATATTGGATCATGCATCAAATGGATGTTAAGAATGCCTTCTTGTAGGGAGAGTTATAGGAGGAAGTTTATGTGAGAAACCACCTAATTATGTGAATGAGAATCATCTAAATTATATATTTAGGCTTCATAGGCCTTGTATAGACTGAAGCAAGCACCTATGGCATGGCATGATAGGATTATAGAATATCTTTTTAGCATTGGATTTTAGAGAGCACATACTGATCACTCACTCTATGTATGTGAGAGTGGTGTAGATATTGTAGTCATTACTATATATGTGGATGATCATTATGGATGATAGTGAGACAAAGATTGATAATGTGAAGGATATTCTCAAGACTGAATTTGGGATGAAAGATGGAGAGAATTTATGCAACTTGCATGGAAGCCACATTTAGATACAGTGCAATGCACATTACGCTATGTTAAGTCCACATTGGACTATACCTTATTCTATAGTGCAAATGCACCATTACATAGATGCAAATTGGGCTAGTAGTATTTCAAAAAATAGATCTACCAATGGTTTTATATTTTTCTTTGGGAATGGTGTTGTTACTTGGAGTAGCAAGAAACAACAGATAGTTGCCTTGTTTAATACAAAGGTGTTGTAATTGCAACATGTGAGGTAGCTTGGTTATGCAAGCTACTTTGTGATTTGGGGATGCAAGTGGATAAGAAGCTTATCATCTACTGTGATAACCTTATTAGCATTCAATTAGATACTAGGAACCTAGTGTATCATCTATCAACCAAACACATAAAGGTCCATCACCATCTCATTCGAGAGTGGGTTTTGGTAGGTGATATTGAATTGGTTTATGTCAGCATAGAGGATTAAATTGTTGACATTTTTGTCAAGGCCTTGGGAGCTGAGAAGATTCAATGCTTCAGGATTATGCTTAGAGTTTACGAGCTCATATTGAGCTTGAGGGATAGTATTGAGATGTTGAACTCTACATGAGCTAGTATTGAGAACATGCCTTGGTAATGTGGCACAATATTATTTAGTGGTGTGTTAGGTGACTGACATGATGATATGCTAGTGATTCGACATTTGAACCACATCCACGTAATCCATCCTTAGTTATGGCACATTAATTGTGACAAGTCTTATTTCCTAGTAGATTCACATTTAGTAATCATGTATACATACATTGTGGTACTTTCATATTAGTCTTTTATCATGTTGTAGACTTATTCCTTTTGTGTGGAAGAAGAAGAAGATTTTAGCCCTATCTCTCTATGTTCTCAAGTCTCCATCGCTTTTGTGTGTGTGCTCTTGGGTTCTTCATCTCTCTTCCTTCTTGTCTATTTTTAGAGTGCTTTCGTGGTTGCTATGCAGATACAAATGCAGTGCCCCCTATTGTCAATTAACTAAACACCCACTACTCATATTAGCTATAGCTATAGGCATTGCCACTCATGTGATGCCTAGATTTGCTTAGCCATCTAGGAGTGACATCCCTATGGGTGTCACTCTTATAGGTACATAGATGTAACTGGATCTTCTATTATCCTAAGGAGCATATTTCTAGGTGGAAGAGGACATATACAAGTCATGATACACCACCAAGAAAGATATCAGAATGACATGGTTTGACTTCACTCATAAACAAGCTCTATGCATGTGATAGTCTGATATATCATGTGTGTTGGATGATCTGTTGTATCTAGATGAGCTTTTGGATGGTGACTAGCTATAGAAGCTTGAATTGTTGGAGCACCCTTCTCTTTTCTGGCCTTGTGCTCCATATATACTTTTTCCCCTCATTGTATGCATCTTACTTTTATACCTACTTTTTTCCTTCATTGTACGTATATGACTCACATTTATTATATTTATAAAGACTTTTTCCTATTGTTGCTCTACCCTATTGCCCAATGCAACTCTATATTAGTCATATTATGATTGTACTTTTTCAAACATTGAATCAATGGATTACTTGTTTCTGGTGCGCAGATCAGTCGCAGATAGCTCACGTGGTGAATCCCGGAAGGTCCCCAAGAACAAAGTACTCTACTTTTTAGCACAAAAACCCATGTAAAAGCAAGCACGACATGAAGCAAGAGACAAATTGGGTTCAATCTCCCCCATGCCTTGTGTGAGCGCTTCACAAAGCATGTATTTAATGTATATTTCCAATCTTCATGCTCAAAAATAGCCCAATTACAAAAATATGACAAGCTTTTAGCTTTTGAGTTTGCTTTCTACCAAAAATAAGAAAATAAAGCTAATGGACGGTGCCCATAGAGTCTGGCACGCCCAATCTCAATGTGCAAATAGAAATAACATATCCAGGCGCATAAGCGCATACAAAATAATAATAAATAATCGATGTCTCTATAGACATAACAAAATATAGGCATGGCGCCTATCAAAATATAGTCGAAAACCCGCTAGACTCCAATGCTTTCCTTCGCCACTGCTGCTATCTCTACACATCAACTGAAGCATTCACAATCGTTAGTAAAATAACACAATTAAACCAACATAATAGTCGAAAACCCGCTAGACTCCAATGCTTTCCTCCGCCACTGCTGCTATCTCTACACATCAACTGAAGCATTCACAATCGTTAGTAAAATAACACAATTAAACCAACAAAAGTGAATACCTAGCAGTCTTCAGCTACATAAATAAATCAATTGGTTAGAAATAAATCCTAACCTTAATTCATTACGAGTGCGCACTCTAAACTCATAAACGTTTATTAATTTAATATGCATTTTGCGGAATCACCTGCTATGGAATCACCCATGTACACACTAAATTAATGAAACGCCCGAAAAGGACAGGCGTCCCCATCAACTTCTCGCACAAAGAATCCTCTTTGCGTATGAGCCCCGGTCATCTAAGTTTACGGAATCCACCGTAAAACCTCACGGAATCCACCGTGGAATATGCCTCCTGGCATCATACCCCCGGGGTGGGATAGCAATTGACCTCAATTGCTATTAGCTCAATGTGGAGCTAACAGAGTGGGGAAAGCATTTAAGTCTCTAGCGTGCATCCATTGTGCTTCCTCTACAGGATGGTTCTTAAATTTCACTAGATATCTAGAATACCTTCGGCCAGTTCTAGTGGTCATGTAGTCAGTGTCTATAATGGCTTCTGGTTCAAGTATTTCAGTCTCTTCTTCTAGTAAAGGTGGGTTTTCATAGACAGGGTGGATAGGTAATTGTCCTCTAAATGGTCTCAATAAACTAATATGAAATGTATTATGAATTTTCCAATGGGATGGCAGTTCTAACTTGAATGCATTGTCATTAATCTTATGAATGATTCTAAATGGTCCGTAGAATCTAGGAGCTAATTTGACAACTGGATGTCTATCTACACTTTGCAGTCTACGCTTTTCTATTCTAAGCCAAACATAATCATCAACTTTGAAATTCATGGCTTGTCTTTTCTTGTTGGCTTGTTTGGTATATGATTGTTGGGCTTTAGCAATCATATCCTTTACTTCATCAAAAATAGTGTTATGCATAACAGCAATATCATCGGCACTTTGTATTCTATTAGACAAAGAGGCAACATGTGTAGATAATCTATATCCATAAATAACTTCAAAAGGTGCTTTCTTTGTAGATGTGTGCGGTGTATTGTTATATGCAAACTGTAATAAATGTAAATGAGTATCCCATGTCTGAGGTTTAGAGATAGTGTATGCACGTAAAAGATCTAGAATGGTGCTATTTGTGGCTTCCGTTTGTCCATTTGTTTCTGGATGAAATGCAGATGAGAAATCAATCTTTGTGCCTAGATTTGCAAATAGTGTAATCCAAAAATTATTACAAAATCTAGAATCTCTATCTGAAATAATCACTTTCGGCAATCCATGGTTAGTAAAAACAGTTTTAAAAAATAACTGTGCTGCTTGTGATGCTGTTAAAGTTTTCTTATATGCAATGAAATATGCTTGCTTACTAAATCTATCTACAATTGTCCAAATCATGTCATGGTTAGATTTAGTATTTGGTAAACCAGTAATGAAATCCATAGATATATGTTCCCAAGGTTTAGATGGAATAGATAAAGGCATTAATAATCCATACTGTTTACCATGATGTCTCTTTATTCTTTGACAAATCAAACATTCAGAGACAAAATTAGATACATCTGCATCCATATGCGGCCAATAAAAATCTTCAGTTAACATGCGTAATGTAGAGATGATACCTCTATGACCTTGATATGGGGGACAATGAATTTCATTCAAAACAAAAGATCGGAATGGAATAGTAACACACAGTCTCTTTTCAAAGAACATGAATCCATCATTATATGACAATGAATCAACAGGAATGAAATTATTTTGAACTAATTTTCGCCAATCAGAATGAAAAGTAATATCCTGGTGATATGTGTCTTTCATAGCAATTAAAGAATCAAAAGATATGATAGAAATGTTATGAATTGCAGGTCTTCTACTTAATGCATCAGCAACTACATTTTCTTTTCCAGGTTGGTTGAATGATAGGATGGAAACTTTGAATGAATGAAGCCCATTTGATATGACGGTCAGAAATTTGGGGTTGGCTAAGTAGATGTCTAATGCTTTGCTGGTCGGTCTTTATCATGAATTCTGAACCCATTAAATAATGCTTCCATTGTTTTAATGCTTGTACAATTGCTAAGAGTTCCTTGTCATAAGTGGAATATTTAAGCTCAGAGGGTTTCAGCTTAGAACTAGAATATGCTATTGGATGGTTGTCTTGCATAAGCACGGCTCCTATTCCTGATCCGCTAGCATCAGTCACAACTAGAAAGAATGGTCTGTTAAAGTCAGGCAATTGTAGAACAGGGGCATTGGTCAATGCACGTTTGAGTAAATCAAAGGATTTCTGCTGGTTTTCAGTCCATTGATAAACAATGCCTTTCTTAAGAAGTTTGGTCAGTGGTAAAGCAAGTAATGAGAAATTACGTACAAACTTCCTATAGAAACTAGCAAGACCAAGGAATGAGCGTAATTCATGTACATTTTTAGGAACAGGCCAATGCAATATTGCATCAATTTTCTTAGGATCAACTTTTATTCCTTCTTTTGATACAATATGACCTAGATATTCTATTTCTGTCTTTAAGAATTCACTCTTGTCAGGATTTGGAAACAATTGATTTTCTTTCAGTAATTGAAAAACTAATGATAAATGCTCATAATGCTCTTTTTCACTTTGACTGAACACTAAAATATCATCAAAGAAAACAATGACACAATATTGATATTTTAGAAAAATACGGTTCATCATTCTACTGAAAGTAGCAGGTGCATTAGTTAATCCAAATGGCATGACTAAGAATTCGTAATGGCCAAACTGTGTCCTGAATGCAGTCTTAAATATGTCGGATCTATCTAACCTCACCTGATGATATCCAGACTTAAGGTCAATTTTACTAAATATAGAAGATCCTTGCAGTTTGTCCATAAGGTCATCAACTCTAGGTATAGGATATCTATTCTTTACAGTGATCTTGTTTAATGCTCGGTAGTCAATACACATCCGATAAGTATTATTCTTTTTCTTGACTAAGAGCACAGGTGCACCGAATGGAGAACTGCTAGGTCGAATTAAGCCTCTATTTAGTAATTCTTCTACTTGACTCTGGATTTCTTTTTGCTCTATTTGATTGTGCCTATATGGGGCTTTGCAAGGTGGTTGTGTGCCAGGTATTAGGTCAATCTTATGGTCTTCTGGACGTGATGGAGGTAAACCTGGTGGTAGGTCTTCTGCAAAACAGTCCTTAAAATATGCAAGAAATTCCTTATGCCTAGGGTGCATATGATTTTCCTTTGCATGCAATTCATTCACCCAAATGAGATATGATTTAGTATTCTTGCGTAGTGCACGTTTTGCTTGAGTATGCGAAAGCAGTGGAAAAATATGAGATGCATGCATACCAAACAATGTAATAGATTTTCCTTGAAAATTTATATTCACTGTGTGTGTGGAATAATCTATATTGGGATTATGTTGGTGTCTCCATGGCATTCCTAGAATAATGTCGCTAGACTGTAATGGGACAACTAAAAAATTTCTTCTTTCAATATATGGATCAATTTGAATTTCTAAATCTTGAACTTCTTGTGTGCCATTGTACCTAGTGCCTAAAAATGCAGCTTTTATGCGATAGTGCGTAGGTACTGTATGCAATTTCAATTCCTTCACCAATTTTGCTGAAATAAAGTCATGCGTACTACCGTCATCATGCAATATAGTTCTTTCTTTTCCATGCACCATACATTTCATAGTCAACAATGAATGTGAAGTAGGCATACCTGGTAAAGTGTCGGAAGTAGTAGTAGGTTCATCTTCTTCTTCAGTGAAATCCGGCATATCCTCATGCTCATCTTCGTCCATAGCTCCAAGGTAGTTGATATGTGCTGATGGCTTCTTTGAATGACAATTTGCTGCGAGATGCCCTGGCTGGTGACACTTGTAGCATACTATGGGCTTGGCTTTGGTCACATTATTTGCAATGACTGGGAGTCTGGGTATATTTGGATTTGCTTGTTGAATAGGCTTAGGATTTGGATTGACAGTGGATGGTAATGCAGGTAGTTTAGGCCAATTCTTGCGGAAAGATGGTGATGAGAAACGACCTGGATTAAATCTTCTGAAATTTGAATTGAATTGTTTAGATCCATAATTACCGTTTGCTTGGAATGGCTGTGGTCGTCGATCTCTTCCGCGTAACTTATCTTCAGTGTCGTGAGCTAAGGAGATGGCGTCTTCAAGGGTAGCAGGCTTGAACATATTCACCTCAGCGTAGTAATGTCCAAGAATTCCAGACATATACTTCCGCTTATGTGTCGTCTCTGGTACGTCTTCAAGCATGGGTAGCTGTAGGAGTGCATTCCAAAAACGCTCTGTATACTGTGGAATAGGCTCACGATCGCGTTGTTGAAGTAAATCCCATTGCTTGATAGCCTTCTCATGAAATTGCGGTGGAAGGAAATTTTGCATGAACTTCTTCTTGAAATCTTCCCATGTAGCAGGACATTCTATACTCTTGCGGACTACAGTCCACCAAAGTGATGCTCTGTCTATCAGATGATTAGTAACACACTTGATTTTATCTTTCTCGGGATAAGTTTCCTCATGGAAATAGTCATCAAACTGGCTAATGAATGATAAAACAGTCTTTCCTTCTCTTATGCCATTGAAAGTGCGAAACTTGAAACTTCGTTTACTTATCTTGGATTCCTTGCGAATGGTTTGTGCTTCAAGAGTGGCGTCGATGGTACGGCGAATTAGATCTTCAGCTTGAGGTTCTTCTTTATCAGTGGACGCTTCTTGTAGCTTTGTCAATTGCGCTTGTAAGGCTTGCCTAGCTCTTCGCTCTTCTTCCAATTGCAGCATGATAAGATCAAGCTTTTGTTCCATGGTAGGCTCGGGTAGATCGTCTTCAGTCATAGGATCATCCATATGTGGGGTAGTCATCCTGTAAAACTCAACAAACCTTTCTCACTCAAAATCAGTTAGCGGGATGAGCGTAGCTCAAATTTGGGGTTACAAGGCTATGTATTTTTGGGTATTTTCTTCTTCAATTTTTAGAAATTCTGCAATATTTCTGTCTCCGTTTGCTGAAAGTACTTCAACGAACTTGTAGATAGGTAGAACAGCTTGCTGCGAACAACTTTCCAGTTCAGAGTTTTTGCATACGAACAAGTCTTCTATGAGTTTTAAGCACTAGTCAGTTCTGATTTAGTCTGACTTGCAGAGTTACAGACTTAACAAACTTGCAGAGTTGTGGACTTGCTGGACTTAGGCCGACTTGCAGAACTTGATTCCAAGTGACTTACTGAACTTGACTTCTGGAGTGCGTGACCCGGAGTATATCGACTTCTCTGCCCTGTATAACTTGCAAAGTATGGAGTGACTTAAGCTTAATGAATTAAGCTTAAGCTTAATAAGCTTAAGTTATGGAAGGAAGAAGTATGGCAGCACGTCGTCAATTCGTGGGGGGGGGGGCCGTTTTTGCCTGCGTGGATTTTTCGGGGGCTCCTCTTGCAAGTCGACTTGGAGATTTTGAAGCTTTATATGCTTCTTAAGCTTAAGATTAAGCTTTAAGGTAATAATAAACTTGATTATGAAGAGAGCTTATCTCTGTTTGCAACGACTTGATGAAGAGAATGTATGAGTGGTCCTCCGCCGACAGAGCCTGGTCCTTCGCGATCTGACAGTGGAAACAGGGGTTCTTGATCGCCAGAAGTATGCCTGTATCGACGGTTCGCGACGAGATTGACTGTAGAGGCCGTTTGTTCCTGGAGCTCCTCCTTCGCCCGAGATTGGTAGCGATTGGAAGCCCTTGATCTCTGCTCCGCTCTAATACCACTGGTGCGTAGATCGGTCGCAGATAGCTCACGTGGTGAATCCCGGAAGGTCCCCAAGAACAAAGTACTCTACTTTTTAGCACAAAAACCCATGTAAAAGCAAGCACGACATGAAGCAAGAGACAAATTGGGTTCAATCTCCCCCATGCCTTGTGTGAGCGCTTCACAAAGCATGTATTTAATGTATATTTCCAATCTTCATGCTCAAAAATAGCCCAATTACAAAAATATGACAAGCTTTTAGCTTTTGAGTTTGCTTTCTACAAAAAATAAGAAAATAAAGCTAATGGACGGTGCCCATAGAGTCTGGCACGCCCAATCTCAATGTCCAAATAGAAATAACATATCCAGGCGCATAAGCGCATACAAAATAATAATAAATAATCGATGTCTCTATAGACATAACAAAATATAGGCGTGGCGCCTATCAAAATATAGTCGAAAACCCGCTAGACTCCAATGCTTTCCTCCGCCACTGCTGCTATCTCTACACATCAACTGAAGCATTCACAATCGTTAGTAAAATAACACAATTAAACCAACAAAAGTGAATACCTAGCAGTCTTCAGCTACATAAATAAATCAACTGGTTAGAAATAAATCCTAACCTTAATTTATTACGAGTGCGCACTCTAAACTCATAAACGTTTATTAATTTAATATGCATTTTGCGAAATCACCCGCTATGGAATCACCCATGTACACACTAAATTAATGAAACGCCCGAAAAGGACAGGCGTCCCCATCAACTTCTCGCACAAAGAATCCTCTTTGCGTATGAGCCCCGGTCATCTAAGTTTACGGAATCCACCGTAAAACCTCACGGAATCCACCGTGGAATATGCCTCCTAGCATCAGTTTCTGGCTAGCAATGTATTTATAGTCCATTAAATTATGATGTACAATCTTTTAAACTTAATGATATGATTTACTATAAATGCAATGTGGTAGAATACTATTCTCATCCCATGTGGCTAGAAGGGTGATAGTAGCACTACCACCCAAAATTTTAAAAAAATATGATCATCACTATTGGGCATAACAGATATTATTTCAATAATCACCATGATTATTAGTATTTTACTATAATTGTCACTATTAATATTGCTAGCAATGATTCTATGGTGTCATTAATAGTAAAGGTTTTTGTGAAAATTGAGGTAATTTATTCATAAACTAAAAATATAATTAGAAATGTCGGTATTATCCCTCTATATTGTAGCACTTGTTTCTAGCTAATTTTTATCATTCTAGTATATGTTCATCTGTTATTCTAGCTAATATTTCAATTTTTCCATTTTTAGTAGTAGATATTTTGATTTTCTACTGTTGATTTATTTTGGGGCCCCTTGTTATCTATTAGTTGGCTTTGTGTGCATTTCTGCTTTGTTTTTTGTCTATATGCATACAATTATTCATTTTTATCTCATTCATATTTTATTTATATGTATGAAACTACATGCAATTACTCATTTTTATGATATCTATATTGTATTTACATGCATGAAATTATTAGTCTTTATGTTGAATACCATATTAGAGAATTTGAAAATTTTCCAAGTCCCAATTTCAAATAAGTGATAAATATTTGACCACATGGCTAAATCTTGATCTACATTTGAAAGTGGGGTTTGGGAGGGTAGCTTATAGTATTTAGGGTAGACTCCTCCTCTAACAAAGCCAACAAGATTTGACCATGTGGTCAAACAATAAAGGTATTGGGTGTTCCCAAAGTGAATGGAAATTTCCAAATTCCATAATATAGTGTTGTGTATAGAGAAAATTTGTGAATCATTCTTTTGACATTGTGTTTATGATAACATCATTATAATTTTTAATATTAAGTTTATGATATTACAAATTATGTAAGTGAAAGTTATATGGAAGAGAATGATCTACACTTCTTGGAGACTATATATTCAAGCAAATGTAAATACAAGGGTGTTGTAACTCCTTTCATGAATGCCTTCATACAGGCTATTATAAGTTTAGGAGTGATGTAGCTCCTTTAAACCTTGTAATTTTATATTTGAAAGATTCATATAATACTAAATATATATGGAGTTGTGGGTTTCTCCGTTTAGCCACCAAGGGTTCTTTCATCCACAGTTAGGTTTTTATTTGAGTGAGGGTATTGTACTATATAAAATATATCTATATATAGCATCCTCATCCCCTCCATATAATCCTATCTTGTATGCTCAGTTAAATCAAACACTAGATAGTATACTTGATCAACAAAGTCCAAAATTGCCATTGCTTGAGCTCATTCTTGTAAAAGTGGTGTTCTCATCAACTTGAGCTTGCTTGAGAGATGTGTGTCATCCATGTCTATAGCTAAGCAACAAAATATAATAGGTATACTTCAATCTAATCCAACTTCCTATAGGACCACATCACTACATACTAGCATCCTACCTCGAGATCTGGGCATGCCATCATAGTTGTAATATGATGTTGATTGATAAGATTGTGATGAAAGAGGAATTACATAGAGCTACTTGCTTTACAAGACCTTACTTCCTTTATTATTGAAATGATTACTTACCTTGTGGACTAGTTACCAAACCAACTGACTTGAACACTTTTGTTAAATTGGAATAGAGCCTAAATTTACATAACTTGTGGAATTTGGGATTGAAAAATGTGGTCTTTTATATAACTAATCCTAGTTAACTTGTACAATATTCTCCATTGTTTCACTCAATGTATTACACTAGTAGAGTTGAAAACCCTCAAATTTGAGACAGTGTTACATCTCATTTGAGGCCAAGCTTAGAGCTATGAGCTTTACATTTTTATTCTAGGTATGATGGTAAAACACAATAAAGTTTTCATCACCTCTTTCTATTCTTGTCACTACATGTTACTCTCAATGCTTCATCAAGTGAATGCAAGACCATGATAGATCATATAATCGATAAAACATGACAAAGTTTTCATCACTTCTTTCTATCTTGTTTCACTACATGATACTCTCAATGTTTTAGTAAGTGAATTTAGGATCACAATAGATCACATTGGTGACAAAGTGTAGCAATGAAAATCCAAGACTTAAAAAATGGCATTAGCACCAAATTTTGTCCTAAAGATCTCAAATTCTAGGCATATCTAGAGGGCAGATCATTAGAACATCAAGCTACCAAGTTTATGCTTAGAGACTCCAACAAGACACAGAAATATTAGAAGCCATTAACAATGATATCCCAAATCTCTTTAATCCTATCATACCATGGCTTCAACATCCAATAATCATCTACTTCTTGAGGAGAAGTTACAAATTGCTTCATAAATCAACCCACAAGTCTCGATTAATATTTTGGTTTTTCTTTAAGAATAATTAACTTTAATAACAACAAGGCATTATGCTTTCAATTGCTATGATTTGTATATTCAATCTTCAATATGCACACTTCAGTGCACACCTTTAGTCTTTGAACCAAATTTACTATTTGGAGTATGCCTTTAGATCTTTCATAAATCCATTTATCTTTGTAAGGGTGCATTTAGTTGCATAGTAGTGTAATTATTTATAGCAAGGGAAAGGATAATAATAATAATAAAAGAAAAAAATAAGAATATGTACACACATGCACTACACTACACCCAGGGATCCTCAAGTTTAGATGTGTTCAATGACTCTAGTCACTCAGGTCCATCTCTAAACCCCTAGCTAATTTTCCATTTTTCCCACATATATAATACTTTAGGCACATGAAGGTCATGACATACCTAAGGACAATGATTTCTTTTTTCAAAGTCTACCCTTAAGAGAGTGATCATTATTTGGTAAGAGACCCTCAACTTGAGAGGTATCTTATCGCATGTTGCTATGTTCTTTTGTATGGATATGTATGGGTGGGTACCCATGCTTTTTCTTTACAGAAATGGCCATTTTAGGTTATTAAAACTCAAAATTTGTGCCAAAATTTTCAATATTAGCTGATGATTGTGATTTTGGGGGACTAAAAAATGACCCTGTTTTCACTTGACTTTTCTAGGGACCCATATTTTTAGCCTAGAAAGTCAAAATTCACCTAAATAAAAACATTGCATAGGGAGTAGTTGATCTAATGGAGAATCATATGCTTCAGGAGCTTCTTGGATTGGACTCCATCTTCTATCTATCCCACCTTTTAGATTTTCCCAAAATCTTCTTCAATAAATTCATTTTTCCTTAACAACAAAACTTATTTGCATAATCATCACTTCAAGGTACCATGCTTTATCGGCTTGCTATCATTAATCGAAGACTCCCATGTAACCTTCTTCTAACTATATATTAGCCTATGTACGCATGCACACTCACGTAATATTTGCACCGTAATCTGTACATGGTTTTTGGTCCTCAAGTGTGGGACAACACTTTATGCTTTCTTGAAATTTAATCCATCCCATACCAACAATATCATATGTCATGTGCACACATAGAAACCTATCTTATTTTCTTAAAAAGTGAATACATGTGAGGTTTTACTTCACAGATACAATAGTTTATGGAGATGCATGAGCCATCACTTCTGCATCCACATTAAATCTTCTATTCTCTACAACCTCGTATTCTTTTTCTTGGTCATTCAAGCTTTATCCACAAGAAAGAATTAGCATTCAAGAGTCTTACCCTCACCAACACCATCTTTTATAAGTTTTTCACCCACAACTTTCCTTGCCATCTACCATAGTACCAACTCATCATTGTATGTATTGTCAATAAAACATAATCTTCTTCATGAAGAGTTCTTCATTGTCATCCTTGCCATCTACCATAGTGACAATTCATCATTGTCTATACTATCAATCAAAACATAATCATCTTCATGAAGAGTTATTCATTAGTAGTAGCAAGAGGAATTACTCTTCCATTAGATAACATTACTTCTTGAGGACTACTTCCTTATTGATTATTCCTAGCACTACATGTCTACCTTTGATGTGAGTGCCATGGGACTACTGACACTTGTCGTAGAGGGTTATAATGTCAATAGTAAATGTGAAAGGCTACTTAAAAGGAAAAATGAGAGAAGGTCAAAGCAAGTAAAAGCACAAGTATTGGGATTATCGTTACAACGATATTGTTTTTTAAGCTTGAGTGTATGATTTTTTAATATTTTTATTATTTTTGTACTTCAAAACACATGATTATTATAATTTTATCATTGTATGAGAGCTAAGCTTACTCTCGTACACATTGTATTTATCACTCGTAGTTATATCTATCACACCCACAATTTTTGGATGCATTGCCCATATGGAAATGAAAGTAGGTAGGATGCACAAAGAAGGATGCAAACTCTAATTGGTGTACTTGGTGGTGAACGCAAAGGAGCAACAACATCAGATCATGTTCTTTGGGTCATGAATCCATCTTTGATTCTTCAAGCTTTCGGACTACAATGGGAGAAGGTAAGTTGGTGAGTCCACTATACCTTGAAGCTAGTCTTATATTCTTGCTTTATTGGGTTGGAGAAAAGAATACATGACTTGTTAGAGTTAAGTGTCGAGAAGACAAGGTGAGAGATTGTTGCAAAAACAAGTTGTGGCTTTTGAAGCAATAGAAGTTCATTGAATGTCCCAACCATTGAGAATTTATCCCAACAACACAACATATCCCAACAACACAACATATCATAAAGAGAGTAGCTATCCTAGTTGGTAAAAACATATGGACAAATAGGGGAAGAAACACATCATAATAAATTAATAGAAAAGGAAAGAGAATAAGAATTTGCTAACCAAATGTTAGATGTGTGACATTAGAAGTATGATTCGACAATGCAATGAATTTAGGAGCTATTACTTTCTAGATGTAATTGACTTATGAGGACTAATATAGCTTACTCATGATGTATTCTAAGGTGAATCACATGTGACTTTTTGTAACCTTGATGTTGTTTAAGTTATGTCTCATATAAACTTTATCTTATTATGTTTCCTCTTAAAAAAATTTAAACATGGTATTATATCTCACTAATCCATTAAATATTGTAACCTTCACCTCCTACCTTACAAGGTTTACATTACAATTGAATATTGCAAACTTGACATCATGTTGAACTAGTGCTAAAATTTCACTAGCTTCATATTATACACAATCTCTTAACTTATTTGAACATTGAATAACATGTGTCATGCTTAACTTCAATGCAACATGATTGAGGCAAGATTTGAATGCTCGAAGAATCAAAGGTCTCATCATAGAATAACTTTATGGTTATCAATCTCATTAATGTAGTAGCATCCCTATAGCCTTTACTATAAGAATCATGGTACTTGATTGCTCACTCCCATAGGTCCTTTTTAGTTACTATGATCATTATAATAATATTATAAAAACCTTAAATTTGATCATTCTTCTAAAATTGCATGTGGGTTCTTTTGCTAATATCTTTAGAATAAGCCAATGTCTTAGGAGAAACTTGCAAGTTACCTAGAAGGTTTACAACTATGTTTGTCACCTTTTTTTCTAAATAATGTTTTCATCATACCATTAAAAAGATCATAAGCAATATGTTTTTAGCACTCAAATTTCATATGCAGTTTACTCAATAGTTTAAGAACATACTACTTCATCCATGTTCATATGCCAAGCTTGTGAACACCTTCATTACCATATTTGTATATGAACCTCAAACTAATAGAGAGCACTAGTCAACGGACATTTGACTCTAGATCTATGAAAATTCATACCTTCATTTTTTAGAACAAAAATCCTTTCATGAAAAGAGTCTAAAATTATATTATTATGGAATTATACTTCATGATGAATGTTCAACACCTGACTATGATTACTTCTGTGATTACATTTCTTAAAAGTGCACTAGGAGATAGAAAGTTTATGTACTTCTATGTGCATGTCTACATGTCTATATCTCTATGTATATTGCACTAGCCACAAGTTTCACAATTGCGTAATGTGTGTATCCACTTTGGTTTGCAAGATACTCCATGTAGCGACCCATCTAATCATGCTCATTGACGTAGCTTCTTAGACTTGTTGCAAAATGATTTCATTGTTTCCAACATTTGATTCCTTGTGTCTAACATTTGATCCCTTGTGTCTAACAATTAGATAACAAGAAATCAAAATTGGGATAGGTTTGCAACCACATATAATGCAATCGTTATTTCAATCCAACTTTTCTTGTGGATTACAACATAGCTTCCATGAACATGTTTAAAATTTTGAACAATCTGTAGAAGTACCATCTTATTTAAGAGTACCATGGTCATGAACTCCAAAAAGAGAAAACATAGCACTATATAGTTTTTTTGAAATACTTAGGGATATTATTACTTTCTATTTTAAGGGTTGTTTATATAAATAAAGAACACATTTGTTTAGACAAAAAAAGCTACATACAATTTTTAATTGAGTGGTTTCTTCTTTTGACCATTATGTCATTAAAGTATAGCACATCTTTTAATTATAGGTAGTGGCATTTTGAACTTTGAACCTTTAATCAAACATATATCACATCAAGATATTAATCATTGGCCCAATGCAGGGTGAATATATACTTCCAATTTGCTAGTAACATACCAAAGAGCCTATTTGGTAGAATCTAGAACTTGAAATGTGTCTATTATATCAAGCATTTTTAGAAGAGTTCAAGGTAGCTTGAGTTGACATTTTGAGTAGGAAAAATCATCTTCTTGGGTTATCAAGTAAGGGGTTATCGATTTTGTAGCTCTAACATGATTTTGTAGCTCTAACATAATAGTAGAGCTCCTAATCACTCCCCTAATAAACAAAACATGATGATGAACATTGTCAACACTACCAACATTGTCCTAGGTGCTATGGAAAGTTGAGTTGTTGAGAGCTGCAATCCTCCAACCATGGTAAAGTTTAGGGGCAAATTTTAGTCCAGTGGATATTTTTCAAAATTTGTTTGGATGTTATGGCTAATTTTTTGAGCCTAAAAAGTCAAAAAGTAGCTATTATATATGTAAATTTGGATGTTTTGATTAGAAATTCATCCCAAACCACTCAAAAACAAAGTTTTTCAACCTATCGACAGAAAATATTTACTCACCTATTTATGCTCAAAATCATGGGGGTCACTGAAATTTTTATCCTACCTCTAACATTCCAAGAATGATTAGGGCATTTAGTCTCGTAACTTTCTAACGATGTTGGGGGCCTTGCAGTTTGGGTGCTATCTTGAACAACAACATGAGTTGAAGTTCCTAACCGTCACGCAAAATTTTCGAGCGAGGGGATCACGTTCGTTTCCTTGGAGACAGCGAGGAGGAAAGGTATACGGTCGAGAAGCTTTCTATCCAGCTTGTTGCCTAAGAAGGAGGAAATTGGGAGGGCATTTTGAGGCTGCAATGAGTAACAATAGGGGGTGTTATCCATGATGACCACCCGTCGAAGGTCGCGGCCAAGGAGAGAGAGGTCCTTGACGAGGCCGCCCGGAGCGGGGGTGCATGCACCCCTATAGAGTCGGTGGCGCACCAGGGTCTGAGTCGGGTCGAGCATGTCGATGATGGGGTCAGCGTAGGAACGCACGCCAGCCGTAAAGACCACGACCTCGAAGGCGCGGGCCATTGACCGGAGGAACATGTCCACAAAAGGACGCTTCGACACGTAGACGTTGACAGGGAGCATGCAGCCATCGCCACTCTCCATGAGGAGCGAGAACGTCAGGTCAGAGTCGCCACACGGCAGATGGAAGACAGCGCAGACCAGCGTCTCATCCATGTCGAGGACGAGAGTGTTCTTGCCCTTGTCTTGCTTAAGCATAGGGGGCAGCAAGGGGGCAGACTTCCTGATATACTCATTACCATCATGACCATGGCTGCTCCTTGATGATAATGATGGTGACGATGATCGCCGCCATGGCAGCGAAAGCCGCGACCGTCTCCTCGTTGCTGCCGCCTGCCGCTCCTTCTTCTTCTTCATCATCTCCTGATACTGCTCTACACCTAGTATTTCCTCCGCCTGTTCTCTAGATATTGGGAGGTCATACATTGGATCAGTATCAACCCTAATTTCAGGCCTCAAGGCTCGGCCTGGCAGCCACCCCACGATGACCTTCCATGCCCTCGCCCTGTTGCTCTTTCTTCTGCCAGGCACAAGTCTGGAATTATTATCTGACCGGTCCTCCATTATGATATCACCACTCATGTTATCGTCGATATAAGGGGTGCTGTCTGACGTGGTCGACGGACTCCCCGTCCAGTCCGCCAGCACTTCCTCTGCGTTGATCATGGGTTCGTAGTATATTGACTCGCGCATCATTTCCAAATTCGAGTTGTCCACGTTCTTACTCTTCATCAAATCATCACGTGCGCACGTATTTGAGTCCTCCATGATTAAGTCCTCCATATCCCTACTGTACGCACGCGCCTCTCCCGCATGCAGAAAGGCGCCTGCGTGCATATAAAACGTGCAAGCCCTAATCAGCCGATTTTGCCGTCTAAAACTTCGTTTATAGCCGCATAATCTATTATTTATGTGATGTTCCTCTGACGGCGGTGCGCCAGAGAGCGATCGACTACGTGAGTGCTGCACTTATATACGTGTAGGGGAAGAAAAGATGGCTTGAAATACACAAGTTGAGACTGCTGCATCTACTGCGCCTAATTGAAGGACCTCTGTGCGATAGGATATATCTCCGGTACCATTCTCTCGGATCCTGCAACGATGATCAGATCCGCTACTCCAACGCACAAGATGAACCGGTGCTTCTGCACATCCCTCGTCTAGAAAAAGGAAAGAAAGCGATGTAAAACTGCGATAGCCTAATATATTACTATCTTGAAATACATAACTATAGTCCAAAAACACCCTGCCCCATTCTTCTCTAGCATACGTATCCCGAAGTAGGCCTTGGCCGACATTTAGGCCCATGACACACGTAGGTTGATTCGACTTGCGGAAGTGACCAGAGGCAGAGTTTTAAGAGCGTGATAAGTCTACTTCATTTGTTTCCTTTGTTTTCATGGAAGTGATCATGCCATATAAGTCTACACATCAGGTTTCCTTTGTTTGACATATCACAAAAGGCAATGCATACCCACCCATATCTACTCTTTCAATGCAATAGAATCGAACTACATGCATGATTTTCTAACATGAGTTGGAGGGCATGTTTAAAATTGCATGGATATACCCTCAAGAAAATATGTCACACTATAAGAGAATGCAAGTATAGATGAAAAAGGTTGATACTCATAAGAAGGTGTGTTTGACAACCCAATATATCACCTATTTAACCTCCCATGACCATGAACAAAAAATACAACCTTATAACCATGTGATCATCTGCGAATAAATGGGTTTTTTTTTTTTGCAATATTTAACAATCTATTAAATCTGACATATACTGAACTTAGGTATTCCAAACTCCCCTACCCCGAGAGAGAGAGAGAGAGAGAGAGAGAGAGAGAGAGAGAGAGAGAGAGAGAGAGAGAGAGAGAGAGAGAGAGAGAGATGTCATCAACGATGCTAGGAGGTGCTCAAGCTTGCATCCAAGGTATGGGAGTTGTCATCAAGTGGAGAGAACCCTCTTCTTAAAAGATCAAAGGTTTGACTTAGTTTGAATGTCACAAGAATCTATGCTTTGCTTCAATTTCTTTTGCTCATGTAAAGCTCATTTGTTGTTCTTGTTATTTGTTATTCAATGTTTAAGGATGTCAATTTTCTACTCATATGTTATGCTTCTTTCCAATGTTTAGATTAATAAATTTTTAGTAAATATTTTTTTACTATTTCTAAATGAGCTTATTAATGCTTGCTTAAAATTGTATCTAAATGCAATTAAAGCTATGCAACACTATTGCTAGGATTTATTTGTTCTAATTAAACACTTGTATTAATGGATTTTTGAATGCCTATTTAAAGAGTTTGATGAATGTTGAGCTTAATGCTTTGTTGAGTGGTTGGATAAATAGTTTTATGAAGGATCCATTAATGCTTTCTTGAAAGGTTTCTTTGCTCTAATTGCTATAATTGTTTAAATGCCTATTTTAACACTTTTGTAAGCACTAAGCTTAACACTTTGTTACATGTTGGAGTAAATAGAGAGAGTGTATTGAAATCTAGACAACATAACCAACCAAATATTTGTATTTTATGAAAAGAGAACAATAAATATGATATGTCATTTTTTTAAGGTGATATGGATGCAATTGTGTTATCTAGGGCTATTGTATATTCAACATGTATATTGTTATCTTGTGACATAATTCATGTGTACTTAGTTGTCTTTGTATTTGTCTTATCAATATAGGAATAATTCATGCCGAAGAATGTTATATATGATAGTTTTAAGATAGGGATACAAAATGATAAGACAGAGAAGTGTGAGGTGCCTCCTCCAACAGACCTGAAGGAGTCCTCTTAGTAGTCAACCAACACTACAAGCTATAGGCCTTATACCGACATTAAAAGCGACGAAAATGTTCATAAAGAAATTTACCCCTGTCGTTGCAAAAAGCGTCGTTATTGGCGATGCCATAGAACAATCGATATCAATGTCACTATTTGCATCAGTATCAGCGTCGCAAAATACCGATGCAAATAGCGACGCTGATAATGACGCTTTTCGACGCTAATAGCAACACGTACAGTAAATTTGTGACACTAATAGCGACGATAACATGGAACAAATTTGTGGCAGGGCACTATGTGCTTTATTTGGGACATACAAAATAGTTTTAGTAATGTGTACAATGCTCGTGTGTAGATAAAGGCAAAGTGTACTTAAATCATAGCACTAATACATGAAATAAATACATGATCGCATAATAAAAGTGACTGGTACAATCATGGCAAGATACTACTACTACATAGAAAATTTCTACATAGATCATGTGACCAAAAAAGAAGGGTATGTGAGCTCCAGGTATCCAAGGGCGAGCTATAGATCCTCGCCATCTGAAACCTCATCCCGCCATAAAGGAGCATCGAACGGACTCTGCAAAAAAAGAAACAACTACACATCAGTCCACCATACAATAATGTATTCTAATTAAACATAGTAACTACAGACAAGAAATATGAGTGACTTACAGGGCTGTCGTGTCCATACAATTGGTTGATCAATGTAGTGAGATCGTGCCTCTCTGTATATCGAGTCTCAAGGCTAGTGGGATTGTGATTTGTAATGAAGTGTTGCAAAGAAAACAAAATACAACTGTTAGAAACATGATTGTCAGTACAAAGGATATTGCAAAAAAATAAGCAGGAAAAATAAAAGAAAAACTTACAAAGTCCTCCAGATATGTCCTGTGGTTGCCACTCCCAAGATGATGGACCACTCCAGCCTCTATTCCTACCCTCGCCGCCTCATGTTGTTGTCTCCAACGTCCTGGAGAATCTATAGCATTCTCCCTGAGTTAGCGCTAATCGTCCGCATCTATCCACTCGGGCTTTGAAGCCCCACTCTTGAGTGCCTTGCCACTACAACAGAAACGAAGCATAGACGCACATGTTAGACGTGCAAAGTCGGGCACGTCTATCATAGCGTCTATAAGTGCGTGTAAACGTGCGTGTAAATAGATGCGAATTTTGCATCTATATATCCGCGCAAATAGACGCTAATATAGACGCGCCAACAGACACACAATTATTTAACCACCTAAAATTGCAATTCACATAATTAAAAAACCAAATTTAATAATTATTTAACCACCTGAAATTGATTCTTGAGCATGCACATGCAGTGCGTGTTGAGATATCGAGCTCCACTCGTGATATGCCAGGGTGACCGTTGTGCATTTATGTCACCGACGTGTTAGTTGTAGATGCGGTTGGTATACCGCCCATGAATAATAGCTACATGATAGCTATCCTTATCTACTCTAGTTCGTGGCTCAGTTAGCATGCCACCTTAGTTAGTTGAGTTTGGCTTGAGATCCATATCTAGGGTTCTTCTATTTCTTTGTACTAGAGTTCTTTTGGCTTCCACAACTAAGAAGAGGAAAACTGTTTTCAGCCTCCACCCTTGTGTGTATTCCCCCATTGTGCAAGCAAGAAAGCTACAAGTGAGACTCCTTCCTTCTCTCCCACAATCTTGACATGGTATCAGAGCCTTGTTCGTGGTAAGGAGCTCAAGAAAGCAAGCCAAGCTCGCGGTGTTCTAGTAAGAGGAGCAGTGTTGCTTTCATTTTCTGTTTTGGGAGCAGATCTCTACAGGTAGCACAGCCGGAAAGTACAGGAGTGCATTGTCTCAGGTTGAGACACCCTTCGCGGTGAAGCAAGAGGGCAGTATATGCTACGGGCAAGGGCCTTAGCCCTTGGTGACCTTGATTTTTTTATTTGAGGCCATTTCGGGGCCTGTTTTGGAGGCGGAAGTTTTCTGCACGCACTCAAAAAAAGGCCCAGTTTTATGCTGTGCAGCCACTGTTCTACATGTCGGTGAATAGTTACTGTAAAAATTGCATTGTATGCTTGTGCGCAGAGACATTGGGAGTTACAGAATCATCCCTGTTGCCTGTTGATGCAAATTCATCACTAGGAAGTGACTGTGTGGTCAAATACCACTTTCGCCAGTTTAGCAGATTTGCCCTTGTGAGGTGAAGTTGTGGTTTTTGCAGTGACAGAAATTTTTGCAGTCTTCTGTAATGGCATCTGATTCTCTTTCACAGATTGTCACTGAAAAGCTTGACAAGAACAACTTCCAAGCATGGAAGTTTAGAATGACGAATTTCCTTATGGGAAAAGGATATTGGGAATTTGTTGCAGGAAATGAAGAAGAACCAGTTCTTCCTGATGTTCCCAATCAACAGCAAATGCAGGCATTTAAAGCATGGCATGAGAGAGCCAGGAAAGTTATGTATTGGCTATCTATCAGCATTTCAGACTCTATGATTGTGCATATTCAGGATGCAAGTACGCCAAAGGAGGCATGGGATACTTTGTCAAAAATGTATAGCACAAATACGCAAGCCAGGAAAATGCAGCTCAAGCAAGAGTTGCACAATGTGCAAAGAGAAAATATGAGCATCAACGACTACTACATGAAGGTGAAGAAGATTGCAGATGCACTTGCTTCCATTGGGTCACCAGTGGAAGATGATGATTTAGTTTCTGTGACCTTGAATGGTCTAGGAAAGGATTATGCACAGTTTCGGACATCCATTTCAGTTCGTGAAAGATTTCCTGATTTTAAGGAGTTGATTGCTCTTCTAATTTATGAGGAACAGAGAAATGGTGGTGCATCTTCTTCAGGAGAAACTTCAAAAGAAGCTGTCTTCTACTCAAATGCTGGAAGAGGTAGAGGCAGAGGTAGAGGAGGCCGATTTGAAGGCCGTGGTAGAAATCAGAATATGCAGCAAACTCCAGAAAACCAGTCCTATGGAGGAGGACGTGGTAACTCTAGAGGCAGGGGGAGCCAAAGAGGTCGTGGTGGATGGCAAAGAGGTCAAATGCAAACAGTAATGTTGAATGCTACTATTGTGGTAAAATGGGTCATATGGCTAAAGACTGCTATAAAAACCAGAATGACATCATGAATGGAAAACTGCAACAAGGGAATTATGCATCTTCTAGCAGACAGGGTGATGACAAAAATGAGCATTTGTTCATGGTGCAGCACATGAACGATTCTGTGACAAGTGCAGAAGAAAGCAATGATGTATGGTATATTGACTCAGGTGCATCAAACCACATGACAGGTCATGCAGAATGGATGGAGGATGCAAGGAAAATGGAAAAACCAGGATTTGTGGAGACTGGTGATGATACTGCACATCCTATTGTGCAGATTGGAAAAATTCCCTTGTCTATGCAGGATGGGAAAAAGAAATACCTGTCCGATGTATTTCATGTCCCGAATATCACCAAGAATCTGGTTTCTGTTGGTCAAATGGTTGAGCAGGGCTTGCAGGTCAGATTTAATCCTCATGGATGCTTTGTTGAGGATATGAAAAATAAAGGTCGCTTGATAACAAAAGGAAAGAAGAATGGCAGAATGTTTACGTTGGATGCAGACATGTCTGAATTGAGTGCAACAATGTTTGCACATGGGACCGGTGTAGTTGCAGATATTGATATCTGGCATAAACGCATTGGTCATGTTAATGTACAGCGACTTAAATCAATGCAGGCCCAAAATATTGTTGCAGGATTGCCAAAATTCAAGGTTGCAGAAATGCATAAGGTATGTGAAGCTTGTCAGTTTGGAAAACAGGCAAGGAAACCATTTCCTAGACATGTTCAAGAGAGTGAGAAGCCATTGGAATTAATCCACTCTGATGTGTGGACTACTAAAGCTGCATCTCTTGGAGGCTGTCATTATTTTGTCACTTTTATTGATGACTATAGCAGAAAAGTTTGGGTGTATTTTATGAAAAAGAAAAGTGAAGTTTTTGGGCATTTCAAAACCCTTAAAGCTATGGCTGAAAAAGAAACAGGTCTGCAAATAAAATGCCTAAGGTCAGATGGAGGGGGAGAGTACCTCTCAAATGAGTTTGCAAAGTTCTTGCAGGAGCATGGCATAAAGCAGCAATATTCATGCAGTTATACCCCACAACAAAATGGAATTGCAGAAAGGAAAAACAGGCATATTGGAGAGGTATCTCGTGCCATGCTCAATGAAAAAGACTTGCCAATTTTTTATTGGGCTGAAGCAGTTGCTACAGCAGTCTACATAATGAACAGGACTCCCACTGCAGCAATACATGGAATGACTCCAGAGGAGAGGTATACTGGTAGGAAACCAGATATTTCTCATTTGAAAATTTTTTGTTGCATTGCCTATGTACATGTGCCAGATGAGCTGAGATCCAAGTTGGATCCAAAAGCTGAGAAGTGCATCTTTATTGGTTACTCTCTGCAGCAAAAAGGGTATAGATGCTATAACCCTTCTACTCGTAAGTTTACAGTGAGCAGAGATGTTGTTTTTTATGAGATGAGTAGCTGGTATAAACCAGTAAATGTGATTGATGATGTAGATGCACAAAATGGTAATGCTGCACAGAATTCACAGCAGCAGTCACAAAATATTAGTGGACGTGGAGCGTCCTCTAGCAGTGGTTCACCTTCTTCGCCATGGACAGGCAGATTGAGATCAGGAGAATCTTCTCAAAGCAATGCAAATAGTGGTATGCAAGTATCACGAAAAGGAAAAGAGAAGGTTGATCAGCCCATGTTTGATGTGAATGCAGGTCACTCTTATGTGGATGGTGAATCCAGTGGCTCAGAACAGAGCATTGATGATGAGTTGGGTATTCCTTCTATTGTTACACCTGGAGTAAGGAAGACCATGGATATTTTGAGAGCACCTGGGAGTGAACCTACTTTGCGCAGGTTTACGAGAGCTAGGTATCCTGTGGATAGGCTGAAATATGATGGATTTACAGCCATTCACTATGCATATATGGTCAAAGGATACAGGAACCAGAATCCACATCTTTTGAGCAAGCCATGGGAAAAGAAAAATGGGAGAAAGCCATGGATGAAGAAATGGATGCCTTGGAAGAAAATGCTACATGGGAGTTAGTACCTTTGCCTAAAGGTAAGAATGCAATTGGCTGTAAGTGGGTTTATAAGGTGAAGCACAATGCAGATGGTTCTGTGAACAGATACAAGGCAAGATTAGTAGTCAAGGGGTATGCACAAACATATGGCATTGACTATGAAGAAACATTCAGTCCAATTGCAAGGATGGCAACTGTAAGAGCAGTCATTGCTATGGCTGCATCAAAGGGATGGTCTTTACATCAGATGGATGTAAAGAATGCCTTCTTGCATGGTGATTTGCAAGAAGAGGTCTATATGGAGCAGCCACCAGGTTATGTGCATGCTGTTCATCCTGAGTTTGTTTGCAGGTTGAAGAAAGCCTTGTATGGCTTGAAGCAAGCACCTAGAGCATGGTCTGACAAGATAGGACAGTACCTTGTCACTATTGGCTTTCAGATTTCCAAGGCAGATTTCTCACTTTATGTGAGAAAAACAGAGAAATGTATTATGCTACTTGTCATTTATGTTGATGATTTGATTATGACTGGTGACAGTGATGAAGATATCCTTCATGTGAAAATGCTATTGAAGCAGAAGTTTGAGATGAAGGATTTGGGAGAGCTGCGTTATTTCTTGGGCATTGAGGTGATTAGATCACCAAGTGGGATACAGCTCTTGCAGAGGCAGTATGGATTGGACATGCTGTCCAAATATGGGATGACAGGCTGTAAGCCTATTTCAGTTCCTTTGGAGCAGAATGTGAAGCTGAGCACAGATGCATGTGAGCTTCTAGAAGACCCTACTATGTACAGACGCATAGTAGGAAGTTTGATTTATATGACTATCACCAGGCCAGATTTGAGCTATGCTGTTGGATTGGTAAGTCAGTTTATGCAGGCTCCAAGGAAACCACATTTGGATGCGGCTAGACGCAGACTCAGGTATGTGAAGTCCACATTGCAGTATGGACTATTTTATGAGAGTGGGGTTCAGATATAGTTGCATGGATACACTGATGCCGATTGGGCTGGTAGTATTTCTGATAGACGATCTACCAGTGGATATGTGTTCTCTCTTGGGAGTGCTGCAGTCACTTGGAGCAGCAAGAAACAGCCTACAGTTGCCTTATCGAGCACAGAGGCTGAGTACAGGGGTGCAGCAATGGCTGCATGTGAGGTAGCTTGGTTGCATAAGCTACTTTATGATATGCATCAGTCTACAGATGGGCCAGTTGTCATTTATTGTGACAACATGAGTAGTATACACTTGGCAAATAACCCAGTCTATCATGCTAGAACAAAGCACATTGAGGTGCATTATCACTATGTGCGAGAGAGGGTTTTACTAGGTCTTATTGATCTAGTTTATGTCAGCACAGAGGATCAGATAGCTGACATATTCACGAAGGCATTGGGCGCAGAGAAGCTGCGCAAGTTCAGAGACCTGCTTGGTGTGCAGGAATTGGGATTGAGCTCGAGGGGGAGTGTTGAGATATCGAGCTCCACTCGTGATATGCCAGGGTGACCGTTGTGCATTTATGTCACCGACGTGTTAGTTGCAGATGCGGTTGGTATACCACCCATGAATAATAGCTACATGATAGCTATCCTTATCTACTCTAGTTCGTGGCTCAGTTAGCATGCCACCTTAGTTAGTTGAGTTTGGCTTGAGACCCATATCTAGGGTTCTTCTATTTCTTTGTACTAGAGTTCTTTTGGCTTCCACAACTAAGAAGAGGAAAACTGTTTTCAGCCTCCACCCTTGTGTGTATTCCCCCATTGTGCAAGCAAGAAAGCTACAAGTGAGACTCCTTCCTTCTCTCCCACAATCTTGACAGTGCGCATAATAAAAACCATAGAATTAAGAATACACATTGAATTATTGAATTTAAAAAATAGAGTTAATAATTACTTTTTCATTGCTCTCTAATGAATGGCAGTTCCTCCAGTTGACAAGCATGATATAAGTAATTAACGGGAAGCGACAGAACCTTACAATTAGTAGCAAGCATTGCAATATGTATCTCATAATTTCTCTACGTACTTGAAGATGATAAAAGATACTTCCTTTTTATTATGGAAAATTCAATTTAGCTTTAAACTTGACTATTGATTCTTGAGTATGCACATGTGCGCATGATAAAAATCATAGAATTAGAAATACACATTGAATCAATAAGCAAATTAAGTATATTACAGTGAATGATCCATCTCATCTTCAATGAGATCAGCCCTTGCTAAACTATCTACTTCTAGGTCTATCTTACCAAGAGATAACGAAACAAATAAGTCTATCCCACTATCAGATGTGTTGCTATATTGCTCAATAACTTTATCAATATCATCGACAATCACATTATTGTCTTCTTCTGCGTTTCCTTGAACATCCTTGCGAGGTTCATCTTGTACTATATCACGCATATCATCCATTATGGTGTCATCATGCACATCATCATTAATTGTTGGATTGTCATCTGCTATCTCCATGTCAGTAATATTACCATATATTGGTTTTGAACGATTAGATATAGGGATGACATACTACCATCGATTATTGTTTACCATTGGATGATACACAACCTGTATTTGAAAAACAAAAGCAAAAAACTTAAGTGCTTATTATATTGTGTATATGTATCACATGTATACATATAAAAAATTAGCCTTTGCATATATACCTACTCGCATTGTTGAGGTAGTACTAATGTGTCATTCTTGTTTTGGTGAAATTTTGTAGATTCAATGATTACAAAACCACTTGGATGACATCTGATTGTGCAATGCTTACCATTTGTTACCACTTCTTTAAACCACTTCACATGCAGTACATATATAAAGAATCATCTAAAGTCAAGCTTCAGAATATCTTGGATCAAGCCACAATAACCTTCCATTGTACCATTGGCATCCTCGAAGTGAGCAAGGACACCACAATCTTGGGTATTTCTCTTTTCATCTATACATTGAGTTCGAAGATGTTTACCCTCACACCAAAGTGCATTGAATAATGTGCACTAGTAGTAAAAGATAAAAGATCAAACATGTCAATTATTTATATAAAATAAAACTTATAGAAACAAATTAATTAATAGTATGTCTCATCTTTGATAAGCAACCTCGTGCGTATTCCTACTCTTCTTGAGATATATTAATTTCCTCCTCTTTTTCCATTCTCTCCATTTCCTCATGTAACCAATCTATATCAATATGACGTGGGAGCGCATTTAGATGATCTGGAAATGAGACATTACGTCCATATCTAGTGCGAAATTCTTGTCTTTCGCTTTTTCTTCTTGCCCTTGCTTCATTATATAGTGTCACCCATTTTCTCATTACATCACTATTGAGTACACAAAAACTATTTAACTTGCGAAGTTCTTCTTTTGTTTACTCATTCCTTTTCCTTGAGGTACTATAGAGGTCATCCTCAAGTCTTCATCATCTTTCCATAGTCGTGGTTGAGAGGGATCCACTTCAGCAAGATATTCAGAGATATAAACAAGGGATGATTGCACTAACCAACCCTCAGCCATGCTTCCCTCAGGCCATGCTTTTTGTCTCACAAAATCTTTCAAGGTTTTCATGAAGCGCTCAAGAAAAAATATCCACCTTACATGAACTGCCCCACAAAGTGCGATCTCATCAATCAAATGTACGAGTAAATGTAATTGAGTAGTTAAAATGGATCGAGGAAAAATTTTCTCTACCAAACAAACCACCTCAACAGATAATACTCGAGCATCTTGCAATGTGTTTGGATCAATTTCCTTCGAGCTCACATATTTGTCAAGATGTATGATGTGCTTGTTTATTTTTTGTAGAAATTCAAAGATATATAATGAAAAAATACAATGTATACACACCTTACAAGCTCTCCCATCTTGTAAATGATATCATGTATATCTTTGGATACACAATGGGATATGCTAGTAGGAAGTATGAACTGAATGTAAACAATATTCATAGATCAAATGATTAGTTGAGGAAAAAGTCATCATACCCCAAAGTTTACACATAGTTACTCCACTAATTACTATATTCATGGTTAGAGTGATGCCAGGAGGCATATTCCACGGTGGATTCCGTGAGGTTTTACGGTGGATTCCGTAAACTTAGATGTCCGGGGCTCATACACAAAGAGGATTCTTTGTGCGAGAAGTTGATGGGGACGCCTGTCCTTTTCGGGCGTTTCATTAATTTAGTGTGTACATGGGTGATTCCATAGCGGGTGATTCTGCAAAATGCATATTAAATTAATAAACATTTATGAGTTAAGAGTGCGCACTCGTAATAAATTAAAGTTTGGATTTATTTCTAACCAGTTGATTTATTTATGTAGCTGAAGACTGCTAGATATTCACTTTTGTCGGTTTAATTGTGTTATTTTACTAACGATTGTGAATGCTTCAGTTGATGTGTAGAGATAGCAGCAGTGGCGGAGGAAAGCATTGGAGTCTAGCGGGTATTCGACATTTGGACTATATTTTGATAGGCGCCACGCCTATATTTTGTTATGTCTATTGAGACATTGATTATCGATTCTTATTTTGTATGCGCTTATGCGCCCGGATATGTTATTTCTATTTGGACATTGAGATTGGGCGTGCCAGACTCTATGGGCACCGTCCATTAGCTTTATTTTCCTATTTTTGTAGAAAGCAAACTCAAAAGCTAAAAAGCTTGTCATATTTTTGTAATTGGGCTATTATTGAGCATGAAGATTGGAAATATACATAAAATACATGCTTTGTGAAGCGCTCACACAAGGCATGGGGGAGATTGAACCCAATTTGTCTCTTGCCTCTTGTCGTGCATGCTTTTACATGGGTTTTTGTGCAAAAAGGTAGAGTACTTTGTTCTTGGGGACCTTCCGGGATTCACCACGTGAGCTATCTGCGACCGATCTGCGCACCATAGAGATACCCTTACTTGAATCATTTTGTGCCAATCGTGGGACTTCAAACCAGATAGTTGCTCCACACCTCTTTTCTTTTTCTTTACGAAGGCTTCCTTGAGACATCTCATACATCTTATGGGTGTTCGAAAGCTATATATTTGTTCCTTCACTATTTTTTCCTCGTTCTTTGACAACATCCAAGGTGCATGGGGTAGCTCAATCTTTCCTTTGGGTCCAATGCGTGGCCAGGCTCGTCTCATGCGACCAATGTTACGTAAATCCTCCCTTACATTAACTGAATCGCGAGCCCCTATCAAGTGATCCCATAATGTAGATACAACATTTTTGAATATGTGCATGGGGTCCAACAGGTGATTGATCTTGATTTTAGTCCAGTACGGAAAACAAAAAAATATAGAGAACCTAACAAACAAACAATATATTATGTAAACAATTCATCATGCTAAATACTTTAAAGTCAATCGAGAGAAATGCACTTTTTACCGGCTCATGCTGAGTGGAGGGTGGCTGTCGGCATTAATCCATCTCTCCTTCCAATCTCGAATGGTTAGAGATTGTGGAGTCATTCCATTAGTAGGGAGAACATATTTGGGATGGTCAATAGGAAGAAATCGATGATGATTGTCGTAGATAACCTTCTTTAAACGTACCGGCCTAGAGGAAACTAGAGAGTGACCGCAAATAGGACATGCATGATATCCTGACGTGTTAAACCTTTAAAAAAAAGTGAATTAATAAAATGCAATTGATTCAAATCTTGAATTTCAAATATAGAGTTATATACATGTACCTGAACACTCTCTGTATCCTAGAAATTCATGCATGGTCCACAACAACATGGCCTTCAATGTGAAATCTCTAGAGGATGCAGATACACTTGTATCTTGCACCTCAATACCTTCCCATAACATTTCTAACTCTTCAATCAAAGGCTCTAAGTAAATGTCCATGTTTTTTACCTTGTGCTTTCCAGGAATCAGAAGGGACAACATTACATGTCCCTTTTTAATTGCCATGGATGGAGGAATATAATAGTTCACCAATACCACTGGCCATACACTGTATGATGTGCTTTTGATGCCAAATGGATTGATTCCATCCATACCTAAACCAAATCTCAAATTTCTTGGCTCTTCTTTGAAAATGGGCCACAAATTATCTATATGTTGCCATGCCGGTGTCTGCAGGGATCCTCCATTTTCCATCACTTGAACGATGACTAGCATGCCATGACATGAGCTTTCCAATAGACTTACACTTGAACATAAGTTTTATACGTGGAACAATCGAAAAATGTCGCAAAACCTTACGAGGCACATCCATTGACTTCATCTCCACTTCATATCTTGATTCGCCACAAACATGACACTCTCGTGCAAACTCATGAATCCCACGAAATAAGACACAATCATTGACACATGCATGGATCTTGACATAATCGAGGCCTCCCAGAGATGTCAAGTAATGTCTTGCTTGCTCTCTCTTAGTTGGTAATTTGTTTCCTTTTGGAAGCATTTGTGATAATAACCTACATATATTTTTAAAAGTGAGTTAAAAAACCACCAACATATATTTCTGTCTGATTTCAAAATAGAACAATTAATATTATGATTCATAAGCCAAACTGAATTGATACCTACTTCAATAATGCATCCAAACTGACATTACTCCATACATACATTGTTTGCAAGTTAAGTATCTCAAGGGACGCACGAAGAACGGAGTACATACAACCTTCATACAACGGAGTAGATGATGCTACATATAGTGGATCATCTGGCTTCCTAGAGAGACCTTCTCCCTGAACCGGTTGCGAAAATAGATGGTGTACCATGTTGTCCAAAATCTCATCCTCTACAACTTGATGGGGCATTTCATGAGGGCTACTATCATGGTCGTCAGTCTCTACTCTTTTTGAAGACTCTGCCTCCTCGCATCGATGTTTTGTAGCCTCTCGATGCCCGGAAGGGAGCATCTGAGGATGTGGCACCGCATCCTGCTCAACCACAAAAGGGAGTTTCATGTACGTTGATATATAATTCCTATAACATAGACTAGCAATCTTAGTGGTAAAAAAAAAACAATGAATACCGGTGATTTTTCTCGGTCCCATTCTCCATACAAGCAAAGGTATGACATTGCAATTCGACATGCTCAAAAAATACACCCTCGACAACGACCACACATGCATTTAATTTTTCGTCATAGCCATGCATCTCGATTATGAAGACGCAATGTTTTCGAAAGCAAAGTCGCAACCACAGAGGTTCTTGAGAAATTCCAAGACGAAAGATCAAGCGAAGCAAATAATCAAGACAAATATGATGTCAAGTAACGATTATATTACTGTCAAGATGTTTACAAAATACAAGATGAATTCCAATCTGATCAATCCACTGGTTCTAGACCACCCGATTTAATTCTGTAGCATTTGTAGATCCTTCAGCTATAATAATCATATGAATCTTTGAAACTCCTTCTTACATAATAGGCTTCTTGTGCAGGGAAGCTCATTTTACCAGGCTCGATTTGACATGTTTTTCATATTGAAAGTGCTGTTTGGGAAGACCTGAGTATGCTCCAGCATTGCATTCCTCTACCATAGTTTGTCCACCCCAAGCTAAAGTAGTTGCACAAAGCTCTAAGCTTTAGTGTATAGCATTGGCCATAGAAGAATCCGCATACTGTGGGCTTTCTGTTAACCTATGGCACTCCTCTTTTAGCATATTCTGCTCCTGCAATTCCTGGATTTTATTGTTCCACTACTAATGCTTCTTTGCTAGCCCCCCCCAGTCTTTAGATCAATGAAGCACCAGCTTGACCTTGAATCAGTCCATTGCGTATTTGCTCAGCTACATCACGTACCACACCCGGGTCATGAGGGATAAAAACTGTAGAAGATTTTGAAGTGGCCCCAATTTCCTTCATTGTGTCAAAATATTGGGTCACCAAAACCATGTCCATTACATCCTTTGTTGTAATGCCTGGCACGTTTTCAGAGAAGGCAAGAACACTCTCTTTTAAGCCATCGACAATAGCTTGACGCTGTCGAGCAATACCAAGACCATATAGGTATTTAGATTCAGCATCAGCCTTAGTTCACTTCTTTGCATCCTTGTGTGGTGGAAGCACAAAAGTGATCCAGTTTGCTTCATCGCTTTGAAATTCTCTCAGAATTCATTCAAAAATCTCCTGTACATCCGCCAAGCACACCTCTCGCAAAGACTTACTCCTAACAGTTCATTTCACTACCAATCTTCCAATCAAAATTAGTCCATCCAGACCTCTGTTATTCTCCGATTTTTTTTCTCTTGTCAATCATCGCCGTTGCGGCCACATTTGCTGCATCATCTTCAATGTTCGTTATTGGTCTTTCAGTAGAGCTTCCCGTTTGGCGAAAAAAATTTCCTCTTTTTTTTTCTCCATAGCTCCCCTCTCTGATTTCCTTCAGCGTCCTTCCTCCGATCGAGAGAGGGATGCAAAATTATGAACCCTGGGCCTGCATAAAAGAAGTTGAAGCAGAGAGCTTCAATGGCTTACTCAGCTGATGATGTTGCTCAACGGGTTGGCCTACGATGCCATGATGATTCAAATTGCTGAGGAGACGAATTGCCCCTTCTTTGTCAATCTGATCACTGCTCAAGGAAATTCTTGACGATCCTCCCTCCTTCCCAAAGTTGCCGAACTCCCTCCACTCTGGTTAGCAAAAAATCTTCCCTCTTTTGATCTCCGTAGCTCATCATCGATTGACGAAAATCCTTCCTTTTTCCTTCCGTCCAACTCCTCTGTTCTTCTCTCTGATTTTCCTCTGCTTTTTCTTTCCCCTGGTAGATTATAATTATCATGCGCTTGTTCTCTCATCTCCAGATATGTCATTTGTTTTTTTTTTTAAATTTGAACACACTATGCCACCTTTTTCAGACTGTGCCATTCCCCCTTTTTTTATCTCTCTCACTTTCTCTGCTTTTGTCCTCTTTTTCGACCCTTTCTTAAAGCATTAGCATGCAATCCCTCACCAATTCCTAAAGCCATAATTTGGCTTGATTGTTTCCCATAAATAGGGGCTTCATCTAACTCCACAAGGAGGCCACATGCTTGAAGAGTAGGAACAATCATTAACTCCAGCTGAACTGACCAAACCCCTTCCTCTTGCATTTGCCTGTACAATTTTAAAGCGTTGTTACATTTACCCTGCTCAACATATGCTGAAAGCAATGCTGTCTATGACACCTCATCACGACCAGTCCACTCTACAAACACGTATTCTGCTTCTGGTAGGCTTCCACACTTGCCATACATACTTAACAACGTATTCCTGATGCAAGCATCCAAAAGGAGGCCTTTTATTTCAGCATCAGAATGTAATATACGACCAATATCCAGAAAATTTTCTCTTCAACCTCCATTTGCTTGTAAAACTGCAAGGCCTTTTCTACTTTGTTATGATCTACAGAGGCTAAAAGCATTACGTTCCAAGACACTGTATCATGGTGATGCAACTCTTTGAAAGTAGCCCCTGCTTCTGCAAGACTTCCCCATTTCCCATATGTGCTCACAATGCTATGACGAACAAAAGTATTGGTAGTGTAACCTTTCCTCATAGCATCTACATGTAAAGCTTTCCCCACTGTTAAGAGCATCGCTTCAGTCCGAACTCTCTTGTCAATTGAAAGAGCACTGCAGGCCTGAAATGCAATCACAAATGTCTGTGGATTTGGCATGACCCCTTCTACATGCATTTGCTAGTAGAGTTACAGAACCTTCTCTCCCTGACCTTGTTCTACTTATGCTGAAAACATTGCATTCCACAAGATTATGCTACAAAGTCGATGCTTGTCAAACACTTTTTGTGCCTCTGCAAATAAACCACACATGGCATACATACCAACCAATGCACTGCCAACAACAGTATCCTTTTCTAAACCCTCTTTACTATATTACCACGCAAAATAAAGATGTAAACATAACAACTAAGTATGTACAAAGTATCAAATCCCACACACAAAACTTTTGGGTGGATTTCACACCTCGGATGCGCAGCAATACAACAACGCACGTCTATAGTGCAAACTACATAGCTTATACACGCACTTCATAATTCAAATTTAAAAAAGAAATTAAATATCTTTTTTTAAATGACATTTTTTGTTTTCCGTTCGCGTCTACCAGTGCTTGTAAAAACGCGTCTATCAGCATATCTATATGTGCGTGTATATGTGTGTCTATTGAGCGTCTATTTTTGCGTGTAAATTCGTTGATACATGCGATTATAGATGCGAAATGGTAGATGCGCAAATAGACAGGCGGATAGACGCGCCCGTAAGATTTTCTCTATATTCAAAAATCGGTCTAAATGTGCATCTATGAGGCCTTTTTGTTGTAGTGTGCGTGTGTCCAATAGTCTGTGTGACATATATGCATGCATGCACTCCATCATCCAGTCCATAGAAAACCTATCTGCTGCGACTAGTACCAGAAACTCCTCATGCAAGGATGCTACTATGTAGTCCTTGCTCCCCTCCTATATTTCTTCCAATGATCCAAGATGTTGTGCAGAAAAACTTGTTGGCACAACTCTCTCATGCGAGCCATCACCCTCCTCTCCTCATCATTCATGATGAAAGCTCCTGACCTATCATCTACAAGGTAGGCATACCCCTCTAGGGTATGCCTAAGATGGGTCCTCTCCCACCTACGACCATACTCCTGGGCATATCCAGGAGACCCTTGTACATCTGGTGTACCTACCGGGGTAGTATCTATTAAAGTAGCACCCATAGGGGTGCCACCTGTGGACGGCTGAGCAAAAGCCAGAGTGAGTGGAGTAGACGTCCCCACAGGTGTGGCAAATCCCGGAGGTGATGCAACTCCAGTAGAACAACAAGACGGAGACACTGCGTCCGTATCTCCACAACAATCACCTGAGCCATACTCTCTCGAACCGCCATGAGACCAAGAAGTAGCACCTATATCCCGAGTCGACCACGGGTTCGCTGCATCTGAATCTCTACAGCATCCCCCTGAACCACTCCCTCCATCTAGCCCAAGTCTAGAGCGTGGACCTCGTCTGCTAGAAACTGAAGCATCAGAGCGCGCCGAAGTAGATCTAATAGAGCAGCCTGATGGTGTCCGAGATAGCTCCTGGTCCACCATATCTTTGAATCTCGCCATCTGATATGGAGACATATGCATAAAGATCTCTTGTAGCTCCTCGTCGCTCATCCCTCGACTCATCCTGATGATCTAAATATCCACAAAGGTCACCTGCACAAACAAAAAATGATGTTAGCAAAATCAAAATCAATCATACAAAGCATGGTAATAGAAATCTTTAAAAAATGAACTTACTTAAAATGCATATCTTATGTACCCTTATAAGCGATTCATCAATGAATTGAGTAGGCGGATGCTCCAAGTATGAAGTACCCTATGGTACCATGTCAATCTCCTGACACAACTCCGCATACATTAGAAGGTCGATAGATATATCACCACAAAAGGATGAGTCCACCTCGTTCTCAAAGAATTCTTAGACTCCTATATTTCCATCATTGTTACCCGATGTTGGCTCCTCTACATGCTCCAAGCTTTTAGTGGCCTCCACCCCTTGCAATATTGACCCCTCTATTTGCATATTGTCCTCATCTATGCTCGGAACATTGCTTTGATCATATACTCTCGCACTTCGGGGAGCTAAAGGTATAACATACCACCATCGAGGTTGTCATGGGTTTGGATAGAAAATTACCTATTCACAATCACGTACAAGAGAGATTTAACTTTTGTGACATGTACTATGTCGTAATACAATTAAAAAACACATGAGTTCATACACATGTTCACAATGGGCCGGCAACACGAACGTATCATGCAAATCCGTCCTTTTTTTTTCAGAATCTATTTCGAGAAATCTCAGATGGACCTCGTTGAACTGTTGCTCTAGCTCCTTCAAGTACCACTTTGAACCACTGCACATCGAATAGGATCATCACTACAAGGATTTAAGCTTATAGCGACGGCGAATAGCGGCATCGCTATTTGCGTCACTAAATAGCGATGCATAGCGACGCTCCACAGGGAAAAAAAACAGGTAAAACTGAGCGCGGCTTTATTTCGCGTTTTTGCGTTTTGTGTTTTGAGAGCAAGAGCGAGGGAGAGAGTGACCGTCGTGAGAGAAGGAGAGGAAGAAGACTTGCCGTCGCCGCCGCCGCCATTGTTCGCGAAGGAGAGGAGGAGCCTTCATCGCGAAGAGGAGCCACCCCACAGTCGCCATATCTCATCAGTGAGTCTCCCTCTTTCCTTCTTTTGCTTGTTTAAGGTTTAAATCACTTTCTCTTTTGCTTGTTTAGGAGAGGAAATGAGAGAGAAAGAGAGGGAGAGAGAGAGAGAGAGAGAGGGAGAGAAAGAGTGAGAGAGAGTGAGAGAGAGTGAGAGAGAGAGAGAGAGGGAGAGAAAGAGAGAGAGAGAGAGAGAGAGAGAGAGGGGGAGAGAGAGGGGGAGAGAAAGAGAAAGAGAAAGAGAAAGAGAAAGAGAGGGAGAGGGAGAGGTAGAGGGAGAGAAAGAGAGGGAGGGGGAGGAAATGAGAGAGGGAGAGAAAGAGAAAGAGAGGGAGAGGGAGAGGGAGAGGGAGAGGGAGAGGGAGAGGGAGAGGGAGAGGGAGAGGGAGGGAGAGTGTATTCTCTCTCTCCCTCTCCCTTTTGCTTTTGGAGAGTGTTAGGATATATTGTGAGAGGGAGAGGAAATGAGAGAGAGAGAGAGAGAGAGAGAGAGAGAGAGAGAGAGAGAGAGAGAGAGGGGGAGGGAGAGGGAGGGGGAGGGGGAGGAAACGAGAGAGGGAGAGAAAAAGAAAGAGAGGGAGAGGGAGAGGGAGAGGGAGAGGGAGAGGGAGAGGGAGAGGGAGAGTGCATTCTCTCTCTCCCTCTCCCTTTTGCTTTTGGAGAGTGTTAGGATATATTGTGAGAGGGAGAGGAAATGAGAGAGAAAGAGAGGGAGAGGAAGAGAGAGGGGGAGGAAATGAGAGAGGGAGAGAAAGAGAAAGAGATGTATACTCAAATGGATAGCTTTATGGAGATGTATGTCTACTCAAATGGATAGCTTTTGTTTACTCAAGATGTAGTCCACCTGTGTGTGTATATATTGGAATGATAACATATCCATGATTATGGTAATGGTATGCACTTTGCTTTTTTTATGGGTACCATTACATCGACTCCTTAAGAGGGCTAAAAATTGGTCATGCACTTTATAAAGTCTAATTAGGAGATTTAAGATGCACGATAATAGACTTATCGATAATGGTATGCAATGTGCTTTACCATGGGCCACGTACATTGGTAACTCTTAAAGATGGCTTAAAATTGGTCATATCCTTCATAATGTCCAAGTAGGGGATCTAATTGTGATATGCATAATTCTTTGTTTTTGTATTAACTTTATAGGCATAACAAATTAGTAATCATGCCAACTAGTCAATGGAAGAACTAAAAGAAAATGATCCCCTAGCTTATGGTCATTATGGTACTTCATCAAAATGAACCCAAAAGTATTGCCATAGAAGAAGAATCCCTTAAATTGAGTATAGGATATTTTCTTCAAATGTTATGACTATGAGTGTAATTGATTGGAACAAATTTTATAACTATGGTACACACACACACACCCACATAGGCACAAACATTTTTACTATTTGATATTGTCTTTGATATAATGGTAACCTTGTATTACATTGTTGCATTTGATGTCTTCCAATGACTACAATAAAAGTTGATAAATTTCATAGATGGCATTAATTTTTATACATGGACCTAGGACAAAAAAACCACATTACTAAGATGCTTTTTGTTGAGACTGATTTATTATTAGACTAAGAGATCCTCAATGATACTCATAAATTTTGTTAACTAGGATTACTTATACTCAAAGCCCTCTAGTGCAGTTGTATAAGTAATCCTAGTAGAGCCCCTCTAAGATACTCAAAGTACATAACCTAGAGACCGTAGCTAGGTATATAAGGTATAATGGCCATACAAGAAGACACCTCAATAATTGACTGATCACCACTAAATCCCAAAGAAGAATCGTGTTCCATCCCCTTCAACTCTATATTCACCTCATGAAGAACTTCATTAATCATAGCATCCTTGTCACCAATATTTTTGTTGCAATGATGAAGTAACATATTCATCACTTTTCCTTTTAGCATCTAAGGCATTATCCAATCTTTTAGTCAAGTCCAAACATTTAGTCTTCAACTCATGAACCTTATGAACCAATTATTTGTTGTAACGTAGACAAGATGGAAAACAAAGAAGGTCTTGTTGTTCAAGATCGCGAGGCGTATCTTAATCAGCGTGTCCCATGTCCTTGCTCTCAATGCAAGTTGGCAATTAGACGAAAACGTCGATTGTCTATAGAACACGTACGACGATTTGGCGAGTTTCAATCTGAGATCATTGATCAGGCGATTGCGGATTTTTAGCAAACGGTAATTTGAAGTTAATATCAAACATGCATTGTACTCGCAAGCTAATTGAATACCATATACAATAAGATTGGTCTTGCTGGCTAATTTTCTATCCAGGGAGGTGATGTCTCGTCCCAAGGGGGAGTGCACCCTTTGCGGCCAATTAGAAGAGTTCATGGGCGTGCGATGGATGGAGTGCAGAAGCCAATTCACCACTCGCAAGGCCAATCTATACTGTCAATGCCAAAGGAGACAGACAATCTTCCAAACCTACCTACAATCTTGGAGCCTGAGATGGAGGCAATGATCGATGCATTGATTCCCATGGATGTCGAGACTTTTGATCCACTTAGAGAGAAAGCATCCATACCATTATACGATGGGTGCCGAGTATCTCGGTTGAAGACACTGCTTGCACTCTTAAGTATGCAAGCAAAATACGGGTGGAGCAATACGAGTGTGACCGAGTTATTCAAGTACCTTGCACATAGGCTTCATTGATTATTATTTTTAATACTATTATTATAAACATTTGTGCTTTTTCAAGGTGTTTTATAATTTTTTTAGGTTATTGAAATATCATATATTACCACCTGCAAATACCATGCCTGAGTGTCTGATGATGCACGACATGTTTTACGGAAGCTTGGCATGGACTACAATAACATCCATGCATGTATCAACGATTGCATACTGTTTCGAGGAGAATACGAGACTATGGAGACATGTCCAAAGTGTGGTGCTCACAGGTATCGACAGGACTTGCAAGGGCAAACCATCCCTCAAAAAGTTCTCAGACACTTTCCGCTCATCCCTCACATAAACCACATGTTTCGTACGTCCGACATGGCGAGCTTGACAACATGGCATGCGCAGAATAGGTCCACGGATGGAGTTCAACGAATATCAGCAGATTCGCACGCATGGAGCCACATTGACTCTACCTTCCCAGGCTTTGCATGAGAGCCAAGGAATCTTTGGCTTGGTCTCGCAATGGATGGCGTGAACCCATTCGGTCTGCCCTCAACTTCTTACAGTGTGTGGCCTATAGTCCTTGTTAACTACAACATTCCTCCATGGCTTTCTACAAAGAAAGGATATCTCATCATTAGCTTGCTCGTCCCAGACTGCTACAAAGTAAAAAATATGGACGTGTATCTTCGTCCATTAGTCGATGAGCTTAAGATTTTGTGGGAGGAGGGGGTCACTGTACAAGATATGAGCAGGCACGATGGTCAGCGGTCAGCCAATATTCAAGCCATTCTCATGTGGACGATGCATGACTTTCCAGGATTGGGAGAGTACTCAGGTGAGTAGGCCTCCATTCTCGCGGGTAATATCTATATTTTATCTCATTCAATCAAGTATTCACTAGATCGTGGTGTTGGAACAGGCCTGGTACCTCAGGTTATCATGCATATCCATTGTGCGGGCCACAATTAGACTCTCGAAGGTCACGAACCATGAAGAAGATGGTATATCAAGGACATGCTGCTTTCTTGCCGGAGGATCATGAACTCAGGGAAGGTTTCCTTGGACGACCTCCAACACATATGAACGCCACAAGCTAGTACGAGCTGAAAATGGTCCACGTGGAATCACATCCAAATGGAATGCAGCGGTTCTCAATTTTCTACGAGTTTCCATATTGGACCCACTTACAAGTCAACCACTTGTTGGATCCCATGCATATTTTCAAGAATGTGGGCAGCTTGCTATGGAACCACATCATAGGAAAGAGAGATACTATAGGGGTACGAATGGATTTGGAGGTAGGTAAGATGGAGGCACTTTGGCCGCAGTCGAGTGCTGATGGTCGCGTGTAGCTTCCTCGCGCTCCTTGGGTTTTGTCCACTAAAGAAGAGCGCATTGTGAAGCAAGTAATCAAGTCTATCCGCACTCCAACGGGTATGATGTGTTCTCTCATGTCTGTATTTTCTAAAGATGACCAATTATCGGGGCTAAAATCCCATGATTGGCATAAGATATGTCAGGTTTGTGCTACGAATGGATTGTAATTAGTGTGGGTATTTTGCTATTTGGAATGTGGCCATTATTCATAATGCTTTCTCATTTGTGGCAGTTTGTACTACCGATCACGATCGCAGGATGCCTTACTCCAGAAATTCGCGGGGCCATTTACAAGTTGTCGACTTTGGTGCAATGGATCTCACAAAAAGAGATTAAGACGTCCTCTATTGAATTCGCGAGGCGGGGAGCAGTGGAGACAGTTTGTCTCTTTGAGAAATACCTGCCCACTAGCATACAGCTCACGATACAAATCCACCTTCTTGTGCATCTTGTGGACGAAGTGGAGATTGCTGGACCTGTCCATACGCGATGGATGTTCTTCCTGGAGTACTTCATGAAAACCCTAAAAGGCTTTGTGCGACAACGAGCTCGTCCAGAAGGTAGCATGGCCAAAGGTTGGTTGGTGTCAGAGGCGTTAGTGCATATTTCACAATGGCTACCAATAGTGGAACTAGACAATGAAATGCTATGGTCGAGAAGG